>NC_092052.1:34306332-35506332 GCF_003086295.3 Arachis hypogaea | reverse complement strand
AAAAAGATTTTAACTATTAGTTAAATTTATTGATTGTGAGATTAAACTTATATTTATTTGAATAGGGATGCAAGACTAAATAGGAAGACTATGCTACTTCAAAAGATGCATGGTAAGATAAGCATTATAGATTGTAATTATCACAAAACTAAAATTTTACTTCTTTTATCTTTAATACTACCTTCATAATATATATTCATAATTCAACTGATTCAAAAATTTAATTAAATCATGATGCTTTTAATAGGTAATACATCAATGCAAGGACATTTTACAGAGATGATGATAACATGTAGCAACATTACCAACATAGTCAGTAGCAATGTGGTAATATAATGTACTTTGCTTTTGAATCTAAGGATACATTAATTTTTTTATAATATAAAGTACTTGATGTATTATCTTTAATGATTAAAGGGACAGGTACATCTAGTTCAAATTTAGATACTAAAGAATTAGAAGAAATGTGCATAGCTGAAAAAGGAAGACACCTGAGACAAAGGAAATCATTTTTGAAGGAATTGGCTATAAATCTTTCAAAAAATTTTTAAGAAGTTGAGGATATTACTGAAAACACAACTGTATTAGATAATTCTATGCAAATTAAATACCCAGCCATATTCGATGTTGTTGAGAATACAGGTAACCTAAGAAATAGCAATATCAGCACTTTATATTGTTATGCTTTTTATAAACAAAAAATTATCGTTTATTGTACAAATTTTTAAAATTCTGACAAAGATATGGTTATATATTATATTTTTGTAATTAAATATTGATTTATTGTAATTCTTATTGTTTGATTAGTAAAAACATTGATTTATAAGTCTTGAGGTTGGTACAATAAAATCATATTATATGATCTCATCTTTTTAATCCATAAATTGTAGTCATCGATAATTTTTTGTAAATATTATTTTTATACCTCAAATGGTGAAAGAAAGGTATATTTTTATATAAAGTATTTTTATTGCTCATCATTTAACTTTATTTTTAAGAAAATTTTTTGTTAAATTATTTGCACAATTATATATTTATCAAAGCATATATATAAAATAGATAGTTTATTTATAATCACTACAAGAAAAAGCGTGTTTATCGACGGCAAAAATCGACGGCTATTTCTGCCGTCGATAATTTTCGACAGCCTGCTGTCGATATTACTAAAAAAAATAATTAAAAATAAAAATATTAAAATCGACGGCTTAGTCGTCGATATTTTTATAATGCATTAATTTGTTTCCCTATTGTCGTCATATTATGGGCGAACCAGAAGTCGAAAATAAAATCGACGAATATGACGTTAACCTTTGGTTTTTCTGTTCTAACTGGACAACATATGCTGAGCCCTAGGCAAAGAAGGCTGAAAAAGATCGTTAATGGTGGATGGTGTGGGTGGAAGAAAGCTGTTGATAGCAAGGGAAAGAATTTCTTCTTGCATGTTTTATAATCTCCTTCTACCACAGAGGCCTAACAAGGTTTGATAGGATCATTTTCATAGAGGATAACAGTTCCTAGTTTGTACTAATTTTCTTGCAATGAAGTGGTAGTTTTTCATGGTTGAAATTTGATAGTTCAGTTAATTAGTTGACTTACTTTTGGGTTGGTGTTTGTAACTGGTTGTGACTGTAGTCTATTATATAGGATTTATCGCTGTTATCTATTTGAGTTACTTGGACAAGTAAATGATGCCAGCAAAGGGTATTCCAAGATAATTAGAGTATTATTTTATCATCTTATTAACCTTTTTACTTTAGAGGAATTTAATCCTTCAACTATAATAGTTAAATTTTGTAATAATGATTTTTTTAAAGTTTTATAGTTTAATATTTTAGTGCTTTCGTTAAGAATTAAGTTGACTAATAAAAAAGGGCTATTGTGAAAATTTATCTTGTCTTAAATCTTTATGTTAGAGGGTTATTTATTATTTTGATAAGTTTGTAAACTCATTATTTAATATTTAGTATAAATTTTGTTTTTATATTTAAAAATTTATTTGTCTTATTATCTAATATTCTGTATAAATTTTACTTTTATATTTAAAAATTTATTTGTATTAACGGTTTACTATTTTTCAAATAAAAAATAATGAAAACATATAACTATTAAAATCGAAGGCAAAGTTGTCGCTTTTATAAGTTATCTAAATAATTAAATCGACGGCAACTGTGTCGATTTTATTCAATCACATATCGACGGCGTTGTCGTCGATTTTATTAAACATATTATTGACAAAAGTGTTGTTGATTTTATTGAGTTAAATATCGACACAAAGGCTGCCGATTTTATTGAATCAATTATCGACAAAGAAGACGTCGATTTTAAATTATAATATCGACGGCAATGTTGTCGATTTTATTAAGAATGTAAAATTCTCACGCCCATATTACAGACGGAACAAACGTCGATTTTATTAAATTATTATCGACGACCATGACAGCCGTCGATTTTATTAGCATTTTGAAAAATCGACAAGCTTTATAGCGACCAACTACGCCGTCTATTTTGCCGTCGAATTTCAATATTATCGACGGCTTAGCCGTCAATTTAGCCGTCGATTTTAACGACGTTTCTTTTAGTGAATATATTATTTTTTTTATCTTTTTATTATAATGATGTACATGGTAGAATTTTAAAAGAGAGGTCCACCACATATTCATATTCGTTTGTAGTTGAGTGGAGACCACAAGATAACAAACACAACTTAAATTGGCCGGTTAATATTGTTAGGATTGTCCGATCCTGTTTGATATCCAAAATTGTTTAGAACTGTGTCTACATATATGATTCATGGATCATTTACGCAAAATCTCCCTGCATGAAAGATGAGTACTACACCAAATATTATCCTAAAACATTCAATAACACCACAATTATTAATGATAGTAGAAACCTATCATATAGAAGATAAGATACAAGAATAGTTATTGAAAGAAAGGGATTTTATATAGATAATAGGAATGTAATTTCTTACAACGCATATCTGCTAATGTCTTATCAAGAGCATGTTAACGTAGAGTACTACAACAAGTCAAATACTATCAAATATTTATTCAGGTACATGAATAAATGTTCAGACAAGGTGGCAGTTGAGGTTTCAAAAGAAGCTTTCAGTGGAGAGGATGCTCAGATTATTATGAGATCAAACAATTTTATGATTGTGGATATTTGTCTGCATGTGAGGCCGTGTGGAGAACTTTGGCTTTGATATTCATCGGAGATGGCCTTCAGTGATGTTATTAACATTTCACTTGTCTGAAAAGTAAAATATCATCTTTAAAAACAATGACAATCTTGAGAAAATCATGGAATAAGAGAAAGAAAAAGGTATGGTATTTTTAGTATGGACGGAGGCCAAAAAAGAATTTAAAGCAAGTCAAACTTTAACGTATGCTGAATTTCCAAATCAATTTGTTTATGATAGAGAAAAAGGGAATGGTATTCACATAAGAGAGAGTATTCTATTGTGAGGTTAAACTATATTTCATCGAGTATAGGTGATATCTAATATATAAGAATTTTGTTAATTGTTCAGAAAGGTTGCACAACATATGAGTCTATTAGGACAGTTAATAGGATTACATATCCTAACTTCCAAGATGCTTTTTATTCATTGAGACTACTGTATGACGATAGAAAATTCATTATAACTATTAATGAGGTTTGGTCATCAATTGAGAAAACTATTTGTGATGTTATTGATATCTAATAGTATTAGCAAACTAAATTGTATTTAGAATACAACTTGGGCATTATTAGCTGACGAGATACTATATAAGAGGAGAAAAATATTGAAAAACTAAGGTATTTCATTATGTGGTAAATCATTATCATATGTTGGACTTTACTTGCCAAAATCAGTATTCACCTATGGACAACTTTACGTTGCTTTGTCAAGAGTTAAGAGTCACAATAGTTTGAACATTCTAATTCTAGGCTAAGATGACAATCAAAAGTCATCAACAACAAATGTCATGTTCAAAGAAGTTTTTAATAATATTTAGATAAAAAAATAGTATTTTCATTTTAGTAACATGTTATAATTTACACTTTTATACGAATATTTGTCGTAAATTTAACTAATTTATCTATAATTATACTTTCAGACTTGAAATGAAATGTGTAACATAGAGCACATCATATGGCAATTGTTTATCTAATGATGTTAGTAAAATATTATATTGTCGATAAACTTTTGTTAGTTTTTTTATATAAAGTTTAGTGTAAAATTGATATGCTATCAATACAGTTTAACAGTTATATATATTCATATTTTTTCAGATCTCCTTTTTTATGATTCAAGAATATTATAGATTTTAAACTGTTCTATTTGTATTTTATTTTAAATAAATATAAAATAACATAATTAATACACTTATTATATAGTAACGATGATAATATTATATTAAAATTAAAAAATTTATGATTATAAAATACTATTTTTAATTTATTATGTCAAATTAAAATAAAAGTCCGTGCGATGCACGGGTTTAACATTAGTTAAAATCAATTCGGGTTTTATATATATATATATATATTGTTTGTAAAGACTTCCCATCCGTCGATTTCATGAGAAGGGATAAATCAACGGTGATGTGTCAATCACCGGAAAAGCTACGCCTTTCAGGTGCGGTTCCTCAAATTGTTCGGCGGAATAATTAAAAGGTGACAAAATAATTGAATAAATAAAGGGAAAAGTATTCTATCAAAGCTAAAAGGGTGAACTACTATATGCATCTTCACACTAAAGTCATATTAACATTGATTTTTCTTGGTGTTATATTGTTATGTGTTAGAAAACAAAGGGTTATATCCAGTAAAATATTTATTAAATCATTAAATGTAATATATAATATATATTATAAAAGTCGTTTTAGTATGATATGACTATATATATATATATATATATATATATATATATAGTAAAACATATATGTCAGGATGATTATGGGAGCAATTTCGTTAGATAGATAATCGGAGGTGCAACATAAATAATCTATTAAATATAAAAAAATATCCTAATATATTTAGGTCTAATTTAAATAAATAGTTTAATTAAATTTTTTTAAAAAAAATAATTTAAATAATAAATAGTTATATTAAAAATAATTTATAAATAAGTTATTTTTTATTTAGATTTTTAATTCTAAAAGTGCTTATTTTGTAAAAATATGATAAAAAGTAGTAGTATTACGAGAGAAGTCATTTTTTTAACTTCTCTATAAATTCCTAAATAACTTTTTAGAAAGCTACAATTTGGTTTTGAAAATTGCACCAGTCATTAATACTACTACTTTTCATAAGTCAAAAGTTCAAAAAAATTACTTTTAAAAAAACTTTCCAAACTGACCTTTATTCATCTTTATTTTTAATTTGACTTTTACCTTTCACTTTTTTCACTATATATTTTTACTTTCACATACCCTAAATTCTATTTTCACCGCCGCCTCCCTTATCATGCCGCCATCGCCGATAAAAAGAAACATCCAACTAAGAGAAAAAAAAATCCACAATCCTATATTATAAAAAATTCATGTACAATAAAAAAACATCCAGCAGAAAAAACATTTAAAACACATAAAAAAAATCCAAATCATAGCGAAAGAAGAAGAATGGCGACGGAGGCAGGACGACAACGCGAAGGAAGACACACGGCACGACGCAACAACACGGGAGAGGGACGTGAGACAGCAGTGGTGGCAAGTGGTGTGACTTCGCAGCAATGCTACCAGGGAAGAGTGGCGCGACAACCACGGCTGCAGCGCGAGAAAGCAGTAGCAGCGCAAAGGTTGCATGGAGACAGCAGCAGCGAAATAATGGGAATGTAGCACAATAACATTGCTTACCTCCTGTAACGTTGACGTTAGGAGGAGAGAACGTGAGATAGCTTCAACAATCGGCAACGACGCATTGCGGGGGTGGTGGGGGGAGGCACGTCGGGCTACCAACAGAGGGGAAAGATCGTCGGATTGAATGGCAGTGTGAGTAATAGAGGGGTAGAAGGGTTGAGATAGAATAAAAACGTAGTGTTATAATGTGTTGAGAGGAGGTTACATTGCCAAATCCAAATTATTTAAATTCAAAATTTAATTACACTAATTAATTGAGAATATGATTTTATTTTAATAATTAATTAATTTTTTAAGTCGTTATTTACCTTGTTCGGTTTTTGTATTATTATCCCCCTATATTTTTCTTATGGGAGATATGGTGGTTTAAAAAATATTACTAAAATTAAAGTAATATTTTTTTTCTGTTAAATAACACTTTTTAAAAAATGTTGCTTACAAAAAATTTTATAAAATATCAAATAAATGTGACTTTAGTTTTAACAATACTTGTATAGTTACTGTAATCATTATGGCATAATCATATTAGAATCTATTTATATAAAATGTATGTATTATTTTACAATATATATACTACAAACTAACTATTAAATTAGTCACTTATATAAAATATATATTAAAATACAAAATATAAAGAGTAATGACTCAAATCAGTTCTCAAAAATTTTAAAAGCAAATATTTTAGTATTTAAAAAAAATTAATACACAAAAATATTCTCAAAATTTTAATCCGACAGACAAATCAGTCATCAATCTATTTTTTGATGGAGCAATTACCCAAATCAGTCTCCAAAAAATTTAAAAGTGGACATTTTAGTCTCTAAGAAAAATTAATATACAGATCAATCTCCAATATTTTTCTCTATCAAATATAACAATCCTTCGTCTGTTTTCCAAAACTAAATAAACCACAATAATATGCTTTTAGTTTAAGAGAATATGAGACTTAATACATTTCTTTTTGTTGGATTCGGAATTGTGTATATAATGAGAATGATTATAATATTTACTAATATTTTTTTCTAATAAATACTTGAAGAACTTAGTGAGTCATGCCAAAAAATGGACGGGGGACTGTTATGTCTGACGAAGAAAAATATTGGAGATTGATTTGTGTATAAATTTTTTTTGGGGACTAAAATGTCTGCTTTTAAAATTTTTGGAGACTGATTTGGGTAATTATTCTATCAAAAAATAAATTGAGAACTGATTTGCCTGCCAGAATAAAATATTGAAAATGTTTTTATGTATTAATTTTTTTTGAGACTAAAATATCCGCTTTTAAAATCTTTAGAAACTGGTTTAGATAATTACTCAAATATAAATTAAAAATACGTTGAACATTACATGTATTTATACATAAATATAATAGTTGATTTAATGACTGAATTTGAGTGCGTACGTAATATTTTTATTATTTTAACAGAAATTTAATTGATGCAATTTAACTTGAAGAATAGGTCTTATAATAAAGAAGATAGAAATCTCTTAAAATTTGAACTTAAATTCTTTGAACTTAAATTCTTAATATATTTCTTTTTGTTGGATTCGGAACTGTGTATACAGTGAGAATGATTATAATATTTACTAATATTCTTTTTCTAGTAAATACTTGAAGAACTTAGTGAGTCATGCCGAAAAATGGATGGGGAGTGTTATGTCTGACGAAAAAAAACATTGGAGATTAATTTGTGTATGAATTTTTTTGGGACTAAAATGTCTGCTTTTAAAATCTTTGAGGACTGATTTGAGTAATTATTCTGCCAAAAAATAAATTGAGAACTGATTTGTCTGCCAGAATAAAATATTAAAAATATTTTTATGTATTAATTATTTTTTAGACTAAAATGTCCACTTTTAAAATCTTTAGAAATTGATTTAGATAATTATTTAAATATAAATTATAAAAACGTTGAACATTACATGTATTTATAGTTGATTTAATGACTGAATTTGAGTGCGTGCGTAATATTTTTTATTATTTTAATAGAAATTTAATTGATGCAATTTAACTTGAAAAATAGGTCTTATAAAAAAAAGATAGAAATCTCTTAAAATTTGAACTTAAATTCTTTTATTAAAAATTTAAAATACCAATAGATTTATTATTTTAAGAGTAATAATTTAAATCAATTTTTAAGAATTTTAAAAGTTGAAAATTTAGTCAAAAAAAATTAATACATTAAAATATTCTTAAGATTTTACTCCGACGGAGAAATCAATCTCTAGTTCATTTTTTCGAGAATAATTACCCAAATCAGTTCCTAAAGATTTTGAAAGTGAATATTTTAGTTCCAAAAAAAATTAATACATAGATCGATCCCCAACATTTTTTTTCATCAGACATAATAGTGCCCAGTTCATAAAATAAAATTCTTCTTTTTCTTCTTATTAATTGCACAATAATATTGTACCATAATTTTTTGTATTTTTAGACAAAAATAATGATAAATTTATTAATTAGATTCTTATGTATGTATTTATAATATAAAAATTTTTTTTGCATGCATAACAAATATAAAATATATATATAGTCACTCAATAATAATAATACAATTATTAGAGATTATTATACAAGAAACTTAAGATTGAAATCATTTAATATTTTTGTATTTAATATAATTAAAAGATGTCCTAATTTAAAAAGCATGTTTGTATTAAAAAAAATATTTTAATTTGAATTTTAAAATATCATTATTCACCTTACTTGTTTTCAATAGAAGTGTATTAACATGTTAGTGTTATAATTCACATGTACAAAGCTAAACTAATAATAATAAAGGTTGACATATAATAAAATTAAAATAGACGAGACTATTATGTCCAACAAAATAAAACTTTAAAAATTAATCTGTGTATTAATATTTTTTAGAGACTAAAATGTCCGTTTTTAAAATTTTTGAGAACTGATTTGAACAATAGACTGAGGACTAATTTGTCTACTGGAATAAAATCTTAAAAATTAATCTGCGTATTAATTTTTTTAAAAATTAAAATGTTCACTTTAAAAATTTTTAAGACTGATTTAAGTAATTATTCGTATTTTAATCAATTCCCCTCGTATAATTTACATTATATATTTAGCCATAAATAATAAATTATTTTTCTAAACTTGAACTCTTTTAAAGGATAGTTTTTCGTGATTTTGGTGGAGTTAATACTCAAATTGGCCCCTGAAATTTGACCCCCCGACTCAATTTAGCCCTTTTAGTTTCAATTGACTCAAATTGTACCCTGAAATTTTGACCCGCGCCTCAAATTGGCCCTTCTGGCGTATTCCGTCACCGGAGAGCTGACCTGGCAATTTTAAATGACACCTGGCAGTATCAAAACGACGCCGTTTTACTATTGGCGCCGAAATGCTTAGAACGACGTCGTTGACATGAAAAAAAGGAGTTAAATGAAATCCAAACAGTAACCACTTTTGAAGTAAAACCCAATTGACCCTTTCTCTTCCTTCTCTTCCCGTCGTATACGTTCCCTTCCCTTCAGAGAAGCACCATGGGTGTCTCAGTAATGGAGGTTTGAAAATTTTCTTACTTGGTTCGCTCTCCATTGTGAAGATTAATTAGCTGCAAGTGATCTTTTGAAAAACAGGTTAGTAACAAAAACGCTGCTCTCAACTTTCATGCTCTGTTTTTTCTCAAAATGTTGGTTGTGGGTTGTTTTCAATTTTTTCAGTCCACTTCATCATTGTAACTTTGGGAGAATGTGGTTGATTATGGTTGTTGATGATAATAGAGTTTTTGTTTGTTAGGGTTTAATTTTTTTGCATGTGTGTGACTGTGATCAACTGAATCGTTCAGTTCTTTGTCCGTTTGAGCAGTCTTTGATTCTTCATATTTTATTTTAAAATAACAAATTTACTCCTTCATATCCCACTACTAATGAACACACCTGACAAGTTTGCTTTCATGTGTTTCCTTGTTTCTTCTTGTACTATTGTTTACAGGAGTACTGATATAGTGTAAAGAGAGTACTGCATTATGTAATGATCATAACAAGAATATAATTTTGATTAAAAAATCCTATTTTTATACATGAACTTTAAAGGTGTGATTACTAGTTGGAATCTTTGAGGGAAGGAATGACTTACTGATTAAAGTGGAGTCTATTTTATTTATCAAGAACCCTTCCTTTAAAATAACAATTTTACTCCTTCATATCCCACTACTAATGAACACACCTGACAAGTTTGCTTTCATGTGTTTTCTTGTTCCTTCTTGTACTATTATTTACAAGAGTACTGATATAGTGGAAAGGGAGTACTGCATTATGTAATGATCATAACAAGAATATAATTTTGATAAAAAAAATCCTATTTTAATACATGAACTTTGAAGGTGTGATTACTAGTTGGAATCTTTGAGGAAATGAATGACTTAATGATTAAAGTGTAGTCTATTTTATTTATCAAGAACCCTTCTCTTAAGCTGTTAAATGGGAAATGAAATGAATTTTTTTTGCTTCTGGTGTCTGAATTACTCTGCCATTAATTATCCTTGTAAAAAGTATAATCCTTCATGTTTAGGTATTTCAGACACTTGTGACTGTTGTTAGTTATGTAATTGATTGTGTGAAGATTTTAATTACTTTGTTCTATTTTGGCAATCAGTTGTGAAAATTATTTGCCCTTTTATTTTCTTGTCATTTTTTTAGATAGGACAATGAGTTTCTCTTATTTGCTTTTCTACTTAAAGATTGAAAATAATGTTCATTGGTTTTAACAATAATTAAAACACAGATAAAAATAATATGTTTTGTTGATTATTTCTCTGTTTATTATTATTATTATTATTATTATTATTATTATTATTATTATTATTATTATTATTATTATTATTATTATTATTATGGTTAAAGATCTCTGGTCTCTTAGTCCCTATTCATTTTGGCTATTCATTTTTTTTGTGAGAATTTTGATTTTAGTACTTTGTACATAGTTTTGTTTTGACTAGGATGAGTAATTCTTTTGGTACCTGGTGTTTGACCGATTCTTCCAGTGAACCTTGTAAAATAGCTCTATATTATTCTTGTTGTGTTGTTATTATTTTAGTTTTACCTTGAATTTTGTGGATTGAAATGTTCTGATTATTATTGTGTGGGTTTGTATGATTGTTGTATTCAATGTTCTTATTTTAATTTTGCCATTTCATTTGATTTTTGTGGGTTTGTATGATTGTTGTGTGGGTTTTTAACCATTGTGTCTCCTGAATCTTATTTATAGATGGATGAAGGTATAACGATTGTGTATCATCATGGAGGCAGTTTTGTCACCAAACCAAATGGCAGTTTGGTTTATGACAATGATCACACTGATGAGTTGACGGGGCTGGATGAGGACGTATTAGATATATTTTCACTAAGAGACTACTACAAGATCCTAGGTTATGATAACATGGTTGAGTGTTGGTGGCTTGTTCCTGGTAGACCTATGAAGAGTGGACTGCGAGCACTAAGTCATGACAAAGAGTTAATAGAGATGTGCTTCTATGCAAAGAACAATGGGGGAACAGTGCACATATACTATGAGCATGGAGTTTCCCAACCCCTGGTAGAGGAAGAAGTACCTGAATTGATGGAGTTAACACCCAATGGCACTGGTGCAGAAAACGTTGTCAAGGAGACCACACCTAGCCCAAAGAATGATACACCAACCATTCCATCCCATATCAAATCATCCCACAACCGCACCAATGTGGAACCTTTCCACCTCTGTCACCTCTGTTACCTCTGTCACGGTGTGCATTCTTCACCCACCCACCATGCGAACGAGCTCTACTAGAGCTACCTGAGCCTTAGCTGTTGCTTCCCAACATTCTTCTCAACTCTTCGAGACACTCTTGCGATTTGGGGAAATTGGGACTTCTAGGTTTTATTTAAAATTTTTAGGGGTTAAATTGATGCCTTCAAACATTTTGCCATGTCATCTAACTGCAAGGGTGCCAGGTGTCAACGAAAATTGACAGCTCAGCTTTCCGGTGACGGAAAACGCCAGAAGGGCTAATTTGAGGCGCGGGTCAAAATTTTAGGATACAATTTGAATCAATTGAAACCAAAAGGACTAAATTGAGTTGGGGGTCAAATTTCAGGGGCCAATTTGAGTATTAACTCGATTTTGGTGCACAATGGCTACACAAAATTCACACGAAAGTAGCGACTTCCGAGTAAATAAATATCAAATTAATATAACATAAAATAAAATAAATAAAAAATAGCCAGCGTATTTTAAATTTCCTTGGTACAGCACTACAGCCAGCCAGTATAATTATTTTTTATTTGTTTAAGGCACTCTCTTAGTCTCTTATTTATTTATTTATACAAAAATATTATTCGTACATTAAATTAACTATTAAAATTAGATATTAATATATTTATGTATAAATATATATAATTTAATTTATTTTAATATATATTTATATTTTAATATGTATTTTATATTGATAATTAATTTTGATAGTTAATTTTAATATACACATAAAATAATCGTTATTTATATTAATAAATTGAAGTCATATTTATTGATTATTATATTATTATTACATTATATATTTTAATGCATGGTGTTTCACATCGAACAAACAAAGAAGCTTTTGTTACTTTGTGCCAAAATGGAGGGTCCTTAGTTCTCTTCTCTCTCTCTCTCTCTCTCTCTCTCAATCACACTCTTCACCTTCTCCTACTTCTTCTTCACCCTTTCTTCTTCTCCTTTGATCTGCTGATTCTTCAGGTAAAACGTTAACATCTTCAGCACACAAAGTGTTTATTTATTTATTTATTTTTGCTTCCAAGCAAATTATGTCTCCTTCTTCTGCCTCCTTTTGCTTTCAACTTTTGTAGCCTCTCTTTTTATCTTTATTCGGTTTTCCTATAAAAACTTTTGATCAATGTCTTCCATTTTTTCTCAAAATTCCTTCACTGCACTAAACAAACACAAACACAAACACAAGCATAGCCATCAAGTATTTCTTTTATTATTAACTAATAATTATTTTTTTTATTTTCATTATTTAAGGGATTGCTCTAATATACTTAACAGTCTCACATACATTGTTGATTCTTCAGTGTTTGTGTTCCTTCTGAGGTCTTTCTCTTAAAACCCTGAGGCTAGATTTATGTTATTAAACTTCAAAAAAAATTTCATGAACAAGTCATAAAGCATGACATACTTGGTGATTGATGCTAATTTCATGCTTCTTAGGCTGAAAGCATAAGAAACATTGGAAAAAAAATTTGTGAACAATAGTATGCTTCAATAGGTTAATGAAGTTACTCAAATCAATGAATTAATTATAATTTGTTGAGGTTGCTTATGAATCAAGTGTGGCCAGCTATGCTTACAATGTTAATTGTTTATTTATTTATTGCTTTGTTTCTGTGTGTTTGAAGATTCCTCAGTGTGTAAGCAACGCATGACAGATGTTTGTGTTATTGTTTTGATGATAAGGTATTCAAAATTGGGAGATTCTCTATTGAACTGCTATGTCTCGGCCGCTACTCGGCGTGGTGGGGGATGAGGAAGGTCAGCAGAGCCATGTGACTCTGTTGGTTTCTTCCTCATCCACCATGGAAAGTGTGAATTGTCTGAACAGCTCGAAACTGAAGGAGCGAAACTACATGGGATTGTCTGATTGTTCTTCTGTGGATAGCTCAGTTCCCTCATTCTCTGATGAGACTAAAAGCAATCTGAACCTCAAAGCTACTGAGCTGAGGTTGGGGCTTCCGGGATCTCAGTCTCCTGAAAGAGACTCAGATCTTTGCTTGAGGAGTTCTACTCAATTCGATGAGAAACCTTTGTTTCCTTTGCGTCCTGTAGCTGATGATCATCATTCCTCGTCGAAGCCTGCTCTTTTGGGCAACAAAAGAGGGTTCTCGGATGCAATGAATGGGTTCTCTGAGGTAAAAACGTATTCCATTCATTCAAAATATCTATCACTTTGAGAAATTTTTTAGATTAACAATTCAATATGTTTAGTCAAACATGTCAACCATCTAATGGTTTATAATATCATCTTCACATGAAAATGTCTTTGTGAAAGTAACCACCTTTGTATAAAGATAAATTGGGTAACGGATTAACCAAATTTGCAAAGTGAAAAATACTTTGAAAAGGGAAAGTACCAATTTAATCAGAAGGGGATATAGTTTTTAAATGCTGGATTAGGCACTAAAAGGATCTGAAATATATATTATGCAGGAGAAATTGCTTGTTAGTTCGGACGCCAATACAATATTGCCATCTAGGCCTTCTCCTACTGTGGGATTGAAATCGAGCTCTATGCTTGAGAATGCTGCGGCTCAGCAAGCGAAAGTCAATGAAGTAGCAACATCCAAGGTGGGAGAGAGGCCTCATGCTGCCAAAGAAACCAGGCCAAGCCTTAACGATTCCACTGTGAATAATAATAGCAGTGCACCAGCTCCAAAGTAAGTGGAAAGCTGGAATTGGCGCCAAGTTTGAGCTTAATAAAAAAGAACTAATCTCTGATGAATGATGATCCTTGTACACAGGGCACAGGTTGTAGGATGGCCTCCAATAAGATCATTTAGGAAAAATTCATTGGCTACTACTTCGAAGAATGCTGAAGAAGTAGATGGAAAAATGGCTTCTGGTGCACTGTTTGTGAAGGTAAGTATGGATGGCGCGCCATACTTAAGAAAAGTGGACTTGAAGAATTACTCTGCCTATCCAGAGCTTTCTTCTGCTCTGGAGAAGATGTTCAGCTGCTTCACCATAGGTAGGAGACAATTTTGCTTTAGAAAATTTAACTTTTAGCTAACTTGAGTCTGGATTATTTGGATGGAGTTACTGCTTATTTTGATGTTATTTCAGGTCAATGTGGATCTCATGGAAATCTTGGGAAGGAAATGCTGAGTGAAACCAAGCTGAAGGATCTACTTCATGGATCAGAATATGTTCTTACTTATGAGGATAAAGACGGTGATTGGATGCTAGTGGGTGATGTTCCCTGGGAGTAAGTTCTGATTCATTTTTTGTACTTTCTTTTCTTTTATTGGCATCTCTTTTAAAAACAGAATTTCTTCCCTTTTAAAAGATACTAAAGTGATATTCTTAGAACTTGATTATTGACAAACAAAAGGCTACCTAATCTAAGCCATGTTGCCAACGAAAGCTAGTTGGAAAAAGGCTTTTGTTGTTGTATTGAAAATTTAAAATTATATTCTAGGAAGTGGAGAGTTTCAAATATGGCGGAATATAGTCGTCCAAATTTGAATGAAATGGAAAAGCAAGGAGTGGAATAGAATTTCAGCTGCCACCCCATTATTTCTCGTTCAGCGAGTTTAATGTGGGAGGGGAGGGAAATGCTTGTCCCTCTCATGCCGTTACATTCATTCTTTTCAAGTCAGTCCCAAAACACCTATAATACATTTGAACATTCTATTCCATGTCATCTTTCTAAACAAAGCCAAAGGGTATGTAAGGGAGACTTAAAGATGATGATGAAAGGAATGACTAATAATAGAATACTATGGAAAAATACAAGAGTGGCAAGGAGGCGAAGGGACACTTTGACCTGCCATTGCCCTTCTCTATTCCTCCTTCTGCATCACCCCTAAACACACTTTATGAAGTTTGATCATTCTGGGTTGTCAAGGTTTGTTGATTTCCTAGTAATACAACTGAAATATCGGTAGTTCAATTGGGATTGATGATTGCATAGGTTGTCACCTTTCAAGGCATACCCTAAATCATTCTACCTATCATGCTCATGAGCAGATTAGCCAATGTCACATTTGGACTTTTAACATTTTCGTTCAACCTTGAACATTTAAAAAGAAAAAGACTGTGGAGTGATATATGAGATTTGAAATATTTTTAAGTCTATGAGAGTATGAGACTTCATAAAGAAATGGAGTTAAAAACTAAACATGAAATAATTGGTCTGTTTATTACTGAACTTTGTAATGTTGTTGAAGTGTTGAACAATAAGCACTTCATCATCACTGTTGGGTATGTCTATGCTAATTTCAATTTGGTGTTGAAAACCCTTGCAGGATGTTCATCGAAACATGCAGGAGGCTGAGGATCATGAAGGGCGCTGATGCCATTGGTCTAGGTTAGAATTCTGTTCCAAACCATCGATCTTATACTCTATTAACACATGATCTGAAAAGGTATTAGTGAAGTATATCATAAAGATAGTGAAACATAATAAAGCTCATGAAAAATCGTTTACCTTTAAAAAAATTGAATAGACAAACCCTATCAAATTGTGTTTGTTTCAACATAGTTGCATATTGAAGTTCAAAATTATATTGTTGTGCCATATCAATACCCTCTACATGCTTACTCTGGAATTTAACAAAACTAGAAAAATAAACTCTTGTTTTTGCACCCAGGAAATATGTGGAAAAAGAGCTTGACATAGCTTAATCTATTCTTATTCGAGATTAAAGTATACTTTTTGTCTTTAACGTCTGCGATTTTCTTCAAAAATACACTTTAGCATTTAATTTCATTCAATTTTTTCCTTAACGTTTTTAATTCATTCAATTTTGTCCCTAAGTTTTCGATTTGTGTCAAAGTTACCCCTAGATCTTTTCAATTTTGTCTCTAACGTTTTAGATGGAGTTAATATTCATAGGTAATTTTGACACAAATAAAAAACGTTAGGGACAAAATTGAATAAAATTAAACATTAGGGACATTTTTGAAGAAAATCACAAAGGCTAAAGATAAAAAACATACTTTACTCTTTATTCGATATAGTGAAGTGAGAGAAAAAGGTCCTTTAGCATGTTTTAGTTTTCGATACTCCATCTGAAAACAATTAAGTCGGACATGATACACTGAAAAATCAATAGATTTGAACAATGGATTGTCTAGTTCTTTGTCAAAATCGACAGTTGTTTCAAAAAAGACAGAATATCTAAGTATCTTGATCTAATTCAAGTTTACCATTTCTGGCCTTTATTGCAGCACCAAGAGCCGTCGAGAAAAGCAAAAGCAGGAACTAGGGCAGTACAAACGATCACATTTCTATCACCTAACTGTCAATGGAACTAAAAAGCTTCTATA
This sequence comes from Arachis hypogaea, assembly GCF_003086295.3. Lineage (NCBI taxonomy): Eukaryota > Viridiplantae > Streptophyta > Magnoliopsida > Fabales > Fabaceae > Arachis > Arachis hypogaea. The sequence goes on along the minus strand of NC_092052.1, from coordinate 35,489,445 downwards.
AACAAAATTGGGTAAGCAAATCAAGGCAAAAGGAAAAAAGGGATTGTAGGGAAAAGAACCGAGGGCATGTTGGACTGGATAGAAATTTCATATTATTAAGCTGCCTCAATCATATGATTACTATTTCTACTATCTTATGTTTTTTCTTTTCTTTTTTTTTAATGACATTTATATTCAGTAAGGTTCATTATATTTCATGATTGTCACAAACTTGCAAAAGAAAAAGACCCTAACCCTCTCTGTGTGGAAGCTACTTATGTTTCTGTATGTGTAGTTTGTGAAGTGCATCATTTATGTGTGTGAATTTGTGTGATGAAAAATAACAATAAGAAGTTGTACCTTACACAATCTTTGATTTGCATTTCCTTTTAACCTATAAGTGCCGTTGACTAGTTAAAACTTAAAAGTATTTTCCTATGGTACCTTCCCTGAGGTATGTTAATTTTAGGCTTAATAGTTAAAAATTTAAACCAGTCCTTGAAAGATTAAGCGTGTCTCAATTTAGTCTTCAATAGACCCAATATATCAAATTGTTGTTTTCTGGAAAATACAATTACAAATCAGATTGGTCCTTTACCCAGCAAGATAATGATAGTGATATAATTTATTTTATAAATGTTATTATTTAATTAATAAAAAACTAATTTGATTCATTATTGTATCTTATAGGACTAATTTCAGATATTTAATTTTTCGATAATCAAATTAATGAACACGACATTTTTCATGGACAATTTTGATTTATTAATCCTTATCTGTTTTTATCATATTTTTAACACACTTCCAATTTTCTTTTTTGTTTTTTTGGAAAAGTATAGGTAGACAATGAGAATACTAAACAATGTAAATAATGGATAAGTCAGATGTTCAATTCAATAAGTATGCAAATGATTATGTTTATTATTTTTAATTGGACGGTTATTTCTTTTGATTCGATTTACTTATACACAGTTAACAATGGCTGGATGTTCAATTCACTAGGTGTGCAGATTGTTATTCTAATATTAAAGTTTATGAGGTAATTGGGGGTGGAATATTTTTTTTATTTTATTGAGTCAATTTTAGAACATATTGTTCACATTGTTTACAAAAGTCATTGTCTACCAAACAAAATCGTTTTTTTTTTTTCATCTTTCCCTTGCTAGTTTGTCACCTATTAAACAATAGCATGTATATGGAGAGATTAAATAGAAAAACGTTGTGCTTGGTGTTTTGGTGATGTCTTGTGCGTATACCTTAAACTAATGAGATATTGTCAGGTGTTGGATATGGTTGTCGGGGTGAAGAGGAGCCAAGCATGTGACTATGTGAGGCTCTCATTATTGGATGCAGTGCATGGATCTTCATGCTTCATCAAATTAAATTAATAATGAACATCAATGGAATCATGAATAACAATAAGCTTCAGACCCAAAAATAAATAAATAAATAAATAAAGCTTTCAGCCTTTCACTGGCTCTTTTGTTTCAATTATGAAACTTCAGTTGTGATTAGGGAAAGATTCTTGGATAAACAAAGGACTTGCCGTGGGTTAATTTTTTTCACTGAAAGAGTGAAAGTAGTGGTTTAGTTAATTCTTTTTTTTTAGTGGATTCATTTTTCTTTCTACGCCAATGAATCGTTTCCAAGGTGGTGGAGGGCATGTAAAATAAATAACTTTGCTAACCAATTAGAGGTGCAGCCAATTAGCATATGGATGACAAAAGAAGTCCAACAAAGAGGAAAAAGAAAACCCAAATCCATTCCATCGAGTTCTGATTCTTTTGGATTTTTTATTTAGAAAAAACATGAATTTAAATCTATTCTATTATATAAAAATTAGATTTCTGCATTTATGAAGTTGACGTAGCATGTTTTAGAGAGTATTTTTTGATTTAATTATTTTAACTCATTCAATATAATTTATTACTATAATTTAATTATATCAGCTAATTGATTTGATTAGATATTTAAATATCAATATAATTTATTATAATATATATTACCTGATTAATTTTACTATATTAATTGTACTTTGTTATATTAATTAATTAATTTATTCATTTATAAAGTCTGAAATAAAATAAATAATTTGTTGTTTATTCTAATTGAATTCATTAAATTTAATTATACATTATAAACAAATTAATAATAATTTATAAATCACTCTGATTTATAATATTCAATAAAATTATTTGTAAATCACTTTATATTATATATGTATTAACGAAATATTATATATGTCTTAATGTGTTAATTAAATATTATATTAACACAGAAAAATAAATACAAAAATGATTTATATAATATTAATAATATTATATTATCACGGTGATTTTCTTTTTGTTTTGATATCATATAACATTGATAATGATAATATTATTATATATAATATTATATAAACTTTCTAATATTAGTATAAAAAATTGGAAAATTATTCCTTATAGCAATCATTCTTAGTGAAATAGTGTATCCCTTATATAGTATATATTGATAATTGTTGCTTAATTTAAAGTAATTAAAATTTATTTTTTAATAATGACCTAAATAGATAAATCTAATTGAATTGAATGATTATATAAAATATTTTATATTATTAATATACTAAAATTAAATTCATTTTTCGGTACAGAATTTTATAAGTGAATTTTATACAAGATTAAGTTATTTTTTATTTTTTATTTGTTTTATCTGTGTTATTTTATTTAATTTTAAATAGCGTAATATTTACAATTATCGTCAGTATGATATTTTATAAAATATAAAAGTCAATTTTTTTTATAATTTAAATATCAATGTTTGAGTTAATTTTAATTTAACTTTTTTAAATTAATGTTATCTTTCATTTAGATCTTAATTAATTTAAAATACAAAAATACTAATATATCCTTTTCTCTTTAAATAATAATAACTTTAATTTATTTACTGTCTTTTTTTTCTTTTATATTTTGTTTAGCAAAGATAATATATGGATTAGAATGGAGTTAAAAAATACTATGTGATGCATGTTTGGCACTGATAAATTCATATGAAATAGAAGGGAAGAAAACAAAAAGCTAGAGAACACTGAGTTGAATGGTATAAACAGATTCATTGAAGCCAAGTGTCTGTGTATTCTCATGTTCATCTCATTTTTCAAAGTTCAAACACATTTTGAATGTATGAATTTTAATTATATTTATTTTTTTCTTCTTCAATAAATACTACCATCTCTTCCTATTTTTGCTATAGGCTTGTCTTTTATTTAAAAAACACAAAAAAAAAACGTAAAAAGAAAACTCAAAGAAATTAAAACTGTTATTATATTTTAAAACATTAAATACTCTTTTAATTAAATATCTATGTAATTCCTATCTAGATATAAATTGTATTTTAATATATTGAGTGGTAAATAAAAAAATATATATAATAGATAAGTTAAAATAACGAATAATGAGATATCTAGACTAAAACCTCAAAGTGGTCCTTGAGATTGGGCGAGTTACCCATAATCGTCCTTGACTTTCAAAATTCCCTAACAGTATCCCTCACATTCAGCTCCGGGACCCATAGTTGTCCTGCGATCCTTTCCGGCGCACAGTCAGCAAACAGAGTAATAATCTGGCACCTCCCATGCCATGCTGGAGCCAGCAACGGCTAGCTGACGTGGCAAATCTTAATTTTCTACTCAATGTGGTCCTGGTCCCATTAAAACCCTAAAAGCTAAGAATGATTATTATATGTAGTATGTAACAACCCAGACCACCCGCTAGCACGATATTGTCCGCTTTGGCACACAAGGCCTCACGGTTTTGCCTTTGATGATAGGGATGCTAGCCGAAGCCCCCCACACTCACTCGTCAAAACGTGTCATGTTAGGGAGAGGTATCCACACCCTTATAAGGCATGCTTCGTTCCCCTCTCCAACCGATGTGAGCCTTACAATCCACCCCCCTAAGGGAGTCCAGCGCCCTCGCTGGCACATCGATCCGGGTTCCGGCTCTGATACCATCTGTGTAACACCCTAATATCCAAATCATTATGCTCGAGTCATAAGTCAATGATATTACGGTGGTACGACTCTCAGGTGGATTTTTAATATTTAAATATAGGTAATTTCAAAAGGAGTATTAATCGAGAAGCCTGAAAAGAGTAGAAATAAAATCGCGAAGACGTATCACTCACGTTTTGACAACAAAAGATAAACCGTGAAGCCGAAAACAATATACGGACAAGGCGTAGAGGAGATTAAGAGATAGATAACAGATAGATATATATAACAAAAGTAAATAGCCACTAGTCGCGACCTGCAAAGTTTAGGTCGGCTAGGGTACAGTATGAAAGTAGTTGACAACAGTATATCCTAATCTCTCCTGAAGGAAACATGAGAGCCTCTATAGGCAAATTCAAAGAGTTCAATACATAATATAACCTTTCCAAAACAAAGGTGGAGAGATTCTAATCAAAACACAAAGTAGAGGAAATAAAGATCTTCGCCGTCTCTCAGACGACCCACAACTCACTTCTGAGCACTTGGACCTGTATCTGAAAAACAAGAGATATATACGGAATGAGAACCCCGGGCCCATGGGTTCCCAGTACGGTAAAAGTGCCAAATAATTACAATGCACTGCAATAAAAACTCACTAAGCACCCTAAACTTCTTCACCAATTATTCATCCTAGGTTCTCGCTAATCCATGAATAGGCAACTGTCATAAGGGAGTGCTAAATTTAATTCATGTTTCACATGTTTCCCACTCGTTGACTCTTCCACGAATCAGACTCAGAATCATAAGTAAAACCATCACCAGTTGTCCTGCCTCAGCAATTCCATATCAATACATCATACCCTCGCCTGGAGCTAGTGAAACCACATCACTGCGTCTACCCAGGGAGCTCCAATTATCTCATTCAATAATCATCATCATCATGCAATCGCATCATCAATTCATCCCATCAAGAACAGCCCTCACACCCACCGACACCAGCATGAGGGGCCTCTCAGTTGTACAAACACAAGCAATACAGGCAAGTAATACACAAATATGGTACAAGTAGAACAAGTAGCATATAGTCAGGTAACATGGCATATATGATGTAGAAATCCAAAACAAATGGCAAACCCAAACAATTCAAACATATGCAAATGATGAATGCCTGCCCTATTGCTGATGATATCATCTGTCGGTTATATAGCCAACCCGACATGTCCTGGTAGCTAACCATTGGACAGAAACACCCATTGCGGAGCAAGTAGGTTTGAGCTACAACCCCTTTGCTACTACCCGCTCAACCCAGAGCCAGTGGAATAACCACTACTGCGGCTACTACCAAGGCGGGTGTTTAAAAGCTCAACCTGGAGCGAGTGGATTCACCACTACTGCCGCTACTACCCAGGCGTCACAATCTCTGACCTGGAGCAAGTGGGACGAACCACAACCCTTGCTACTACCCAGGATCTCAAAACATACATTCGTTCAGTTTAGAAGCAATCATCACTGTTATCAAATCTCAAACATTAACCTGGAGCAAGCGGAACGAACCACCACCCTTACTACTACCCAGGTATCACAAATACACATTTATTCAAAACTCCATAATTAAACTCATTTATCATAAACATCCTTTTCCGTCTCATACCCGGAGCAAGTGGACAACGCCACTGCCTACTACCCGGGGTCACACATCTCATTTCAACCTTTTTCATTATTATCTATTTAATGCATTCATTCATTAATCATATATGCATTTATACTCAGCCATAAACAGTAATGGCTTTGCCGTAACCCCGCAACCACTCAGCCATCCGGCTCATGGTTCAATCAAAAACCGGCTATTTATCAATAAATATAGCCCTTCGGCTCATGGCATACACGGTACTTCCACCGTCATCCTCCCAATCTCATATAATCATTTTTGACCATCATTGATCATAACCTTTCCCCTTGCTTCACGCGCAAGTTACCACATCCCCTAGCTCCTTTCTCATTGCTAGGCATATCATAATGATTTAATACATAAGGGGTGAGATCGGAGGCTTAGAAGTATGAGATTTGGCTTTAAAAACTCAAAAACCATCTTTGGCATGAAAACAGGGCCACGCGTACGCGCACTCCACGCGCACGCGTGGATGGCCACAAAACTCATCGACGCATATGCGTCATGCACGCGGACGCGTGGATTGAAAATTAGCCAAACGATGCGCACGCGTCAGCCACGCGTATGCGCGGATACATTTGTGCCCCAGGCACAAAACTGGCACAACTCTCGGGAAAATGGCTGGGCATTTGGTGTAGCGCATCGACGCGCCTGCGCACACCAAGCGCACGCGTGGATGGTGTTTTCTTGAAGAACGGCGCGTATGCGCCAGGTGCGCCTACGCGCGGAGGGTCATTCTGCTAAAAATTTTCTAAGTTAAAAGCTGCAGAATTTACAGATTCAACCCCCAATCTTCCGACGGACATAACTTTCTCATTTTAAATCGTTTTTCGCCCGTTCTTCGAACGGCACGGACATCCCAGATCCAATTTCATTTTTAAATAAGTTTGGCACAAAACAGAAATCCCCAGTCCAAGTTATGTCCCGTCAAAGTATGCCCAAAAACCATATTTTCATACAAAACCACAAGGTGCCATTTTCAAAACAAGCCATTTTCAACTCTTTTCAAAATCAACCAAAACATGCCAATTTCATCTCTTTCTTTGAAATCAATCAAAATATACCAAAATCAACATCAAGCCTCCTCAACTCACACATTGACACTTTCTCAAACTCAAACACATTTACATATCATATACTCTTCCTCGTGCCAAATTTCAACAACACTATTTCCAATCAACCATCATTATACATAATCAATATCATACTCACTATCACGTGGTTTCGCCCACAAATCAACCTTAATCATTCCTCAAGCATATATCACAACATACATATCTCTAATGCATCATCATACCATCAAGGCATCAATAATCATAATCACATATATGACCACATAATATATCTCAACCAAAACCAAACATACCTCATCTATATAATTTCACCCAAATTTACCAAATTCCACACTTTAACTCCTCAAACCTTATTATTCAATAACCAACCCAATCATTCATATATTCATTATCTGAAATTCATCCAATCACTTGTGGCATCATACAATGCACACATCAACTTACCTTTCTTACCTTTTTCTGGCCTCCGGCCCAATTTCACAATTTAAATGCATAAACCACAAATCAATACTCATTACCCAGTACATCAAATTCTCAATACACCAAGCATATAAGGCTACACAATTCTCAACCCAATCATTAATTCACATTACATACCAACTATGCATATTAGCACCAACCATTTACGCAATCCAAACTTAATCCTAGGGGCATCTAGCCTAGGAATTCTCATCACAACACACGGTACTTAAATGAAACTTAAACCGTACCTCTTGTAGCCAAACCAATTGAGCCTCTTCTTTGGAAGTCTTCACCAACCTTAGCTCCAAGTCTCACCAAAGCTCCTCAAGTAATACCAATCTCCCAATTGTGCACCAACATCACCAAATACACTAACATAACCAATATCACATACATACATCAACTTAGGGCTCATAAAAATGACAAATTACAAGGGTTTGAGCACTTCTTACCTCAGCCCATATGAAGTAGGGATAGAACCCGCTTAGAATCCATGTTGGAGTATCCCTAAACACCCAAAATCACAAGATTTCAACACTAACTACCCAAAAACGTGTAACAGTGGGGAATTTCGAAAACTGGGCAGAGATGAATAGAATACTCACCACAAAACTTAGATAGAATTGTAGAGGATGAGAAGAGCGACGCGTGGCCGCAAACGGCTCGTCAATCGGAGCTCCGTAGCTCAAGTTATGGTGGTTTGAAGATCAAAGAGAGTTAGGTTTTCTCTCTTCTCTTCTCTCTTCTCAAATCAGCGCCCCAACCCTTCTTTTTAGGGTAAAATGAGCTGAAATGCTCACAACTAATGTTTATATATGTTGGGTCTTGGGCCCACTTAGACCCGGTTCACTTATTTTTCCTATTGGCCCAATTTTAGGCTTTCTTTAAGATTAGCGCTCTAAATCGCACTTTAAATATTTCTACCTTCCCTAATTATAATTCCTCATTTCTTAATCTTATTTACCCATAATCAATTTCCTCAACTATAGTACCAGACAGATCTCAGCCGGTACTATCGGTCAAAATTCCACTGCGCGCTTTTACGCAGAAAACTATATTTTCCGACTCGGAAAAATTCACTGAATCTAAATGTCATATTTAGATGATCAAATTCCAATTGCCGAATCTTCCAACCATATTCGCTCCCATTTAACTTATTATTTAATTAATTTTGGTTAGACCGGGTATTACATAGTATCTCTTCTTCCCTTCTCCTTCGTCCTATAATTGTGGTCCACTATTGTGATTTAACAGAGATTCCATTGATTCTCTGAAGCAATGTTTGGAGGTGAAGGGCAAGCCAGTTATTATTCAGCTAAGCATAAATGCCCTTTATCTCAATCTACTCATTCTATTGATATAATATATAATGCTAAAAATACAAGAAAAAAAATCTTGGGCAAATGATAAATATTCATAAGTGAATTTCAACCCTAATTTTCAAACATACAAGCCAGACCACTGTGCTAGATTGATAATAGGAACAGAAAAATAATTAATACCTGGTTCTTCCTCCTACCAAGTGGGTGATTAAACTTGCAATTGAATCCAAATTTGCAAGTTCCAGTTTTAAGATAGAAAGCACAATCTTCAACATCAGGCCTTAGTGGATATTGCTGTTAAACTCTACCACTGCTTCTATCTTTTTTCTTCTCCACTTCTTCATCACCTTCAACTTCAACTTCATCATCACCATTACCATCACCATCAACATCAAAATCTCTACTTACCTTATCAACCTCACTCTCTTTCACATTCTCATTCCAGCCATAACCCTCATCATCATCCCAACCATCATTATCATCACTCATTTGTGCTTCACCTGTTTCCGGAGCACAACCACCTTCACCACCCAATTTCTCACCGCCATATTCTCCACTACCAGCTACAAAGTCCGAATCTTTCTTCTCATTTTCAGCTACCCTTTCATCCTCATCCTTCAAATCCAACTTCTTGTGGAACTCGGCACCAAGTTCATCACGAGTTTCATCCTGTAACTCCAAATTTTTACTGAGATCTGGCTCTGACAATTTGATTTTATTATGTGGAAAGTACCTTTGCATATGTCAATGGAATCTCCGTTAAATCACAATGGTGGACCACAATTATGGGACGAAGGAGAAGGGAAGAAGAGATACTACATATAATAATCATTCTTAGCTTTTAGGGTTTTAATGGGACCAGGACCACATTGGGTAGAAAATTAAGATTTGCCATGTCAGCTAGCCGTTGCTGGCTCCAGCATGGCATGGGAGGTACCAGATCATTACTTTGTTTGCTGACTGTGCGCCGGAAAGGGTCGCAGGACAACTATGGGTCCCGGAGCTGAATGTGAAGGATACTATTAGGGAATTTTAAAAGTCAAGGACGATTATAGGTAACTCGCCCAATCTCAGGGACCACTTTGGGGTTTTAGTCGAGATATCTATCTATTCTATTATATAAAAATTGAATTTTTGCATTTAATAATAAAGTTGACGTGGCATGCTTCTTAGAATGTTTCCTGATTTATTTCTTTTAACTCATTAAATACAATTCATTACGGTGGATTAATTATATTAACTAATTGATTTGATTAGATATTTAAGTATCACACAATTTAATATTATGTATATCAATTAATTGAATATAATTGTTAGAGTATAATTACGATTGTAAAGCCCGGTTAATTAACGGCTAATTAACCCATAAATGAGAATTTATTCTAGAAAGCCTAAAATGATATTTTTATGGCTTAATATGATAGAGGAAATTGAGACGAGAATTTCGGTACCAATTTTATGGAAATCGGACCAAGATTGGACCGAACGGGCCAAACCGGTCCAACCGGACCCAAAGTGGGCCCTTGGCCCAACATAACTAAACCAAAACCCTAGTTTTCAGCACTCTCTCTCTCCTCACACAACACCAAACACGCTGAAAAAGAGAGGAAATGGGGGAAGAACACTCTCTCAAACCTCTATCTCTCACTTGATCTTCAAACCACCATAACTTTTGATCTAGAGCTCCGATTGCCGCTCCGTTTGCGGCCACGCGTTCACCGCGGAGAGCTCTACAAAACCCATACAACTAATCTTGAGGTAAGCCACGTGTTTCTGTTCGAAATTCCAGCCCTTATTTTCGAGTTTCATGGGTAAAATGTTGAGATTTTGGGTTCTTTGATGTTATAGGACCCAACTCTCTTGAAGGAGAAGGTTAATCTTGTCTCCTTGGACCTTGGGTGTGGTAAGATTCTCAACCCTAGTGTGATTTTGTTGTTCTATGATGTTTGGGTTTTGAGATGTTGTGTATGAGTATGATGGTTGTGGCTTAGGTTGTGTATGTGTGGGTATTGGAGCTTGATTGGTGACTTTGAAAAGCTTGGAAAGGGTTTGGTGGTGAAAAATCTGTTCTTGGAGGTGTTGAGGCCTTGAGAGCTTGTGGATAAGTGGTTTGGAAGTGCTCCGGGGGAGCTTGGGAAAATCGGCTAAGGTATGGTTTCGGTTTCCCGTATCTAATATGTAATGTGGTAGGAAATACTTAGGCTAGAGGCCCTAAGATAGGCATTGAATTGTTGATGTTGTTGAATGATTGAGATATATGATGTGGTCATATATGTGATGATGATTATTAATGCCTTAGTGGTATGATGTATGAGAAATATGCATGTTGTGATATATATACTTGATGACTGGTTATGGTTGAATTGTGGGTTGAACCATGTTGATGGTGAGTATGATGTTGATTGTGTACAATAATAATTTATTGGAATTGGTGTTGTTGAGAATTGGCATGAGGAATAGTATATGATATGTCAATGTGTTTGAGTTTGAGCCACTTGGGTGAAGTGGGGTAAAATGATGAGATAGTGATTTTGGTAATTTGTGGTAATGTGTCAATGTGTGAGTTGAGGAGGCTTGATGTTGAATTTGATATATTTTGATTGATTTCAAAGAAACGGGATGAACTTGGCATGTTTTGATTGGTTTTGAAAAGAGTTGGAAATGGCTTGTTTTGAAATTGGCACTTTGTGGTTTTGTATGAAAATATGGTTTTTGGGCACACTTTGGCGGGACATAACTTGGACTACGGATCTCCGTTTTGTACCAAATCTGTTTAGAAATGAAATTGGATCCGGGATGTCCATGCCGTTCAAAGAACGGGTGAAAGACGATTTAAAATGAGGAAGTTATGTCCGTTGGAAGATTGGGGTTTAAATCTGTGAATTCTGCAGCTTTTAACTTAGAAAATTTTTAGCAGAATGACCCCTTGCGCGTGGGCGTACCTGGCGCGTACGCGCCGATCTTCCAGAAAGCGCCATCCACGCGTGCGCGTGATGTGCGCGGGCGCGCCGATTGTGCTGCACCCAATGCCCAGCCATTTTCCAGAGAGTTATGCCAGAACTGTGCCAGTGTTGTGCCTGGGGCACGAGAACACCCGCGCGTACGCGTGGTTGGCGCGTGCGCGTCGATTGGCAAATCTTTAATCCACGCGTTAGCGTGCATGACGCTTGCGCGTCGATGAGTTTTTGAGGCCATCCACGCGTGCGCGTGGAGTGCGCGTACGCGTGGCCCTGTTTTCATCCCAAAGTTGATTTTTGAGTTTTAAAAGCCAAATCTCATACTTCTAAGCCTCCGATCTCACCATTTATGTCTTAAATCATTATGACATGCCTAGCTATTAAAAAGGGGCTAGTGAATGAGGTAACTTGCGAGTGAAGCAAGGGAAAAATGAATGATCAATGAGGATCAAGATGATTATGTGAGATGCGGAGGATGGTGGTGGAAGTGCTTGTTAAGCCATGGGCCGAAAGGCTGTAATTGCTAATGAAACGGCTGGTTATGGATTTAACCATGAGCCGGAAAGGCTGTGTATAATATGAATATTGGCTGGTTCTGGACTGAACCGTGAGCCGGATGGCTGATATGGATGTTGATCCATGGATGAGAATTTATGCATGCTTATGCTGAATTATTGATAATTGAGATTTGCACTTCCACTATCAGAGGCACGAGATCCCTGGGAGGAAGCAGTGGCTAGCCACCACGTGCTCCAGGTGGAGGCTCGAGACTCTGTTGACCCTATGTCGTAAGTGTGGCCGGGCACTGTGAAAGACCCGGATGAGCTCGCCCCCGAAATATTCACCAGTGAGGGTGATGGATATGGATCATGTTTATGATCAAGTTTATAACGAGTATAACTCGAGTTGGGGATGCGCGACAGAGGGACAGTCCAATGGTTAGCTACCAGGACTTATCGGGTTGGCTCTATAACCGACAGATGATATCATCAGCCACTAGGGATAGGCATTCATCATATGCATACTATGTGAATTGTTTGAGATTGCCTATTTGACTGCATATTACTTGCTAATTGTCTAAATGTCTTAACTGCTCCTATTTGTATATTCTTTGTCTGATATAATTGTGTTTGCTATTATATACTCCTGCTGGTGGTTGGGAGGTTTGAAGGAATTGGAAAGGGAAGTATTAGTTAGACTGAAGAATCTTTAGTCAGATACCCTTATATGGTTTAGCTTGTTTATAAGCTTTGATATTATCTGGAGGAAGTTCTAGGATTGCCTTTGGCTTTCCTCTATTATTATGTATTATATATGTGGAAGCTGTTACCGTGCTGGGGACCTCTGGTTCTCACCCATGCGGATTTTGTGGTTTTCAGATGCAGGACGCGAGGCTTCTCGTTGAGGCATGCTGGAGACTTCTGGATTAGCGAAGATCCTTTGTTCTTGGGACTCTGTTTTGGTTTATATATCTTGTTTAGATACTTTTATCTCCGTTAAATAATACAAACTGTGATGACTCCTTCTAGAGGGGATTTTGGAGAATAGGTTGTATGTATTTGTGTCCCTTTGGGTTTCCTTTGGGGTTTCCTTATTTTATTATATGTATATATTATTATGCTCGGACCGGTTATCTTCGCAGCCGGATTTTGAGTCTTGATATTCCCGTTTTTGACACTCTTTATATATATGATCTTGCGTTAGCTTATCCTTTTCTCGTTACGTTATCGATCGGAGTGTTGCGCGTTCGAGTTACGGTTTTTGTTTACCCCTTTTTCTACAAAGGCTCCTAGTTATAATCAATTATTCATACTACTATACGTACTAAATTTTTGTTTTAGAGGTCGTAATACCTTGCCATCTCTGTCTTATGACTTAAGCATAAGACTCTGTATGGTAGGGTGTTACAACGTTCAATTAGATCAATTAGCATTATTCAACATATCTGAATATTTATTATAGGATATTACATCTTTATTATTTCGATTCTTTTATCACTTATAAATACCCTTCTATATTGTATCATTCTACACAACTTAAATACTCACAAATCTTTTTTCTATTGCTCCATCTCTCCTTTCTAACATGGTATCAGAACTATGGTATCCTCCTTGAGGAGGATAAGTTGATTTCTTCTGGTGAAATCACCGTACTTTTCATATTTTTCTTCCGTGCTATTTTTTCCTTCTCTTTTGTCAATACTTTGATGCTTTTCTGACCCCACCGATTTGCTCATCCACTACTTACTTATTCTTATGGAGAAACCATATATTTTTTTGTCACCTTCCGATAGTTTGCATCTCTTTGCACTTTGTTAATTTTCAATAGTTTTCCGGCAATTCGCCATCTTTTTAGTAGTTTTTCGGCAGTTAGCCACTCTTGCGGCAGTTCCATCTCTGTTCTCTTTTGCCAGTTCTATCTGTGTTCCCTTTTGGCAATTTCATCTACGCTTCTTTCCGACAGTTCCGTCTGCATTTTCTTGTGGCAGTTCTGTCTGCGCTTCCTTCAGGCATTTCCATCTATACTTGTTCTTTCACTTTATGTATTTTTTTTTATTTAGTTATTTCAAATAAGTTTCAAACTCAAGTTGTCACTTGAGTTTGAGGGGGGATGTTAGAGTATAATTATGATCAATTAGATCAATTAGCATTATTTAACATATCTGAATATTTATTATAGGATATTACGTCTTTATTATTTCAATTTTTTTAACACCTATAAATATCCTTCTATATTGTATTATTCTACGCAACTTGAATACACACAAACCTTTTCTCTACTGCTCTCTCTTACCCTTTCTAATAATAATAAATACAATTTAATTTAGTTAGAAGTTTATTATTTTATAGTCTTCTATAAAATAATCTTTTTATCACTTTAGATATTTTAACTCTTTTTTCTTTTTTTTTTCTTTTTACATGTAATTTGTTGTGCGTTAACTTTGTTTATTTAATGATGAAATATACTCATATTAATTCTATCATATAATAGTTTGTTTTTCTCCTATGTATTTTGATTTGTATAGTTACTATTGATCTTACTGTTTTCGATCTTGCTGTTTTTATTTTTTTGAGTTGTTCTTTATTTTCTTATGACTTGATAATTAAAAAAAAAAAAGCAAAGAAAAGAAAAAAAGATGGCCAAAGATGAAGGTTAGAAGCCTAAAGCAGCAATATCATTCCTCAGCATTATTATTATTAATATGAACTTTATTATTTCTTTTCTAACATTCTTTAATACAAGCTTCATTTCTTTTTCTTAATTATTATTAATACTTTTATTCTTTTCTTTTTTAATTATAAATCTCCTAACAATAATTTTTTGATAGGATATTTTTTTTGTCTAATAAATTTTTTTCTCTATTTTTTGTCAAAAAGAATTTATATTAGGAAAAAAAAGATACAAATTAAATTTTAAAATTAAAATTTAAATAAGATGTGAAACGGATAACTATTGAATTCATTTGGTCGATTTAAACACTTTGTATTATCGTCATTGAAAATTTCAAATACTATTATAAAATTCTAGATATTTTTATTTTATTGTTCTTAAATTATATATTATACTGTGTATTTGAAGAGTTTCGTTTTTTTAAAAATAAGTGTGACATTATATACTTTTTTAGATACAATAAATGAATAATAAAGTTAAAGTGAGTAACAAAATTGATTATATAATAAGATACAAATTTTTAGAATTTCTAGCGCAATTAACAAATTTTTAGTTTCAAAATAAATGTTTACTCTATTTTTTGTCTTTTATTTGATTTTTTTATAATTTTTCTTGCTTTTTTAATTAATTATGATTGTAATAATTCATCGTAAATTTGTGTTTTGTAGAAAAAAATTATCAATCATAAAATACAAAAGACTTAACCAAAAAATTTAAAAAATATTTATTAATCACAAAATAAAAAAATATGAATTGTGCTTTAATTATGTTGTAAAATACAAATTGGGACTATTTAAAATTAGTTTTTTTATCATTAATGTTAACTTCAATCATAATAAGGTAAAAATAAAAATTGTATATAATAATTTAATTTTATTATTTATACTACCAAAATTATTTTTTAATGTATTATATCCTATTTACTTTTATTCATTGATGATCTTTAATTGTCTATTTTCAATAAAAAATTGAATTGATTAAATTAATTTTTTTCAATTAGTAATATAATTATTGTGACATTTACTTTGTTCAGTAATATTTTTTAATTTATTTAATCTGATTAATCATCTCTTTTTTATTTTATGCTAATTTAACTAATTAAAGTTAATAAATTTCAGTTATTTTAATTCTTGCAACTTTTTATTATAATAATATATTTCTATTAATGTATTAATATAATTTTAATATTTATATGTCATTAATAATAATAATCTCATTTTAAAGTGATATTTTATTCCTAATATATATATATCTAATTATAGAAAATTTACTATTTTTTTATACAATTATATTAAACATATTTATATTCAATTTATTTGATTATTTAATTAAAATTAATTATATTAAAAGATTAGATTAAAATAATGGTAGACTAATTATATTGTTATTAATTAATTATATTAAAAAAATTAAGATTATGATAGATTATTATTATTTTATTATTTTTATTTTTTGATACCAATTCAGATGTTTAGCTTCTTTTTATTATTATTTTTTATTCTCTTATTCTATGTGTTTATTCCCATAAATCTTGCTAAATTAAATAAGGTACTGTATATCTTCTTTTTATTCTTCTTTTATATACACATAAAATTTATTAAATTATTTCTCTTCTGTCTAATAATTTTATTTTTCTTCTATTTATATTTCTTTCCTTCAATATTTTATTAGTTCTTATTTTTCTAAATTTTACTTTAATTTATGTATTTGTTCTTACTATACCTAATTTTTTTTATTTATGTGTAATATACATTTTTATATATGTTATAGAAATATGATTTGATTCCATTAACTTGCCCATTTTTTTAAAAAAATCTAAAGCTAAAGCACAAAAATATATTTATAGATATTTTACTTTAATTTTTTAACTAAAAAATATATTTTTTTGTCATATTTGTTGGAATTCTAAGTTAAATATGAATATTAATTTTTGAAATAGAATAAATATATTTTAAATTTTTTGCATCTAAAAATAATATTCTATCAATGTTAGAATTATTTAGATGGATAAGTAATAGTAAATATAGAATTATTTAGGATGGATAGAACTAAGTATATCTTTTTATTGAAAATACGAATTTAAAAATATTATATTCAATTCTCAATAGTCAACCTCTCATTGAACCATTGTATTTTCAAAAGATTTTTGAAAAAATGAAATAGTTTCAGGTGTATAATTTTTGGAAAAATTTAATTAATTTAAGATATTTATTATCGTTGATTAAAAAAGTAAATTGGACAATTTAATATTTCTATACTCTTAAAATATTATTTATTTTTTTTTTTTTGCATTTTTTATCATCCAATGATCATATTAATATAATTTAATTCAATAAAATTATTTATTATCATTTGATTGAATACAATTTCTATTTTACCTGAAAATTTTAAGATTTCTCAACCTCAAGATCATCCATGTTAAATCATTAAAAAATATAACTAAGAGCGCAGAAGCGTCTCTTCATTCGAGAGTATGATTGAGATCAGAGAGCTTGGCTCTTGTGATTTTTTTATCTTCGTCAACCAAAACCTTCTGTATTTTTGATAGGGCTGAATCACAATTTTATTGTGGGAAAAGAGCTACGAAGGCGAGTTTGATGTGTTGGAGACCAAAATCTTGAACTCATTATTTATATTTGAGCGTGACACTCATTAAAGCCTAAAACTCAAATAAAATAGTATCTATGATTTTAATCTTATTTATCCAAATCAAAAGTAATAATGACTTATTTAATTCAACATTTATGACAATAAATGAAATCGTTATATAAGTCATTTAATGTGAAATTACTTAATTTGCGATTATAATTAATATATGTATTGTCCATAAATATATTAAGAAATAATAATTTCCTAACAATCTTCTACTTGGGTTATAAATATATATTTTCCTGAGATAATCACCTCTTATAAGTTTTACGCGCAAATCTGCTGGTCTATCTCATATATTAGTTATGAAATTACCGAAACTTTTATCACATTAGTGTTGCAACAAAACCACGATGATTCCATACTAAAATACTCAACCACATAGATCAAATTTGGATGAGAAAATTAAAAAATTACATGCAAAAATGATCTCATACATGTCTATTTTCAACTTGAATAAAAATTCTATTTTATTCGGTGATAGACTCAGATGAAACTGTAATGGCAACGTCTGGGCTCATAGCGACGGCGACTAAGTGATGAGTCTGTGGAAGAAGAAGAGAAGAACTTAACAGACTCACAATGAGAGAGAGGGGGGGGGGGAGAAAATTTACCTAGAGAAAAGGAACTCGGCAGGAGAAAAGTGGCGACGGACTCAACAGCGACGGTAACGGGATGAGCAGCGATGATGACATGAGCTGTGATCTGTGAAGGAAGATGGGAGTTGTGAAGGGGTAGGCGGCGATGGACTCAGCAACAACGATGACGGAAGCTATGCGATTTTTTGTGAAGAAGTCCAGAAGAAGAAGATTTTGGGTGAGGATGACTGAGTTTATCTTGCATGGCTATAGAGTATAGACTGAAGTTATGAATCACTGAATCTGTGATGTGAGGAAAATCCTAATTTCTAAAAAGTGTTTATATGTATATATCTGGGGCGGGTACACCCTAAACTCGACCATGCCCTGTCCTGAGCAAAATCTGCCCCGACTCGGGTCAAGTTATTACCCTCTCCATCCGGGTATGGACGGGTCGGGTACCCGCGTATTCGGAAACTCCTGCCAAGTCTAACCACGTATTGATACTCCATTTATTAAGAGTTTATCGCTAGCCAATGGATTGCTATATACACAAGGTGAGATTCTAACTCCTAATAGTTGTTTAAGTGGATGAGTAAGATGATCACTTAACAAACTCAAATTGATTAAGACAAATATTAATTATTTTTAATATTTTAATATTAAAAATTCTGAGAGTTTGATTTTAATTATAACTTTGTAAAATAATTATAATAATAATTACAATATATATTATTTAATTTTTAATAAATTTTTTATATAATTTTATGTATTATCCCATATAGAGTACGGGAACATACACTAATTATCATGAAAAAAAAAATCCAAAATCAAATAAAATGAAACATCTAAAATTAAAAAAAAAAGAAAACATCTAAAAACCAAATAAAATACACATCTAAAATCATTGTAAAAAAATATTCAAAACTTAATAAAAAATATTTAAAATATAACAAAAATAAAATCCAAAACCTAAAAAAAAGAGATATCCAAATTATTTAAAAAAAATTCAAAACCTAACAAAATAAGACATTCAAATTAATTGGAAAAAAAATCCAAAAACTAAGAAAAAGAACCATCCAAAACATAAGAAAAAAACTTTTAAAACATATAAAGAAAAAAGATACATTTAAAATCTAGAAAAAAGAAACCTCTAAAACTAATAAAAAAAAATTCAAAACAAGGAGGAGACAGACGCTCAAAATTAATTGGAATTAGAAGCAGCGGTGGACGACATCATATTGCGTCGTCCTGGCGGTAGCTCAGCGTGGTTGGTGGTGGACGAGGAGCGATTCTCTGTTGCTGGTGTGGTGTCGCGAGCCGCGACCTTCTTCTGGTATTACTATCGCGAGTGTGCTGAACGGTGGCGTTGCAACTGATAGTGAAGGACTGGCACCGGGCGATGGTGATCGACAGTGATTCTCCGTCTCAGGTGTGGTGCATGGCACAATAGTGCGAGCCGCGGCCTTTGTCTCTAGCGCTACTGCTGCGAGCATCCTGACGATGCCCAAATGCACGGGTTTGGATTTTCACACTAAAAGTAGAATTTGTCCGTTGCAAGTATAGTCCAAATCCAACAATTGAACATAAATCAAATAATAAATTCAATACAAAGTAACCGAGATGAAGAGTACTTCAACCTCGGGTCGTCCTCCCTAGGATGCAATTGGAAGTGTTTCTCCTTCGGTTGTGAGGTAAAGGGGGGTTTTCAAGTAAGAAATGAATGATTAAAAGAACTAAGCAATAAAAGAACTAAGAGATGCTCAAAATTGTAATTAATGCAAGTAAAGAGGAAACAAGATCAAAACTAGTGAAAATGCTATAAACGTAATGAAAGCCTTGACGTGGGAATGAGGATCCAAGGAATCCTATCATTGCCATAACCACAATTATGGTAATTATGATGAGTCAATTTTGCCTAGTCAACCCCAATCATCGAGGAGTAAGTCAAGCAAGCATAATTGACCTTAATCCATAAGTCCTAACCAACTTATCAAACTAGTTGATAAAAGGCTAGCGTCAATGGAAACAAGAGTCAACTAACTACCCAAGAATTACCACTAAATGTCGGACATTATGACTCTAGTATCCTAGGAACTCAAACCACAAGCCAAGGTGGGAAAATCTACTCAAGACTCAAAGTTGACATTTTCACAAACACCTTGTGTGCATAAAAACAAAACATAAGAAATTGCAAAGGAAAATGGAAAGCAATAACCAACTATGCACAAAATCAACAATAAACATCCAAACAAGCATAAAGGAAGCATAAAACATAAAATTCATCAATTAAAACTTCAAGAACTCAAAATTGCAATTATAAACAAAGTGACTTGAAACAAAGGAAATGAAAATAAAGACAATGTAATTAAAGAGGAAATTTAGAGTACTTACAATTAAAGATGATCAAGATCCAAATTGAGCTTGCTATAAAATGCTACATAAAAACTAGATAAACCCTAGGAGAGCTCTCTACTCTACATTACTCCTACTCCTAATTAACTATGCTAAAAAATGTAAAATGTGGCCTTCTACTCTAATTCCTTTATATGTCTTCAATCCCCCTTAATATAGCACTTCATTTCAGCCTTGAGCCTTCAAAAATTGGGCCAAGAGGCCTCAGAATTCGCAAAGCACGTGTTTCATTAATGAAATCACGTGTTGGGTCCTGTGCGGACGCACAGATGTGTGCGTCCGCACACTTTGCTGTTTTGACTCCTGTGTGTACGCACAGGTACTTGTGCGCATGCACGCTTGGCTGATGCGGTCTTGTGCGTATGCACGCTTGCTTGTGCGCACGCACACCTTGCTGTGTGTGCTTTTCCTTGTTTTCTTCATGTTTTCTCCCTTGTACATGCTTTCTTCCACTTTTAGCCATCCATTCTTGCTTCTAAGGCCTGAAATCACTCACAAACCATATCACGGCATCGAATGACATAAAAGTGGAATTAAAAATTACTAATCTAAGCATTAAAACGCATGTTTTCACATTTAAGATCAAATCAGGGATCAAACACAAAAGTATGCTATTTTGGTGCTTAAGTGTGAGTTCATGTGCTAGAATCCATCCAATTTGAGTTAAAATACACCAACAAATATGGACTCATCACATCCTGAACGATGTTTGCAATGGAGGCGTTGCAGCTGGCGGTGGCAGACGAGCATTGGGCGATGGTGATTGCCGACGGTGATCGGTTTAGGGTTTACTGGTTTTTTGACTATTATAACAACTAGGTTGTTTTTGTATTGCTGCAGTTGAACTTTTTTGGTAGGTAGATGGATTAGGCTATTTGGAGGTGATTGGACTGAAATTGTCCAAAAATACTCAAATATTTTGAAAATAAAAATTCTTTCAATTGTAATTTTGTTTCTTTTTTCGTTTTGGATTGATGTCTATAGAGTACCAAGAAATAAAATTAAAATTTTGTCAATAATAATAATAATAACTTGTTGTCGGTAAAAGCTAGATGAAACAAAGAGGGAAAAAAAAGCCAGAAGGAACGACGCCTCATGGGAAAAGGTGGTTCTTGTATTGCCAAAGATTTGAGGGGGCAGTCCATAACGGTTTTGATGAGAACGTGAGAAGTTACAAGGGGAGTTCGCAAGCTGGGAATCACATTAGACAGTAATCAGTAAGCATGTAGGAGAGAAGATAATAGTTCTGTATGTATTTTTTAATTATTTTATTTTTGTGGGGTGACATAATACTATTTACTGTTGGTTAGGGTGGTGAAAATTCACTGGAAAGGAAAAGGGTAAAGTTTATTTCGAATTCAATATATGTATACATGAAGTGGTTAGTAGAGTTAAATCGGAGGTTATGAAAGAGTATATTCTGGTGGATTTGTTGAGTTGTTTTATTCATATTTGTGCAAGATAGTTTAATAACAAATTAGTGAAGTCAGAAATTAGTAAACGTATTTGTTATCGGCTTTATATTTCTTATACTGATCATGCTGATTTTAGTTATAATTATGTATGCATGATTTAAATGGGTAATTGTTATTTGAGGAATGTTATATATGTAGTTAGTTTGGGTAGATGAGTTTGGTTAGTAGGATTAAAATTAGGCAAATTTAACCTCTGCAAAGTAGTTTATATAGGAGTTGTACATGCTGCTAAATCTTGAGTTCAGTTTCAATACAATGCAATGTTAGTTTTAAGTTCTAAAAACAACTTCTCAATTCTTTTTCTCTAGTTAATAAATTTTGCAAAATCTATTTTCAGTTTTGTTGTTGTAGCAGTAAAGAACTCAAGATCTGTGTTAGTTGATGCAGTAATGTGTTTTATTTGATGTTGTAAAGTACAATGTGTATTTGATGTTATTGGATTTTGAGTATTTTTACTTTGCCATTTCTTTTGAGCAAGTAAAGGTGATTTGTGCCACTGGTGTAATTGTGTGGATGGAGGCTAAACTAGATGATAGAGTTAACCGAGGTACTGGAATTCAAGAGGACGCTAGTGGCGGAACACATGCTGAAACAAACGAGACACCGACTGGAGACGGTAATGCTGATAGTTGTGATGAAGGCATGGAGGGAGAAGTCACTGAATATCGAGATGTGCTAATGCTGACCGAAGCCGATATGATAAGGAAGGTGTTATGCACAGACAAAGCAACCTATGAGTTTTATAAGAGATACGGCAAATGTCATGGGTTCGGCGTTCGCAAGGGTGACTCGGGAAAGGATGATGATGAAAGGGTGATTAGGAGGAGATTTTTTTTGTAACAAAGCAGGGCTGAGACAATGCAAACACTATGAAAGGCTTGACAGGAAAAGGGACTACAGATCAGAGACACGCACAAACTGTGACACAAAGCTATCAATCTTATGGGATGAGATCAGTGAAATTTGGAGGGTTAGAAAAGTTATACTAGATCACAACCATGATTTAACTCCTATGAGGATGGTTCATATGATCAACAGCTTCAAAGAGATGAATTCTTCGGCTAAGGCACAGATTAATGGCATGTAGGCACATGGTGTCCCAACATCGAAGATCCTAGGTTATATGGCAGGGCAAGCTGGGGGGTATTCTCTGATGGGCTTCACAAAAAAGGATGCCTATAACTATATCGAGAAGTCTAAGCGGGAGAAGATTGTTGATGGAGACGGTAATGCCGCAATAATTTATTTAGAGGGAAAAGCAGTGTCAGATCCGATGTGCATAGCTAGGTACAGTTTGACAGACAACAATATGTTAGCGAACTTGTTTTAGGCTAACGGTGGGAGCCAGGTTGATTACTGGTGCGGAATTTATAACCCACAAACTAACCGGCAGGTGCACCAGGTCGTACCAAGTAATACCTCAGGTGAGTGAGGGTCGATCCCACGAGGATTAATGGATTAAGCAACAATGGTTGATTAATTTACTTAGTTAGGCAAACAGAAAATAGTGTTGAGAGTTCAAAGACATTAAACAATATGAAGAATATTGAAGAAAGGCAAGTAATTAAGTTGGGAATAAGGTATGGAGAAACAGTTAAGGTTTCAGAGTTATCTATTTTCCGGATTGATTTTTCTTACTAACTATTTTAATCATGCAAGATTTAATTCATGGCAAACTATATGTGACTAGACCCTAATTCCTTAGACCTTTCTAGTCTCCTCTAAAATTCATCAACCGCCAATTCCTTGGTCAATTAATTCCAATTAGAAGGTGAAGCTTAATTCTAGTTTATATGCCACAAAAATCCTAATTACCCAAATATAAGAGGATTATATGTCACGTATCCCGTTAAATCCAGATAATTAAAAATTAGGAGAATCTATTTTCAAGCTGTTGTTCAAGTAAAGAGCTTTTCCAAGTTATACAAGAACTCAATTAGAACATGGGTCATACTTCCGTTCCACCCAATTTCATAAAATAAAGAACGAAAACAATTCTTGAAACATAAATCAATACATGAATTAAAATAGAAAAGCAATAAAATCAATCCAAACAATAGACAGAGCTCCTAACCTTAACAGTGGAGGTTTAGTTGCTCATGGTTCAAAGAGAAAATAAGGATTCTGATAAAATATATTTTGGTAGTCTGGAACGGAATCCCCTATGGAATAATTCCAATTCCCTTTTATATCTAATCCTAATTAATTTAAAATCTATCTTCTAAAACTAAAATAATATCTTTTCCTATTTTAAATAAAAAATAAAGTTTAAATCAGAATTAATTAAAGCAATCAGCATGTCTTCAATTGATGGATGGGGACCACTTGCTTCGTAGGGTCCACGCCTAACTTGGAGTGGGAATAATCATTCTTGTGTGAATCTTCCTTGAGTCTCTACTATCCCCTGGCTCTAGTCTGTGTTTCTGAGCCAAAAACTGGGTCGAAACTCGGCCTGAAATCGCCCCCAGCATTTTCTGCGAATTCTGCATGTGGCGCATGTCACGCGTACGCGTCGCTGATCTTCTTCGCGTGTCACGCGTATGCGTCAGGTACGCGCATGCGTCTTTGTGCAACTTCGCTTTTCACTTGTACGCGTCAGGTATGCGCACGCGTCGCCATGGACAGCTCCGAATCACGCGTACGCGTAAGGTATGAGCACGCGTCGCTGGTGCGGTATTTTACAACCACACTTACTAACCGGCAAGTGCACCGGGTCGTACCAAGTAATACCTTACGTGAGTAAGGGTCGATCCCACGAGGATTGATGGATTAAGCAACAATAGCGTTTGATAGGATTAGTTAGACAAGCAGAAAATAGTGTTTGAGATGCAGTATAAAAGACATTAAACAATATCAAAAATGTTGAAGAAGGACAAGTAATTAAGTTGGGAATAATATATGGAGAAGATAGTTAAGGTTTTAGAGTTATCTATTTTCCTGATTGACTTTTCTTATTAACTATTTTAATCATGCAAGATTTAATTCATGGCAAACTATTTGTGACTAGACCCTAATTCCTTAGACCTTCCTAGTCTCCTCTAAAATTCATCAACTGCCAATTCCTTGGTCAATTAATTCCAATTAGAGGGTAATGATCAAATTCTAGTTTATATGCCACAAGAATCCTAATTATCCAAAAATAAAGGGATTATATGTCACGTATCCCGTTAAATACAAACAATTAGAAATTCAGGATAATATGTTTTCAAGCTATTATTCAAGTAAAGAGCTTTTCCAAGTTTTACAAGAATTCAAATAGAACATGAGTCATACTTCCGTTCCACCCAGATTCATAAGATAAAGAACGAAAACAATTATTGAAATATAAATCAAAACATGAATTAAAATAGAAAAATAATATTATCAATCCATACAATAGACAGAGCTCCTAACCTTAACAGTAGAGGTTTAGTTGCTCATGGAAAAGAGAAAATAAGGATTCAGGTAAAAATGTACAGAGTTCCAATCTGATGGCATCAGATCCCTTTTTATAACTAATCCTAATAAATTTAAAATCTAATATTTAAAATTAAACTTAAAATAATATCTTTTCCTAATTTAAGATTTGAATTTAAATTCGAATTAATTAACAAGTCTTCAACTGATGGGTGGGGACCACTTGATTTGTCCATTCTGCAGCTTCTAATATGTGGTTTCTAGGCTAAGAACTGGGTAAAAACGGCCCAGAAATCGCCCCCAGCATTTTTCTACATTTTCTGCACGTGGCGCATGTGATGCGTCCGCGTCGTCCACGCGTTCGCGTCATTTGTGCAGATTCCAGTCCACGCGATCGCGTCATGCATGCGATCGCGTCATTGTGATTTCCTCCATTCCGCGCGGTCGCGTGAGCCATGCGTCCGCGTCGGTATTTGCTGGTCATCTCCTTGGTTTTTTCTCTTTCTCTACAGAAACTCCATCAAATTCCGCCAAATGCTACCTAAAATAAACAGTATTGTACAAAACTCAAAATAGCATCTATAGTGGCTAAAATATAATTAATTCTTAATTAAATTCAACAATTTAGATGCAAATTCACTAGGAAAAGATAGACAAGATGCTCACGCATCAGTCGCTCCTTGCTGGTCAGCTCCTTGGTTTCTTCTCTTTCTCTGTAGAAACTCCATCAAATCCATCCGAATGCTACCTAAAATAAATAGAATTGCACAAGACTCAAAGTAGCATCCATAGTGGCTAAAAGATAATTAATTCTTGATTAAACTCAACAATTTAAATGCAAATTCACTAGGAAAAGATAGGAAAGATGTTCACGCATCACAACACCAAACTTGAATCATTGCTTGTCCTCAAGCAACCAAACTAATACAAGCTTAGAATGTGAATTTGTAAGAGAATGAGAGTTCAATTAAGCTCATGTCCCTTCTTATAGTGGGGTTTACAACTGCAATCCTGAATAGTTTTGGCATCTCACTCTCCTTTGAATCAGAAGGATGTCAGTGTCATTCGGAATTAGAATCCGGATAATATTATGAATTCTCTGATCTTTTGTAACTCAATTTAACCCTTGAACACAGCAATTTTTCTTTTCTTTGGTGCTTTGCACCTTGAGCCTAGCCGTGACTTTAAATATTTTGTCTCAAGCTTTACTTGACACAGAAACACCACAAGCACTTAACTGGGGAACTCTTTTTGGAGTTTTGATTTTTCTTTCAGCTACTCCCAGACAGTGGTGCTCAAAGCCTTTGGCATACTCTTCTAATTGCAATTGATCTCGACTCTAAATGTTTTGTCTCAAGGATTACTTGACACAAGAACACCACAAGCATATAACTAGAGAAACAACTCTTTGAGCTTTTAATCATGTTTGACCTCCCTAGTCATTGATGCTCAGAGCCTTGGACCCTGCTCTCTTTTTTTTCTTTTGCTTCAAGGATTAAATTTTTGTTTATTTCAGAGAAGTCATAATAATTCTCTAAATTCCTGTTCCTTGTACATCAACATTCTTTGATTCAAATTTAAATATGTATTGTTCATGTCATGCATTCAGAGTCACAGAAAATACCACCACATTTAAGTGAATAAGACTACTCTTCAATATAAACTCAATTTCTCAAGCAATATATCACGTCTTTTTTCTTTTTCTTTTTAGATTCAAGTTCAATAAGCGGTACATGAGACAAATAACAGAATGAAACTAATTCTAAGAACTAAAAGTACTACAGATCATGCAGGCAATCAAAGCAACAGAAAGCAGAAAACAACAAAATAAGGACGGAAGAGAAATAGAATGAAAGGAACTCAACCACCTCAGTTATGATAGTGGCCATCTCATTCCTCCATGAAGATGATTCGCCTCCCTTTGGTGCTATTAAAATAAGCAGAAAAGCCATAAGCGTAGCGACAACACCAAACTTAAAGGTTTGCTTGTCCTCAAGCAAAGAAGAACTGAAAACAGAGAGGGACATAGAAAGACATAAAAATTAGTATGATGAAAGAAAAATAAAAGGATAAAAGAACAAGAGAGAATTAGGATTGGGGGGGTGGATGATTTGAAATCAGGCGCTGAGGGGTTTAAGTTGGGCGTCGCATGCAACGCGTATGCGTGGACTTGGTTTGTGCGAATCGTCGAAGGTGGCCGCGCGCACGCACAACTCTCTGCTCGCGTGGGTTGGAAATCAACATTTTCAAATGACGCGTGCGCGTCATGTACGCGCACGCATGGATGGCCATTTGGGGAAAGGACGTGCACGCGTTAGGGACGCGTACGCGTGATCAACTTTGTGCCTCCAACACACTTCCAGCCTCAAGCCATCACAACTCTCTGCCCAAACACTCATTGACGCCATTTTTCAGGGTCATGCGTACGCGTCAGGGACGCGCACGCGTGGGTTGCCATTTGCGCAAACGACGCGCACGCGTGAGGTACGCGTACGTGTGATGTGGATTATGCGCACAGCACAGTTCCAGCCCCACTCCTGCTCAACTCTCTGTCCAATTTTATTTTTCACGCACACACATATGACGTGTACGCGTCAGTGACGCTTGCGCGTCGTGTGCTCATTTTTTTTTTCGGTTCCTGTTATAAAATAGCTGCATGATCAGAAAAACAGTAAAAACTCAATAAAAATCAAATAAGTAATAAAACTACTACTACGAAAATAACTAAGGATACGAAATTATCGGGTTGCCTTCCGACAAGCGCTTCTTTAACGTCACTAGCTTGAAGGTCAGTTCTGCTAATTCAGCAGATGAGCGGACCTCTGGTGATCGGTCTCGCCTCCAAGATAGTGCTTCAACCTCTGGCCATTCACTGTAAATTTTCTGTCAGAATTCTCTTCCTGTATTTCCACATAACCATAAGGTGAAGCTCTGGTAACCACAAACGGTCCTGACCACCGGGATTTCAGCTTTCCGGGAAAGAGTTTGAGCCTTAAATTATACTAAAGCACTTTCTGTCCTGGCTCAAAGACTCTGATGGAAATCTTCTTGTCATGCAGTAACTTGGTTCTCTCCTTATAGAGCTTGGCATTCTCATAAGCTGAATATCTGAATTCATCAAGCTCATTCAACTGAAGCATTCGCTTGATTCCTGCATCTTCTGAATCAAGATTCAGATATTGGATTGCCCAGTAAGCTTTATGCTCCAACTCAACTGGCAAGTGACAGGCTTTGTCATAGACCAATTGATAAGGGGACATGCCAATAGGAGTCTTGTAAGCTGTCCGGTATGTCCAAAGAGCATCATCAAGCTTCCTAGACCAGTCCTCTCTTGAAACACTGACGGTCTTCTCTAAAATCCGCTTGAGTTCCCTGTTGGAAACTTCAACCTATCCACTTGTCTGAGGGTGATAGGGGATTGCCACTTTATGACGAACTCCATATCTCTGCAGAAGAGAGTCCAGCTGTCTGTTACAGAAGTGACTTCCTCCATCACTAATGAGTGTCCTTGGAACACCAAACTGGCTAAAGATATATCTCAGAAGAAAGCTCATTACCACCTTGGCATCATTGGTGGGTAGAGCCACAGCTTCTACCCACTTGGACACATAATCAACCGCCACTAGAATATAGTTGTTTGAATGTGAGGGTGGAAAAGGTCCCATGAAATCAATACCCCACACATCAAACAACTCAACCTCTAGAATCTCCTGTTGTGGCATTTCATGGTTGGCAGGGAGATTAGTGGCTTTTTCACATCTGTCACAGTGCTTCACAAATTCTCTTGAGTCTCTAAAGAGAGTCGGCCAGTAAAACCCACTCTAAAGGACCTTTGTAGTTGTCCTTTCACCACCAAAGTGGCCTCCATACTCAGAACCATGACAGTACCAAAGAATCTGCTGTTTTTCTTCATTTGGAACACACCTCTGAATGATACCATCTGAACACCTTTTAAAAGGTATGGTTCCTCCCAAATATAGTACTTTGCATTAGTCAATAGCTTCTTCACTTGTTGCCTACTGTACTCCCTTAGAATAAATTTCATGGCCTTATAATTTGCAATGTTTGCAAACCATGGAGCCTGCTGAATGAGGAATAATTGCTTATCCGGAAACGTCCCAGTCACAGCTGTGAGTGGTTGTACTCCTGCTTCAGGCTCAATTCTGGAGAGATGGTCAGCTACTTGATTTTTTGACCCTTTCCTGTCTTTTATCTCAATATCAAACTCCTGAAGGAGCAACACCCATCTGATTAATCTTGGTTTAGAATCCTGTTTGGTTAGAAGATACTTCAAAGCAGCATGATCAGTATAAACAATAACCTTAAAACCAAGTAAATAGGACCAAAACTTATCAATAGCATACACAACAGCTAATAATTCATTTTCTATAGTTGTGTAATTTTTTTGGGCATCATTTAGCACACGACTGGCATAGTAAATAACATGTACAAGCTTACCATGTCTCTGTCCTAAAACAGGTCCTATAGCAAAGTCACTAGTATCACACATTAATTCAAATGGTAAATCCCAGTCAGGGGGAGTTATAATGGGAGCAGAGGTAAGGTTTGCTTTTAGAGTTTCAAAAGCATGCAGACAATCAGAATCAAAGACAAAAGGAACATCAACAACCAACAGGTTGCTTAAAGGTTTAGCTATTTTAGAAAAATCCTTCTATAAAATCCTGCATGACCTAAGAAACTCCTGACTGCCTTAACATTAGCTGGTGGTAGTAATTTTTCAATTACCTCCACCTTTGCTCTATCAACCTCAATTCCCTTACTTGAAATCCGATGTCCAAGAACAATACCTTCTGTAACCATAAAATGACATTTTTCCCAATTTAAAATAAGGTTTGATTCTTGACACCGTTTCAAAACAAGAGATAAATGCTTAAGGCAAGATTCAAAAGAATTACCAAAAACAGAAAAGTCATCCATAAATACCTCAATGAACTTTTCAACCATATTAGAAAAAATTGAAAGCATACACCTCTAAAAAGTTGCTGGAGCATTGCAAAGTCCAAAAGGCATTCTTCTGTAGGCAAATACTCCAAAGGGGCATGTGAATGCTGTCTTCTCTTGATCTTGAGGGTCCACTGCAATTTGATTATATCCAAAATATCCATCTAGAAAACAGTAAAATGTGTGACCAGCTAACCTCTCAAACATCTGATCAATGAAAGGCAGGAGGAAGTGATCCTTCCTTGTAGCAGTATTGAGCCTCCTGTAGTCTATACACATTCTCCATCCTGTGATTGTTCTGGTAGGAATAAGCTCATTCTCTTCATTCTTGATCACTTTCATCCCTCCTTTCTTGGGAACTACCTGCGCAGGACTTACCCAAGGACTGTCAGAAATAGGGTAAATAATACATGCTTCCCATAGTTTTATTACCTCTTTTTGGACCACCTCTTTCATAGTTGGATTGAGTCTTCTTTGTGGTTGCACAACTGGTTTAGCATCATCTTCAAGGAGGATCTTGTGCATGCACTTGGTTGGACTAATCCCCTTCAAGTCACTAATGGTCCACCCAAGAGCTGTCTTATGGCTCCTGAGTACTAAAATAAGCGCCTCTTCCTCTTCAGGCTTCAGGGAAGAGCTAATAATCACTGGATATGAATCCTTTTCACCCAATATCACATATTTTAGAGAAGGAAGTAAAGGTTTGAGCTCAAGCTTGGGGGCTTCCTTCTCTGCTTCAGGCGTGTGAACCACAGTCTTCTGGGGTGGTGAATCATCAACTAATTCATACTCAGAAAAAGGGTCCATAATGTCATCAAGTACCTCAGCTTCTAGTACTTCTTGAACAAGTGGTTCAACAACATCAATTCTCATACACCCTTCAGAATCATTAGGATGTTCGAGAGCTTCAAAAACATTAAGGACCACCTGTTCTTCATTGACCCTCAGGGTTAATTCACCCTTTTGCACATCAATCAGAGCTCTACCTGTAGCTAAAAAAGGTCTACCAAGAATAATAGAGGATTTTACATCCTCTTCCATGTCTAATATAACAAAATCAGCAGGAAAAATAAAGGGTCCTACTTTCACAAGTAAATCCTCAACAACACCCACAGGTAATTTAATAGAAAGATCAGCAAGTTGAAGAGAAATACGCGTGGATTTTACCTCCTCACTTTGAAGCTTTTTCATCACTAAAAGTGGCATGAGATTGATGCTAGCTCTAAAATCACATAAAGCTCTCTAAATGGTGACATCTCCAATGGTGCAAGGAATCACAAAGCTCCCTGGATCCTGTATTTTCTCAGGAAGTTGATGTTGAATAATAGCACTGCATTCCTTGGTTAACACTACGGTTTCTTGCTCCTTCCAATTCCTCTTGTTAGTCAACAATTCTTTCATAAATTTAGCATAAAGGGGCATTTGCTCAAGAGCCTCTGCAAAAGAAATGTTGATTTGTAGCTTCTTGAAGACATCTAAAAATTTAGTGAATTGCTTTTCTTTGGAAGCTTTCTGAAGTCTCTAAGGATATGGCATTTTTGGCTTGTATTCGGGAGCCTTTGGCAATATAGGATACGTGTCAAGAGAGTCAGGGAATGGGTTGTCTGCACGCTTTGGAGGGGCGTGCTCCACTTTTTTCCTCTTCTCCTCTGGAGCTTTCTTTTCAACTAGCTCATCATTGGCCCTTGTCTCAGAGCCAGCTGTTTTACCACTTCTCAATTGAATAACCTTGTAATCTTCTCTTGGGTTCACCACTGTATCACCTGGAAATGTACTTGCAGACCTCTCAGGTATTTGCTTGCTCAGTTGGCCCATTTGCACTTCCAAGTTTCTAATGGAGGCTCTGGTCTCTTGCATAAAACTCCTCATCATCTCCCAATTAGAATCTTCTTGGGATTTAGAGTTTGCCTGCTGAGGTGGTTATTGCTGCTGAGACTAAAATTGGCGGTTATTGTGATTGTTTTGTTGAAAGTCGTCCTGAGAATTATTGTTGAAATTCTGAGGTCTCTGAGGTTGGTCCCTCCATCCAAAATTTAGGTGATTTCTCTACCCTTGATTATATGTCTTAGAATATGGATCATTATTGGGATTTCTAGGAGCACTCCCCATGTAATTGACCTGTTCAGAAAAGGATTGAGCATAATCATAATTATCATTTTGCATAACATTACCTGTCATGTCATAAGAGATCTCTTGAGGTGGATTTTGGGTGTTGATAGCTGAAACTTGCATGCCACCCATCTGCTGAGTAAGTAGATTTATTTGCTGAGACATAAGCTTATTCTGAGCAAGAAGAGCATTAAGAGCTTCTATTTCCATAACACCCTTCTTTTGAGGAGCCTCAGAGTTCACAGGATTCCTATTAGATGAGTATAAATATTGGTTGCTAGCAACCAATTCAATCAGCTCAATAGTCTCCTCCGGTGTCTTCTTCTTGTGCAATGAACCACCTGCAGAATTATCTAAGCACATCTTGGACATTTCACCCAAGCCTTCATAAGAGATGTCTAGTTGGGGTCCATTTAGAGAACATGTCCGGAGGGCATTGCCTAATCAGTAGCTTGTACCTCTTCCAAGCTTCATAAAGAGTTTCACCATCCCTCTGCCTGAAGGTCTGAACCTCCACCCTAAGCTTAGTCAACTTCTTTGGTGGGAAAAATTTAGTAAGAAACTCAATAACGACCTTGTCCTAAGTATTCAAACTCTACTTGGGTTGGGAATCTAGCCATAGCTTTGCTCCATCCCTCAAAGCAAACGGGAAGAGCATGAGTTTGTACACCTCTGGGTTCACTCCATTTGTCTTCGCAGTATGACAAATCTGCAGAAAATTAGAAATAAATTGATTTGGGTCTTCGTGGGGAAGACCATGATACTGGCAATTTTGTTACCCCAGGGTGACCAATTGTGGCTTTTGCTCAAAGTTGTTCGCAGCTATAGGAGGCACCACAATGCTTTTTCCATCAAGATCTGCAGTAGGAGCAGAGTAAGAGCCAAGCACTCTCCATTTTTGCTCATCCCCATTCGGATTTGCCACATTGGCATTAACAGCATTATTAGGATCCATAGTGGATTCTGCAGCCTTGTAAAGTCTTGCTTGTTGCAAACGTTGCCTGAAAGTCTTTTCTGGTTCAGGATCAAAGTCTAAGAGAGGTTCCTTGTCTCTGTTCCTGTGCATAAACAAACAGAAAACAAGAAAAGATGGGAATCTCTACATCAGAGTGCAGAGAATTCCCAGTGAGGTAACCTGTGTAAAAGAAATAAAATAAAAATACTAAATAGAATAAATAAATAAATTTCAAAATTTGTAGGTAAAATTAGGACAGAAAAATTCGAAATTAACAAGAAAAATAAATAGGAAAAATTGAAATAAAAATAACTAGGGGACACCAAACTTAATTTCAGAAATTAAGGAAAAATATTAGTGCTATTTATTTATTTATATTATTTTTTTATTTTTTTCGAAAATAATAAAGCAAAATTTAAATAAAATTAAAATTAAAAACGCCTAATCTAAGCAATCAAACAACTGGTAGTTGTTAATCAGTATCAATCCCCGGCAACGGCGCCAAAAACTTGGTGCGGAATTTATAACCCACAAACTAACCGGCAAGTGCACCGGGTCATACCAAGTAATACCTCAGGTGAGTGAGGGTCGATCCCACGAGGATTAATGGATTAAGCAACAATGGTTGATTAATTTACTTAGTTAGGCAAACAGAAAATAGTGTTGAGAGTTCAAAGACATTAAACAATATGAAGAATATTGAAGAAAGGCAAGTAATTAAGTTGGGAATAAGGTATGGAGAAACAGTTAAGGTTTCAGAGTTATCTATTTTCCGGATTAATTTTTCTTACTAACTATTTTAATCATGCAAGATTTAATTCATGGCAAACTATATGTGACTAGACCCTAATTCCTTAGACCTTTCTAGTCTCCTCTAAAATTCATCAACCGCCAATTCCTTGGTCAATTAATTCCAATTAGAATGTGAAGCTTAATTCTAGTTTATATGCCACAAAAATCCTAATTACCCAAATATAAGAGGATTATATGTCATGTATCCCGTTAAATCCAGATAATTAAAAATTAGGAGAATCTATTTTCAAGCTGTTGTTCAAGTAAAGAGCTTTTCCAAGTTATACAAGAACTCAATTAGAACATGGTTCATACTTCCGTTCCACCCAATTTCATAAAATAAAGAACGAAAACAATTCTTGAAACATAAATCAATACATGAATTAAAATAGAAAAGCAATAAAATCAATGCATACAATAGACAGAGCTCCTAACCTTAATAGTGGAGGTTTAGTTGCTCATGGTTCAAAGAGAAAATAAGGATTCTGATAAAATATATTTTGGTAGTCTGGAATGGAATCCCCTATGGAATAATTCCAATTCCCTTTTATATCTAATCCTAATTAATTTAAAATCTATCTTCTAAAACTAAAATAATATCTTTTCCTATTTTAAATAAAAAATAAAGTTTAAATCAGAATTAATTAAAGCAATCAGCATGTCTTCAATTGATGGATGGGGACCACTTGCTTCGTAGGGTCCACACCTAACTTGGAGTGGGCATAATCATTCTTGTGTGAATCTCCCTTGAGTCTCTGCTATCCCCTGGCTCTAGTCTGTGTTTCTGAGCCGAAAACTGGGTCGAAACTCGGCCTGAAATCGCCCCCAGCATTTTCTGCGAATTCTGCATGTGGTGCATGTCACGCGTATGTGTCAGTCACGCGTACGCGTCACTGATCTTCTTTGCGTGTCACGTGTACGCGTCAGTTACGCGCACGCATCTCTGTGCAACTTTGTTTTTCACGCGTTCGCGTCAGGTATGCACACGCGTCGCTCCTTGCTGGTCAGCTCCTTGGTTTCTTCTCTTTCTCTGCAGAAACTCCATCAAATCCATCCAAATGCTACCTAAAATAAACAGAATTGCACAAGACTCAAAGTAGCATCCATAGTGGCTAAAAGATAATTAATTCTTGATTAAACTCAGCAATTTAAATGCAAATTCACTAGGAAAAGATAGGAAAGATGCTCACGCATTAATTACCAACACTTTGGTGATGTGCTTTCGTTCGATTCGAATTACAAGAAAACCAAATACTGGAGACCTTTGGTAATCTTTCATGGGTCGAACAATCATAAGCAAACAACCATATTTGGGTTTGGTTTGGTGTTGGATGAAAGCATTGGGTCATACACATGGTTGCTTGAAATTTTGTTGGAGGTAATGTGCAACAAAAAGCCATCAGTGATAGTGACAGACGGGTGTGACTCAATGAAGGCAGCAATCAAGGCAGTGTTTTTGAAGGCCACACATAGGTTGTGTTCATGGCATATGGAGAAGAACGTGACTTCGAATGTGAAGGATGAAGGGTTAAGACAACTTTTCACTAGGTGGATATACTCGAATATGGAGATAGAAGAGTTTGAGGCAGGGTGGGATGTAGGTGCTGAAGAATATCGACTTCATGATAGTTTTTGGGCGAAGGAAACTTATGATAAGCGAAGAATGTGGGCAGATGCATAATTAAAAGACAAATGCTGTGCCGGATTCTGCACAACTTCTCGATGTGAAGGGATTAATGCGAATGTCAAAAAGTTTCTTAATTCAAAGCACAGTGTTCTTAAGCTGGTGCAAAATGTTGAGTTGATGGTACGAGAGTATCAGAATAATGAGTTAGAGGCCCACTTCAAGTTCATTCACGGCAACCCAGTGATCACGACTTGCTTGGACATACTTGAGCGGTTTGTTGCCACTGTTTACACACAAGAGTTATTTTTGGACGTGAGGAAGGAAATCGAAGGTATCGGTGTAGTTAACTTTGTCGCAAAGGTTCGACGGTCCATGAATATAGTGTACATAGTTGAAGAATACGGCATTCCAGTTAGGCAACTAATGGTACTGTACGATAGGGTGGTGAATAGGCTTCACTGTCCTTGAAAATTTTAGTTGCGAAAAGGTTATCCGTGTCGACACATGTTTTTCGTTTTGAAGCATGAGCATTGACGTTAGGATTTTTGCCAGTAAAGAATGTCATAAAAATAGTCGCGTTGTAGATATAGTCTCTAAACCGACAAAAATCCCTTCGTGCAAACGTTTTGGTTGTCACAAGTAACAAACCCCTTTTAAATTGATAACCGAGTATTTAAACCTCGGGTCGTCTTCTCAAGGAATTGCAGGGAAGTATGTTCTTATTATTGGTTATGAGTTTGTAAATTGGAGGTTTTGGATCAAGGTAAAAAGTTAGTTAAGTGACAAGTAAAATAAAATAATAACAATAAACATAAACTCTTGGCAAGGTATTAGAAATTGAAATTCTAGACCAAGTTATCCTTATCAATGATAATGAAAATTGAATCTTAATTTCACTTAGTTAACCCTTACTTAAAGCAGAGGAAGGTCAAGTGACTAATTAGTTAATCTTCAAATCCTAGTTAATTCCTAAGAAAAGATTGGGATTATTGAAGTTCAACTCAATTGGCAAGATAACAATTAACAATTATGCTGTTAAGTTGGATAACTCCTGAGTTACTGATTTCTTAACCAAAACCAAAAGGGGAAAAGTAAATCTATTGGAATAAAGATGTCTTCAGATGGGAAACAGTAATCATGTAAATAAAGGAAAGCAGTCATGAATTGAAATACCTCAAATAACATTAATTAAGAAACTTATATGTAACATGGAAGAGTTCATAAATTATATAAAAATAAAGAACCTGGGATTGAGAGTCACTCCTAAAACTAAGAGAAGTCCTAAATCCTAAGAGAGGGGAGAGAACCTCTCTCAAAACTAATCTAAATCATGAGAAGTGAATTATGTGAGCCTTCTTTTGAATGGATGTATTCTCCCACTTTATAGCCTCTAATCTGTGTTTTTTGGGCCGCAAACTGGGTCAAAAACAGTCCAGAATTCGCTGGTTGCGAATTCATTTGCGCTGATTTCTGTCACTTGCGATGCGGCCGCATGGATCACGCGGTCGCGTCATCTAGCGTCAGGGAAACTATATCATATTATATATCAAATCGAAGCCCCGGACGTTAGCTTTCCAACGCAACTAGAACCGCATCATTTGGACCTCTGTAGCTAAAGTTATAGCCGTTTGAGTGCGAAGAGGTCAAGCTGGACAGCTTAGCAATTTCTCCAACTTTTTGTATTCCTTCCACTTTCGCATGCTTCCTTTCCATCCTCCAAGCCATCCCTGCCTTGTAATCTCTGAAATCACTTAACACACATATCAAGGCATGTAATGGTAATAAGAGAGGATTAGTAATAAGCAAATATAAGTCCAAAGAAGCATGTTTTCAATCAAAGCACATAATTATGAAGGTAAATGTAAAACCATGCAAATAGTATGAATAAGTGGGTAAAGAGTAGATAAAAACCACTCAATTGAGCACAAGATGAACCATAAAATAGTGGTTTATCAACCTCCCCACACTTAAACACTAGCATGTCCTCATGCTAAGCTCAAGAGAAGCTATAAAGATGAAGAGGAAAGTATGAAATGCAACTACATGCTAAGATGTTTCTACCTACTTGGTTAAAAATAAACAAATCTTTCAAGAACAAATATGAACTGGATTTCACTAATTCAAATCATAAAAATGAAGTACAAATAGACTTGCAAGAAGAAAATAGCTTATGAAAGCAGGGAACAAGGAATTGAGCATCGAACCTTTACTGGTAGTGTATACACTCTAATCACTCAAGTGTTTTAGGTTCGATCTCTCAATTCTCTACTAACCTTGCTTTCTAAGGCTTGCTCTTCTTCTACCAATCAACAAAAATTTAATGCACAGATACACATATCAAGAGGTCTTTTTAAGGGTTGTAATGGGGTTAGGGTCAAGGTAGGATTGTATTTGGCCAAGTGGACTAAAATCTGAATCCTTAATTAACTTAAACTTTCCACCTAACTTTAGACAATCCATGTAATCATAATACAACATCTAACCATCCATTAACCATGTTTTCCACATATTCATGCATTCTAATTTCAAGTACAGTACATATGCATTGCTTTCACCACTTACTTTGGGGCATTTTGTCCCCTTTTATTATTTGCTCTTTTTCTTTTCTTTTTCTCCTTTATTTTTCTTTTTTTTTATATTATTTTTTTCTTTTGTTTTTCTCAATGCATATGATTAAAGTATTGAATGCATGAACATATTCTCAACATTCTTTCACATTTTCAGAAAATTCTAACATACTCAATTCTCAAACCAAATGTTTCCAAACCCACTTTTCCCACACTTAAATCATAAGCACTCTCACTAGTCTAAGCTAATTAAGGATTCAAATTAAGGACATTATTGTTTTCCGCTTAGAGTTAATGATGTGCTAAATAAAAAGAACAAAGGGGGTACAATAGGCTCAAAATTGGTTTGCAAGGGATAATGAAAGGTAAGGCCATATGGGTATGTAAGCTCAGTGAAATAAAGGCCTCAATCATATAAGTGCATGTATACATCAAATTATGGAAATATAGAATTAAGCAAGACAAAGATCACAATTTTAGAGAGAAAAATACACACTAAAACAAAATTATGGTTGATAAAATGCAACCAATTTAAATAGGCTCAAAATCTCACAGGTTTTGTATGTTCGAGCTCTAAACCATGTTCCAGTATAATATCTCTTCAAACAAGTGTAACATTAAATTTTATTCAAATTAGTGAAATTCTCTAAAAATTTTCTTGAAAAAGAAAATATTACTTCAACCAAGTGGTAAAATATGCAAAAAATCAAACAAATATGCAATCAAACATGCAAATGCAACAATGAACAAACAAATAAAATAAAAATTTTGGTGTTGAGTCAGGAGATAACTAACCCATGGAGATCGGTATCGACCTCCCCACACTTAAAGATTGCACCGTCCTCGGTGCATGCTGAGATGTGCAGGTGGACGGGTTGCTCCAACTGACGCTTGTAGATGGAGGTGCCTTAGTTGGAGATCTCTTGGTTCCTTTCCTTGCTAGTGTCTTGTCAGTGGCCTTCTCTTTTTCTTTCTTGGTACCCATGCCTAAGGAAGAAGAAAAAAGGAAGAGTGTAAAATATAGAAAACTAAGACTGGAAGGGAGGAAATTTCAAGTGATAAGGAATGCCAAAGGAAAGATGATAGCCCAACTACATGGTAGCTACAACATGTAGGAAAGACAACAATAAAGATCAAAAAGGGGCAATTCAAAATAATAAGATGCAAGGGGATTAAAACATGCAAATAATAGGCATGAGAAGCATAGCTCAAGCATCAAGTAATAAATGTGCTGAATTAAAGAGCATGTGTAATGATGACAATTGTGAATGATAATCCCAAATACATGTAGAGCACAAGTGTTGTGAAAAAGAGGCATGCAAGTGAAAGAGTAAAATAAAATAAGATTTAAAATGTCATAAAAGCTTTTTTCACAAACACTGGGTGTGCAAGTTAAAATAGGGATGAAAATAATGTAATCCAAATGTATAAGAGAGCCATGAATAAATGTCAATTGTCAAATCTCTCCTCAGAATAGCCATCTGCTCAAATAAATTAAGGCATATCTAAATAAAACTCCAACACCAATGAGAATAATGCAATGAATGAAATATGCAAATAAATGAAGTAAAATAAAATGAGAGGGAAAAAAGAATGAGAAGAAGAAAAAGAAAGTGAGAAAGGAGAGAGAAGGAAGAAATTAGGATTAGAAAAGAGAAGATAAGAAAATTGGCACTAATCTGGATAGGTTGTGCGACGCTGGCGACGCGGTCGCGTGGGTGACGCGGTCACGTGGTGCGCGATAAGGTTGGGTGACGCGGACGCGTGGGGCACGCGATCGCGTGACTCAATTTGTGCTAGTGGTGCGAGTGCAGCCTCGCGGTCGCACAACTCTCTGTTCAAAACTCAGTATTGCCAAAATCCAGGGTGACGCGATCGCGTGGTAGACGCGATCGCGCGGGAGGCCTTATTTCCAATATGACGCGGACGCGTGGGTGACGCGTTCGCGTGGCCGGGCTTATGCTGCTAGCACGGATCCAGCCCAACTCCAGCTCAACTTTCGGCCATGCACCCGGTTGACGTCGATTTTCAGGTGACGCGGCCGCGTGGGTAACGCGGTCGCGTGGGAGGGCTTTATTCCCAGGTGATGCGGTCGCGTCAGCGACGCGGTCGCGTGGGGTAATTTGTGCCATTGGCACGCCTCCAGCGCTGCTCCTGTGAAACTCTCTGTTCGTTTTTATTTTTCTCCCCTCTCCTTGCGACGTGGACGCGTCGCTGATGCGGTCGCGTCGCGTGCTCGCTTTTTTTTTTTTAGTCTGAAAAATGCAGAATGCAGTGTTAATATGAATGTGATGCAAAACTCCAGGTTCAATAAAATAAAATAAAACTCGAAAACAAATAAAACTAAATAAAAATGAAAAATAACGATCATACCATGGTGGGTTGTCTCCCACCTAGCACTCTTAGTTAGAGTCCTTAAGTTGGACATTTGGTGAGCTCCCTGTTATGGTGGCTTATGCTTGTATTCATCCAGGAATCTCCACCAATGTTTGTATCTCCAGTAACCTCTGGGATCCCAAACTAGGCGCAGAAAGCCTTCAAGTAAGTTAAAGCAAGTGACCAGGCCCCAAGAGTGGTGATTGATAGAATGGATTCCGGGGTCCCAGACCTTGCCTTTGCACCCGTCTTTTGGTTGAGCAATATTGTTCCCTCCGGGTGGCAAGCAGTCTGAATTCTCACGTAAGCGACCAAACAACTTCCTAGACCCATTCAGTTGAGCTTTACACCAACCTTTGCATTTAAACTTTAAGCACACAGCCATGTTGAACCTTGCTTGACAATTCCTATTACTGGCCATCTTCCTCTTACTCTTAATGCCACAAAGAGCTCTAAGTTGACCATCCGTCTCTAGTAGCCCATATTCAAGTGGGATTAGAAAGCTATGGGATATGAATTTTACCCACTTGAATGTTGTGAAGGATGATGGCAACTTAGGGGGAGGGGTCTCTAATGAACTTGCAAGCTCCACTTCCTTGTGCTCTTCTTTGACATCTTCCACCTCTTTGCATGCTTCTTCAGTTTCAACCTCTTCCAAGTCTTCAACCAGGGTATGCCTTGGAGGTTGTACACCCTCCTCAACATCAAATGCAACTGTCTTGGAAAGAGGCTCTATGTCTTGACTTTCCCATGGAGATTTAGCATCTCGCAAGTCTTCAACCACTTTTTCCTCTTTAATAATTACTGCTTTGTCCAGTAGTTTTAATATAAAATCGTATTCATCCTTGATGATTTTCTTTCCATGACGACTCTTTTCAACTATTCTTTCATCATCAAAGGTCTTTACTACCTTCACCTTTAGGGCCTCCTCTAGCTCCTTATGAAGTATGGATTCGCGAAGATGATCCCTTCTCTCTTGTCCATGTCAATAGCATTATTGGGATCATGTTGCTCTTGGATTGATGGATGTTGGTGCTCTTCTATGGATGGTGGTGATGGGATGGAGAGATCATTCTGTGGCTGAAAAGGAAGTGCACTAGAGCTTGAGGGTTGGTTGTTGAAGGTATTCGGTGGTCTGATTTGGGCGAAGAGAGCTTGTATAGTAGAGTTTAGATCGGCAAGTGCTTTCTCCATGGAGGTTTGGGGTGGATCTATGTATGGTTCATTTGGTTCATAAGGTGGTTGGTATGGTGGATGTGGGTTACGGTCATATGGAGGTGAATGGTGGAAAGGGGCTTGTGAGTATGGTGGTCCAAAGTCATGTTGAGGAAAGGGTTCATAGGCATATGGTGGTGGTTGTTGATAGTTCACTAGAGGTGGTTGTTGCCATGAGGGTTGATCAAATCCTTGTGGCTCCTCCCATCTTTGATTGTTCCAACCTTGATGCCTGTTCTCATTGTAATTTCTTCTTCCTGCAACATTATTGTAACCAGACTCATAGCCAAAGGGGTGAGAGTTCATAGTAGTAAATAAATAAAAATTAAAGATGGAAATAAAAATAAATTTAAATTAAAAGGTTATTTAAATTTTTGAATTTGAAAATTAAATTTTAAAATTTGAATTTTAAATTTTTGAAATTTGAATTTTTGAATTTTGAAAATTTTTGAATTTGAATTTTGAAAAAAAATTTTAAATTTAAATTTTGAAATTTGATTTTTGAAATAAGATAAGATAAAATAAAAAATTTTAAAATAAAAATCAATAACCTCTTAACTTAAGAAAAAGCAAAAATAAAAACAAATAAACAAGCAAAAATAAAATATTTACAATAACCAATAATAAGGCACACGTTTGCAATTCCCCGGCAACGGCGCCATTTTGACGTTAGGATTTTTGCCAGTAAAGAATGTCATAAAAATAGTCGCGTTGTAGATATAGTCTCTAAACCGACAAAAATCCCTTCGTGCAAACGTTTTGGTTGTCACAAGTAACAAACCCCTTTTAAATTGATAACCGAGTATTTAAACCTCGGGTCGTCTTCTCAAGGAATTGCAGGGAAGTATGTTCTTATTATTGGTTATGAGTTTGTAAATTGGGGGTTTTGGATCAAGGTAAAAAGTTAGTTAAGTGACAAGTAAAATAAAATAATAACAATAAACATAAACTCTTGGCAAGGTATTAGAAATTGAAAGTCCAGACCAAGTTATCCTTATCAATGATAATGAAAATTGAATCTTAATTTCACTTAGTTAACCCTTACTTAAAGCAGAGGAAGGTCAAGTGACTAATTAGTTAATCTTCAAATCCTAGTTAATTCCTAAGAAAAGATTGGGATTATTGAAGTTCAACTCAATTGGCAAGATAACAATTAACAATTATGCTGTTAAGTTGGATAACTCCTGAGTTACAGATTTCTTAACCAAAACCAAAAGGGGAAAAGTAAATCTATTGGAATAAAGATGTCTTCAGATGGGAAACAGTAATCATGTAAATAAAGGAAAGCAGTCATGAATTGAAATACCTCAAATAACATTAATTAAGAAACTTATATGTAACATGGAAGAGTTCATAAATTATATAAAAATAAAGAACCTGGGATTGAGAGTCACTCCTAAAACTAAGAGAAGTCCTAAATCCTAAGAGAGAGAGGAGAGAACCTCTCTCAAAACTAATCTAAATCATGAGAAGTGAATTATGTGAGCCTTCTTTTGAATGGATGTATTCTCCCACTTTATAGCATCTAATCTGTGTTTTCTGGGCCGCAAACTGGGTCAAAAACAGTCCAGAATTCGCTGGTTGCGAATTCATTTGCGCTGATTTCCGTCACTTGCGACGCGGCCGCATGGATCACGCGGTCGCGTCACCTAGCGTCAGGGAAACTATATCATATTATATATCAAATAGAAGCCTCGGACGTTAGCTTTCCAACGCAACTGGAACCGCGTCGTTTGGACCTCTATAGCTAAAGTTATAGTCGTTTGAGTGTAAAGAGGTCAGGCTGGACAGCTTAGCAATTTCTCCAACTTTTTGTATTCCTTCCACTTTCGCATGCTTCCTTTCCATCCTCCAAGCCATTCCTGCCTTGTAATCTCTGAAATCACTTAACACACATATCAAGGCATCTAATGGTAATAAGAGAGGATTAGTAATAAGCAAATATAAGTCCAAAGAAGCATGTTTTCAATCAAAGCACATAATTAGGAAGGTAAATGTAAAACCATGCAAATAGTATGAATAAGTGGGTAAAGAGTAGATAAAAACCACTCAATTGAGCACAAGATGAACCATAAAATAGTAGTTTATCAAGCATGCGATGGAAATTCCATCAAGGTTATTGTTGAAGAGGTGGCGTAAGGATGCTAAGTCATTGGATACAGTGTTGTCAGAACCGGACCGACCCGGCCGGTCGGACCGAAAAACCGGTGAACCGGTGCTATAACCGGTCCGGGTGAGTCATCTAACCGGACAAGGAATCGAACCGGAAAGACCCGTATTGAACCGGTCGGGTTTGATCAGAACCGGTGAACCGGCGGGTTTCGTTTAACCCGGACCGGTTCGAAAATTAATTTTTTTTTATAGGCTGGAAACGACGTCGTTTCTTTATTAAAAAAAAAAAAAAAGCTTGCTGCTGAGTGCTGTAACCCTAGCCTCCATCCCTGTTTCACAATTTTCCTTCCCATTCCCAAATTTTGAGAGACCACCATCACCATGAGAGCTGAGAGATAGAGAAGTGCGCCACTCACTCAGCCACCTCGTCGCCCCGTTCAGCTTCAACCAGCGCCAAGAAGGCAGAAGCACGTCAACTCAACCACCTCACCACCGCATCCAGAGCAGTGCGCCACTCACCACCGCCAAGAAGGCAGAAGCACGTCCACGGTCCATCGTCGCCTACTGCTCGTCGCTCTTCTCTGCTCGTCGCTCCGGTCACCCTCTTCTCTGCTCGTCGCTCCGGTCTCCCTCTTCTCTGGTCTGGTCTCTGCTCGTCGCTCTTCTCTGCTCGTCGCTCCGGTCACCCTCTTCTCTGCTCGTCGCTCCGGTCTCCCTCTTCTCTGGTCTGGTCTCTGCTCCTCGCTCTTCTCTGCTCGTCGCTCCGGTCACCCTCTTCTCTGCTCGTCGCTCCGGTCTCCCTCTTCTCTGCTCTGGTCTCTACTCCTCGCTCCATTCCTCCAGCTCCAGGGTTCAGCCGTCCAGCTAGGTAAGTAACTAAGTATTTTTAATTTTTTTATTTTTTGAAGTTAATTGATTATTGTAGATTGATTATGTATGTTGGTTACTTGGTTCTGTTTGATTTGTGTTAGAATTTAGATTGTTGGTTGTTCAAATAATTTTAGGTTGTTGATTTCTGTTTAATTTAGATTGTTGATTTCTGTTTAAGTTTTTTATCCATGTATGTTTGATACTTTGAGAACATGAACAAGACCACATGTTTTTCTGTTTGATCTCTAGTTTCT
Source organism: Arachis hypogaea (assembly GCF_003086295.3). Taxonomy (NCBI): domain Eukaryota; kingdom Viridiplantae; phylum Streptophyta; class Magnoliopsida; order Fabales; family Fabaceae; genus Arachis; species Arachis hypogaea. The sequence goes on along the minus strand of NC_092052.1, from coordinate 35,444,490 downwards.
TTGATTTATTTTTTTATTTCTGTCCAGTTTGTTGATTATCTATTGTTGGTTGCTGTTGTATATTATTCTTAGTAGTTAGTGCCTTAGTGGATTGTTGTGTATTATTCTTAGAGATTAGTCATTTAGTCTTGGATCCTGGTTGATTAGGAATTTAGGATGGCTTCATCAAATACACCATCAGAAACACCAACTTCTCAGGAACAAGGATCCACTCCTGATCCTTCAATTGGAACCCAAAAAAATAGTAACAGAGGAAAAACTGATCTTGCATGGGGCCATTGTAAACAAGTTTTGGATAAAGGAAAAACTGCTTTGGTATGTATTTATTGCGAGAAGCTTATTAGAGGTGGAGGAATTAACCGGGTTAAGCATCATTTGGCTGGAAAAGGTGGAGATATTGAGGCATGTCGAAAGGTGCCAGCTGTGGTGAGACACCAATTCAATCAAAACATTGAAGATCTTCGAACCAAGAAAAGGAAAACTCAAGAAGAATATGCAGAAAGTTATGGTGCTTGTGATGACGTTGAAAGGGAATTTGATGAGATTGAACGTAATGAGATGCGACAACAACAAGCATCAAGAATTCCAGCACCTAGCTCTAGAAAGGTAGTTGGAAAACAAGTCAAGGGATTACAATCCTTTTTTCCACCGGCAGCAACACCTGGAGCTCAACCAAGTATTAAAAGTGTTCTCCAAAGCAAAGAAATTGTGGAGAAGTGTGATATTGCTATTGCAAGATGGATGATGGATGCCTCTGTGCCATTCAATGCGGTTAATTCAGCTTATTATCAGCCGATGATTGATGCTATTGCAAACATGGGTGCAGGGTATAAAGGGCCAAATTACCAAAGAGTTCGTGGATATTTGTTGAGTAAATTGGTTGAAGATGTAAAGAAGATGATTGAAGGTTATCGTGTGATTTGGAAACAAACTGGATGTACTATCATGGCTGATGGATGGACTGATCGTTGTAGACGTACTTTAATTAATTTCTTAGTTTATTGCCCTAAAGGAACTGTTTTCCTAAAGTCAGTTGATGCTTCTCATATCTCAAAAACTGCTGAGGCTTTGTTTAAGTTGCTTAGGGATGTTGTGTTATTTGTTGGTCCTGAGAATGTTGTACATGTAGTGACGGATAATGCTGCAAATTACGTTGCTGCTGGAAGGTTGTTGGAATCGGAGTTTCCTAGATTGTATTGGTCTCCTTGTGCGGCACATTGTATTAATCTGATGTTGCAGGATATTGGGAAGTTTGTGGAAGTGACTGAAACTGTGTCACAAGCTTCAATGATTACGAAATATATTTATAATCACTGCCATCCTTTGTACTTGATGAGGCAGTTCACAGGCGGCCGAGAAATACTTCGTCCAGCTCCAACTCGATTCGCCACTAATTTCATTGCTTTGCAAAGTATTTTGGCTCAAAAGGATGCATTGAGAGCTATGGTGACATCTAGAGAATGGAGAAGTTCAGCTTACTCTAAAGAAGCCAAAGCAAAAAAGTTTGTGGATCAAGTCTTAGATTCTAAATTTTGGAATCAATGCACTGATATTGTTAAGCTTACGGAGCCACTTGTTCATGTATTGCGTATTGTGGATAGTGAAGATAGAGCTGCAATGGGTTTCCTTTATCAAGCTATGTATAAGGCTAGGGAAGACATGGTGAAGAGGTTTCAAAAAAGAAAGAGGGTTGTTGAACCTTATTTGAAGATTTTAGATTCACGTTGGGATTTACAACTTAAAAGAAACCTTCATGCTGCTGGTTATTGGTTAAATCCAGCTTTTCGATTTAATTCTGCAGAATTTGACAAGCACAAAGACACAATTTCTGGCCTACTAGATGTGATTGAGAGGTATGCTTACGGTGATGCTGATTTGATTACTAAATTGACAAGTGAGAAGAGAATCTTTAAGAATGCTGAAGGAGACTTTGGGAGACAGTCTGCAATACGTGAGCGAAGCACTGTGATGCCTGGTAAATTTTGTATTAAAATTAGTTTTTTATGATTGTGATATGTTTAAGATTTGATTTTTATGATTGTGATTGTTTTCTTTTTATGTTAAGATCAATGGTGGGAATCTTATGGATGTGGAGCACCAAACCTGCAAAAGTTAGCAATTCGTGTTTTGAGTCAAACTTGCAGTTCTTCAGGTTGTGAGCGTAACTGGAGCATTTTCGAACACATTCACTCAAAGAAAAGGAATCGGTTAGAGCATCAAAAGCTTAATGATCTTGTTTATGTTCACTACAACTTAAGGCTACAACAAAGGTACTTTTTATTATTCTTTCTTTAAGGCATTATTTAAAATTTTTAGTCATAATAAGAATAATCAAGTTAATTGATAATATAGGAACCGAATGAGAAAGCAAAGTTATGATCCAATTTGTCTTGATGCATTTGAGGATCATTCGGAATGGATAATGGAAGATTCACCACCATTTTTAACTCCTGAAGAAGTTGATGCTTTACGGAATGATCTTGCAAATATGTCTCTTCAATCAGGTTTAGATGATTTGGGTATGTTGTTGTTAGGGATGATTTTGTAATGCTTTAACCAAATGTTTTGCCTTATTATTGATTATGATTTGTGAAACATTATTGAAATGCTAGATGAATTGAATCTGGAAGATGATCGAGATGATGGTGAAGCTAATAATACTTCTGTGGAAAATGCAAATCAGAATGAAACCAATCAGGATGTAGCTCCAGATTTGTCACATGAAGAAAGATTTCCAGACTTTGAAGTTACTCCTTGGATATAATCCATGAATTGTTATTTTCATTATGTTAAATTGAGTTGTTCATGTAATAGACTAATAGTACTAAATTTTATGTTTATTCTCGTATTACTACTTATTTTTAGGATTTGAGATTTAATGTTTATTAAAATATTATTGGAGATATGTTTTTTAACTTTTTATTTTTAAGTTTTTAGCTATTTTATACATTTTACTTATGTGGGACCGGGTTAACCGGTTCAACCAGTGACCCACCGGTTGAACCAGTGACCCAGTAACCCAGTAGCCTGACCGGTTCGATCACCGGTTCGGTTCTGACAACTATGATTGGATAACTATGGTGAAGGAAGAGCTGATGAGTGAAGTGAGAGGGAATTTCTATTACGTCAGGGCGTATTGCATTCTACATCGCAGTGGTTTTTGTTCGTAGCTGCATGGAGTCCGGGTGTGTTCAATATAGCGATGAGTGGCATACGAGCTTTATGTAAACAAATTGAGGCTGGATGCGATCGGAAGGGTCCGTCGGCAAAGGGAAGAGATACTCCCAAGGAGAAGGATTCCGTAGTAGTTAAGACCAAAGGGGCACCCCGGATCAAGAAACAGGCGGTGTAGTATGTGTCAGAAAGCCAGACACACGAAGCGACACTGTACCGCAAACCATGAAGTGAAGATGCATGCAGACCCAAAGGAGGATGAGAAGACAGCAGAGTTAGGATTGGAAGGTTCCTCACCAATAGAAAATGAATGTTTAAATTTTAGTATTTTTAAATAGAAAAGTGATACAACATATATTTATTAATACTTTACTGTGTATGATATTATTTAGGGTTTAAGGTTAATAAATTAGTCTTTATTATTGATAGATTAAAAAGTGTGATTTATGATTTAGGATTTACGAGTTAGCATTCATGGTTAAGGGTTATTTATTTAGTGATAATTATTTAGACTTGTAGTTTAGGATTTCTGGTATAAAATTTGAGTTAGGGTTTAGGAATTTTGAATTGGGGGTTAAGGTTTATAGTTTGTTGTTGAGAATTTAAGGTTTAAGATAGCAGTTAGGGTTTATCATTTTTCGAACACATTTTTTTCAATTTGTTCATTGTTTTTTTATTAACTTTCTTTATTTTATTTTACACTTTCATATATATGCTTAAATTATATGATTTTTTTATAATAAAAATAATTTCTTAATTAGGAAATTGTGTTTTAAGATTTAATTAATTTGTAATAAAGGATAAAACATAATTACATAATTATCACTTACAATATAGTGAAGGTGATAGATTTGAAACTGTTGCGTTATTATTTCTGGCAGAGAGTATCATATCATACAAACTTGTTGTAAATCAAAACGAATACATATCAAAAGAACCAATACAATTTGTGTCAACCCCAAATCCTTCATAGGCCTATTTAGCACCCTAAAACCTAAATTCTAAATCATAAACCCTACAACCTAAAATTTAAACCTTAAATCATAAACCATACACCCTAAATCAGAAACCCTAAAACCTAAACTCTAAATCATAAACCATAAACCCGAAACACGCGTTAATGTGAACGTAACAACTTCTATCTTTTGCATTAAAAAAAATTATGTTCAATAATTAATTGATTGAATTTATTCCATCGTCTCCCAAATTTTTTTCCACCCACAACAATCTGGATTAAAACCAAGGACTTTTTTATTTAAATTAATTAAATATATTATTTATTGAAATTTGTAATGTAAAATAAATTATCATTTTAAATTGACAGTACACATTTCGGATATACTGTCCTAAATTTTTTAAATCACAGAATCCTGTATACCCAGTCATATTTAAAAAAATATAGAGAAAATGGGTATTGAACATTCGAGATATGCTGTTCAACTTTCTTTTAAAGAACAAAATATCAAAATCATCAGATGGTGAAGCACAAGTCCATTTAATTTTAATTAACTAGCTCAATAAATTTAATTTCAATTACAAATTACAAAATTATATATTATATTTTACACCTGATTACAGAACAATACACATAATTTACTCATTACAAATTTAAAACCTTAACGCTTAAAGCCTTAACCCTAAGGTTTAAACCCTCAATCCTACACAACACACATAATTCAATCATTACAAAACCTTACATAATAAATACTAAAATCATAAATCCTAAACTGTACAGATTGAAAACACATAATTTTAAAAAATGAGTTGAACGTTGTCTCATATACTTATAAATAATATAGACATTATACTATTCGAATAGATGACAATTCGTTCTAGTAACTATACAATATTTATTAACACTTTAAAAAGTTACAAAATTTAAAAAAAATGACAATCTTTTATGTTTTAACCATAGTTTTATTGGCACCAAATTTTAAGTAGACTTTATAGAATAAGTACTTCTAAGGTTTAATTACTTTATTGGTTTCTATAATTTGTTATCAAATTTTTAATTAGATTTTTATACTTTTCTTTTCTTTCAATTAGATCCTTATACCATATCAGATTTTATAATTATGTCTCTATAGTGACAAAAACATTGAAATTAATAAAATATTCAGTCAAATATATTATATTAGACATATTCATTTTGTTTAATGAAATATTCTATTAATTCAAATGTTTTTGTCACAGCAGGGACCTAACTACAAAATCTGCTATGATATAGAGATCCAATTATAAAAAAATAGAAACTTAATTAAAAATTTAGTAAAATTATAAAGACCGACAAAATAATTAAACCTACTTCTAATCATATCTTTGAACTTAGTATTTGAAAATTTTTAATTTGATGTATAATATTATATGACTTATTTTAATTGAATAGTTATTTTTATGAAAATTATATTTTTTTGAAAATACACATTAGACTATATATATTTATTCTATGAAATTTAATTTGTATAACTACACACTACAACAATATAGATTATTTTTGAGGGTTATAATTTGTAAAAGAAAATTAAAATTTGTCAAAAAAATAAATTTTGACACTATTTTAACTATGAAAATATGTTAATAAAAATTTTGTCAAAAATAGTATTTTTAACATATAAGTGATTGTGAAAAAAATTTAAATCTTATTTTGATAAATATTGACTGTCAAAAATAATTTGTTAGAAAATTTTGAGAACATATTTTCTGTGATACTTATTAATTGTCAAAAATACTATTTATTTTGACACTTATTGACTATAAAATATTCTCAACAAAAAATTTTAACAAAGAATGAGATGAGATCTTGAAACTAAAAAATAACTTGAGATTTTGAAGATAAAGAATGAGTAGTATAATCCTAAACTGAGAGCAGTTTGATGTCAAAATTAACAGAGCCAAAGAAGAAGAAAAATAGTGGAGTAAATTGAAAACAAATGAGTGTCAAAATTGATGAGTAATTTTCTACGGTCAAATTATTTATCAAGAAAACATAGAAAATTTGACATTTATGATATTTGTCAAAAATATATATTAATTTTGACATTTAATTATGGTGTTAAAAAATAAAATGTTAAAATAACTCTATTTTCTTGTAGTGACAATCTGCAAAATATTTGATTTTGTCCAAGTATATACACATTTTGGAATATCAAAATTAAATATTTTTGGTATTCATTTGCATATATTGAACTTATGAAATTTGTTAAGATTTCTTATAATTTAAGTTGAAGTTATTGAGAAATATTATTTGATTTGTTTTTATTATCTGTATTTAATAGATTAATAGTTTGCTTTATTTATAATTAATATGTTTTGAATTGATTTGAGAGATTTGTTCTAAAAATTCATATTTAATGACGATAATAACGTTAGCTTAGATGTATCTAATACAAACCTTAGCTCACAGAAATATTGCTAGCCTAACATGTATGTCACATGTTGGATTTGCTATCCGTATAGAGATATGAGAAGAAAAGACTTTCTTTAGAAGTGAAGTTGCCCTAGTGTTTATTTTTTTTTTATTTGATTTGATTTCTCAATTGAATACTTCCTCGTTGATTCACTTTTTTCTATGATTTAGTATTTTTGTAAATAAAATATACTTTTGTTGATATTATTTATGTGGTCTCATGTAAATTATAAATGTATTATGTATTCATTAAGTTGAAAAACTTACCCTATAAGTTTTTTATTTTATTTTTAGCCACAAGTACTAATTCTAGTTCCATTCTACCAATTTATTGGTGAGCAATTTTAAAGACAGTGAGTCTTTATTGTACAAGAACCATATCTCTTTGAGTACTTTTTTGGTTAAATTCTTAAACGTCTAATGCTCCACATATCACAAACAAGATGCAATTATGTTAATTTATTTTATATCATTGATAAAATGTGTAATTTATTCTTCCTAGGACACACCGAGATAACCAGGATCTTAAGGAATTCTCAAACTTAACAACTCGGTCGAGAAATCTTCCTAGTTCTGAAATAGTGATATCTAAGAAACTAAACATATCTGAGCTCTACAAGAGATTCGTTAGGGTGTTAATACCCACAATATATGCAGAAGTATTGAGAATTTATAAATTCAACAATTTCATATCAAAGATCCTATCTTGCTTCTGTAATATAGCCTAATAAACTTTCTAAATGATTCTGGGTTTTCTCAAAATATATGAATAAAATCTATACTTAGATATACAATAAAGAAGGATACACTTTTCTTAATCATATGATGTGTGTTCATTCTAAGATGGTGCAAGAATTAATATGGTGGGAAAATCAGTTTTACAGATTTTGCTCACAGAACTAAGACAAACTGTGTCGAAGGTAATTAAGAATGAACTCAGACAACAGTCTAAAACAAAAAAAACAACTTTATGTTGGAGAGTAGTGCATGTTTCCTCTTTTCCTTCAATTTCTCTGGCAACTGAGAAATTTATTTTTCTGACCCGTTTTGCATGGATGTCTTCAACTCAATCTGGCCTTTAAGTTCTTTAATCTTTTCACATAGATTTCTGTGAATATTATCCTTTCCTTTAGCCTTGCTCTCCATGCATTGCAAATTGTCTTCTAGCTTCCGTATTGATTCATCTTTCATTCTGCATTCACTCTTGCTTTTTCAAGCTATACCAAAGTGTAAAAGCAAGAAAAAAAAAGTTATTTACATATAACATGATAAAATAAAAAATAATTTTTGATGTATTACACTAAGGAGTAGTAACCTACCATTGCTTTTGTCTTGTGAAGTTCACTTGTGTCAACTTATTTTTTAACAGGACCTAACTCAATGCCCCGCACTCTAGTTGTGAAATTAAGTGAGCTAAGAGTTTCACCTAAGTCCTAGTCTGCTGGACTGATTTACACGAACATCAAAGTTTTGGTGTCACCCCCTATATGATAACAATAGGGGTGTCTATGGATCGGATCGTATCCGCAGATCCACGGTAAATATTCGCATCCGATCCGAAAATTGTGGATACGATCCGATCCGTACCATTTGCAGATCAGATCGCGGATATCTGCTCTACATCCGCGTATCCGATCTGCGGATCCGCAGATCCGCACTATAATAATTAAAAATTTATATATATATATGTTTGGTATTATATTTACTTGTATGTTTTAGTTAGTAATTATTATTCATATATTGTATTATTTTATTTTTGTTATTTAGAGAGAGTTTGATTAAAAATATTTTAGGAATAAATAAGTTTAAAAGTATGAAAGAAATATTTTTATCGAATTTTTTTACATAGAAATATGATTAAAAAGAGAAGGTTTAATTATGCGAATATATCCAATATCCAATCCGATCCGATCCGCATGTGCGGATCGAATCGGATCAGATCTGGCATTAAAAAGTGCGGATATCATATCCGATCTGCGGACACCCTAGATAACAAAGAAGCATTATCAATACATGCCTGCAGATGTTGGGTGTTCTCATATGCACGCAAAAAATAAAATGAAAGGTGAAGAAGTAGACATACTTAAAGAGTCTTGAAGTAAATGTGTCAATTTTGAGTTCCTGAAACCCCCCAAAAGGAAAATGGTCATTAAAAGTTTATTAAAAATAGTGAAAGGTAAGGATAATGGTGGAAATACCTATAGAAAATTGTTGGAGATAAGTGTGTATGTCTAACAAAATACTATCATTAATTATTATTATTATTATTATTATTATTATTATTATTATTATAAGAATAAACTTTTATAATTTATGATAGTGTCCTTAATTAAAATTAGAAACGAATAATTACGATAAGGATCGTAATAGTGAGATATATGTTTTTTGAGAATATTATTTAAATATGGATAATTGAGATATTAAATAATTAATTATTTATTCTATGATGAGTTTTAAATATGGATAAGATCCTAACTGATTTTGTTTAAAATTAAGTTGTAATTTGATTCATAAGATTTGATCCTAAAATCAGTTAATAATCTCATACTATATATAGATGTATGTAGTAAAAGAAATACACACAACTTTTTTTTCTACCTCCACATATACAAATATTTCAATTCTTAGTGAAGAATTGCTGGTGCAAAGAGTTGCAAGAAATTTCTCAGTTAAATTCATTGGTCAAAGAGTTGACAATAAGGATCAGTAGTCTCGGTGTGGATATATATAGTACCTTCGTACTATCGAAGGAGAAAGTTTTTTATTCATTAGGGTACTCAGGTATTGGCATCTAACCCATCTTATTTCAATAAATTTTTAAACACAAAATAGATCAATAGAATTACTTTATTACTTCTGTTGCATGTTATGAACACTTGTAATTCTTTAGTGGTATCTGAGCCATGGCCCTTTTGTGTTTAAAATTTTATTACCAAAATTTACAGAATTAATAGGATTAATTAAAGTTTTGTTATTATAATAAATGTGATTCGTAATCCATGGCATGAGATGCTATTGTCAAAATTATAAATTTATATGGAATAAAACTATATGTATGTATGTTAAGGAACATACTGTTATTATTTTTATTTATTTTTATCAGTAGGATTACTTTATTACTTTCGTTGCGTGTTATGAACACTTGTAATCCTTCAGGAATGTGACTACTCTTGGTTGCTAAAGCAGATATAACATCGCCAAGAGATGAAAGAGATCAATTGATATTTTGCGCTTCCTTAAGCCGCTCCCCTTGTACATCAGTCTTTGCAAGTCTCTCACTACCCGCCAAATCCCCAAGCCAAAGATTGCTCTTGGTACTCTCACCATTCAACAAATTTTTAGACTTTACCATTATACAAAGCATGTTGGGAAAGAAAGTAAGAAACGAGCGATCATTACAAGTATTCAAAGAAGAAAATGCATTTTGATGATGAAAATTCATATATACTAGAGAGCTTCTTAAGAATGCAAAAGCTTGGTACTAGTGAGATCTACTATTATGCTCATTAACATTATTACTTCCAACTGCTCTAGTATTGCTTCCAGCTTGCAGTACATCTCAGACCTCCTTAATGTTTTCAACTTTAGCTTCTATAACACCTGGAACATGATGAGATCCTTCAGAGGCTTGTTTTATCTCCAACCTAAATACCAATTAAGGGAAAACGATTTTTAATGTTATGGTAGTTTATCATACATGCACATCATTATTATAGAGCAGTTAACTTACCTTTTTATGTTATCCTGTAGCTAATAGGTCTCTGATTTGTTCATTATAAACCTCAAGTACACTAACAGATATATCATAAGAAAATGTATCACTCCTTTGTTTGCTAACGTCGAATAAGAGCTCAAGAGTCCTATAATTTACTCCTCTATTCAGCTCTGTTCCCTCCATAGTAAATGTCTTTCCTGTTTCTGTTTGCCCATAAGCAAATATGCAAACATTGTAGCTGTCCAGTACAAAGATTACTATTGATGAGGCATCAACAAAAATATCAACTGTAGAAACAAAGCAACAATGTCCATTTAAGAACCACCGAATTCCAAATCTTGTGCAATAAAATAAAATATATAAAATAGTAATAATAAAATAAAGCTTCATGTATACCTTGATCATCTTTTGGTTTACATACTTTGTCAAATCTGAATGATTTTTTTTTGAGAAATTAGTTGCTGTTGAAAATTGTTTGATTGGATCTGATCCATGTTAATACTTAACAATGTTTACTCTGTTACTCAAATATAAATATTTTTTCCAATTTTAAAAAAAAATAAAAGTATTTTGTGGATATAAAAAAAAGGTACAAAAATACTTCATTGATCAAAGAATTTGTTGGTGGATCCCTAACTAAGTAGGACCCACAAGATAAAAAACCAAAAAAAAAGAAAGAAAGTGGCTTTGAGAGAGAGAGAGAGAGAGAGAGAGAGAGAGAGAGAGAGAGAGAGAGAGAGAGAGAGAGAGAGAGAGAGAGAGAGAGAGAGTCTCATTTTGAAACAAAGCAAATAGAGAGAGTGAAGGAGTGCTTCGAGGGAGAGAAGAATAAATTTGGGAAAAAAGAGCATGCCATTTTTTATCTGATTAAACTAGTAATCTTGCTCCATTTTTATAAAATTTTAGTATGTTATTTTTGGTGTAGAGATGAACATTAGGATATAACTTGTTAGCTGTATTGTCTTCTTTTTTGTCTGATTTGAGATACCCACTCTTGTAAAGAGTTTATGTTGATTCCATCAGTTTTGATGATGTATTTTGTTGATTGTTGAGATACCCTAGTGCCACTAGGAAGACTGATTGTGTATCCATTATTTTAATAGTTGAAGATTTTACTGGACTAGGTCCTGTGGGTTTTTGTCTCTCTTTTGGGGGGGGGGGAGGTTTCCACGATAAAATTCTGGTGTTTGATTATTTAATTTGTGCCATTATATTTGCTGCTTGGAGTATCTTTGGTATTACCTATTTAATTGCACAGGTTGTGGAAAAATTATTTTTGGTGCTTCTGCTGTTAGATATGTTCTTATTAAACCTCAATTTTCCCAACAAAGTTTATCTCTGTGCTGATTAAATGGAAGAAAATACTCGTGGGCCAAATATAGTCAAATTGAATTTCTAAAATTACTCAATTTAGAAGACCCTCATGGAAGATATATTGTATAACAATGACTTGTATGATCCTGTAAAGGGGGATAAATTCAAAGGTACTAAATCGATGTTGAATGGAAGAAGCGGAATCGGAAGGCAGTTGCTTTGATTAGGCAATGGCTTGATCTTAGCGTGTATCCACATGTTGACACCAAAACAAATGCCGAGAAGATGTGGAAGAAATTGAAGGAGTTATATGAGAGGAAGAATGTGCAAAACAAAGCATTCCTGATTATGAAACTTGTAAATATGAAGTATATTGAAGGTTAATCAATGCCGAAGCACTTGAGCATTTTTCAGGAGACAGTGAATCAACTGACAAATAATGAAATTACTTTGAATGATGAGTTGTAAGCCTTGTGATTGTTGAGCTCTTTGCCTGATAGTTGGGAAGTTCTGGTTGTGATACTGACTAACTCAGCTCCAAATGGAAAGTTGACGTTAGCAATGGTTAAAAAGAGCATGTTGAATGAAGAAGCTAAAAGAAGAGAGCGAGGTTTGACTAATGCCTCCTCCCAGTCAAAAGCACTTGTTTTAGAGTCACGAGGGAGAAGTCAAAGTAGAAAACCTCACAATTCTAACAAGTCAGAGAGTCGAAGCAAGTCAAGAAAAAAGTACAAGCCAAGCAAGGAGTTTATTTGTCACCGTTGTGACAAGTCGGAGCATATCAAAAGGTATTGTAGGTTCTTGAAAAGAGAACAATCAAGGGGAAGAAACGAAGACAAAAGTAAAGATAGTGATAAAGAAATTGATGCTATTGTTTATAAAGATGTTCTTATCAAATATGATGAAAATTATGTGAATCTTGTATGTGATGATTCCACTTGGATTGTGGACTCTGGTGCCTCATGTCATGTCACTCCGAGACATAAATTTTTCACTTCCTATACTGCTGGAAACTTTGGCAAGATCAAATTAGGAGATAAAGAAGTGTGTAATATCATAGGTATGGGTGATATGTGGCTTGAAACCAACATGGGATGCAAGTTGCAGTTGAAGAATGTTAGGCATGCATCAGATATGCGGTTCAATCTTATTTCAGTGAAGGCATTGGATCAAGAGGGGTATTGCACTTCCTTTGGTAGTGAAAAATGCAAGATTATCAAAGGGGTTCTCATTGTTGCAAAGAAGAGGTGAATGTGGCTGATGATTCCTCTTTTGATTTGTGGCATATACGTCTTGGTCACTTGAGCGAGAAAAGACTAAGCGTCTTAGTCAAGAAGCACTCACTTCTAGTAAAAGGTACAACTTTAAATACTTGTACTCATTGTTTTGTTAGAAAGCATGCTAGAGTATCATTTCATAGTTCTGGATCTCATAGGAGATCACATGTTCTAGATTTAGTTCACATTGATGTTTGCACTATGGATGCTAAGACACTAGGCGGTGTATCATACTTTGTTACTTTTATTGATGATTATTCTCGAAAAATGTGTGCTTTTGTTTTGAAATCTAAAGACCAAGTACTCGGTATCTTCAAACACTTTCATGCAAGTGTTGAAAGAGAAACAGGAAGAAAATTGAAATGTGTTCAAGTAGATAATGGTGGCGAATACAGGAGTCTGTTTGAAGAAGAGCTTATATGGGTTGAAGCAAGCGCCAAAGCAGTGGTACACGAAATTTGATTCCTTCATGGAAGGTCATACGTATAGTAAGACTTCTTCTGATCATTGTGTGTATGTTAAAAAATTTTCTGATGGTGATTTTATAATGCTCTTGCTTTATGTTGATGACATATTGATTGTTGGTCATGACACTAAGAAAATTGAAAGTCTTAAAAAAGATTTGAACAGATCCTTTGCTATGAAGGATTTGGGTCCTACAAAGAAAATCCTTGACATGAGTATCACTCGTGACAGGAAGAATGGAAAAATGTGGTTGTTGCAGTAGAAGTACATTGAGAAGGTGTTAGAGAGGTTTAGCATGAGTAATTCCAAAACTGTTAGTACTCCACTTGCTAGTCATTTCAAGCCGAGTTCATGACAATGTCCTACAAGAAAGAAAGAGAAAGCAGAAATGAAGAAGATTCCATATGCATCTGCAGTTGGCAGTTTGATGTATGCTATGGTTGCACCAGGCCAGATATTACTCATGTCGTTAGAGTTGTTAGTCAGTTTTTCTCTAATCCTCACAAGGAACACTGGCAAGCAGTAAAGTGGATTCTCATATACCTTAATGGTACTTCCAGAGTTTGTTTATGCTTTGGGAGTGGCCAACCTGTATTGGATGGTTACACAGATGCATATATGGTTGGGGATCTTGATTCAAGAAAGCTTACTTCTAGTTATATGATGACTTTTGCAGGGGGAGCTGTATCGTGGCAATCTCGACTTCAGAAATGTGTTGCTTTACCTACTACAGAAGTAGAATACATTGCTGTTATTGAAGCTTCTAAGGAACTCTTGTGGATGAAGAAATTTCTACAAGAGTTGGGCATCAATCAAGAGAAGTTTGTGTTATTTTGTGACAGCTAGAGTACTATCCATCTCAGCAAGAATCTGACATTTCATTCCAAATCGAAGCACATAGAGGTGAGGTATCATTGGATACGTCAAGCGCTTGAGATGAAGTAATATACACTTGAGAAGATCCATATTGATGATAATGGTTTAGATATGATGACTAAGAGTTTACCTGCAGTGAAGTTTGATTCCTGCAAAGAAAAGGCAAATTTGGTGGAGCAGCCTATCCCCACTTGAGTTGGTGAGGAGGAATTTTGTTAGTGGTCCCTAACTAAGTGGGGCCCACAAGATAAAAACAAAAAAAAGAAAGGTTAAGTATGATTTTGGTCCCCAACGTAAGGGCTGAAAATTTTTTTCGTCTTCGCCTTTTTTTCACTCCAAAATGGTCCCCAAGGTTTCAGTTTGTTTTAAAATGGTCCTTTTTACCAATTTCATTTTTTTATTACCAAATTACCCTTTATTAAAAAAATAATAAAATAAAATAAATATAAAATAAATTAAAAAAAAGGAAAGAAAGGGAGAGACAGAATCGGGGGAGGAAAGAAAGGGAGGTGGGGGCAATAGGGGGGAGGGGAAGGGAAGAAGGGAGAAGGGAGAGAGCACCACCGCACCGCCGTCTTGCCGCACCGCCGATCCGCCACTGCCCGCTTCTTCTTCTTCTTCTTCTTCTTCTTCTTCTTCTTCTTCCACACCGCCGTAGCCACTCCACGCCGCTCCTTTCTTCCTCAGCAAATACACAGCGCCGCCGAGACAGGGGAGGGAGGAGAAAGAGAAGCGGGAGGGGGGTGTTGTTTCGGGAAGAGGGGGAAGGGGGTGGGGGGATGGTCGCCGCCGCAGCAGCTACACACCGCCACAGCCGCTCCACGCCACTGCTCCTCCACGCCGCTCCTTTCTTCCTCAACAAAAATACAGCGCCGCCGAGACCGGGGGAGGCGGGAGAAAGAGAAGCGGGAGGGGGTGCTGTTTCGGGAAGAGGGGGAAGGGGAAGGGGGAAGGGGGAAGGTCGCCGCCGCAGCAGCTCCACACCGCCGCAGTCGCCGTTCACCGCCGCAGCCCCTCCTCTCCACTACCACTGCAACCCTTTTCCTCTGTTTTAATTTTTTATTTCTTTTTCTTTAATTTTTCAGATTCAAAGGATTCTATTGTTGTTGTTGTTGATGATGCTTCTGGTTATTTCTGTTTATTGTTGTTGATGCTTTGGTTGCTTCTGCTTTTGCCTATTTTTGCTTCTGCCTGCAATTGCGCTTTTGCTTTTGTTTCTGGTTGAGGAAGAAGAGGGGAGGGAGGGGTATTTTTGTCCGAAGGACCATTTTAAAACAAACTTAAACTTTGGCGACCATTTTGGAGCGAAAAAAAGGTGAGGGACGAAAAAAATTTTCAACCCCTACGTTGGGGACCAAAATCATACTTAACCCAAAAAAGAAAGTGGCTTTAGGCCATGGAGAGAGAGAGAGAGAGAGAGAGAGAGAGAGAGAGAGTTAAGTCTCTCATTTTGAAACAAAGCAAACAGAGAGAGTGAGGGAGTACTTCGACGGAGAGAAGAAAAAATTTAGGGGAAAAGAGCATGTCATTTTTTATCCGATTAAACTGGTAATCTTGCTCCATTTCTTATGAAATTTTAGTATGTTATTTCTGGTGTAGAGATGAACATTAGGATATAACTTGGTAGTTGTATTGCCTTCTCTTTTATTTGATTTGAGATACCCACTTTTGTGGAGGGTTTATGTTGATTCCATTAGTTTTGATGATGTATTTTGTTGATTGTTGAGATGTCCTAGTACCACTAGGAAGATTGATTTGTGTACCCATTATTTTGATAGTGGAAGATTTTACTGGATTAGGTCCCATGGATTTTTTGTCCCTCTTTTGAGAATTTTTCCACGATAAAAATTTTGGTGTTTGATTATTTAATTTCTGTTATTATATTTACTGCTTGGAGCATATTTGGTATTGCCTATTTAATCATACAGATTATGAAAAAATTATTTTTGGTGCTTTTGCTGTTAGACAGATTCTTATTGAACCTCAATTTTTCCAACAGAATTTGATACATGAAGATGAAAAGTTCCCCTACACAAAAGTGTACAACAAATATTAAAAAGCCTAACTAGCTATTTTAGACCTTAAAAGGTTTAGATTTTGATAAACAATCTTCACTTTTAAACTTGCATATTCTAAAAAAATAATTTTCACTCCTCACCATACTTCACTCTTCATCTTAGCATTATCCTTAAAATAACTATTTTAAGTATGATAAAATAGGATCCGTAGTGCCAAAACTTGCTCTCATTGCCATCTATAACAAAAAACATATAAATCAATAATTTCGTAAACTTTTTATCGAATTGTTTTTGTTAGCACGTAGTACTATGACAAGAAAATCCTTAATTCCGAAAATAAAAAAACATTCAAACCAATCTAAGTAGTTCATCTAAAGAATGCATTTACCAACTCAGTTAACTTTGATTATATTTACCAACTCAATTCGGATTTGCATAATAACTACAAAATACTACTCATACTAACTCAAAAGAAGGATGAAATACAAGAGAAGCAACATCAGATGGTGAGTTTAAGCTTGAAGCCAGCAAAGCAAACATCGTGAGATGCTAAAGAAATACATACAATAGATTCCGACCTCTCTCTCTCTCTCTCAACACATCATTGCTGGTTCACGCAAAAAAAAAAAAAAACCATACCATATATGCTTCCTTCACAATCACAAACCCTAACAACTCAATAGTGGAAGATGCACAAGAGTCTTTATTTGATTCAGTATCCTGGTTCAAGACTACTACCAATTGGGTTCACAAGACCTGAAAATGCTGATTAGAATCTTTGAAACTCTGCATACTGAGCATTTCTTTGAAACGCTGGTTAGTTTGTTTTCCACAGGGGAGAATGAAATAGATTAGGATAGGAGCTTCCAATTTTGCTCCTTTTATTTAAAGAGTTTAATTTTCATGTCCTATCAGTATAAAACGTTTTATCCGGTCACCTTGACATCAATTTGGGTTCACATTCAAATCTTTTTGGTAATTAAATCTAATTAAGTTAGTTCAAACTCAACAAAAATTAATTTATTAGTAGAGCATGAATATATATATTTCAACTACGTGAATGTTTCCACGTCCCTCTCCTCCTCCTCCTCCTCCTCCTTCTTCTTCTTTTTCTTTGTGTTTCTCCTCCTCTTTCTTCTTCTTCTTCTCCTTCTTATTCTTCCCGCATTCCTCCTCTTTCTTCTTCGGGTTTCTTCTTCTTCGAGTTCCTTCTTCTTCTTCTTCACGTATTTCCTTCTCATCGTTATTTTTTTTATAGTTGTTGCTATGTTTTTTCTTTTCCTCCTCCTCTTCCTAGTAATTTTGCATCATTATGCATTTTTTTCTTCTTTATTTGATTTTTTCTTGTTTTTATTCTTTTTAAAAAATTAAATGAGAAAGTAAAGTAAGAAGAAAAATGAACAAAAAAAAAAAAAAAGAAGATGATGATGATAATGATGAAGAAGAAGAAGAAGGAAGATGAGGAATTTTGAGTTATCATTAAGTAATTTTAGTGATTCTGAATTTAAATAAGGTGAACTTTTAGTCTGTACTTATTTTGAATTGAGTTTGTTTGTATGTCGTCATCATTAAGTAATTTTGGTGTATTCTGATTTTGAATTTTGGTGCATTCTGAATTTAAATAAGGTGCACATCTAGTCTGAACTTATTTTGAACTGAGTTTGTTTGTGTGTCGTCATCATTAAGTAATTACATTGTATTCTGGATTTAAATAAGGTGTACTTTTAGTCTTAACTTGTTTAAATTGAGTTTGTTTTGTGCCGTCATCATTAAAGAATTTCGTGTATTCTAGATTTGAACTATTATACATATAAAAAGAAGACAACAATGATGGCAATAAGAATAATGAAAGAGAAAAATGAGGAAAAAAGAAAAGGAGAAGAAAAAGCAGCAACAGCTTCTTCTTCAAGTGTATTAAAAGTCATCCCAACTTTTAGCACAAACTGCTTATCAACATCACAAAAAAACTGAAAAACACTAAAAACTGTTCCTGATTAAACCAAAATGTATTTTCAAATACACCAAAACTAGGAACAAAAAGCAGATTCAATGAAAAATATTCATAAAACCTACATTACATTCAAATTCAATCTTCAACCATAAATACCAAATTTCATAAATAAAAATGAAATTATTCAACTACAGTAGCATCAAATACTAACGAACTACATTAGTTCGAACCAAACATCATCCACTTGATTTGTTTCAAAACAATAATCCAATCCACCCTGGTTCAACTGACAGTGTGAATTTGTATTATTCATTGTCTTCGAAAATGAAATATCTGTTCAAACTTGATTTCATAGCTTAATTTTCAAAGAAATTGATCTAAATATTTAAATCAGATCAAAGAGCATTAATAGTGAACGAAGAGAACGTAGAAAACGCAGAGAAGGAAAAGAACGCAGAGAATGCAGAAAACGCAGAAAACACTGAGAAAATTTGAAAAAAGATATGAAATCTACGTAGAAAAGATAATTATATATAGTCATGCATTACGTCAAAAGGTTATTAGAGGTAATGGTGCGTGGAGTTGAATTACGTTATAGCAACTTAGTTGGATTTGGTTGGTTAAATAGCTTGGATCTAAAACTTTTTTCTTTGGGTTGGGTTATTATTTGAAGCGGTTAAACAATTAATCCGATCAAATGTAATGAAATCCAATAAAACCTGGTCAAACCTGTTTAAATCGATTTAAACCAATCTGATCAAACTCAGTCAAAATCAATTGAACTAAAAGAATTATTTTCTAATTTCTATACATATTTTTTTATTAAATGTATTATTAAATAAAATTAAATTATATTTACAAATTTAAAGCAAAAATATTTTATTAACTACAATATCTTTTTTATTTCTATGATTGTTATTTTTATTTTTTTTATAAATATTTAAAAAGTATAATAACTATAAATTTATAAGTACTTAAAGAGTATAATAAATATAAATTAATTGATAAATTATTAAAATTTAAATATAATAATGAATTAAACACACAAAAAATTAAAGAAAAAATATTTATTATGGAAATAAAAAATAAGATAAAATTTTATATAATTATTTAATTTTGACTAAATCAATCAGTTTAATCTATGATTTATCAGTTGAATTAGTAATTTGATAGACTGATCGATTCGATTACCAATTTAATTTTGATAACTATGTAGCAAACACACAAACATAATTGTAAAAATCGGACTGACCTAGCCAGTCACACCAAAAAATCGGTAAACCGGACATAAGATCGGTACGAGTGACTGAGTGAAACATAAGACCAAATAAAAAAAGAACCGATAAAATCGGTTTGATCAACCGGCCGGTTTTGTTAATAATCGGTGAACCGACAGGTTTGAGAAATCCAGACCGGTTCAATTTAAAAAAGAAAAAAAAAAAAAAAAACTAATTCCAGCTAAGGGGTTCCCCTCCCGGCCCCCAATCCTCTCTCAGTCCCACTCTGAAAGTCTGAAACGGGCCAAAGGGGAGAAAGCCGTCTCGTCGCCGGTTCGTCTGCGCCTTCACTGCTGTCGCTTCGTCTGTGCCTCTGTCGGCGTCTGTTGTCTCCGTTCGCGTCGCGTCGTCCCTGCGCCTTCACTGCGTCACCTCGCCGGTCTGCGTCACCTGGCCTTCACTGTTTCACTCCATTCCTTCTTTGTGGTTTGAGCGAAGCCGTCAAAAACCATATCTGATTTTGTGAGTGTATCACAAAAGAAAACGTAGTTTTAGTTGAAGAAAACAAAGATAAAACCATTTCTGATTCTGTGTTTTCCTGATTGTGGCTGTTTTTCCATGATTGTTACTGTTTAGGGTTGATTGATGCTGTTTAGAAAACCGATTCTGATTCTGTTTTTTCATGATTGTGGCTTTTTTTTCATGATTGTTACTGTTTAGGGTTGATTGATGCTGTTTAGAGTTGATTTGTTTTATATAGTTGCTGTTTGTGGCCTTGTAGGAATGTTGATTATTGATTGATGCTGTTTTTTCAGAGATATGCATAATATTGATTTATACATTGCTTGACTGAAATATGCAATGGTTGGATAAGCTGTGAATTGATTTTTTTTTTTTTTTTTTGATGATTGAAATCTGCTGATTGATTTTATCCATGGACTTCAATGTTGTTACCTTGGTTATGTATAATTCGCTGGTGTTGATTGTGCAGATGCATATTTAGGACTTTCAGGGCAAACAACCCAGTTATTCATCAATGACAAATGATTCTTTGTCAACTTGGAAAGGAGGTAGATATTGATTTGTCTTTATCCTTTTTATGTTCCTTTTATGCAATTTTGTTGTTCATGAAATTTTAAGTTAGTGGTTCAAGAAGCTGGTAAGAAACCTGTTGTTGGTAGATAATTGGATATTCAAGTGAATGTGTGTTTCTGAATGTTCTTAATATTAAATGTAAGGTTTGAGATCTATTCATAGTTTTTAAATTTGAAGTTTGAATGCGATTATTCAGTGTGCATGTTTACATAGGTTCTATTGACAATTTTATATTTTTTATTTATGTGGGAACGAGTTAACAGGTTAAACCAGTGATCTAGTAGTCTGACCGGTTCAATCACCGGTTCGGTTCTGACAACTATGCACACAAACACCATCTTCTGAATCATTCATCCAATGCTGATGAGTTCCACCGTGAAGCAAACCCAGCAGCTGTCCCCAAATCATGGCCTCTTCTCTCTCCGTGGCGCACTTCTCACCCTCGCCATTCTCACCCTTCTCTCCTTCACATTTCTCTCCCTCAAGTACTCCACCCCTTCCCCTCAGGTACCAATCACCAAATTTTCTTTTTCTTTTTTTTTTTTCAGCTGAAAAAAATTGAAAAAAAAATTAATTTTTGGGTCTTGAAGATCTCTGTAGCAAAGCTTGTGGATCCTGAAGTGAAGGAACACAATGATGAGGAAGAAGGAGGAGAAGAGTTGTCTGATATATACC
This sequence comes from Arachis hypogaea, assembly GCF_003086295.3. Classification (NCBI taxonomy): domain Eukaryota; kingdom Viridiplantae; phylum Streptophyta; class Magnoliopsida; order Fabales; family Fabaceae; genus Arachis; species Arachis hypogaea. The sequence goes on along the minus strand of NC_092052.1, from coordinate 35,423,307 downwards.
ACTCGCCGCGAGTTTTCAAGCTGAATTACGCGGAGATGATGGAGAAGTTCAAGGTTTATATATATCCTGATGGAGATCCCAAGACATTTTATCAAACACCTAGGAAGCTCACTGGGAAATATGCCAGTGAGGGATATTTCTTCCAGAACATTCGGGAGAGCAGGTTCCGAACCCTCGATCCGGATCAGGCGCACCTCTTCTTCATACCAATCTCCTGTCATAAGATGCGTGGCAAGGTAAACATTTTTCAGTGTTTTTTGGTTTTTGCAATGTCTTTGGATTAGTTTAACTAACTGTATTTGCAAGAATGTGTAGAACTTTGTTGCATAGGGGAGCGTTGGCATTTTTTTAAGTGTTGGTTGCTATTGAGATCTGAGAAGGTTGTGGCATTTGGTTGATGTTTTAGTGCCAATAGCTGTGTTGTTATTATGGTAATATGTTAATAATGGTAATGAATGGTTTTTAAGGATTAATTTTGATAAGGAATGAGGATACGGCAAATTGTTTGAACTTTGTTTCGGATATGCGTTACTAGCATCTAGTAGTGATATTACTTAAGATGCTAGGCCAATATGTGCTGGAAATGTTATCAATTGTTGGAGGTTGTGGTTTTTATGAATGTCTTGATGATCACCTTTTCGCCTTCGGTGAAGAATTAGGGACTGGAATTTCATGATGTAGGAATTATGATCATTTTGATAGTTAAATCATCATGGAAGATGCACAGATCTTATTTTGGCTTACTTCTATTTCTCTCTTTTTCATGTGGATTTATGCTTAGGTTTCGTTTATTAATTCTTTTCCTTATATGCCTTGAACTTGGTTTTTGCTTGTGCGAGTTCCCTTATTCATGTTTGTACAGAGGATCTGCTTTTTAGCCCTTTGTGCGTGTCTTAATTCAATGCTTATTTATTTTCTCTATTCACATGTTCACTTACCTTATTTTGAGGCTACATCTTCCTGATTTCCATATACTGTGCGACTCGATGATGGCAGTTTATAACTGTTAAAGATTTTTTATTGTGTACCATGGATTCACATTGAAAGAGGAAACATTGAGTAATGAAACATGAATAACACGTTATATTAAGCTTGTATGGTTAAGTGCCTGCTTCTTGTATGGAGTGCTTTCTCATGGTTGTATATTATTATGCAGGGCACATCTTATGATAATATGACAATAATTGTCCAAAATTACGTGGAGGGCTTAATAGCCAAATATCCTTATTGGAACAGAACCTTGGGTGCTGATCACTTCTTTGTCACTTGTCATGATGTTGGTGTAAGGGCAACAGAAGGGCTTCCATTTCTTATCAAGAATACCATTCGAGCAGTGTGCTCCCCTAGCTATGATGTTGGATTCATTCCACACAAAGATGTTGCTCTCCCTCAAGTACTACAGCCCTTTGCTCTTCCAGCTGGAGGGAATGATATAGAGAACAGGTGAAGATTTAAGACATAATATGCTCTTTAGGCTTCTATTGTTAATTACGTGATTATGAACTGGGAATTGGAATATTTATGTTCAGATGACTTATTATTATCCTGCATTTTGGTTTTGGATTGTCTGACAATCTTTTTAAGGCCACCTTGACAGTGATGCTAATTACTTGATATTTCCAGGAATGAATAGAATCCTGAATCTTGAAATTGGTCATAACACACAGGTCTTCAATTTCTAAATAACCTTAAGCTGCAGTTGCACTTCACTTGATTTTTTAGTAACATAGCTGAATATTATCTTCTTTGCAATATCTTCCATGGAGAGGACATTAGTTGCAAAGAGATGAAAAGTATTACTATCACAAATGACTTATAATCTCCATATGCAACGAAAAACATAGATTAAGTTTAATTATTGATCCTGCATGAACTATATTTAAAACATATATTATTTTCTTGTACAATGGTATGGAGAGGTGATACATAATTCAATATTTCAAACAACAGGTTTATTCGTGATTCTTAGATTATTTAGTTTGCTAGTACATAGATTATTGATATATAGCTCATGCTTTAAGATGATTAGACATGTCTACATGAATATTTAATTATTTATTCACTCTCAACCTTTGTAAATATGGGCTATGCAGGACTAATCTTGGATTTTGGGCTGGTCATCGTAACTCTAAGATTAGAGTCATTCTTGCACGTGTATGGGAAAATGACACTGAACTTGACATTTCTAACAATAGAATTAGTAGGGCTACTGGACATCTGGTATATCAGAAGAGATTTTACAAGACCAAGTTTTGTATATGCCCTGGTGGTTCACAGGTTAATAGTGCTCGAATAGCCGACTCTATCCATTATGGATGCATCCCTGGTAGGAGTCATCATTTCTAATGGATTTCCCCCCTTAATTTTATAGTTTCAATTCAAACATCTTAAAAAGTGCATGCCTATTGGATAATCATACCTTTTATTATGTAATGGTTTTAGTCATGTTTCTTGGATGACATGAGATGGGTAGATTTATATTGCAATTCTCTTAAATTGGTATTAACCTGTTAGATGACTAAGTTCTTTGTGCTTATGTTACGATACATATCAACTAGTATTTATTAACTAACACTAGCAAACAGTAACTTCCACTGAATAAGCTTTAGTAGCTTTTATCACCCATAGGCTATAAGATTCAAGACTGTAAGTTTCTGTTCTATTGATTTGGAATTGCAATTTTATTGATATTAGATTGTTGATTATCTGAAATATGGTAATGTAATAATCAATTAATTAATAGGCTTCTAGTATGTGCTCAATTTGAAAATGTAGATCTCTTAACTGGAATAAATAAATAGATTTTTTGTTTTCCTGAAATTGTTTGGGTTGGATTGAGGTAGAGAATGAGTTCCATGGGATCAAATTTAGGAACTTAACTCCATCTATCCATCCCCCGTAGCCAAGTCATGAACTGTGCCACACAAATTTTGTATAGATCCGTTTTTTTTTCTTCTTCTAGCCACTAAAAGCAGTCATTTCTGTAGCAATATGTTTGTTCATGATCTCAAAAAGTATATGTAGGATATTGTGAGTGACATTTGAATTTTAACTTACCAAGTATTGTTATGTGATAAGATTTTGACTTTGATGTCCTTGCTTCTGAGATGGTATTTTATGTGTATTTTGTCAATCTTGTACTTGATCTGAATGTTTGGATGCCATTTTGCAGTGATATTATCAAATTACTATGACCTCCCTTTTAATGACATTGTTGACTGGAGAAAATTTGCTGTTGTACTCAAGGAGAGTGATGTATACCAACTAAAACAGATCCTCAAAAATATATCACATGCTGAGTTTGTATCACTTCATAATAATTTAGTCAAGGTAAACTACTCTCACTATATTTCTGGAATCTATATTTAAATGTTTTATTTTCTTTTCTTCCCATATTTATATTTTGTTTGAAGTGTTTGCAATATTAGACATGTGTTAAAGAGGACATGTTGAAGTCTGCCCTAGCTAGAGGTTTTAAAATGTTGAAAACCCATGGTGAAACAATTAAGAAATTAGAATGTTAATTATTTAAATACGAATATGATCTATGATATAATCCTACTGCATCTCGTATAAGCCTGATGAGATGGCTTAATTGTTATTGAAGAGCCAGCAATATGCATAGTTAAAACGGAAACTAAGAAAAATTGGCCCATAATATTTTTTATCACAAGTTGCCTTCTTGAGAGAGCTTTCACAAATGTTGTGTACTGATGCTGCATCTTACACTGAACCAATACACCTCACCCAATTGGGTATGTATTGGGGGTCAGTCGACGATGTTGGATGAGTACAAATAACACGTACTTAGACTTTTTCATTGCCAATCGATTTATTTATTGATATATTTGAACTCACAAGAAAGCTGTGTCATGTTGTACCAGATTCAGAAACACTTCCAATGGAATACACCACCTATATCATATGATGCATTTCATATGGTAATGTACGACCTCTGGCTACGCCATTACACGATCAAATACTGATGATATGAAGACTCATTTGTTTTGTATGCATCATACAGTTTTAGTAACCCCAAAGAGAAATACTTCAAATATTCAGTTTAAAATTTTGTTCTATAACAGCTGGTTTTCCAATACTCTTGCACCCTTAACAATTCTTTATTTATTCATTTGCCGTGAGAATCTTGCTTGCGATGAAAATAGTGCTAGGCCATGACTGTTAAATGATTGTGCTATATTACATACCCTAACTTAATCTATGTTGAGTTGTGTTTTTTCCACACTAGTTAGATTTCAATGGTTTCTGTTTGTAATTGAGGGGTAAAATTGAGTTTAGGTTATTGAAAAATTAAATCTAATATTTACGCAATTAAATACATTTAGTCATCCACAATATAGTTTCTGCTGACATTGAATGAGCATGCTTCATATTTATCTACACATAACCACAGTTTTGTCGTACCATATAAGATTATTTTCACTCCAATTTTAATTTTCACATTTTAATTTCAGCTAATAAGGCTATTTATTGAGAAAGCCTAAGGGCCAGCAGTTTTATTAAAATTTGGTCAGCAGTTTTATTAAAATTTAGTCAGTACTTAACTAGCAAAAGAAAAATGACTAATTTTACACTATTAGATGTAATTTCACACTAGTAAAAATACTAATGATGGCTAATTGATGGTTGCAAATCACCAAATTTGCTGTCTCTTAGCATTCCTATTTATTAACTGTTTCTTGCTTGCTATATTATTTTGAAATATTCTAACAGTTCTAATACAAACTAAAAGAAGGAAGCAAATAAAATGGCATTTTTTTTTGTGACAAAATAGTAAATAACACATAGATGTTAGCTATCTATCCTCAGTTAGCAGATCAGAATGAACATACTATGTGATGAGAATATGGTAAATTGTTATGATCAAAGATGAATGTAATATGAATATACTTCATTACATTGATTGATACTTTGGTAGATATTTTAACATGTGTAAGGAAGAATAGACTAATAAAAAAATGTTCATGAAGTTAAAAGTTTTTAAGTTCAACGATTAGTTGAGATTCTTTCTCGTTATTGAGTTAATTGTTATTTTTAGGCTATGTTAAGAAACCAAAGAAAGATATCCGGCAAAGTTAAGAAAATAATTTTTAGAAAAATAATAAATTGTTGTAAAATAAATAAAGATATACTAAATATAAAATAAAGATGTATAAATAGAAAACTCTAGTATTAATATAATTAGCTCAATAACAATAATTCATATATGTATTTAATATTATATTTTGTAATATATATATATATATAAAGAGAGAGAGAAGTATTCGTAAAGAGAGAGAGAATTGATTTGTTTATTGCTATAACTGTGTATATTACTTCATATCAGGTTCTTTATTTATAGGCATACATGAGCATCATTTTCAAACTTCATTAAATATAATTCCCTTTGAAAACCTGAGCCTTGTGGAAAATGGGCATTCACCTCAGGCAATATTATCATAACACTCCCCCTTGGATGACCATTTAGGAATATGCTTCATTAAAACCTTACTAAAGAAATACCCAGTGAAAAAAAAAATTTAGTGAAGGAAAAAGAGTACAATATCCTTTGTGATGAGGACTGCCTCATTACAAATCTTGTCAAGAAAAACCCAATGAAAAAAAATCTGACCAAGGAAAAAAGAGTACAATCTCTCCCTCTTATTGACATCATTTAATGTCTTGAAATTGGCGCATCCCAATCTCGTGTACCAATCTTTTAAATGAGGATTTTGGGAGTGACTTTGTGAATAAATCTGCCATATTGTTACTTGAGCAGATCTATTGGACATCAATTGTCCCTTGATTTTGAAGATCATGAGTGAAGAAGAATTTGGGAGAAATATGCTTTGTTCTATCACCTTTGATGTATCCGTCTTTAAGTTGAAAAAATGCATGTTGTATTATCTTCAAACAGGACAGTTGGAGTTATCTTATGATCAATCAGTCCACATGATGACAGAATATATTGGATCAAACTCCTGAGCCAAAAACACTCGCGATTTGCTTCATGAATCGCTAGTATTTCGGCATGATTAGAGGATATTGCAACAATTGTCTGTTTCGTGGACCTCCATGATATAGCTGTTCCACCATATGTAAACAGGTATCCTGTTTGAGATCTCCCTTTATGTGGATCAAACAAGTATCCGGCATCTGCATAGCCAACTAGTTGTGACTTGGATCCATAGGGATAAAATGATCCCATATCAACCGTTCCATGAAGATATCGGAAGATTTATTTGATTCCATTCCAATGTCTTTTGGTTGGAGAGGAACTATATCTTGCTAGTAAATTCACAACAAATGATATATCGGGTCGTGTATTATTAGCAAGATACATTAGTGCTCTAATGGCACTAAGATATGGTACTTCAGGACCAAGGATATCTTTATTTTCTTCCTTAGGACGGAATTGGTCATTTTCCATATCCAAAGATCTTACGATCATTGGGTACTTAATGGATGTGACTTATTCATATAAAATCTCTTCAAGATCTTTTCTGTGTATGTTGTTTGATGAATAAAGATCCCATTTTTTGTATGCTCAATTTGTAGGTCGAGACAAAATTTAGTCTTTCCAAGATCTTTCATCTCAAACTATTCTTTTAGAGTTTTTATAATTATTGGAATCTCTTCAGGAATCCCAATGATATTTAAATCATCAACGTACACAGCAATTATAATGAATCTAGATGTGGATTTCTTTATGAAAACACATGGACAAATATCATCATTCTTAAATCCATTTTTAGCCAGATACTTAGTAAGACGATTATACCACATTCGTCCAGATTGCTTTAGACCATATAAAGATCTTTGCAATTTAACTGAGTATAACCCCTGTGAATATTCATTGGATGGTTTAGATATCTTTAGTCCTTCAGGGACTTTCATATAGATATCCCGACCTAATGAGCCGTATAAATAGGCTGTTACCACATCCATTAAATGCATATGCATTTTATGATATGTAGATAAACTGACCAAATAACGCAATGTTATCGCATCCACTACAGGGGAATACGTTTCTTTATAATCTATACCGGGTCTCTGTGAAAAATCTTGTGCTACAAGTCGAGCTTTGTAGCGTACAACTTCATTTTTCTCATTTCGTTTTCTCACAAATACCCATCGGTATCCAACAGGTTTTACATCTTTTGGTGTACGGACTACAGGTCCAAAAACTTCACGTTTTGCAAGTGAGTCTAACTCAGCCTTCATGGCTTCTTTCCATTTTGGCCAATCATTCCTTTGTCGACATTCTTCGACTGATCTTGGCTTAAGATCCTTACTTTCATGCATGATATTTAATGCTACATTATATGCAAATATTTCATTGACAATTGTCTTATTTCGGTTCCATTTCTCTCCTGTAAAGACATAATTTATCGAGATCTCGTCATTTTTATAATTTTCAGGTACCTGAATGTCTTCTGGCGTTAAAATTATATCAGAATTTTGGACAACTGCAGGTGTCTTTACTATGTCTTTTTCAACAGGAATAGTATTTATCTCATTTCGTTTTTGAGGATTTTTGTCTTTGGAACCAACAGGCCTGCCACGCTTTTGGCGTGTATTTGCTTCGGTGGCAATTTGTCCAACTGGGACATCAATTCGAATTGGGACATTTTCTGCCGGTATATAAGATTTGGTTATCCTCTTTGTATTGGAAAATGCATCAGGCAATTCATTTACTATTCTTTGCAAATGTATAATCTTTTGAACTTCTAGTTCACATTGCCCTGATCGAGAATCGAAATGCATCAACGATAATGCACTCTAATTAAGTTCCCTTTCAGGAAGCTTATTCTCTCCCCCTAATGTTGGAAATTTTGATTCATCAAAATGACAATCCGCAAACCGGACTTTAAATACATCTCCAGTTTGTATCTCAAGATACCTCACTATAGAGGAAGAATCATATCTAACATATATCCCCAATTTTCTTTGGGGTCCCATTTTAGTGCGATTAGGTGGTGCAATGGGAACATATGTCGCACATGCAAATATTCTTAAATGGGAAACATTTGGCTGCTAGCCAAAAGCTAATTGCATAGGAGAAAACTGATGGTAACTTGTTGGCCTCAGATGAATAAGTGCTGCGGCATGTAAAATAGCATACCCCGAAACCGAGGTTGGGAGATTTGTTCTCATAAGTAAGGGTCTAGAAATTAATTGGAGGCGTTTAATAAGTGATTCTGCTAACCCATTTTGTGTGTGAACATGAGCTACTGGATGTTCAACACTTATTCCATTAGCCATACAATAAGCATCAAAAGCATGGGAAGTAAATTCACCAGCATTATCAAGACAAATTACTTTGATTGGATTTTTTGGAAAGTGTGCTTTTAATCGAATAATTTGCGCCAGTAATCTCGCAAACGCCAGGTTGCGAGAAGAAAATAAGCACACATGTGACCATCTCGAAGATGCGTCTATCAGGACCATAAAATATCTAAAAGATCCACATGGTGGATGAATAGGTCCACATATATCACCTTGAATCCTTTCTAGGAATTCAGGGGACTCAAATCCAATCTTTACTAGTGATGGCCTTAAAATTAACTTTCCCTGAGAACATGCAGCACAACAAAATTTACTAGATTTAAGAATCTTCTGGTTTTTTAGTGAATGTCCATGGGAGTTTTCAATAATTCTCCGCATCATAGTTGTTCCCGGATGACCCAATCGGTCGTGCCAAGTTATGAATTTATTTGGGCTAGTAAACTTATGATTTACAGTGGCATGTGATTTAATTGCACTAATTTTGGTATAATATAACTGTAAGAACCAGAACTTTTGACAAGTCTTATTATGATCAAGTCTCAAATCATATAGTTATTTATAGCCTTAATTTCAGAGATTATTTTATTAAAGATAATTAAGGCATGTTTTGATTTATTGAATTTGAAATAAATTGAGATTATTATCCAATTTTACAATTATTGGATTATTTTCTATATTTAAATGATAAAGTTGGTAGTTGTGAAATAATAAGGATTTCTATATGATTTGGATTAAATAATTAATATTTTAAATATTAATACTGCTATTTTGGAAAATAGAGAAATTAATTATATTATTTCTAATTTTTAGATTTGGACATTTTATTGAAAATAATTTGTAAAATTGATGAGCAAATAGTATTTTTATACATTATTATTGTTGGATTAGAATTTATTTCTAATTACCATATTATCCCTATTTCTATTTGAAATTACAAAAGTAACCATAACCCTAAGTTTCAAAAATGAAACCCTACTCACCCCCTAAACACACAGCCGCAGTCTCCTTCCTCCCTCAGCGCAACAACACACACATGCTTAGGGCAAAAGAACAGAGAAGAGGAGGGGAAATCAGAGGGGAAGGGGCTATGCTCCACGTCGTAAGTCGCACCGCCGTTGCACTGTGCTTAGCCGCTGCGTTTCCTACCGCGCCTCGCCATCAGAACCGCGCGAAGGACAGAGGTCCGAGAGAGCAGAGAGGTAGAGAGGGAGAGAGAGGCTTGGCGCCGCCGTGCATCTTGCCGCGCCTCCTGCCACTGCCGCCCCACTGAACCGCCGAACCCGTCACGCCTTGCTGCGCCCTACGCTGTCACCCATGGAGCCACGAGCTACGCCGGTCGCCGCCACGTCGCGTCGAGGAGGAAGGCTGAGACAGAGCGCACGCGCGGGGTGGATGAAGGTGCTGCTGTCGCCACCGTCGTTCGTGCTTCCTCCTGCCGCCAAATCTGCCCGCTGAACCCCAGTGCTCCCTATCACCTCTACCGTCTGGAGCCGCACGCCCGTGCCCTGTTAGAACTTCCGGAGCTGCGTTGGAGCTCACTGCGAAAAGAGGATGAGACTAGGACTAGCGCCATTGTGCCTGGTAAGGACCTGCAACAGCTGCTGCTCTTGCTCTGTTATGCTTTATTCTGCCTCTGTTTAATGGTTATCCTTGGTTCCGTTCTGTCCGCTAGAGCTGTTGCCGTCGATTTGGAGTTGCTGCGGAATGGGGCCACTAGGAGGGTATTGCTGCTGCTGAACCACGGGCTCTGTGGCAGAAGAACACTCTTCCGGTAAGGGTTTTAATTGAGGTTTCTGCCTTTTTGGATTTCGAGAAGGTTTTAATGCTGCGTGGTTTTTATAGTTGATCCACCGGAGCTTCTGGCCGCCGCCGAAACTGTTGCCGGGCCTGTTTGAAATCGCAGCTGCTTCGTTTCGCTAGTTCAGTAAGTATTTATATTTTGGAAAGCCTCGCGTTAGTATTTTGTTGTGTTCGGTTAATGAATATGAGTTTTGATAACGTGGGGTCGAGTCCTGATTATTGTATGTTGCGATTAGTGTTGCTATGGTTATTGCGAATGTGACTGGGAGCTGAGGTTTTGGTTGCCGTCAGTTCGAGTTGAGGCGGAAAGGACTCTGAGACGTTTGGGTTATGGAATTGCGTTTTGAGGTAGGGGCGCTTTCCAAAAACTATGTTTTATGTATTGGAATTATTACATATGGATACTGATGTGAGACAATTGGTATTTGGTGATTGTATCTGCCTTGTGTGTTATTTGATTGTCTCGAATGGTTATGGATGTTTGTTTGGCTGGATTGTTGTGCGGCTTGCGAAATATAATGTTTTGAAGTTGATTCTTTAAAGATTTGAAATCTAAGTTTGATTCGTTGAGGATTGATTTGAATTGAGTTAATTATTTTGATAATGTGAAATGTCGAACGCACTTTTGAATTCAGCCTGGTTTACTTTAATTGACTTGGCTTTGGACAAATGATTTGTTATTGAGCCGTTTCTTTAAAGCTTTAGAAATGAGTTAAATCGGTTTATATTGATTTGATTTTGAAATGGTTTCCTTGAGATATGCCACTGAGGCGACTGTTGGATTTAGCGTGATTTTGAATTGATTTTTGGGTTCTGGATTGTTGAAAAGGATTGAGGAATGATTTTGTTGGGACCCAAACCGAGTGGCAAAGTCCAAGTTTTAGGGGAGATGCTGCCGAAATTTCTATAAAATCCGAGTCTTTATTAAAATGTTGTTTGGAAAAATGATGAGTTAAAGACTTCTACTATTTTATTTGAATTATCAAGAAAATGATGATTCATACTTTTGAAATAAATTATTAAAGAGGAAATTGTGATTTAGTCTTGCTTCGTAAGAAAGGCATTGTATCTCTTTCAGGAGAAAGTTATTTAGATGAAACTTATGTTTTAAAGCTGTTTTAAATGTGACAAGGGCAATGCCTTTGAATTTGACTTGGGGGTTTCAATGACTTTGAAAGAACCTGAATGCCTATTGACAAGTTTCATTTTGAAATGTTTTGAGAAATATTTTAAGTACTCTTTGAATTTTGAATTCTTGCAAGACTAAAACAATTTTGAACAGTTGAAACGTTCTAGAATTTATCATGGGGGTTGAAGTTGATTTTGCCTAAGTAAAGGAAATGGCTTTGGAAGAAGTAAATGATTACGTGACTAGGTTTGGCTTAGATCCTATTTTATTACTCAAATCGGAAAGCCAAGGTTTTAATGATTTTAAATGAATTTGGCGGAATGAGTTATGTTATTCTCCCCTAAAGACTTGGGACTCTGCCAGGAAACTTTTGGTTGTAAAATCCCATTGTTGGATGGGTGATTTTGAATACTTTGAAATAAATCCTTAACTTGCCATGGTTTTGGAAGTTTTGGAAAGAGAATGCCGAGAGTGGCTTTGTGTTAAAAAGGGAACTCACTTTGAGTAAGTTTGGCTTATGAGCCTGAGATGATTTGAGAAATGAGATCTTTAAAGCCAAAGCTGAAAAGAGTTGAAATTTGATTTCAAGGTGAAATGGCTTGAGAAGAGTGATTTATGGCTTAAATGCCGATTTTATGAATTTGATGATGTTGAATGGTGGAAGTGCTGTTTGTTATGGGCCAGAATGGCTGTGTATGATATTGATTTATGGCTGATTGCCGAATGAGTTATGGGCCGTATGGCTGATTATGAATTATGAGTTTAAGCCGAAGGGCTATATTTATTGATAAATTGGCTGGTTCTGGATTGAACCGTGAGCCGGATGGCTGAGATGAATGTTGTATGTGAAAATGTTTGTGTTTTCTCTCTGGTTGTAAGGGTGACAGGGCACCGATACCCTCTAATGGCGACAGGGCGCAGATACCCTCTAATGATAATAATGCGCAACAGAGAGACTGTGTCCAGGTTAGCTACCGGACACGTCGGGCTGGCTTGGTAACCGACAGATGATATCATCAGCCACTAGGGACAGACATGCATCATATGCATCTATGTGACATTGTTTGGGTGTGCATATTATACTTGGTTTGCCTATGTGATTAATTGCTAATTGTTCTACTTGCAATAACTGTTTGTTTGTATTTGCATCTTCCTACTTGTGTTTGCTACTGGGACTCTGTTGGACTGTGATAATTGGTTGATGGTTGGATTGTTTGGTCCTAGGGCCGTGGTTGAAATGAGATGGACCGATGATTGATTCCGGTTTTGTGTTTCTGGTTTGGAAAAACATGAAATGCTAATTTGGTTTAACATGGTTAAACCTTTTTGAAAGGCTTTTGAGTTTTTGAGAATTGAACGGTTCCTCTTTTAGAAAAGATTTCCGACTTTACTTTTATTGTAAACCGTTGTTTTTGAAAAGAGGCATAAGACGGTTATTAATCACTGGTGCGATTATCTTCACGTATCCTATTACGGTAATTCCCAAAAAACCTCTACTGAGAACCCTTTCGAGGATGCTGTTCTCACCCCCCCTACATTTTTCCCCTTTCAGGATATAGATGCTGAAGTCACGAAGGGTTTATTTAGTTGTTGTTGAAATGCTCTGTATTGCTTTAGATTATTAATTATAGTACCCTCGCCTTTATCTTGATATATTCTATAAGAGGGATAGGAATTGTATTGGGAAATGCTTGTAATATTACTTATATATATTTATGTATATATATGAATGTACTCTTTATGAGTTGTTGTAAATTGTATGGTATTTATGGCTGTATGTTATCGAACGAAAGTATTTTTGGGAGCGGTGTTGCTGTTTAAAGTTTTAAACAGGCTCATATTTTAGTATTAAATAGTATAAGTGTCGTCGTAATGTCCGACTTATCTGAGTCGCGTAGCCAGAAGCGTGAGCTTTGGTAGTTAGGGTGTTACATTATGGTATCAGAGCAGTTCTTCCTATAGAGCCTGAGGAATGGACTGACTATGCTTCAGTTGCATACTCTGAGTGTTTGTCATGTATTATGCCTTGTCGAATGACGAGAATTAGAGCTTTATGCACATGACGGTCTATCGATTAACGCTGTTAGTCTTGCATTGCATACTTCCTGATATTAAGTTTGGCCGGCTTAATACTAGTGAATTATGTACATGAAGGTACTGATGGGTTATCATAGATGTTATACGAGTTTTGAGTAAAGCGAATCGCGGGTTTTGGGAACGTTAGAAACTATTTCTCGAGGCTATTCAGTTGTGTGTTTTGAATTCTGTTCGAGTTGACATGTTCTTTTATATCCTAACTTGAAGTTCTTGCTTTCTAATCCTCTTGGAAAGTAGTTTGATTTTTCAACTCTATTTCTCTATTCATATGCATTCTTGTTTGATCTTAAGTGCATATGCTTGTTTGAAATCCTTGTTGTATCTATCTTCCTCGGTTTGAGTTCTTCTTGATTCATGTATTCTTTGATATAGCCTTGAACTTGTCCTACTATGTTGTACATTGTAACTCCGGGATTTCGAGTCCATTATTAGAGAGATTGTTGATTCAGTTTTTCTCTTATTTGACAGTGAGCACAGCCAATTTTGAGATTTTATGAAAATTACTGTTGAATAGATATATATACTTGTCTATACATGAAATTTTGAAGATTACTCATACCGCTTAGCAACTATCTATTTTTAATACCTCGCCTGTATTTTTACTGGTTTATGAAACTGCATTTACCTTAAATTACAATTTGGCCTTCTAGTAATTTTACTATAGTTCCAATGCACATCTTCATTTGATTATGTATTTGGATATTTTTCAAAATTTTGGGAAGGAAGGATTTTTCACTTTTATTCCGGTTGAGTTTCGTTTGATAAGCTTTACTTAACTTATTTTGAATTGAGTTTGATTTAGCATGCTATATGGTTTGTGTCATTGTTGTTCTTTTGAAAGTGTTGGACTCATAGCTTTCTTCCTATGAACGGACTAAATTCTCTATTAAACCTTTCGTCTCTATGAATGTCATACTTGACTTTATTTTTAACTAATCTTTTACATTTTGTGAACATTACTATTGATCTTGGTTTTTTTTTCTCTGGTGAATCTCATTCTTATACGAGTCAGTTTGATTCGTTTCAAATTAGTGCATCATTTATTCTCTCATTATCTCTACAAGAGTTTTTAGTCAAAGGTTTATCCTTGAGAAATTACTAATGATTGGGTTGTCTGTTCCTATGACTTTTGTATTCTTTTGAATCAATTGAAGGTTTGTTTGATGTCTCATGCCTAGTGGATCTTTTTTGAGCTATCTTGGTTTAAGATCCTTTCTTGCATGGCTTGACTCCTTTTTAGTACATCTTAAACTTCTTGAATGTTATTCTAAGATGGTGATTTCAAGAACACTTTTAGAGTCTTGTTTTGAACTTTTTAAAGAAGTTTTGAATTCTCTTGTAAGAAGTTTTAAACGGAATTTATTTTCTGTTGCTTGATTGAGATTGAAACCATTGTTCAATTTTGACGAAGTTAATTTAAAGTTGGCATGCGCTATTTTTAAATGGGGTTTTGGAAAGCTTCCTTGTTTAGTGAAAATCAGTTCGTTTGTAACGCACCACTTGTTTCTTTTACCAAATTGTAAGATATATATATATATAATTTTTTTACGTCGGAATTTCCTTTCTAAAAAGAGTTTAACTTTCTCTTTCGCTCTTGCTATGAATGTTATACACGCTTGTTTGAATATGAACTTTGAGAATTTTTGAACAAGCATTTGATTACTTCCGAGTTTTTATGAACTGTTTTTGGTTAAGTTGTGCATCTAATTATCTTTCTAAAATATTTGAGGAAATATTTTAGCTCTTAGCCAAAGTTGTGTACATTTGTTTTTGGAACTCTACAAAATCTACTTTAACATGAAATTGTATTGAAGTAAAGCCACATTTATGCTTTTGCTACTCTCTTGAAGAATGTTTGTTGCTTAACTTTTCTTCTAGACTGCAACGTGGTTTTTTCTGCAAGTTTTCGACTCTTTCATGAACAATGTATTCGAAAGTATTTGTAATCGTGCTCTTGAGTTCTGTGGGCTTTGTCTTGGGTCTGAGATATTCTTTTTTTGTAAACCTCGTACTTCCTTGACTCAGTTTGAGTTTGTTTCAAACTGATGCGCTGGTTTCCTTCCTATTGATCTTATTGAACTTCTTTGATCCAAGGGTTATCTTTGAAGTTGTCAATTGAATTGTGTCTAGTAAACTTCATTGCTTGAACATCTTTGTTTATTTGGAATTGAATATATTCTTTCAAATTTATGAGTATTGTCCTTGACACTTGTCTCTCCTTTCTAAGATCTTGTATTCTTCTGAGTAGACTCGAGAATTGTTTTGATATCACGTTCGACTTGTAGACGTAGTAACGCGATGCGTTAGTTCTTTAAGACGTGATATGTGTATACGGAAGTTGAAGCGGTAGGTGCGCAACATTATGAGTTGTGGGTATTTCGTTCCTTGCGAACGGGCTTGCAGTTGTCAGGCTTATGATCGGATATGAGGATTGTAAAGTGCTTAATGGGGTTGGAAAGTTGAAGCCTTGAGGTTGTTATGAGATTAGTGCGCGGATGTTAAGCACGTCGTTTTAACTCCATCCTGTTTTATATGCCTTGCTCTTCTACCACATGTTTGAATCATGTCATCTTTTGCATTGAGCCTATCTTGCAAAGTTGCTTTGCAATCACACTCCTACCTTTATACCCTTATGCATACGACAATCCAAGTATTTGGAAACCGGATATATATTTATATTTTGAGATATTGTTGCTTCTTCCTTAAATGTGTTCAAGGGTGAACTGTTATGAAATTTCTTTCATTTTGTATCAATTTTCGAGGACGAAAATTTTTATAAGGTGGGTAGAATGTAAGACCCAGAACTTTTGAAAAGTCTTATTATAATCAAGTCTCAAATCATATAGTTATTTACAGCCTTAATTTCAGAGATTATTTTATTAAAGATAATTAAGGCATGTTTGGATTTATTGAATTTGAAATAAATTGAGATTATTATCCAATTTTATAATTATTGGATTATTTTCTATATTTAAATTATAAAGTTGGTAGTTGTGAAATAATAAGGATTTCTATATGATTTGGATTAAATAATTAATATTTTAAATATTAATACTGCTATTTTGGAAAATAGAGAAATTAATTATATTATTTCTAATTTTTAGATTTGGACATTTTATTGAAAATAATTTGTAAAATTGATGAGCAAATAGTATTTTTATACATTATTATTGTTGGATTAGAATTTATTTCTAATTACCATATTATCCCTATTTCTATTTGAAATTACAAAAGTAACCCTAACCCTAAGTTTCAAAAATGAAACCCTACTCACCCCCTAAACACACAGCCGCAGTCTCCTTCCTCCCTCAGCTCAACAACACACACACGCTTAGGGCAAAAGAACAGAGAAGAGGAGGGGAAATCAGAGGGGAAGGGGCTGTGCTCCACGCCGTAAGTCGCACCGCCGTCGCACTGTGCTCAGCCGTTGCGTTTCCTACCGCGCCTCGCCATCAGAACCGCGCGAAGGACAGAGGTCCGAGAGAGCAGAGAGGTAGAGAGGGAGAGAGAGAGGCTTGGCGCCGCCGTGCATCTTGCCGCGCCTCCTGCCACTGCCGCCCCTACTGAACTGCCGAACCCGTCACGCCTTGCCGCCAGCTGCGCCTCACGCTGTCACCTATGGAGCCACGAGCTGCTCCGGTCGCCGCCGTGTTGCGTCGAGGAGGAAGGCTGAGACAGAGCGCACGCGCAGGGTGGATGAAGGTGTTGCTGTCGCCACCGTCGTTCGTGCTTCCTCCTGCCGCCAAATTTGCCCGCTGAACCCCAGTGCTCCCTATCACCTCTACCGTCTGGAGCCGCACCCCCGTGCCCTGTTAGAACTTCCGGAGCTGCGTTGGAGCTCACTGCGAAAAGAGGATGAGACTAGGGCTAGTGCCATTGTGCCTGGTAAGGACCTGCAACAGCTGTTGCTCTTGCTCTGTTCTGCTTTATTCTGCCTCTGTTTAATGGTTATCCTTGGTGCCGTTCTGTCCGCTAGAGCTGTTGCCGTCGATTTGGAGTTGCTGCGGAATGGGGCCACTAGGAGGGTATTGCTGCTGCTGAACCACGGGCTCTACGGCAGAAGAACACTCTTCCGGTAAGGGTTTTAATTGAGGTTTCTGCCTTTTTGGATTTTGAGACGGTTTTAATGCTGCGTGGTTTTTATAGTTGATCCACCGGAGCTTCTGGCCGCCGCCGGAACTATTGCCGGGCCTGTTTGAAATTGCAGCTGCTTCGTTTTGCTAGTTCAGTAAGTATTTATATTTCAGAAAGCCTCGCGTTAGTATTTTGTTGTGTTCGGTTAATGAATATGAGTTTTGATAACGTGGGGTCGAGTCCTGATTATTGTATGTTGCGATTAGTGTTGCTATGGTTATTGCGAACGTGACTGGGAGCTGAGGTTTTGGTTGCCGTCAGTTCGAGTTGAGGCGGAAAGGACTCTGAGACGTTTGGGTTATGGAATTGCGTTTTGAGGTAGGGGCGCTTTCCAAAAACTATGTTTTATGTATTGAAATTATTACATATGGATACTGATGTGAGACAATTGGTATTTGGTGATTGTATCTGCCTTGTGTGTTATTTGATTGTCTCGAATGGTTATGGATGTTTGTTTGGCTGGATTGTTGTGCGGCTTGCGAAATATAATGTTTTGAAGTTGATTCTTTAAAGATTTGAAATCTGAGTTTGATCCGTTGAGGATTGATTTGAATTGAGTTAATTATTTTGATAATGTGAAAAGTCGAACGCACTTTTGAATTCAGCCTGGTTTACTTTAATTGACTTGGTTTTGGACAAATGATTTGTTATTGAGCCATTTCTTTAAAGCTTTGGAAATGAGTTAAATCGGTTTATATTGATTTGATTTTGAAATGGTTTCCTTGAGATATGCCACTGAGGCGACTGTTGGATTTAGCGTGATTTTGAATTGATTTTTGGGTTCTGGATTGTTGAAAAGGATTGAGGAATGGTTTTGTTGGGACCCGAACCGGGTGGCAAAGTCCAAGTTTTAGGGGAGATGCTGCCGGAATTTCTATAAAATCCGAGTCTTTATTAAAATATTGTTTGGAAAAATGACGAGTTAAAGACTTCTACTATTTTATTTGAATTATCAAGAAAATGATGATTCATGCTTTTGAAATAAATTATTAAAGAGGATATTGTGATTTAGTCTTGCTTCGTAAGAAAGGCATTGTATCTCTTTCAGGAGAAAGTTATTTATGTAAGACCCAGAATCTTTGAAAAGTCTTATTATGATCAAGTATCAAATCCTACAGTTATTTATAGCCTTAATTTCAGAGATTATTTTATTAAAGATAATTAAGGCAAGTTTTGATTTATTGAATTTGAGATAAGTTATGGGTATTATCCAATTTTACAATTATTGGATTATTTTCTATATTTAAATCATATAGTTGGTAGTTGTGAAATAAAAAGGATTTTTATATGATTTTGGACTAAATAATTAATATTTTAGAATATTGATATTACTATTTTGGAAAATAAAGAAAATAAGTATATTATTTCTAATTATTTGGTGGGGACATTTTATTGAAAATAATTTATGAAATTGATGAGCAAATAGTATTTTTATACATTATTATTAATGGATTAGAATTTATTTCTAATTACTATATTATCCCTATTTTTAAGTGAAATTACTAAAATGCCCCTAACCCTAATTTTTGAAAATAAAATCCTAACCCTAAAAACCCTAACCCATTACCGTTTCCCATCAGAAGTTGCAGTAGCAGCCGCAAGCCCCTTCTTCCCCCCCCAAAATGAAAAGCACACACAAAACAGGGGAGGAGAACTTCTGAGAGAGATGAGGGAAAGGGAGGAAGCACGGCGCCGGCGGGCGTCACTGCCGCCGCGCCGCCGTGTTGCATCAGGGAGGGCGAGTGAGCGAGCAAACAGACACGAGAGGGAGAGGATCGCGCCGCCACGGTCGTCCAGGAGAAGCGCCGGAGAAGCTGCTGCGCGGCCCAGAATCCGCGTTCAACTCGCCGCCGTTCAGACTCCAGTTGCTGTCACCCTCGTGCAGGCGCGGTCGCGAGGTAGCCTTGCATCCGCCGCCGTCTTCGCGGGGCTTATGTGTGGCCGCGGTTGCTCCTCGCCGTGGAGCCTTGTCGTCGTCCTTCAGCCAACACCAAAGCAGAGACGCGCGAGGGAGGTGGACGCTGCCAGAAGCACCGTGCCGCCGCCGCTGCCTGTGCTGTCGTTGTCGTCGCCGTTAATGGAGCTGGTTGGGGTTGTTCCAAGGCTTTGCCGCTGCTGCCAGCTCCTGGGTGCCGTTCAAGTCGCCGCTCCTGCCGCCCAAAACTTCGCTGCCGTCGCTGGAGAACTTTGCCGGTAAGGGTTTTAAATTTGTGGCTTCGGTCATTTTGAGTTTCGAGAAGGTTTTGATGCTGTACGGCTCTTCCAGTTGATCCGCCGGAGCTTCTGGCCGCCGCCGGAGCTGTTGCTGGGCCGGTTCGAAATCGTAGTTGCCTCATTGTGTTGTTTTGGTAAGAAATTATGTTTCGAATGATCTCGCATTAGTATTCTGTTGTGTTCGGTTAATGAATACGAGTTTTGATAACGTGGGGTAGAGTCCTGATTATTGTATGTTACGATTAGTGTTGCTATGGTTATTGCGAACGTGACTGGAAGCTGAGGTTTTGGCTGCCGGAATTGTGGTTGTGGATTTCGGGTCGAGGCAGAAAGGACTTTGTGGCGCGTTTGAGTTATGGATTTGCGTTTTGAGGTAGGGGCGCTTTCCAAAAACTATGTTTTATGTATTGGAATTATTACATATGGATACTGATGTGAGATATTGTGTATTTGGTGATTGTAATTGCCTTATGTATTATTTGATTGACTCGAATGATTATGGATGTTGGTTTGGCTGAATTGTTGTGCGGCTTTATGAAATGTAATGTTTTAAAGTTGATTCTTTAAAGATTTGAAATATGAGTATAAACCGTTGAGGATTGGTTTGAATTGAGTCAATTATTTCAATGATGTGAAAAGTCGAATGCACTTTTGAATTCAGCCTGGTTTACTTTAATTGACTTGGTTAAGGACAAATGATTTATTGCTGAACTGATTCTTTAAAGCTTTAGAAATGAGTTAAATCGGTTGATATTGAGTTGATTTCTGAAATGGTTTCCTTGAGATATGCCACTGAGGCGACTGTTGGATTTAGCTTGCTTTTGAATTGATTTCTGGTTTTGAACTGTTGAAAAGGAATGAGAAACGGTTTAGTTGGGACCCGAAACGGGTGGCAAAAGTCCAAGTTTTAGGGGAGGTGCTGCCGAAATTTCTATAAAATCCGAGTCTTTATTGAAATGTTGTTTGGAGAATGATGAGTTAAAGACTTCTACTATTTTATTTGAATTATCAAGAAAAGGATGATTCATACTTTTGAAATGAATTATTAAAGAGGGAATTGTGGTTTAGTCTTGCTTCTTAAGAAAGGCATTGTATCTCTTTCAGGAGAAAGTTATTTAGATGAAACTTGTGTTTTAAAGCTATTTGAATGTGAAAAGGGTTTATGCCTTTGAATTTGACTTGGGGGTTTCAATTAAAGAGTTTTAATGATTTTGAAAAGACCTGACTGTCTATTGACAAGTTTTATTTTTAAATGTTTTGAGAAAGGTTTTAAGTACTCTTTGAATTCTGAACTTTTGCAAGACTAAAACAATTTTGAACAGTTGAAATGCTTTAGAATTTATCATGGGGGTTGAAGCTGGTTTTGCCTAGGTAAAGGAAACGGCTTTGAAAGAAGTAAATGATTACCTGACTCGGTTTGGCTTAGATCCTATTTTATTACTCAAGTCGGAAAGCCAATGTTTTAATGATTTTAAATGAATTTGGCGAAATGAGTTATGTTATTCTCCCCTAAAGACTTGGGACTCTGCCGAGAAACTTTTGTTATAAAATCCCATTGTTGGATGGGTGATTTTGAATATCTCAAAGAGGCTTTTAACTTGCCATGATTATGGAAGTTTTGGAAAGAGGATGTCGAGAGTGGCATTATTTTGAAAGGAGAATTTACCTTGAGTAAAAGTGGCTTATGAGCCTGAGATGATTTGAGAAATGAGATCTTTAAAGCCAAGGCTGAAAAGAGTTGAAACTTGATTTCAAAGTGAAATGAGTTGAGAAAATGATTTATGGCTTAAATGCCGATTTCATGAATTCGATGATTTTGAATGTGGAAGTGCTGTTTTGTTGAGAGCCGGAATGGCTGTGTATGTTTATACATATTGATTGGTTCTGGATTGAACTGTGAGCCGGAATGGCTGTGTATGATATGAATATTGGCTGGTTCTGGAATGAACCGTGAGCCGGATGGCTGAGATGGATGTTGATCCATGGATGAGATTGATTGCATGTTTATGCTGAATCATTGATAAATGTGAATGTTGCACTTCCACTATCTGAGATACGAGTTTCCCTGGGTAGTAGCAGTGGCTAGCCACCACGTGCTCCAGGTTGAGACTTGATACTCTGTTGACCCTATGTCGTAAGTGTGGCCGGGCACTGTGAAAGCCCCGGATGAGCTCGCCCCCGAAAATATTCACCAGTGAGGGTGATGGATATGGATCATGATTATGATCAAGTTTATGATGAGTATAACTCGAGTTGGGGATGCGCGACAGAGGGACAGTCCAATGGTTAGCTACCAGGACTTGTCGGGTTGGCTCTATAACCGACAGATGATATCATCAGCCACTAGGGACAGGCATTCATCATATGCATCTATGTGACATTGCTTGGGTGTGCATATTGTACTTGGCTTGCCTTTGTGATTAATTGCTAATTGTCCTACTTGCAATAACTGTTTGTTTGTGCCTGCATCTTCCTATTTGTGTTTGCATCTGGGACTCTGTTGGATTGTGGTGATTGGTTGTTGGTTGGATTGTTTGGGCCTAGGGCCGTGGTTGGAAAGAGATGAACTGATGGTTGATTTCGGTTTTGTGTTTCTGGTTTGGAATAAAATTATGAAAGGCTATTTTGGTTCCGCATAGATAAACCGTTTTGAAAGGCTTTTGAGATTTTGAGAATTGAACGGTTCTTCTTTCCGAAAAGATTTCCGACTTTACTTTTATTGGAAACTGTTGTTTTTGAAAAGAGGCATAAGACGGTTATTAATCACTGGTGCGGTTATCTTCATGTATCCTATTACAGTAATTCCCAAAAACCCTCTACTGAGAACCCTTTCGAGGATGATGTTCTCACCCCCCTACATTTTCCCCTTTCAGGATATGGGCGCAGAAGTTACGAAGAGTTTATTTAATTGTTGTTGTGATGCTGTGTATTGTTTTAGTTATGGTTTATTGTACCCTCGCCTTTATCTTGATATATTCTGTAAGAGGGATAGGGATTGTATTGGTTAAAGCTTGTAAATATATTTGTGTATATATATATATATATGTATGTATATATGGATGTACTCTTTATGAGTTTTGTAAGTTGTATGGTATTTATGGATGTATGTTATCGGATGAAAGTATTTTTGGGAGCGATATTGCGGTTTAAAGTTTTAAACAGGCTCATATTTTAGTATTAAATAGTATAAAAGTCGTCGTAATGTCCGAGCTATCAGAGTCGCGCAGCCGGAAGTGTGAGCTTTGGTAGTTAGGGTGTTACATTATGGTATCAGAGCAGTTCTTCCTGTAGAGCCTGAGGAATGGACTGACTATGCTTCAATTGCATGCTCTGAGCGTTTGTCATGGAATAGGTCTTGTCAAATGACGAGAATTAGAGCTTTATGCACATGACGATCTATTGATTAACGTTATTAGTCTTGCATTGCATAATTCCTGATATTAAGTTTGGCCGGCTTAATACCAGTGAATCTTGTATATAAAAGCACTAATGGGTTATCATAGATGATATACGAGTTTTGAGTGAAGCGAATCGCTGGTTTTGGAAACGTTAGAAACTATTTCTCGAGACTGTTCAGTTGTGTATCTTGGATTTTGTTCGAGTCGACCTGTTCTTCATACCCTAACTTGAAGTTCTTGTTTGCTACTCCTCCTGAAAAGTAATTTGATTCTTCCACTCTGTTTCTCTATTCATATGCATTCTTGTTTGATCTTAAGTGCATATGCTTGTTTAAAATCCTTGTTGCATCTATCTTCCTCTGTTTGAGTTCTTCTTGATTCAAGTATTCTTTGATATATCCTTGAACTTGTCTTAATGTGCTGTGACTTTTAACTCCGGGTTCTGATTCCATTCTTTGAGAAATTGTTGATTCAGTTTTTCTCTTACTGGACAGTGATCACAGCCAATTTTGAGATTTTATAAATTGCTGTTGATTAGATATATACTTTTCTATATATGAGACTTTGAAATTATTTATGCAGTTTAACAACTATTTCTTTCTAATACCTTGTCTGTACTTTTACTGGTTTACGCAATTGCACTTACTTTAAAAGTAAATTTGACTTTCTAGTGATTTTACTATAGCTCCAACGGACATCTTTATTTAATTGTGTATTTGGATATTTTTCAAAATTTTGGAAAGAAAGAATTTTTCATTTTTATCCTGGTTGAGTTTCATTTGATAAGCTCTACTTAACTTATTTTAAATTGAGTTGGGTTTAGCATACTACATGGTTTATGAAATTGTTGTTCTTTTGAAAATGTTGGACTCATAGCTTTCCTCTTATGAACGGACTCGTTCCTTCTTAAGCTTTTCACCTCTATGAATGTCATACGTGACTCTGTCTTTAACTAATCTTTTACATCTTAAAAACATTACTATTGATCTTGGTTTGTCCTCTCTTGTGGATCTCATCCTTATGTGAGTCAGTTTGATTCGTTTCAATTTAGTGCATTATTTATTCTCCCATTATTTCTACAAGAGTTTTTAGTCAAAGATTTATCATTTAGAAATTACAAATGATTGAGTTGTCTTTTTCTATGACTTTTGTATTCTTTTGGATCAATTGAAAGCTTATTTGATGCCCCATGCCTAGTGGATCTTGTTTGAACTATTTAAGATCCTTTCTTGCAAGGCTTGACTCCTTTTTAGTACATCTTAAACTTCTTGAATGTTCTTCTGAGATGGTGATTTCAAGAAACACTTTTGGAGTCTTGTTTTGAACCTTTTAAAGAAGTTTCGAATTCTCTTTGACGAAATATTAAACGGAATTTATTTTCTGTTGTTTGATTGAGATTAAAACCATTGTCCAATTTTGACGAAATTAATTTAAAGTTGGCATGCGTCCTTTTAAATGAAGTTTTGGAAAGCTTCCTTGTTTAGTGGAAACCGGTTTGTTTGTAACACACCACTTATTTCCTTACCAGATTGTGTGCAAATTTTTACCTTGGAGTTTCTTTTCTAAAAGGAGTTTAATTTTCTCTTTCATCCTTGCTACGAATGTTATACACGCTTGTTTGAATATGAACTTTGAGAATTTTTGAACGAGCCTTTGATTTCTCTCCCGAGTTTTATGAACTGCTTTTGGTTAAGTTGTGCATCTAATTATCTTTCTAAAATATTTGAAGAAATATTTTAGCCTTTAGCCAAACCCGTGTGCACCTTGTTTTTAGAACTCGACAAAATCTATTTCAACATGAACTTGCATTAAAGCAAAGCCGCGATTATGCTTTTGTTACTCTCTTGAAGGATGTTGTTAATTAACCTTTCTTTTAGACTGCGAAGTGATTTTTTCGCAAGTTTCGGTTCCTTTATGAACAATGTATTTGGAAGTACTTTTAATCGTGCTCTTGAGTTTTGTGAGCTTTGTCTTGGGTTTGATATTCCTTTTTGTAAACCTCCTACTTCTTCGACTCAACTTGAATTTGTTTTGAACTAAGGCGTTGGTTCTCTTCTGATTGGTCCTGTTGGATTTCTTGGATCCAAGTGTTTTCTTTGGAGTTTTCAATCGATTTATTTCTAGCAAACTCCTTTGCTTGAACATCCTTGTTATTCTGGAACTGGATACATTCTCTCAACTCTTTGAGTATTATCCTTGACATTTGACTCTCCTCTTTAAATCTTGTATCCTTCTGAGTAGACTCGAGAATTGTTTTGATATCACGTGCGACTTGTAGACGTAGTAACGCGATACGTTAGTTCTTTAAGACGTGATGTGTATACGAAAGTTGAAGCGGTAGGTGTGCAACGTATGAGTTGTGGGCGTTTTGTTCCTTGCGAACGGGTTTGTGGTTGTCAGGCTAATGATCGAGTTTGGGGTTTGTAAAGTGCTTGATGGGGTTGGAAAGTTGAAACTTTGAGGTTGATATGAGATTAGTGTGCGGAGGTTAAGCACGTCGTTTTAACTCCATCCTGTTTTATAGCCTTTGATACCTTGCCCTTCTATCACATGATTGACCCATGTTATCTTTTGCATTGAGCCTACCTTGTAACGTTTGCTTTGCAATCACACTCCTACCTTTACATCCTTATGTTTATGACAATCAAAGTATTTGAAAATCGTATATATGATTATATTTTGAGATATTTTGCTTCTTCCTTGAATGTGTTCAAGGGTGAACTGTTATGGAATTTCTTTCATTTTGTATCAATTTTCAAGGGCGAAAATTTTTATAAGGTGGGTAGAATGTAAGACCCAGAATCTTTGAAAAGTCTTATTATGATTAAGTCTCAAATCCTACAATTATTTATAGCCTTAATTTCAGAGATTATTTTATTAAAGATAATTAAGGCAAGTTTTGATTTATTGAATTTGAGATAAGTTATGGGTATTATCCAATTTTACAATTATTGGATTATTTTCTATATTTAAATCATATAGTTGGTAGTTGTGAAATAAAAAGGATTTTTATATGATTTTGGACTAAATAATTAATATTTTAGAATATTGATATTACTATTTTGGAAAATGAAGAAAATAAGTATATTATTTCTAATTATTTGGTGGGGACATTTTATTGAAAATAATTTATGAAATTGATGAGCAAATAGTATTTTTATACATTATTATTAATGGATTAGAATTTATTTCTAATTACTATATTATCCCTATTTTTAAGTGAAATTACTAAAATACCCCTAACCCTAATTTTTGAAAATAAAATCCTAACCCTAAAAACCCTAACCCATTACCGTTTCCCATCAGAAGCTGCAGTAGCAGCCGCAAGCCCCTTCTTCCCCCCCCCCAAAATGAAAAGCACACACAAAACAGGGGAGGAGAACTTCTGAGAGAGATGAGGGAAAGGGAGGAAGCACAGCGCCGGCGGGCGTCACTGCCGCCGCGCCGCCGTGTTACATCAGGGAGGGCGAGTGAGCGAGCAAACAGACACGAGAGGGAGGGGATCGCGCCGCCACGGTCGTTCAGGAGAAGCGCCGGAGAAGCTGCTGCGCGGCCCAGAATCCGCGTTCAACTCGCCGCCGTTCAGACTCCAGTTGCTGTCACCCTCGTGCAGGCGCCGTCGCGAGGTAGCCTTGCATCCGCCGCCGTCTTCGCGGGGCTTATGTGTGGCCGCGGTTGCTCCTCGCCGTGGAGCCGTGTCGTCGTCCTTCAGCCAACACCAAAGCAGAGACGCGCGAGGGAGGTGGACGCTGCCAGAAGCACCGTGCCGCCGCCGCTGCCTGTGCTGTCGTTGTCGTCGCCGACATTCTCGAGCGCCGCCATCAGAAATGGTTCAGGTCGCCGTTAATGGAGCTGGTTGGGGTTGTTCCAAGGCTTTGCCGCTGCTGCCAGCTCCTGGGTGCCGTTCAAGTCGCCGCTCCTGCCGCCCAAAACTTCGCTGCCGTCACTGGAGAACTTTGCCGGTAAGGGTTTTAAATTTGTGGCTTCGGTCATTTTGAGTTTCGAGAAGGTTTTGATGCTGTACGGCTCTTCCAGTTGATCCGCCGGAGCTTCTGGCCGCCGCCGGAGCTGTTGCCGGGCCGGTTCGAAATCGTAGTTGCCTCATTGTGTTGTTTTGGTAAGAAATTATGTTTCGAATGATCTCGCATTAGTATTCTGTTGTGTTCGGTTAATGAATACGAGTTTTGATAACGTGGGGTAGAGTCCTGATTATTGTATGTTACGATTAGTGTTGCTATGGTTATTGCGAACGTGACTGGAAGCTGAGGTTTTGGCTGCCGGAATTGTGGTTGTGGATTTCGGGTCGAGGCAGAAAGGACTTTGTGGCGCGTTTGAGTTATGGATTTGCGTTTTGAGGTAGGGGCGCTTTCCAAAAACTATGTTTTATGTATTGGAATTATTACATATGGATACTGATGTGAGATATTGTGTATTTGGTGATTGTAATTGCCTTATGTATTATTTGATTGACTCGAATGATTATGGATGTTGGTTTGGCTGAATTGTTGTGCGGCTTTATGAAATGTAATGTTTTAAAGTTGATTCTTTAAAGATTTGAAATATGAGTATAAACCGTTGAGGATTGGTTTGAATTGAGTCAATTATTTCAATGATGTGAAAAGTCGAATGCACTTTTGAATTCAGCCTGGTTTACTTTAATTGACTTGGTTAAGGACAAATGATTTATTGCCGAACTGATTCTTTAAAGCTTTAGAAATGAGTTAAATCGGTTGATATTGAGTTGATTTCTGAAATGGTTTCCTTGAGATATGCCACTGAGGCGACTGTTGGATTTAGCTTGCTTTTGAATTGATTTCTGGTTTTGAACTGTTGAAAAGGAATGAGAAACAGTTTAGTTGGGACCCGAAACGGGTGGCAAAAGTCCAAGTTTTAGGGGAGGTGCTGCCGAAATTTCTATAAAATCCGAGTCTTTATTGAAATGTTGTTTGGAGAATGATGAGTTAAAGACTTCTACTATTTTATTTGAATTATCAAGAAAAGGATGATTCATACTTTTGAAATGAATTATTAAAGAGGGAATTGTGGTTTAGTCTTGCTTCTTAAGAAAGGCATTGTATCTCTTTCAGGAGAAAGTTATTTAGATGAAACTTGTGTTTTAAAGCTATTTGAATGTGAAAAGGGTTTATGCCTTTGAATTTGACTTGGGGGTTTCAATTAAAGAGTTTTAATGATTTTGAAAAGACCTGACTGTCTATTGACAAGTTTTATTTTTAAATGTTTTGAGAAAGGTTTTAAGTACTCTTTGAATTCTGAACTTTTGCAAGACTAAAACAATTTTGAACAGTTGAAATGCTTTAGAATTTATCATGGGGGTTGAAGCTGATTTTGCCTAGGTAAAGGAAACGGCTTTGAAAGAAGTAAATGATTACCTGACTCGGTTTGGCTTAGATCCTATTTTATTACTCAAGTCGGAAAGCCAATGTTTTAATGATTTTAAATGAATTTGGCGAAATGAGTTATGTTATTCTCCCCTAAAGACTTGGGACTCTGCCGAGAAACTTTTGTTATAAAATCCCATTGTTGGATGGGTGATTTTGAATATCTCAAAGAGGCTTTTAACTTGCCATGATTATGGAAGTTTTGGAAAGAGGATGTCGAGAGTGGCATTATTTTGAAAGGAGAATTTACCTTGAGTAAAAGTGGCTTATGAGCCTGAGATGATTTGAGAAATGAGATCTTTAAAGCCAAGGCTGAAAAGAGTTGAAACTTGATTTCAAAGTGAAATGAGTTGAGAAAATGATTTATGGCTTAAATGCCGATTTCATGAATTCGATGATTTTGAATGTGGAAGTGCTGTTTTGTTGAGAGCCGGAATGGCTGTGTATGTTTATACATATTGATTGGTTCTGGATTGAACTGTGAGCCGGAATGGCTGTGTATGATATGAATATTGGCTGGTTCTGGAATGAACCGTGAGCCGGATGGCTGAGATGGATGTTGATCCATGGATGAGATTGATTGCATGTTTATGCTGAATCATTGATAAATGTGAATGTTGCACTTCCACTATCTGAGATACGAGTTTCCCTGGGTAGTAGCAGTGGCTAGCCACCACGTGCTCCAGGTTGAGACTTGATACTCTGTTGACCCTATGTCGTAAGTGTGGCCGGGCACTGTGAAAGCCCCGGATGAGCTCGCCCCCGAAAATATTCACCAGTGAGGGTGATGGATATGGATCATGATTATGATCAAGTTTATGATGAGTATAACTCGAGTTGGGGATGCGCGACAGAGGGACAGTCCAATGGTTAGCTACCAGGACTTGTCGGGTTGGCTCTATAACCGACAGATGATATCATCAGCCACTAGGGACAGGCATTCATCATATGCATCTATGTGACATTGCTTGGGTGTGCATATTGTACTTGGCTTGCCTTTGTGATTAATTGCTAATTGTCCTACTTGCAATAACTGTTTGTTTGTGCCTGCATCTTCCTATTTGTGTTTGCATCTGGGACTCTGTTGGATTGTGGTGATTGGTTGTTGGTTGGATTGTTTGGGCCTAGGACCGTGGTTGGAAAGAGATGAACTGATGGTTGATTTCGGTTTTGTGTTTCTGGTTTGGAATAAAATTATGAAAGGCTATTTTGGTTCCGCATAGATAAACCGTTTTGAAAGGCTTTTGAGATTTTGAGAATTGAACGGTTCTTCTTTCCGAAAAGATTTCCGACTTTACTTTTATTGGAAACTGTTGTTTTTGAAAAGAGGCATAAGACGGTTATTAATCACTGGTGCGGTTATCTTCATGTATCCTATTACAGTAATTCCCAAAAACCCTCTACTGAGAACCCTTTCGAGGATGATGTTCTCACCCCCCTACATTTTTCCCCTTTCAGGATATGGGCGCAGAAGTTACGAAGAGTTTATTTAATTGTTGTTGTGATGCTCTGTATTGTTTTAGTTATGGTTTATTGTACCCTCGCCTTTATCTTGATATATTCTGTAAGATGGATAGGGATTGTATTGGTTAAAGCTTGTAAATATATTTGTATATATATATATATATATATATATGTATGTATATATGGATGTACTCTTTATGAGTTTTGTAAGTTGTATGGTATTTATGGATGTATGTTATCGGATGAAAGTATTTTTAGGAGCGATATTGCGGTTTAAAGTTTTAAACAGGCTCATATTTTAGTATTAAATAGTATAAAAGTCGTCGTAATGTCCGAGCTATTAGAGTCGCGCAGCCGAAAGTGTGAGCTTTGGTAGTTAGGGTGTTACAATTTAGATGAAACTTATGTTTTAAAGCTGTTTTAAATGTGACAAGGGCAATGCCTTTGAATTTGACTTGGGGGTTTCAATGACTTTGAAAGAACCTGATTGCCTATTGACAAGTTTCATTTTGAAATGTTTTGAGAAATGTTTTAAGTACTCTTTGAATTTTGAATTCTTGCAAGACTAAAACAATTTTGAACAGTTGAAACGTTCTAGAATTTATCATGGGGGTTGAAGTTGGTTTTGCTTAAGTAAAGGAAACGGCTTTGGAAGAAGTAAATGATTACGTGACTAGGTTTGGCTTAGATCCTATTTTATTACTCAAATCGGAAAGCCAAGGTTTTAATGATTTTAAATGAATTTGACGGAATGAGTTATGTTATTCTCCCCTAAAGACTTGGGACTCTACCGGGAAACTTTTGGTTGTAAAATCCCATTGTTGGATGGGTGATTTTGAATACTTTGAAATAAATCCTTAACTTGCCATGGTTTTGGAAGTTTTGGAAAGAGAATGCCGAGAGTGGCTTTGTGTTAAAAAGGGAACTCACTTTGAGTAAGTTTGGCTTATGAGCCTGAGATGATTTGAGAAATGAGATCTTTAAAGCTAAAGCTGAAAAGAGTTGAAATTTGATTTCAAGGTGAAATGGCTTGAGAAGAGTGATTTATGGCTTAAATGCCGATTTTATGAATTTTATGATGTTGAATGGTGGAAGTGTTGTTTGTTATGGGCCGGAATGGCTATGTATGATATTGATTTATGGCTGGTTGCCGAATGAGTTATGGGCCGTATGGCTGATTATGAATTATGAATTTAAGCCGAAGGGCTGTATTTATTGATAAATTGGCTGGTTCTGGATTGAACCGTGAGCCGGATGGCTGAGATGAATGTTGTATGTGAAAATATTTATGTTTTCTCTCTGGTTGTAAGGGTGACAGGGCACCGATACCCTCTAATGGCGACAGGGCGCAGATACCCTCCGGTTTTGTGTTTCTGGTTTGGAAAAGCATGAAATGCTAATTTGGTTCAACATGGTTAAACCTTTTTGAAAGGCTTTTGAGTTTTTGAGAATTGAACGGTTCCTCTTTTAGAAAAGATTTCCGACTTTACTTTTATTGTAAACCGTTGTTTTTGAAAAGAGGCATAAGACGGTTATTAATCACTGGTGCGATTATCTTCACGTATCCTATTACGGTAATTCCCAAAAAACCTCTACTGAGAACCCTTTCGAGGATGATTGATAAACCCATATTTCATGAGTTCTTTTGTGCTTAATTAAA
The DNA here is from genome assembly GCF_003086295.3 of Arachis hypogaea. Lineage (NCBI taxonomy): Eukaryota > Viridiplantae > Streptophyta > Magnoliopsida > Fabales > Fabaceae > Arachis > Arachis hypogaea. Next base: position 35,391,723 of record NC_092052.1, on the reverse strand, counting down.
GTGATTTATTCAACTCTTCACCTACTTATTCACATTAATTGCATGGTTTTACTTTCCCTTCCCTATTATGTCATATAATGAAAAACATGTTTTCTAAGCTTTAAAAATTAATTATTTTAATTACCTTTATTTCCATTCGATGCCGTGATTAGTGTGTTGAGTAGTTTCAGATTTTCTAAGGCAGAATGGCTTAAAGGATGAAAAAGGAAACATACTAAAATGGAAGGAGAAAGCAAAACGGAGCTTTAAAGAAACTGGTATCCACGCGATCGCATGGATGACGCGATCGTGTGCCAAGCACGAATCAGCAGCGACGCGGCCGCATGACTGACGCGACCGCGCGCCTTAAGCAGAACACACATGACGCGGTCGCATGACTGACGCGACCGCGTGGCAAGGAAAAGCTCCAATTGACGCGACCGCGTGACCCACGCGGACGCATGACAGAGGCCACGCACCAGAAATTGCAGAAAACGCTCATAACGAGTTTTGAGGCCCTTTTTGGCTCAAACTCAAGTCCAGAAGGCATAGACCAGAGGTTATGATGTGAGGGAATGCATCCATTCAGGGAGCTCGCATTTTTTTCACCTTTCAATGAATAGATTTAGTTGAAAGGGAGATCTCCTCCCTCTCGCTTTTAGGATTTATGATTTCTTCTTGTTTTAAGAGTAACTCTGGATCCAGGTTTAATTTTATTTTAATATTACTTCTCTTTATTTATTCCAACATTTGAATTGATTATTATTATTTATGAATTATTCCATGTTACAGATTTCTAATTGAATTAATGATAATTGAGGTATTTTCAGTTTATGATTGTTCTCTTTGACTTAAGTTACCATTGTTTCCCTTCTAAGGATATTTTTACTATTATTCCAGCAACTTTACTTTTTCCCCTTTTGGTTCTGGTTAAGAATTTAATAACTCAACAGTTATTAAACTCAATACAATTGATAATCGTGATCTTGCTAATTGAGCTGAACTTAAATAATTCCAACCTTTTCTGAGAAAATAATTAGAATTCAAAGGTCAACTTAATTAGTCCCTTGACTTTCCCTTACCCCTGGTAAAGGTCGATCAAGTGGAGTTTAGATTCAACTTTCATTATTGTTGAGAGAGATAACTAAGTTGGACCTTTAATTTCTTTAACTTGCTAAAAGTCGCTTTACAGTTATTATTTATTCTTAATTGCCATTTAATTCACTCGTCATTCAGATTACTTGCTTCTCACCTTCTAAACCCCGATTATAACCTTTATAGCCAATAATAAGAACATACTTCCTTGCAGTTCCTTGAGAAGACGACCCGAGGTTTGAATACTCGGTTAACAATTTTTAAAGGGGTTTGTTACTTGTGACAACGAAAACGTTTGTACGAAGGGATTTTTGCCGGTTTAGAAACTATATCTACAACGCAACCGTTTCTATGAATTTCTTTACTGGTAGAAATCACGACACCAATGATGTTCTCACCCCCCTACATTTTTCCCCTTTCAGGATATGGATGCTGAAGTCACGAAGGGTTTATTTAGTTGTTGTTGAAATGCTCTGTATTGCTTTAGATTATTAATTATAGTACCCTCGCCTTTATCTTGATATATTCTATAAGAGGGATAGGAATTGTATTGGGAAATGCTTGTAATATTACTTATATATATTTATATATATATATATGAATGTACTCTTTATGAGTTGTTGTAAATTGTATGGTATTTATGGCTGTATGTTATCGAACGAAAGTTTTTTTGGGAGCGGTGTTACGGTTTAAAGTTTTAAACAGGCTCATATTTTAGTATTAAATAGTATAAGTGTCATCGTAATGTCCGACCTATTAGAGTCGCGTAGCCGGAAGCGTGAGCTTTGGTAGTTAGGGTGTTACAATAACCCAGATGAAAGTGAGTGCAACTTTTCTAATATAACCTTTTTATTTGAATCATGAATTGTGATATATAAGTACTCATGACTTCCCTCATTCATAGTCTCAATATGATATCCATTTCGGCAAATATCTTTAAAGCTCAACAAGTTTCTTAGAGACTTGGTAGACAATAGTGCATTATTTATTATGAATTTTGTTCCTCTAAAAAATAAAATTATAGCTCTTCCGGAGCCTTCAATCACATTGCTTGAGCCAATAATAGTATTATATTCTTCTTTTGGCACAAGATAGGTAAAATATATATCGCTTTTGAGAATGGTGTGCGGACTTACACTATCCGCAAGGCGTACATCTTCATTATATATCCTTGTCATTTTCTTCAAAGATAAATAATAATAAAATGAGTAGAAATACATGCACAGTCAAATTGAATTCTTGATAGGAATTATTTTTCTAAGAGACATTGCACATAATGTCATATACTAAAATTTTATTTTAAAACTTAACACATTTAATGATTTCAAAATTCATAAACATTAATATTTCATTATTTATATACATCGTAATTGAAACTTAAATACATAGAAAATAAAACTTAACAATAAGTTCTTTACATTATTTATTTACATGGATACTTAACAATCCCATATATTAAACTATTCCATCATTAATCAAATGACCAATATTTCCTTCAGGATCCTCAAAGAAATCAGATACATCATAATGAGTGGTGGAATTCTCAACAGCATCATTTGAAATGAAATTTGTTTCCTTTCCTTTGTAGTCCTTTTTTAAAGATGCTTGATAAAGATCGACTAGGTGCCTTGGTGTACGACAGGTATGCGACCAATGGCCCTTTCCACCACAACGAAAATACTTATCCTCTGTTGAATTATTTTGTCCAATATTTCTTTCTTTATCCTACTTCTGGTGAGATCCTCTCTTTTGAACATAATTCCTTTTCCTTCCATAATTTTCCTTGTTGCTAAAACCTTGCCATTTACCTCTTTTGGGGTAATGATTTGCACATTTACTTCGGGAAATGGGGCTACCCCAGCTGGGCGTGCTTCGTGATTAACTCAGAATATTTTTTAAATCCTTTTTCTCGATACTGCTGCTGCAGGAGCATATTCGAGGCATGAAAGATTGAGAAAGTTTTCTCCAACATATCATTATCAGTTATCTTTTCCCCACATAATTTCATTCATGAGGTGATTCGAAATATTGCAGAACTATATTCATTTATAGACTTAAAATCCTATAGATGCAAGTGCGTCCATCATATTGGGCTTGAGAAAGTATCATCATCTTTTGATGATTGTACCTTTCTTCAAGGTCTTTCCAAATATCTGCAGGATCTTTTAATGTGAGATATTCATTTTTCAATCCTTGGTCAAGATGGCGACGAAAGAAAATCATGGCTTTGGCTTTATCCTTCTGGGATGTATTATTTTTAGCTTTAATGGTATCTCCAAGATTTATTGAATCAAGATGGATTTCAACATCTAGTATCCATGATAAATAATTGTTTTCAGATATATCAAGAGCATTAAATTCAAGATGAGAGAGCTTCGACATAATGAAAATTTGTTACCTGAGTCTTCCTAAAAATTTGGTCAGAGTCTCGTGCTGATAACGTGTTGTAAAATAAATAAAGATATACTAAATATAAAATAAAGATGTATAAATAGAAGACCCTAGTATTAATATAATTAGCTCAATATTTAATATTATATATTGTAATGTTATATATATAAAGAGAAAGAGAAGTATTCGTAAAGAGAGAGAGAGAATTGATTTGTTTATTGCTATAACTGTGTATATTACTTCATATCAGGTTCTCTATTTATAGGCATACATGATCATCATTTTCAAAATTTATTAAATATGATTCCCCTTGAAAACCTGAGCCTTGTGGAAAATGAGCATCCATCTCAGGCAATCTTATCACAACATAAATAAGAGAAAAGAAAAAGCGATGGTTTATTATAGATTCTGTAGATTTGGTTTTGTACGTGACTACGTGTCATTCGTAAGTTAAAGGTGTGACTCCTTTCTTCTCACTCAGGTGTTGGCAAAAGTAGAATCCATTGCGTAGAGATGTTTTCATGGGTTATTTTCTCAGGTGTTGACAAGTTAATCTAACAAATATAGCCCTTTAAAAAAACTACGTTGTAGTTTCTAGCTCTCATGAACTAATGTTGGACAATATTTTGGTAGAAATGGATTTGGAGACAGATTAGTTCTTGGGATAAAATTTAGAAATTTGCTTCCTTTTATATATGTTTTCCACAAAGGGTCATGCATGTTTTGTGAAAAGGGGTACACACGCAAGATTCTATAACTGGCTTTCCTAAAAGAGCTGAAAGCATGCATGGTGCTTTTGGGGCTGGACATAGTTCTACAAGTATATCTGCTGGTCTTGGTGAGATTAAATTATGTATGAATAAATCAATTTGGGTTAGTCGAGTGGTCAGTTCACTCGTCTACTTAAACAAGTGTCGAGGGTTTGAATCCTGCTTTGTGTATTTAGCAACTCATTGGCCAGTGACAGACCCTAAAATAAAGCTCAAATCCGTAACTGATTAATCCTTGGTTTGTTGGGCTGAAGGACACCGTGGCGACCAACCAAACAAAAAAAACTTATGTATGGATATATCCTTAATGCTCTATCTGTTTTTGGTTACCAATAAAACAAAAACTGGTAGGCCTGGCAGTTGCAAGGGATCTTCTGGGAGAGAACTGCATTGTCTCTATGATTGGCGATGGGGAAATAACAACCGGCTAAGCTTATGATGCATTGAACAATGCAGGATTCCTTAACAATAACATGATTAGTTTTGTAAAGAGACTCTATTTCGCTATATTTTGCGAAGATTGTGTCATTTTCGTTTTTTTTTCTTCATTTGAATAGTAAATAATTTATTGCTTAATTGCTCACAGTCACATTTATAATTTTTTTTGAACTGGAACTGCCTCATGATTATTTCATGAAATTTTAAGGTTAGCACAGACAAAAAATTTGAAATTGACTAAGAAAATATATCATACTCCACTAGCAACATAGCTGCTCAAAGGCATAACACCAATTAAAGCCAAAGTTAAATTACTATTTAGTTTGTTCTCTATGTTAAGAGGAATGTTTGGTTACTAATATTTTTCTTTGAATTTGAAAAGACGAACAACTATGGATTCATGCAAAATTTGGAATAGCTCAAACTAATTATACTAATCCAATTAATATTATTGATTTTAATATGATTTTGTTTTAATCGTTATAGAAAACAAAAGCAAATGACTTCAATAAACCAAATTATCGCTGCATTTTATGTTCTCCATGAGACCATACTAACCTTTTCTTCCATTATTACTATATCAATTCTTAAAAGCTAATATTCTTCTAACATCACAAGAGATCGCTGATTGTAGGGTTTAGGGACGGATTGGCAAATCAAATTAATAAAGAAGAGTTTGCAGCATTGGAGAGAATGCCGACAATGGAGGAGATTAGAGAGGCAGTTTGGGATTGTGAATCATCTAAGGCACCAGGAAGTGATGGGTATAACATGAATTTCATTAAAAAGTGCTGGGATGATATCGGTGCAGAATTCACGTCAGTTGTGTTGGCATTTTTCTAGTCATCAAGGCTGTCTTCTGATTCGAATATTACATGGGTGGCCCTAGCACCTAAGTTCACTGGAGACAAGGAGATTAAGGACCTCCGGCTGATTAGTATGGTAGGTTGCATATATAAAGTAATCTCTAAAGTGATGGTCCGAAGGATGAGATTAGTGATGCCAGGCCTAGTAGATGAGATCCATAGTGCATTTGTAAAGAGTCAAAAAATACATGATGGGGCACTAATTGCATGCGAAATAGTACAATGGTTAAAGATGAGGAAAAAGAAAGCGGAAATAATTAAACTAGACTTTCAGAAGGCGTATGATTGAGTAAAATGAAGTTTTGTGGATATTGTATTGCAGAAGATGAGCTTTGGGTCGAGGTGGAGGGAATGGGTGAAGGAGTGTGTTAGTACAACTTCTATGTTGATTTTGATAAATGGCTCACCAACTAAACCTTTTAAGATGGAAAGGAGTTTGAGACAAGGTGATCTACTGTCTCCATTTTTGTTTGTGCTTGTGGCTGATATTCTGCATAGGATTGTAGGGGAGGCAGTCAGAAACAAACGTATTTTGCCTTTGCTAGTTGGTAAGGATAATATAGACTTGTCACATCTCCAGTTTGCATATGACACTATATTATTTTGTCCACCGGAAGAGGAGACCATTAGAAACTATGTCAGATTGCTAAGGTGTTTTGAGGTGATATCAGGGTTAAGTATCAACTTCGATAAGTCTAGTTTGATCCCAATCAATTGCGAACAGTTGTGGACTTACAATATGTGCAACTTATTGGGATGTAAGGAGGCTAACCTTCCAGTCAGATATCTTGGCATTTCATTAGGAGAAAACCCAAGGCGGGTCAGCACTTGGAAACCGATAATTAATAAAGTGGAGGAGAAGCTTAGCTTGTGGAAGGTGAAAGTGCTCAATAAAGCGGGTAAGCTAGTCCTTATTAAATCTGTATTGAATAGCTTGTCGGTATACTATTTGAGCTTGTATAAGATACCGAAGGCAATGGCAGAAAAGATAATTTTGTTGCAGAAAAAATTCCTATGGAGCAAGAAGGAAGGTAGGAATGGTCTGAAACTTGTTAAGTGGGCAGTGGTTCAGTCTCCTAAAAAGTGGATTAGGGGTGGGTGATGCCGTGGTTAGGAACACAACACTCCTTTTCAGGTGGTGGTGACATTTCTCAAAAGAGGAGTGTCTATTATGGAAGAAGGTTGTATGCTCTTATCACAACTTGAACCCCAATGTGATGTTATCTTCTCTGACATTGCCTAGTAGAGGGGCCTATGGAAGGATATCTGTCAGCTGCAATTCAAAGATCGTAATGTGAGAGATAAGATGATTGCTAGGTTGTCTATGGAGGTGGGCGATGGAAGGAGGACTCGGTTCTGGGAAGATGTTTGGCTACAAAGTGGTTCACTAAAGATGAGTTTTCCGAGGTTCTTCTCTGTTTCAAACCAAAGAAGATCTGTCATAGGGGATTGTGGATTTTGGAACGGGTTAGAGTGGATTTGGAACTTCCAGTGGAGGCGAGATTTATTCCAATGGGAGTTGGAATTAGTGAAACAACTGCATGAGACTTTAAGGCCTGTAAAGATAGAACGTGATACGCAAGATAGAGTTGTATGGAAGTTTGACAAGGAAGGCATTTTTTCAACTAAATCTTTTGTGCAGGTGTTGCAATCAGAAACACTACTGGAGGACATCACCAGCTATAGTTTCACCAAAGAGTTATTTGTCTGGTTTGTTTTGATAGGAAGAGTAAATACCAAAGAAAGATTGCATAGACTAGGAATTATTAGTCACGGTGATAACATGTGTGTATTATGTAAAAAAGATGTTAAACATATTCACCACTTGTTTCTTATTGGTTGCGAGTTTACCTGGCAGGTGTGGTGTGAATGTTTATCTGAATTTGGGAGGCTGTGGTCTATTCTGAGCTCACTGAAAGAACATTTTGAGAGTTGAACATATGTCATTAACAGGAAAGAGGAGTGTAACAAGTGGCTCATATGCTTCTTTGCAGTTATTTGGAATGTTTGGCTAGAGAGGAACGGGCTGATCTTTAATAACAAAGAAGCTGGAGCAGAAGAGGTGTTCCACAAATCTTTGACCAGTTATAGAGAGTGGATTAGTATAGCTCCCTTTTGTTATTGATGGCAATGCTGGAGATAATACCAGGGATAGTTTTCATTTTATAGTTTGTTGGATATTGGTGTTTGAGACTTTGCTTCAGACTTTGTCGCTCCACTTTATTATATTGAGCTCGCTTGTAAAAAAAAAAAAAGCTAATATTCTTGACTGTTTGTACTCCTATTTGAAAGGAATTAAGGCAAAAGTCATTAAATATGAGAACTTGTAACCCTTGTATTATTTCGATGCCTTTTCATTGAATTATTATTACATTTTTTCTATTATAGCATTTGAAACTAAATGCAAACAAAACAAGATGATGGATTCAAAGCCAATAATGCTTGCGTTATTAACAATGAATCTTAATGTCAAAACTTCCATTAATTTAAATGCAGATTTCTAACACCCAAGTCATGAATTTGGAATTATTTATTTTATATTTAACAGGTATTATTATTACTTGATATATGGTAATTAGTTCATCTATTTCATTTTTATATTAGTCCCGTTACACGTATAAATCTTTTTATCAAATAAGTCCAACCAAATTAACCCTAATCCAATAAAATTTACCTACATAATATACGCGTAAAATCATGCCATTTTGTATTTTGCGTTCTTTCTCTTCCTTCTCCTCCTCCTTCTTCTCCTTGTTTGCGTTCTTCCTCCTTTTTCTTTGTGTTCCTTCTTCTTCTTCTTTGGTTATTTCATCCTCATCGTCATTCTTTTTATTACTGCTGTTGTTGATGCATTTTTTTTCATCTCCATTTTCTATTGATTTTGCAACATTATATATTATTTTTTTCTTTGTTTGATTTTTTCTTCTCAAAAAGAATTATGAGAAAATGAAATAAAAAGATGAAGAAGAAGAAACAGCAGAAAATGAGGAGGAAGAAGAGGACAAATTTTGAATTATACAGAATTTATTAAAATAAAAATACATCGAAAATTCTTAACAATAACACATAAATTTCTTAACTTTTACACCAAAATTTCGCTACAAATACACAAAAATATTTTTTAATGATGTATTTTTTTTCTTATTTTTTATTTCTTTTAGTTGAATGAACGTAGGTTCATCCTCTTCCTAATAATTTTGTAGCATTATGTGTTTCTTCTTCTTTGTTTGATTTTTTTTATTCTTATTAAGAGAGTAAAATAAGAAGAAGATGAACAAGAAAAGAAGATGATAATGATGAAGAAGGAGGAGGAGGAGGAGTTTTATGTTATGCAGAATTTATTAGGAAATAACAACAAAATTTTTTAACCATTACACAGAAGCTTCTCAATTTTTACACCGAAATTTTTTAATCATTACACAGAAGCTTCTCAATTTTTACACCGAAATTTTCTAATTGTGACGCAAAGTTTTAAGAAGGTTATCATTAAGTAATTTCAGTGCATTGAGGGTTATCATTAAGTAATTTTGATGCATTTTGGATCTAAATATGGTGCACTTTTGGTCTGAGGTTATTTTCGGAATGCACCTCAATTAACTCTAGAATTAGAATAAAAATACACCGAAATTTCATAACAATAACACATAAATTTCTTAGTTTTTATACCGAAGTTTTGCTACAAATGTACAAAAATATTTTCTTTAATGTTGTATTTTTTCTTCTTTTTTTATTTATTTCTTTTTTTAGTTGAATAAATGTAGGTTCATCCTCTTCCAAAATTTTGCAGTATTATGTGTTTTTTTTGTTTGATTTTTTTTATTTTTATTCTTGTTAAGAGAGTAAAACAAGAAAAAACTTGAGAAGGCAAAATAAGAAGAAAAAGATGAATAAGAAAAAAAATCTTAACTATACTCTAACAATGATGAAGAAAAAGAAGAAGAAGAAGCAGCAAAAGATGAGGAGGAGGAAGATGAAGAGTTTTGAATTATGCAAAACTTATCAAAATACAAATACACCGAAATTTCTTAACAATAACAGATAAATGTCTTAATTTTTACACCGAAATTTTGCTACAAAAGTACAAATTTTCACAATTACACAAAATTACACCAAATCCAAGTGAATGAGACCAAATGCACCTCAATTAACTCAGTTTAAAAACAACACACAAAAATGAATGAATTATCAACAAAAATATATCCAAATTAATTTTGGATCAGGCAACGTTATCAATATGACGAAAATTCTACGATAATGATAACAACAACGGCGATACGTATAAGAAGAAGACAACGATGACTATAACGTTGATGATTATGATGATAAAGATGATGGAGGAGAAGGAGAAAAAGAAAGGAGGAAGAGGAGGAGGAGCGGGAGGGGGAGGAGGAGGTGGTGGCGGTGTTAGTGACGATGATAACGAAAGAAAAAATAACGAAAAAGACGTGCAACAAGGGTGCGAAGAACAACGTGCATGCGTGAGTGTAAATGACTGGTTGAACTTAGTTGGTTAAATGATTTGTATGTAGAGATTAATTTTTTTATATTCTACAATTTTTGCAAAATCGCTTTTAATTAATATCTTTTATGTTATAAATATATTTTTGTGCCAATACTCTATAAAATAATAATTTTGAGCATAAATATTTCTTGATTACTCATTGTAGGTCAAAAAAGTTTTTTTCACAATTTATTCAAAAAAATAAAACTCACCACACAATAATTTTTTAAATAAGTTCCAACATAAGAACTTGACTAAACTTAGTCTGGATCATATGATCGGCAAACAAAACATAGGACTATGATCCGTAACTCAATAAGAATTATAAAACAGCTTAATTGCTCATAATGAGTTATAACTCAACCTTAATTATCATTCATTCTTATTATGTAATCAACAACCTTATTAGTCATAATTTTCAACTTAATGATCAAATAGTCATGTTATTAATATTGTCCATCAACCTAAGGTATATATAAAATACTATCTATTTCTCAACAAAGAGAGATCCATGAACTTCTATACATTAATTTCATACTTCATGTTTCTATACTCATATGATTAGTTTTTGATGTCTATATGTCTATAAATTATTCACTAACATTCTATATTTATAGAAATCTTATACTACTTAAATACTTATTCATTTGAGTGTTAGACTGTCTTTTGCAGGTATCCATCCACCGTGTTTTTTGGCATCTGAATTGTATTCAGTTCGTCAAAAAAAAGTCACATTACAACTTTGCAAAGGATGAACTATACCTTCGAAAGTTTATCCACACAAGAACACACACAATCATAAACCTTTTTTTTTTCTTTATTAGAAAGACTCAAACAAAAATTGAGAATATATCAAATAGAAATCAAAATGAAGAAAAATAACACTCAAACTTGTAATGTATAATTTTTAAATTTTCTCCTTGAGTCTTTTAAAAGGCTCTTTTTCTTCTTATAGCAAAACTAAAGCTTTATGATTCACTAGCCATTGTTATCCATTAATTTCCATAATTATCATAATTTTTTTTCTGTTTATAATAGCAATCTCTTCCATATGAAATATATATCTTGCTCTTGATGCTTATTTTTTTTAAATATAATCAAATTAACATTTGCACCATTAATGATCCTAAAATTTTATAATATATTCATCAAATCATAAATTAAATCAATCCACAATTAACTAACTAAATATTTGTCATTACAATAAATAATAAAATCTATTTCCAAACTCAACGAAAACAATACCTTTACTAAGACCAAAGTCAACTATGTAAAACCCTGAAAATTAATAAAAAATTAACTAATAAATTAATTATGAGTCAAAAAAATTAAAAAATTAAATATTATAAGTTGAAGAAATAAAAATAATTGAAATACAAATTTAAACACCAATTTTAAAGGTTTTAGTCCGAAATTAGACCAACAGACTAAACTGATTGAACCGAATCAATGTTGAACCCAAAGTCCAACATATATAAGCCAAACTCAGCCACTCTCTCCTTCCATTAAGTGAAACATGCTGCATATTGGGTGAGGAACACAAAATCTAATGTTACTATTCACTCCAAATTTCAATATTCTATAACTTTCAACCTGGAGCTCCGATTGACGAGCCGTTTATGGCCATGCATTCGTCTCGTCGAGCTCTTCAGTTCTATTCAAATAAAGTGGTAAATCTATCTGAATTTTGCATCCAATTTTCTGTTATTCTCTTTTCCAAGAATTTGGTTTGGATTTTGAGTGATTTTAATGATTTTGGTAGTTTAAGTACAATCTAATATTGGATAATTGTTGGATTTAACTCCAATCATCAATGGGTAAGGTAAAAAAATTCTAAAACCTTGTGGTTTGTCCACTTTTGTCTACCTTTATACTAATTTAGTGAATTATATGAACTAGCTTGAATTGGAGTTGAATTGTCAAATTAGAGCACTTGGGACAAAGTTTTTGGGGTTGAGAATCCAATTAGTGAGGACTTGGAGAAGAGAAAGCTTGAGAAACGGAGGAATTTGAGATTTTCCGGCTTAGGAAGGAATCGGCCAAGGTATGGTTTTGATTTTTCGTAGTTAATGTATAATGCCATGTGAAAACTTAGGCTAATTAATCGTAGGATAAGTTGGATTATATGAATGATTGAGGATCAATGATTATTGTTGAATGGGTGGGATGAATTTTATATGTTAGCATATATGGCTTGAGTGAGAAGTGTATGAACAAGATTAGGAACATTTGGAATTGTTTTGGTTGTGAAAAATTTGTGATTTAGAATTAATGAATTTATATGTTGGTATGTTATGAAATGATAGAAAAGTATCTGAACATGTTGTAGGAACTTTTGATGCTGTTTTGGTTAAGAAAATTTGGCTTGAAATTGAGAATTTTGGAAATTTAGAGGTTTGGTGTTTCTTTGGTAAAAGCTTATTTTTTGACCAATTCAGCGGGCCAAACATGGCTTCCGAACTCCCAAATTTGGTAAACTTATTTTGAAAAAAAAATAGGTCCGTAAAGTTCGTAACGTTTGAAGAATAGATAACAAATAATTTTTAACAAAAAAGTTATGTGTGTTCAAAGTTAGTGTGAAAAATTGATTTTTGAACTTATCAGCTTTTGGAGTTTTTGATAGGCATGCGTACGCGGAACGCTTCACGCGACACAAGTATTGGGCTCTGCCCAGATATCTCGCGTATGCGGACACAACAGGTAGTTCGCGTAGGCATAACCCCTGTTTTCTGAAGGGTGCATTTTTAAGTTTTAAACCATTCCTATAGCCTTCCAAATCTCTATAACTATCTTTTGAGATTTCTTAGCTAGTATTTAGGCTTTTGGTTTTTGGGATGAGAGCGAGTGAACTGGTAAAATAAAAGAGGTTGTTTTTGTTTTATATTTAGAGCCGAAGACTTAGGGTTACAGAGTGCTGTGGGAAGGTTAACTAGAGTAGTTTTGTAAAGTGTTTTGAGTTGATTAAAGAGAAGATATCAGAGTATAAGTGGAGATAAGTTTGAAGAACTATATGTTAATTATAAATATAATATTGGACGTGATTTGATTATGAATATGACTGTTTGATCTTGAGTACTCTTTTTCGAAAGTGTAACCCCAGTGAGATAGTGGAAGGTGAGGATTTCCTTTATTGTTCCTCCTGGTATTGTAAAATTGCCTCCATCGAGATGATAGGAAGTTAGGATTTCCTCCTTTGTTCCTTCTAGACATATGAGAACGTACCTTTTGGGTAGACGCAAGGGTTGTGGTTCGCCCCACTTGCTCTAGGTTGCTTAGTTGAAACTCCCCGGAAAGATGCAAGGGTGTGGTTCGTCCCACTTGCTCCAGGGTGAGATGGTTTGAGCTTCCTTGGTAAAGTCAAGGATGTGGTCCGCCCCACTTTCTCCATATTGAGATGATTGTGAACTTCCTGGGTAGATGCAGTGGTAGCCCCACTTGCTCCAGGAATGGTATTTATGATTGATCTTAGTCTCCCTGGGTAAATACAGTGACTCACCCCCATTGGTTCCAGGTTGAGATTTGAGATTCCTTTGACCCAGCTGTGTGATGGATGATGGATTATTTATATATATGCATATGCTTTGAGCTTCGCATCGTTGGGACTGTCCAGGGTTCGCTATCGGACGGGTTTGGTTGGATAATCGACAGATGATATCATCGACCATATGACAGACATGCATTATGTGCATTTGTATGTTTTGCTTGAGTGTGCATTACTTTAGTTTGCCTAATTGATTAGCCATGCTTATCTGCTGTTTGTCTTATTTTCTATAATTGCATCCTATATGAGTTTTTCTTACCTATCTTGTATGTCTTTGTTGCTGAGGGTAGTTAGATGAGAAAATTTATGCCGGTCTAGAATTTTTCAAAATAATTGAATCACTTCGTTAAAAGCATAGTCTAGACCAACAATGGATTCTCCATCAAAGTTTAGTTTTGGTTGTCACAAGTTCAACCCAATAAAAATAACCGAGAGTATTACTCCAGGGTCGTTCTCCCTAGAAATTACAATCGAGTGCTTAATTATTGGTTATGAGATTCACGGGGATGGGTTGATAAAAAGGCAAGAAATTAAATGGCAAGAAATTTAAATGACAAGAAAGTAAAGAAAATAACTAAAGATAACAATTACTAAAGAGGCACTCATGGCAAGGATTGAGAATCAAGGTCTTCTATCCTAGTCATTAATCATAACACAAAAATTACCAAGAGTTAAGCCTATTACGTTATCTCCAACAGTAGGAGAAGATCAAGTAGGCCTAGTTAATCTCAATCCATAAGTAGCATCAATGGAAACAAGATTAACTAACAACTCTAGATCACCAACATAAATTGGGTATTAATGACTCAAGACTACCAAGCTTTCCTTTCCAAGCCAAGAATGCTCAAAATCTACTCTAAAACTAAGCCAAGCATTTTATCAAATACTTGGTGTGCATAAAAAGAGAAGCATATTAAATTGCAATAATAATAAAATCTACTGCTACCAAATACAAGAAAATAACAACAATAATTCAAATAAACATTAAAAGAACATGAAATATCAAACTGCATTAAATGAAATTGAAATTAATAAGAGTTCATAAAACTAAAAAGTAGCTCAAATGAGAAATTAACAAGAAGAACTAAGAGAATTAAAATACTAGAGCATGGAAATATAAATGAAATTACACTAAAACAAAAACTAAAGAGAGAAATTAAAGAGAAAATTAAATAAAGAATCCTAATTCTAGAGAGAAAAGGGAGCTTCTCTATTTAAAAAACTACCCTAAAACATGTTTCTAACCTAATCTAATTGATCCCCCCTTTGTTCCATCTTGAATTTTGCCTCAAATACTTTAGAAATGAGTTGGATTTGGGCCTGAGTGAGCTCAGAAATCGCCAGCCACGATTTCTTTAAGTGAGTCATGTGCCGAGTATCACGTGTAAGCATGGGTCATGCGTACGCGTCGCCTGATGAATTTTCTGGTCATGTGTACGCGGAACTGGGCAGATTTTCAAACTTCATTTCTTCATGAATTCTTCACTTTTACATGCTTTTTCTTCATTCCTTCAATCCAAGCTTTGCCTTCTAAACCTGAAATCACTTCATCAGACACATCAAGGCATCGAATGGAATTAAAGTGAATCACATTTAGCAAATTAAAGGCATAAAAAGCATATTTTTACTCTTAAACACAATTTAGGAGAAATTCACAAAACATGCTATTTCATTGAATAAATGTGAGATAAGTTGATAAAATCCACTAAATTCAACATAAGATAAACCACAAAATTGGGGTTTATCAACCTGCCCACACTTAAACCAAGCATGTCTCCATGCTAAACTCAAGAAAGACAAGAAAGGGGTATCAACATTTATTCAATACAAATTATCTATATGCACTCTATCTAAATGCATGCAACTACTTAGTCAAAATAAATCAATTTCCAAGAATACATATATGAACATAAGGGCTAAAACAATTACAATCAAATCAAATCCATAATTGAATTGAGTTCTAGAAAAGAATTTATAAACTTGCAAGATACAAGATGATCATAGGTGAAAATATGTAATTGAGCAATCGAACCCCTCACCGGATGTATATACGCTCTAGTCACTCAAGTATTTAGGGTTGATTCACTCAATTCTACTCTAATCATGCCTTCTAAGATTTTTTTTTCATCTAACAATCAACAGTTACTCAATCCATTCATACAAATATCATGAGAACTTTTCAAGGGTTATAATGAGGCTAGGGTCAAGGTAAGGATATATATGGCTAAGTGAGCTTGAAATTTGAATCTTTGATTAACCTAAGCTCTCACCAAACACATATAAAAACCTATAAAATTCAAATGCAAACCAAACTACCCATTCTTCACTTTTTTCACACATACCCATGTATTCTTTTCAACCATAACACATACGCATTGTTATTATTACTCTTCTTGGGGTACTTTGTCCCCTTTTTATTGCTTTCCTTTCTTTTTCTTTTTCTTTTTTTATTCTATTTTTTCAATAACATAATATATACAAAAATATTAATGTATATGGTTCAACATTCAATGCGTGAATATGTAGCCAACTTCCAAGATTTTTAATGAAAACTGAAAAATACACTTTTATCTCAATCAATGTTTCCAAACTTCTCGCTCTTAAATGATACACACTCTCACTAGTCTAAGTTAATCAAAAATCCAAATTAAGGACATTTATTGTTTTTCAATTAGGGGTAGTGATGTGCTAAAATTAAGAACAAAAGGGGATTAAAATAGGCTCAAAATTAGTTAACAATGGTAGATAAAAGGGTAAGGATATTTGGGTAAGTGAGCTAAATGAAATAAAGGTCTCAATCATATAAATACATTCATATACCAAATAATGGACATAAAAAATAAAACAAATCAAAGATTACAATCATAGAAAGAGAATTAACACACACAATAATGAAATAGTGGTTATATGATGCAACCACACAATTAGGCTAAAAACTCACATGGTTGTGTGTTCTTAGATCAAAAACATATTCCACAATATATAATTCAAGCAAGGTCAATAAAAATTTTTTACTCAAATCAATTGGGGTGCCCTATAGATAAATTCCTTGAAAAATTTTATTATTTTGACTAAGTTTATTATATATATATATATATATATATATATATATATATATATATATATATATATATATATATATATATATATATATATATATATATATATATATGATGAGTCCATATTTTTTGATGTATTTTGACTTGATTTGGATGGATTCTAGCTCATGAACTCACACTTAAGCACTCAAATAGCATGCTTTTGTGTTTGATCCCTAATTTGATTCTAAATGTAAAAACATGCATTTTAATTCCTATGTTAGTGATTTTTAATTCCACTTTTGTGTCATTCGATGCCGTGATGTGGTTTGTGAGTGATTTCAGGCCTTGGAAGCAAGAATGGATAGCCAAAAGTGGAAGGAAGCATGTACAAGGGAGAAAACATGAAGAAAACAAGGAAAAGCACACACAGCAAAGTGTGCGTGCGCACAGCCATGCGTGTGCGCGCACAAGCGATAATTTCCATTTGTGTGTACGCACGAGTACCTGTGCATACGCATAGGTCAATTTTCAGCCGAGTGTGCGGATGCACACGTCTGTGCGTCCGCACAGGTTCCTGCACGTGTTTGCATTAATGAAACACGTGCTGAGCGAATTTGGGGGCCCTTGGCTCATTTTTGGAAGGCTGAAATGCTGAAATGAAGTGCTATATAAGGGGGAATCAACACATTAGCTTACATTAGGACTTAGACTTTATTTTACATAGTTTTTCATAGTAATTAGGAGTAGGAGTAGTGTAGAGTAGAGAGCTCTCCTAGGGTTTATCAATCTCCATTGTAGCATTTTATAGCAAGCTTTGATTTTGAATTTACTTCTTCAATTGTAAGTACTCTCAATTTCCTCTTTAATTAAAGCACTTTTACTTTCATTTTCCTTTTGGTTCAAGTTACTTGTTCATATTTGCAATTTTGTGTCACTTGAAGTTTTGGTTAATGAATTTTACATTTCATGCTTTCTTTATGTTTGATTGCTTGTTTATGTTTGGTTTTGTTGATAGTTGGTTATAGCTTTCCATTTTACTTTGCAAATTTTCCATGTTTTACTTTTATGCACACAAGGTGTTTGTGAAAATGTCAACTCTAGATTTTGAGTAGATTTTTCCACCTTGGCTTGTGGGTTGAGTTCCTAGGGCACTAGAATCATAATGTCCGACATTTAGTGGTGATTCTTGGGTAGTTAGTTGACTATTGTTTCCATTGACGCTAGCCTTTTATCAACTAGTTTGGTAAGTTGGTTAGGACTTATGGATTAAGGTCAATTATGCTTGCTTGACTTACTCCTCGATGGTTGGGGTTGACTAGGCGAGATTGACTCATCATAATTACCATAGTTGTGGTTATGGTGATGATAGGATTCCTTGGATACTCATTCCCAAGTCAAGGCCCTTTATTACATTTATAGCATTTTCACTAGTTTTGATCCCACCTTCTCTTTACTTGCATTAATTCCAATTTTGGTCATTGCTTAGTTCTTTTAATCTTTTGTTCTTCGACTTGCACAAAACCCCCTTCTGTCCCTTTAACAACCAAAAGCGTAACATTTCATTTGCATCCTAGGGGGAACGACCCGGGAGTCTAAATACTCTCGGTTTAGATTAGAAATTGTAAACTTTGATCGAGCATCACTTGTTGGTTGAGAACTATACTTGCAACGAGGTTATTTTTCCTTTATCGAGAAGGAATTCTTAACCGACGATTTTGCTCGCACCAATATGCAAACCAAGAAAATGCAACCAAAAATTCTAAAAGCCATGGTAATAGAAGAAAAATAAATGAAATGTGAAAGTGTTTAGATTAGAATTTTTTCACCCAAAAATTGGCCAATTGGTCAGACGACCTCTCCACACTTAAAAGTTTGCACCGTCCTCGGTGCATTCGAAGATGAGCAAGGGGCTGCGGTGACTTCACGGATTGCCACCTTCAACTGGTGGATCAACCGGCTGCTACATGTTCTTTCTTCTGCTTCCCTTTTTGTTTATAGTGAATTATCTTGAAAGATAGAAAACATGATATAGTAAGATGAGTAAATGTAAAAGCAAGGAAGTATAGATTGTTGGAATGAGGTGATGATCACTAAAATGAAGTGAGCAAATCAGTTTGTGACATGAATGAAACAAATGTATGAATTCTAAGTTTGCGCCCGGTTTAGAACTCACACACTAGCATTAAAAATGATGTCACAATTACACAAAAGAAGCATGCACGTCACTCATTCTAGTATGCTTGAAATACTTCAAAGAAAACTTGTAGGTTAAGACAAACAAACAAGTAATAAAGGAGCATAAAAGCGTTCAAGCAAGAATCAAGTGATTGTGAAATGGATAATGAATGGACATTGGTTGATGTACAAGAAAATTTAATGGATCAAATGAAATATGAAACTCGCACATCAATCAATGTCATACTTTGAATTTTGTTGTTTGCATCACCTAATTGACATAAAGTGGGGGAGCATAGGTGCTATGAAATATAGGAAAAGAGAAATATAAGGTGAGATTAATCACATAGCACGCATGGTCTACAAAGCTTAAAAATTTTAAAAAAATGTCGCTAGATGAGCTTACAATCCAATTTCACAAATGAAGCATTATGCCAAAATGGATAGTTTTAAGTATGTGTAAAGCACATAGATAAACAATTAAGGGTCAACATTTCATTAAGGCATAAGCATAACATATGGATACATGTGATCAAGCAACACAATGCATTAAGATAAATACACATCATCAAACATCAAGAAATTGCACAGTCAAAGTTAAAGAATTTTAATCACATGGTAGCCAAAACATGCAATTCAAAAGATTTAGAATGCTTTGAAGGAAATTTATAAGTACTTGGTATGTAAAAATATCAAAGAAGAAAAATTCAATACCAAAAAACAAATTATAACCACAAAAAAAATTTAACAATAAATATTAACAACAATGATGCTAAAATAGCAACATGTCAGTAATCAACAACAACATCTTAGTACAATCAGCAAATCAAATCAATGATCCAACACTTATCACCTAAAACAAAAAATTAAACTAATTAACTAACTAACTAACTAAAAGAGATGATGGTGGGCGATGAATGATAGTGGTGGATGGTGGTTGAAGGAAGGAAAGAGGAGAAGAGAAGAGAAAGGAAGAAAAGAAATGGAGAGAAGAGAAAAAAGGAAGAGTGGGTGAATAGGGGGCAGTCATGCGTACGCGGAAGGTCACGCATACGCGTGAATGGGAAGATAAGGGGTCGACGCGTATGCGTGTGGCACGCATACACGTGACAAGCAAGCGTGCCCAATGCACAGCTCCCGCATGGTCTTAGAACAACTCTCTGTCCAGGCAATGCGGTAGCAACATCACAGCATAGTATTCGCACCATCAGAATTCAGGCGTCGACGCATACGCGTAGGGCACGCGTATGCGTGACTAGTGCCCGTACCATGGCACCCTCCCTGCATGGTCCTGGCACAACTCACTGTCCAGGTCATGCGGTGGCACAGTCCACGCACCATTTACGCATGGTCAATTTTTGGGGGTCACGCGTACAGGTGGATCATGCGTACACGTGACATGGTCTCTCTTTTTATTTTTAACATAAAAAACTTAAAAATTAAACACAACTTCTCAACTAGATGCAACCATGCAATTCAAAATAAAAAATCAAAATCAAAATCAAATCAAAATCAAAATCTATAATTCAAAATCAGTCCAAAAACTATGCAATGTAACTATGTAACTATGCACATTCTAACACAAATCAAAATCCAAAAACTGACTAGATTTCTAATATCCAAAAATTTATTCAACTACTCAACCATTCCATTCATACTAAAATCTATCAAATTAATCTAACAATTAAGAGAAATATTTACAGGAATGAAATAAAGAAGAGAAATTGGAAGGTTTTACCATGGTGGGTGATAAGCGGATATTTTATACGCTTTTTGCCATCATTTTCATATAGTTTTTAATATGTTTTGTTTATGTTTTATTAAGTTTTCATAGGTTTTAGTGAAAAATTTACATTTTTGGATTTTACTTTTAGTTTGTGTGTTTTCATGCAATTTCAGGTATTTTCTGGCCGAAATTGAGGAGCAGGAGCAAAAGTCTGATTCAGAGGCAAAGAAAGCACTGCCGATGTTGCCAGGATCTGACCTCCTTGCACTCAAAAGAGATTTTCTAGAGCTACACACATCCAAATGGAGCATTCTTAATGGCCATGCAAAACTAACATCCAAAGCTTTCCAACAACATATAATAGTCTATGCTTTGCTTTAGAATTGAAGGCCCAAAACTGTAGTTCAACGCCAGCCATGTGCCCTATTCTAGCGTCCAACGCCAAAGGAGAAGAGACCAGCATCCAACGCCAAAAAAGGACACCCTAGCCAACGTTCAACGCCCTAGAGGCCTCCTATCACATGGATCTCAATCAAGCTCATCCCAAACACTCACCAAGTCGGCCCCGGAAGTGGATTTTAGCACTAAAAGATTGTTTTACCCCTTTTATGTAATCCTTAGTCATTAGCCTAGTATTTATTTGAGAACTTTTACACTTTTAGAGAAGATTGAATACTTCTAGCATATTTTCGAATTCCACATTGTATTTTCTATCAGTATGAGTTTCTAAACCTCCTAGGTTGAGGGGAGGAGCTCTGCTGAATTTTATGGATTAATAAAGTATTACTGTTTTATCTTCAACCCGTGTTTGATTCTGTATTCTAAGATGTATCTTCGTTCTTCATCCTTATGAATGCATTGAACTGGCATAAGGTTATCTCATTCTACATGGGTTCAGAGTGAGTCTTTCATCGGACAATAATGAACCACTAGCTTGATTATACATCTCTTAGACGGCTAATCCACGACTTCGTTGGGGACTTCTCGAGGCATCAGTTCAGCCGAAGTATGGGGAGATTAGGGTCTTTGTGGTAGAGGCTAGAACCAAAGGCGCAGCATTCGCTGATCCGGAGGATTCGACCTTGTTTGTGGCATTTTGAATAGGATCACTAAGGGGAATGGACTACAGGAGCTTCACCCTCAATCAGAGTGGATCCGCACTAACCCTGGGGTTCAGATCTGGAGGAGCATTGGCGACCTCTCAAGAAAGGCGTTGATCAGATACAGCCTGCCATAGAAGAAATCATTCACAGTTGGAGGAGACAGTAAAACCGAATTGATCCAGAAGAACAAAGCATCTCCGAAGCCTTAACCATCTTCTTATCATTGCTTTCACCATCAACTGAGTAACGTTTTCTTTATTTTACTTTTATGCGTTTAAACAACCAACCAACTTTTCTATCCGCCTGACTAAGATCTACATCAAGATAATCATAGCTTGCTTCAAATCACAATTCTCATGGGATCGACCCTGACTCACTCAGGTATTACTTGGACGACCCAGTGCACTTGTTGGTTCAGTTGTGCAAAGTTTAATTCCGCGCACCAAGTTTTTGGCGCCGTTGCCGGGGATTGTTCGAGTTTGAACAAACTAACGGATTATTTTGTTGCTTAGATTAGGTATTGTCTTTAATTTTGTTTGAGTCTTTTATTTTCTTTTTTCGAAAAAATAAAAAAATTTTCAAAAACCTTTGTTTTCTTTATCAATCTTTATCTTTTGTTTGAGTCTTTGTTCTTGTTCTTGTTTGAGTCTTTTTCGAATTTCTTAAGTCTTTTAAAAAGAAAATTTCATGAGTCTTATGTCAATCTTTAATTTTGGTGTCTTCTTGTGTTTTTTTTCTTTTGAAATTTTCGAAATTTGTGTCTTTGGTTTTCAAAATTTGTAAGTTTGGTGTCCTTTACATATTCTTGTTTTCTTTTTATTCTTTGAGTTTTGTTCTTGGTGTTCTTCTTAATCTTCAAAGTGTTCTTGTTTTTCTTCTTGTTTAGATCTTAAAATTTTTAAGTTTGGTGTTGCTTTGTGTTTTTCTTTGTAATTTTCGAATTCTAGGTGTCTTAGATCTAAAAATTTTAAGTTTGGTGTCTTTTTGTTGTTTTTCCCTTTCTTCATTAATTCAAAAAAATAAAAAAGATCTTTTCTTTCACTTTAATTTTCAAAAATCACCAAAATGATTTCAAATTTTAATTTCAAAATCATTATCTTATCTTATCTTAGTTTTAAATTTCAAAATCATATCTTTTTCAAATTACTATCTTATCTTTTTATCTTTCTTTAAAATTCAAAAATCTTATCTTATCTTATTTCAAATTCAAATTTTAAAATTTAATTTTCAAAATTTAAAATTTAAATGTTCAAAATTCAAAATCTTTTTCAAAAATCAAATTTCAAATCTTATCTTTTTCAAATATTTTTCAAATCTTTTCAATTTCTATCTTATCTTTTCTAATTTCAAATTTTAAATTCAAATCTTTTTTTAATCTTCTATCTTATCTTGTTTTCAAATCTTTCTTAATTAGTTACTTGTTTTCTCTTTCTTCTTTTTCAAAACTTCATAACTAATTCTTCTCTCTCCTCTAATTTTCGAAAATATCTTCTTTATTTCTCTCTCTTCTTTTTCAAAAGTTCATCATTTAATTTTCAAATCTTTTTAGTTAATTAATTTTTATTTTTGAATTTAATTAATAATTAAAAAAAACAAAAATATTTTCTCTTTTTACTTCTAATTTTTGAATTCTTCTCTCCTCATAGCTGAATTCTTCTTCTCCCTTCTCTATCTTTATTCTTCTTTTCTTTTTTCTTCACATCTCAAAGGGAGTCATCTGTTCTTTAACATAGAGCTCCCATTCTTCTTCTTTCTTGTCTTCTTTTTCTTATTTATGACCAGAAACAGAGATAAAGAACCTCTCTTTAATCCTGACCCTGAACCTGAGAAAACTCTAAGGATGCGTTTACAACAAGCTAAAGCACAACACTCCGGAAGAAACCTCTCAGAAAATTTCGAACAAGAAGCTGAAGACATGGCAGACAATGCTAATAATGGAGAAGATGCAAGAAGTGTTCTTGGTGACTACACCATACCAACCTCTAATTTCTATGGAAGAAGTATCTCCATACCTTCCATTAGAGCTAACAACTTTGAGCTTAAGCCTCAGTTAGTCTCTCTTCTGCAACAGAATTTCAAGTTCCATGGACTTCCACTAGAAGATCCACACCAATTCCTGTCAGAATTCTTGCAAATCTATGACACTGTTAAGACCAATGGAGTGGATCATGAGGTCTATAGACTTACGCTCTTTCCCTTTGTTGTTAGAGACAGAGCTAAAATATGGTTGGATTCTCAACCTAAAGAGAGCCTAGACTCTTGGGAAAAGTTGGTCAATGCTTTCTTGGCCAAATTCTTTCCTCCTCAAAGAATGAGCAAAACCAGAGTGGAAGTTCAGACCTTCAGACAAAGAGAAGGTGAATCCCTCTATGAAGTTTGGAAAAGATACAAGCAACTAATAAGGAGATATCCTTCTGACATGCTCTCAGAATGGTCTATCCTAGGCATCTTCTATGATGGCTTGTCTGAGATGTCTAAAATATCATTGGACAACTCTGTAGGTAGATCACTCTACTTGAAGAAAATGCCTGCAGAAGCAAGAGAACTCATTGAGATGGTTGCAAACAACCAATTCATATACACTTCTAAGAGAAATTCTGTGAACAATGGGGTCCCTCAGAAGAAAGGAGTTCTTGAAGTCGACACTCTGAATGCCATATTGGCTCAGAACAAGATCTTGACCCAGCATGTCAATATAATTTCTCAGCATTTGATTGGAATGCAAGCTGCAGCTGGTAGCATTCAAGAAGCTTCCTCTGAAGTAGAAGCTTATGATCCTGACCAACCCACCATGAAAAAGGTGAATTACATGGGAGAACCCTATGGAAACACCTACAATCCCTCATGGAGGAACCATTCTAACCTTCCATGGAAGGATTAACAGAAGTCTCAGCAAGGCTTCAATAATAATTAAGGTGGAAGAACCCAGAACAGGTTCAACAACAGATCACTATTCCCATCTTCTCAGGAACATATGGAGACCCCTAAGCAGAGCCTTTCTGACTTGGTAACTATAGTCTCCAACCTCTTTAAGACCACTCATAGTTTTATAACTGAAAAAAGGTCCATCAGAAATTTGGAGGTACAAGTTGGTCAACTGAGCAAGAGAATTCCTGAAACTCCTCCTGACACTCTTCCTAGTAACACTGAAGTGAACCCAAGAGAAGAGTGCAAGGCCATCACCACAGAGGACGAGGCCGAATCTGGAGAAACTAGGATGGCATTGAACGCCAGTGAGGAAGACCTCACTGGGCGTTCAACGCCCAAGCTGGCGTTGAACGCCAGTGAGAAAGCCCTCACTGGGCGTTCAACGTCCAAACTAGCAGGGACTCTGGTGTTGAACGCCAGTAAGGAAGGTCTTACTGGGCGTTCAATACCCAACTTGGCAAAGGAATTGGCATTGAACGC
Source organism: Arachis hypogaea (assembly GCF_003086295.3). NCBI lineage: Eukaryota > Viridiplantae > Streptophyta > Magnoliopsida > Fabales > Fabaceae > Arachis > Arachis hypogaea. The sequence continues at coordinate 35,366,689 of NC_092052.1, read as the reverse complement.
CAGTAAAGGGATGCATGATACGCGTTCAATGTCCAAAGAACCACCATAACTGGGGTTGAACGCCAGTAAAGACCTACCTACTGAGTGTTCAGCATCCACTGAAGAAATTTCTATCCAAGAATTAAAGGAAGCCAAGGCTCATGTAGAGACCATAGAGGTTCCCTTGCATGCACTCCTGCAGTGCATGAGTTCTGATGAATACTCATCCTCTGATGAGGATGAGGACACTAGGGAAGAGCAAGTTGCTCGGTACCTAGGAGCTCTCATAAAGCTGAATGCCAAGCTGTTTGGTACAAAACCTTTGGAGGAAGAGCCTCCAATGCTTACCAAAGACCTCAATGCTTTGGTACAGCAGAAGCTAACTCAGAAGCTTCCGGATCCCGGACGCTTCCTAATTCCTTGCACCATAGGCACCATGACCTTTGAGAAGGCTTTGTGTGACCTAGGGTCAAGTATAAACCTCATGCCACTCTTTGTAATGGATAAGTTGGGAATCTTTAAGGTACAAGCTGCAAACATCTCACTAGAGATGGCAGACAAATCAATGAAGAAAGCATATGGCTTAGCAGAGGATGTATTGGTAAAGGTTGAAGACCTTTACATCCCTGCAAACTTCATAATCTTAGATACTAGGGAAGATGAGGATGAATCCATCATCTTTGGAAAACCTTTCCTAGCCACTACCAATACTATCATTGATGTAGCTAAGGGAGAACTGCTTTTACAACTAGGGGAGGATCACATCTTGTTCAATATGCCTCACCCCAACTCTCCCTCTGAAAAAAGAGAGATAACTGTGCAACACTTAGTGTTCCAACCATCTCTTTCAGTGTAGAGCTTTACTAAGCCCCCAAATACCAATTCTAAGTTTGGTGTTCAGAAGCCATCAATAAGCACTGAGAACAAAGGTACTAAGAAAAAAGTACCTAAAGGATGGAAGGACAAGAAAGTCCCCACTGAAGGCCTCTTACCTGGCATGAGAGTTGTCTTCAACAAGAAACTAGTCATACCACATACAGTGAGTCGTGTCTTATCTCTAGAGCATGCATGTGGAGCTCATCCATGAGAAGATAGGAAGAAAGTTGACTGTAAGGGGCAAAATTTTAAGCCCATATCATTCTCCTTAAGGAGCTAACCATCAAGCTAGTGATGTTAAAGAAGTGCTTGTTGGGAGGCAACCCAACCTTATTTAGTTATTTCTATTTCCTCTAATTTCTTAAGTTTGTTTTTCTTTAGGTTCATGATCATGTGAAGCAATCAGAAAAGAGACAAAAAGGTTCAGCAATGAAAACAGAACACTCTGGATAGAGTGTCTTGCTGGCGTTGAACACTAGCCAGGGAGCACTGGCTGGGCGTTCGACGTCCAAAATGGCAACCTTGCTGGCGTTGAACGCCAGCCAGAGGTAGACCCTGTGCATTCAAACATCCATGCAGAGGGCAGGGATTCTGAATTTCCTAGCCTCTCAGGACCAGTGGGTCCCACAACATCTTTACCTACCCCACTTCTTCCCTCTTACTTTCACTCTTTCCCATACACTCTTTCCTATAAACCCTAGCCCAATCACACCCATATCACTTTCCCAAATCCATTATAACTCCCACCAACTCCCACCCACTTCAAAATCAAATTTTCCTCCCATTTATCCCACCCTTGCCCGAACCCTAACCTAGCCTACTCCTATAAATACCCTCATTCTAACCCTTTATATACACACCTTTCATACACATCAAAGCCCCCTTGGCCGAATTACTTTCTCCCTCCTTCTTCTTCTATTTTCTTCTTCTTCTACTCCATTCTTCTCTTTTATTTATTTTTTGCTTGAGGACAAGTAAAGCTTTTAAGTTTAGTGCGGGAAAAGCATTGCTTTTTGCTTTCTATTACCACTTATAGCACCCAAGGTTGGAGAACCCCCTAGAAAGAGGAAAGGAAAGGTCGTAGCCGCCACCTCCGAATCTTGGGAGATGGAGAGATTCATCACCAAAGCCCACCAAGACCACTTCTATGAAGTAGTGGCAGAGAAGAAGGTGATCCCTGAGGTCCTGGTATGTGAAATTGTTACTCTGAGGTTGTAAAATTTGTTGTTCGTTCTCTCCCTAGTAATGGCGCCAACAAACTGGTGCACAATACCATGGTCCAAGCATAACTTCACAACTTCGCACAACTAACCAGCAAGTGCACTGGGTCATCCAGAGTGTGCTTAAGAACTCTGAACACCTCTATCTAGGGATTCTAGCAAAGCTGATTCACAATCTGAAAGGATTCACCCAGTTAAGTGTCTATGGCATTTATGTATCCAGTGGTAATACTGAAAAATAAAGTGCTTAGGGCCACGGCCAATACTCTAAAAAGCTGTGTTCAAGAACCATAAAGAATTGAACTAGGAGAGTCAATAATATCATCTGGATTCTAAGTTCCTAATGATGCCAACACTTCTGAGTTTAATGGATAGTGAGATGCCAAAATTATTCAGAAGCAAAAAGCTACTAAGTCCCGCTCATCTAATTGAAACTGAGCTTCATTGCAAACTCTGAGATTTATTGTGTCTTACTCTTATTTTTATCCTACTTTGTTTTTGGTTTCTTAGGGACAAGCATCAGTTTAAGTTTGGTGTTGTGATGAGCGGATATTTTATACACTTTTTGCCATCATTCATATAGTTTTTAGTATGTTTTGTTTAAGTTTTATTAAGTTTTCATAGGTTTTAGTGCAAAATTTACACTTTTGGATTCTACTTTGAGTTTGTGTATTTTTATGCAATTTCAGGTATTTTTTAGCTGAAATTGAGGAGCTGGAGCAAAACTTTGATTCAGAGGCAGAGAAAGCACTGCAGATGCTGCCAGGATCTGACCTCCTTGCACTCGAAAGAGCTTTTCTGGAGCTACAAACATCCAAATGGAGCGTTCTCAACGGCCATGGAAATCTAACATCTAGAGCTTTCCAGTAATATATAATATTTCATACTTTGCTTCAGAATTCAAGGCCCAAAACTGGCGTTCAACGCCAGCCATCTGCCCTATTCTGCCTTATTACTGTTTTATCTTCAACCCGTGTTTGATTCTCTATTCTAAGATGTATCTTCGTTCTTCATCCTTATGAATGTGTTGAACTGGCATAAGGTTATCTCATTCTACATGGGTTCAGAGTGAGTCTTTCATCGGACAATGATGAACCACTAGCTTGATTATACATCTCTTAAACGGCTAATCCACGAGTTCATTGGGGACTTCTCGAGACATCAGTTCAGCCGAGGTATGGGTTGATTAAGGTCTTTGTGGTAGAGGCTAGAACCAAGGGCGCAGCATTCTCTGATCTGGAAGATTCGACCTTGTCTGTGGCGTTTTGAGTAGGATCACTAAGGGGAATGGACTGCAGAAGCTTCACCCTCAATCAGACTGGATTCGCACTAACCCTGGGGTTCAGATCTGGAGGAGTATTGGTGACCTCTCAAGTAAGGCGTTGATCACATACAGCCTGCCATAGGGTTCTCACTATAGGGTTACAGAATTGCTATAATAAGATACGTAAACTAAAACTATTTTTATAGTACAGTGATCATTGTTCGTCTTATGAGTCTTTCCAAAAACTATGGGTTCACATTCAAAATCCAGAAATCCTTTTTTTAAAGAGAACTTGGTTAATTCCTCAAAATCAAAAACATTTTTCCTTTCTGGTAAAATCTTAAAAGTTTTCCTAGACAGTATGAATGACCAACATGTCTCAAGCATAGGTTCAATTAAGTCTATGCTGTAAGAGTTTAATTTTTCATACTTTACTAGACTATAAACATGAAAGCAGTTACGTACGCGATATAAATGATCATCCTGTTCCAACCATAGGTTCATTAAGTCTATGCTGAACCAGTCAGATACTTTATATAGAACTAGACCTCAAACAAACCAATCACAGTCTCAGGGCCATCGAAATCCAACACGGCCCCCGGCCCAAACAACTTAATCATCAACCAATTCATCACAAACCAACCAATCAAAACACAATCATAATTAATGTAGTTCAAGCACAATCAAAGCAGTTACATCAAGTATAGCAAAAAGCAGTTAAACATAATTATTCACGTAGGCAAATCAATTACAATATGCACACCCGAACAATGTCAAATAGATGCATATGATGAATGTCTGTCCTACTAGCTGTGATATCATATTGTCGGAACAATTGCCAACCCGACACATTCCCATAGGAATGTCGCCTTTCGATCACGTATATAGCTACGGGAACCCCCCTCCCCCCCCCACGGATATAGTGCTGGGCACACTCCTATGATCCGAAAGGATGTGAGCGGGACACTCTGTCTCTGACCTCACATCTACACGTAAGCGGGATTAACCAACCATCCTTACGCGGGTGCCGCAACCTCGACAAGCAGGATTAACCAACCGTTCTTGCCAGGCACAAGTGACTTATCAACAATCTCAGTAATATCCACAATCAATCAGACTCAATATCTTATTTCAAAAATCATTATTGGCCCATTTACTTTCAAATAACAAACGTATTTGATAAGAGAATTTTCGTATAGTTTGGAATCAATCAAAACTAGAATCAATTCGTTGGTAGCATAGTCCAAACCAACAATGAACTCTCAAGATCAAATAATAAAGTCAATACAAAATAAAACGAGAGTATTTAGCTCCCGGGTCATCTTCCCTAAGAGTTGCAATTAAGTGTACAATCATTGGCTATGAGAGAGACCATGGGGATTGGGGAATGAAAGCAAGAGAGGAAGAGATGTAAATAGCAAGGAATTAAATGAACATGCAAGAGAGTAAATGAAAGCAAGTAAAGGCAATGCAAGGAATGTAGATGGCAACTCTTGGCAAGACTTGTGGAATTTAGGATTCCTATCCTAGTTATGGACCACAAACATAGCAATTGTGTGGAATCAATCCAAATTAATCAATTCTCCTTGAGAATTAGTCAAAAGAGCATACTTGATCTTAATCCATAAGTTCTAGTCAACTCACTAATTACTTAGTGAAAGACTAGTGTTAATGGAAACCAAACCAATTAACTATTCTCACACAATGCGGAATGGACATCCATAACTCAATTCCACACAAACACCCAATTTCTCAACCAAGAGTGAGAAAACTTAACATGCAAGAAATTAAAAGTCAAAAGCAATAAAACTCAAAGCAAGTAAAATTAAAGTGCAAGAAACCTCTTGGCAAGTAATTGAGAGCTAAGATCACCTATCCTAGACATTGACCACAAACACATGATGATTATGAAGAGTTAATCCTACTTAGTCAACCCTACATCGAGGATAAGTCAAATAGGCATAGTTAATTTCAATCCCTAAGTCCTATGTCAACACATAGAGTCAAGGAAAACCAAATCAACTAACTACTCTAATATATCAAACAAGAATGGACATCAATGACACAAGGATCACCAAAGTCATCAAATTCAAGCCAAGAGTGGAGAAAAACTAAGTAAAAACTAAGCCAAGCATTTTATCAAACACTTGGTGTGCATGAAAATAAAATAACATTAAATTACAATAAAATAAATTCTATAACTACCAAAGCAAGAAAATAACAATAACAACTAAAGAAAGTAATAAATGACATGGAAACATAAATTTGCATTAATTGAAAGTAAAATGTAACAAGAGTGTCATAAAACATAAATTGACAAAATAAAGGAAATAACAAGAGAAATGAATAAGAAAAAGAAGCAATAACAATAAATGACAAGGAAAAGTAAATAGAAACAAGAATTAAAAGTAGAAATTACAAGAAATTAAACTAAAGAACCCTAATTCTAGAGAGAGGGGGGAGCTTCTCTCTCTAGAAACTAAGAGAAAACATCATAAAAACTAAACCTAATTGCCCCCCCTTGTTTCCACTTGAATTGGGGTTGAAATAGCTTCAGAAATGAGTTGGACTGGGTTTTGGAGGCCCAGAATTCTCCCCGAGTGATTTACAATTAATGAGCTGACGTAACTCGGGTCACGCGTACGCATCGTTTGCGCAAAAATCCATCCACGTGTACGCGTGGGTCACGCGTACGCGTCGCTCACAAATCTTCGTTGTGCGTACGCACGCGTGCTGAAACTTCCAAACTCCATTTCTTCATGGTTTCTTCCCTTTTGCATGCCCTTTTCCTCACTTCTTCAACCCATACTTGCCTTGAAAGCCTGAAATCACTTAACAAATACATCAAGGCACCAAATGAGATTAAAGTGAATTAAAATTAACTAAATTAAGCACAAAAGAGCATGTTTTCACTTTCAAGCACAATTTAGGAAGAAATCATGAAACTATGTTATTTCAATGAATAAGTGCAAGAAGAGTTGATGAAATCCATCCAAATAGAGCAAATAAATATCATCAAATGTGGATTTATCAAAGAATTTAAATCTTGCCAAGAATCACTTTTCAAAGCGGAGCCACTTTCCACATCTTTCCAAAACTTCCAAACAATTTCAAAACCAGGTCGAATTCAAAATCTCTTTTATAATTTTCCATTTCAAAAATTCATTAACCAATCATAATTCAACTTTAACCAAACCTCATTTTCATCAACTCATGTCCCTTACCATTACAACTTGCATTTTAATACCATATCAACCCATTTCATTAACAACCATTATAAATATTACTTTTAACCAATTCAACTTATCCTATGGTTCTTCTAGTCTAAGTTTTAACAACACCTTAAATGTTAAACGCACGAAACCTAAACCATACGCGTTAGAGAATTCCTTTTTGTCTCGACCCGAAATTAACTGCAACCGAAATCTCAACTCCGCTTGCTTTCTCAATGGCAGAACAGCCTCAATCGCAACATGCAAACTCGACTTCTAATTCCTAAAAACATTAATATCACGGAAATCTTAAAACACATAACGGAAAAACTAAAGGCAAGGATTCGAAATAGAGTACACTTACGGTAGCAGCAGAATTGAGCAGCCGCAATCCCGAGTGACTCAAAAACATTCATTTTAAATCAAGATTTGGTGATAAAGTTTCTCAGCTCTCAAGACTTTAGGGGAGAATAACCTAACTCATTTCCTTAAATTTATTGAAAACCTCTAAAACCTTAACTTCTTGATTTAAATAAATAAAATAGAATTTAAACTAAAACCAAATCATGTATCCGAATATTCCGAACCAATTTCAAAACCAACTTACTTAAACCAAAACCAAATTCTTTTAAACCGAAATCCAATTTTCAATTTCATTCTTAAACCTATTTCCAAAGGCTCGAAATTTGTTTTAGTTTTGCCAAATCAAAGTTCTAGAGAATAGTTCAAACTTTTCCAAAAACATCGACAAGTGAAATTAGTTAATCAAAATTCAAGTTTCTTTTAAATCCACTAAAACTCCTCCAAATTTGTTTACTTAAATCAAATTCCAAAACATAAGAATTTTCCTCTTTAAATCAACTTTAAAACATAATTCTTTTCTTAAATATACATTTAAAATATAATAATTTTCTTAACAAAATAACTTCAAACATAAATTCATTTATCAATAATTTAATTCAAAGCAAAATTTATTATTTTTAAAATAACATTTTCAAACAAAGTCTCGAATTTTATAGAAATTTCGATAGTATCTCCCTTAAAACTTGGACTTTGCCACCCTTTTCGGGTCCCAACCAAACCAGTCCTCAACTCTTTCCAACAGGTTCAAGACCAAATCAGTTTCCAATAAAACCAAATTCAGACTTTTAAATATTAAAATCATTTCAAATCAAACCAATCAGAAATCTCCATTTTAACAAAATTAGACCTTATTTCAATCAAGCAGACAACCATATTCACCCAAGAAAAAATAGACAATGCGTAAGACTTACATAATCACCATAAACATATTTCGCTCATCACATCACAGTGACAAGTTGAAATCATAAAAGTCCCTACCTCGAAAAGTCAAAATCATAAACCAAACACGTCAACAAAACTCTTTTTTCTCAGCTCGAAACCAACAGCAACTGCAAACTTAGCCCCTGATCACTTTTGCAGCAATCACAGTGACTTAAAACCGACATGCAACGCTCAGAACACGACCCTACGTTACCAGAATTTCAAAGTTTATAACCAAACATAACAAAATACTAACGCAGGATTTTTGAAACAGAAATACTTACTGTAATAAGAAAAACAAAATAGCAGCGGTCTCTGAATTGGTCTGGCGGCAGCGGTGACCTGAACAACATGCAGCAACGACGAAGTTCCTGGAAACTTAACGTAAAGGAAACCAACTTAAAACCCTTACCGGTAGTGGATCTCAGTGGCGGCAGCAGTGTTTCTTGGCGGCAAAAGCTCGGTCACCGCGGTGCGGCTCCCCGCAGCAGTGACGGTGAGGGCAAGGCACTGACTGCGGCGACAAAAACGCGAGGAAGGGCGACAAGGCGCGGTGGTTCCAGGCCCGTGACCATCTCTCACTTGCGAGCCTTCTCTCCCTGTGGCTCTGCTCTCGACGGCGATGTGGCGTGGTGGCAGCGCGATGGACGGTGGCAATTGTGCAGGCAACGCGATGGTGGCGACGAGCTGGAGCACAAACGACGACGACTAAGGCAGCGGTCTCCCTCTCCCACCGGCACTCCCACTCTCTTTCTCGGATCTCCTCTCTTCTCGGTCAACAGTGGCGGCGACTCCCAACAAACGGCAATGCAGCACGGCGGCGAGGAGCTGGCACGGTGGCATGGCGCGGCTGGCCAGCAAGCTCCTCCTTCCCCTCTTCCCTTCTTCTCTGCGGATCCCTCTTCTCTCTTCCTTTTCTGTTTCTTTTTCTTTTCTTTTCAGCTGAAGCTGCGTGTGTGTTGGCTTGTGCGTATGTGTTGGTATGTGTGTGTGATGTTGAGGAGGAAGGGTGGCTAGGGTTTCACTTAGGAATAGGGGAAAAGTTTGCGTTGATAGAATTAGGGTTTGTGTATAAAATTGAGATTTTGGGTTTAATTAGAGTAAGGTCATTTTAATAAAATTGGAGCATAGAGTATTAATTTGAAATCTAATTTAATTGATTAAAATTACTTTAAAATATTATTTGTGGAATAAAAATACTAATTGATTCTCAATCAATTACTCTAATTGAAAATACATCGTAATATAATTAATTTTCTTTATCCTTAAAACTTAAAGTATTAAATTATGAAAATATAAAGTATTTAAATTAAATCATATAAAATTCTTATTATTTGACAACTACTAACTTTATAATTTAAATATAGAGAATAACTCAATAATTATAAAATTAGATAAAATCCTAATTTAAATAGCTAAACCTCATTATTTTTGGATTTCTAAAATTTTAAATTGTAAATAGAAAAATAATCCATAATTATAGAGTTTGATAAAAATCCTTAATTTATTTCAAATCCAATTAATCAAAACTGCCTCTAATTATTTTCAATAAAATAATTTCTGAAATTAAAACTGTAAATAAATATATGATTTGAAAGTAGTTCAAAATAGGATTTTTCGAAATTTCTGGGTCTTACAATAGGGCTCCTCCCTAACTTGATTTCCATTTCCATAATATGATCCCTCATTAAAGTTTTCATTCTCTACAACATAATTGTAACCAAACTCATAGCCAAAGGGATGAGAATTCATGGTGAAAAGGGAAAACAAAAAACAAGAACTATTAAGAAACAAAGAGACAAAATCCTAACTACTAACTCAAACAAGCAAACAAACAAAGTGAAAACTATTTATAATATTAACATATGTACAATAACCAATAACAAGCATACATTGTAATTCCCCGGCAACGGCGCCAAAAACTTGATCATCAGTCCGGAATTTCTTCTCAATAAGAGAATCACTTCGTTGCAAGTATAGTTCTAAACCAACAATTGACCTGCATCAGAGTTTAATTTTATTTGTCACAGTGTAAACCAATAAAAATAACTGAGAGTATTAGATCTCAGATCATATCTCAAAGAAATTGCAGTGAGGTATGCGTGTTATCAGTTATGAGGTTCAAGGGGGTGGTTTGCGGATAAGAAGACAACAATCTAAATGACAATAAAAAAAAAAGCAAACTAAAGATGACAAATGATAAAGAGGCATTCATGGCAAGGATTGAGAATCAAGGTCTTCTATCCTAGTCATTAATCATAACACAAGAATTACCAAGAGTTAAGTCTATTACGTTATCTCCAATACTGGGAGAATATCAAGTAGGCCTAGTTAATCCCAATCCATAAATAGCATCAATGGAAACAAGATTAACTAACAACTCTAGAACACCAACATAAATTGGGTATTAATGACTCAAGACTACCAAGCTTCCCTTTCCAAGCCAAGAATGCTCAAAATCTACTATAAAACTAGGCCAAACATTTTTATCAAACACTTGGTATGCATAAAAAGAGAAGCATATTAAATTGCAGTAATAATAAAATCTACTGCTACCAAATGCAAGAAAATAACAACAATAACTCAAACAAGCATTAAAAGAACATAAAATTTCAAATTGCATTAAATAAAATTGAAATTAACAAGAGTTCATAAAACTAAAAATTAGCTGAAATAAAAAATTAATAAGAAGAACTAAGAGAATTAAACTACTAGAGTATGAAAATATAAATGAAACTACACTAAAACAAGAACTAAAGAGAGAAATTAAAGAGAAAATTAAATTAAGAATCCTAATTCTAGAGAGAAGAAGGAGCTGCTCTCTCTAGAAAACTACTCTAAAATATATTTCTAACCTAATCTAATTGCTCTCTCCTTTGTTCTATCTTGAATTTTGTCTCAAATACTTTAAAAATGAGTTGGATTTGGGCTTGAATGAGCTCAGAAATCGTTATCCATGATTTCTTTAAGTGAGTCACGTGCTGAATGTCACGCGTACGTGTGGGTCACGCGTACGCGTCGGCTTACGAATTTTCTGGTCATGCGTACGCATGGGTCACGTATATGCGGAACTGGGCAGATTTCCAAACTTCATTTCTTCATGAATTCTCCTCTTTTACATGCTTTTTCTTCATTCCTTCAATCCAAGCTTTGCATTCTAAACCTGAAATCACTTCATCAAACACATCAAGGCATCAAATAGAATTAAAGTGAATCAAATTTAGCAAATTAAAGGCATAAAAAATATGTTTTTACTCTTAAGTACAATTTAGAAAAAATTCACAAAACATGCTATTTCATTGAATAAATGTGAGATAAGTTGATGAAATCCACTAAATTCAACACAAGATAAACCACAAAATTGGGGTTTATCATAGTTCTACCGGTGATAAGGAGGTTTGGGTTGATAGGAGGTGAAGAGTTAGATTAGAAATAGAATCCTTTAGATAGAGTACCGAATCTCTGCTTTAATATACTTCTTTAAGTTTAAATCTGAGTGTCGAAGTTCTAGGAATGCCTCTGGCTTTTCCGGGACCTTATATATTATCTATGTGGGAACCTCTACTATGCTGAGAAGTGAGAACCCCCGATTCTCATTCCATACATATTGTTTTTTAGATGCAAGGCGTGACGCGCCTCGCTGATGAGCATGCTAGATTTACTTTCTTAGAAGCGAAGACTTATCTTTTGTGCTTTTTATATTATGTTTTAGTTAGTTTTGTGTGTGCGCGCGCGCGCGTGTGTGCGTGTGCGTGTGTGTGTGTTGTGTACTCTGGCCGGCCTTTGCTTCGCAGGTCGAGTTTGGATCTTGTTATTTGTATTTTTGGCACTCTATATCATATGTATCTTATGCTTCCATACGCTATTATCTGTTTCTTCTACGCTTATTCGGACGAGTGTGATGCGAGTTTCTGTTACGTTTTTGCTTAACTTATTTTTCAAGACTCCTAGTTATAATTTTTTAGCTATATTTATATGTCTTTTGTTTTTAGAGATCTTAATATCTCATCACCTTTAGTTTATGTCATAAACGTAAAACTTTGTGTGGTAGAGTGTTACAACCTAGATTACCTCTTATTTTCGATCTTTCTATGTTGTTTTTATTTGTTAGTTAAATTTCACATTTACCCTTTGCATGTTCTGTTAAAGACTTTTGGTACTGATCATTTCTCCAAAATGAATTCAATTCCCATATTTGTTAAGAAAAAAAAAAGATTGTAAAATTTTAAATGAGATAAATAAGATAGTTTTATTACTTATTTCATTTACAAATTATATTTATGAGAAATTTATTTTTATAAATTATATACGTGTATATCTATTTTATATACGGTAACAACGAAATTTGGTAATTTGATAACTAAAAAGGGTTTTTGTGGAACAAGATAAAATCGATATAATTTATTATGATTTTGATTGTATTGATTTTATTTTTCATTATAATCTAATTTGATTAAAAATATTGTTAATTTTTTCAAAATTGAATTATATCCAATTTAAGATTTAAATTTTACAAATTTTGTATAAATTGTATTTTATCCAAATTTAAAATTGTTTTTTTTTTAAAGTCAAATAATATAATACAATCTAAATTATAATAGTTTAAATCACATTAGATTAAAGAATAAATTCAAATCAATATAATACATATCATAATCATTTAAGTTAAATTGCATTAGACGAAAAATAAATAAAATTAATACAATCTAAATCATAATAAATTATATTTATTTTAATTTTAAAATCGATTCAAGCCTTATTGCAAGAACACAATTATGCTACATTTATACCACGATTCAGCAGTGAAATTAACCACGTATATAAAATTAACCATGTATATAAAATGTATGTTAAAACATAAAATATATATTAAAAATATGTTAAATAATATTGTTTTGTCGATTTTTAACAAATTGATGGTGGTTCGATATCTAGTAGTCTGGGAGTGAAACCTATTCTTCTTTGCAGGTACCAATTTTCTAAAAGCGCATCAAAGTGTCTTCGATTAGACGGATAATGGGATAAAAGATAAATTAAAATTTATAAAAGGGTAAAAGAAGCAAATGAATAAAGCTTTCGAAAAGAAAATGTGCTGAAATCGGAAAAAACTGCGTTGAAATTAAAAGAAAACAGTAAAATGCCTTCAACCAGGTCAAAGGACTTTGACATGAAAGTTAAAAGTGCAGAAATGTAAATTGGACGTTGAAATTAAATGATACTTGGAAAATAAACTTGCTTGAAAAATAAAGTTTACAAGAAAATAAATTGAAAGAGTAAAAACATGGAAGGAACCCTACAGAAAAGTAACTCGATCGCAGACTCGGAAATTCTCTGGGGATGTGAGTGTGCTTGAGAATTTTCTGAGTTAAAGTTCCAACCTTTATTCCCTAAAACTTTCTAGTATTTATAATCCACTTTTGTAACTGACAATTAATTACAGAAACACAACCTTGAATGCACACTCCTTGGTAACCGTTTCGCCCCTTGGCTAATTAAACGCTTACTCATAAATTCTCCACATGGTGAATGTCTTCAACTTCTCCACTCACATAACCGTTCGATCTTCTCTTCGAAATAACTCATTCGATAACTTTCTTCGAATACCTGACTGGTTTGACCTGTTCAATTTGATAAAATATTTCGAAATTGAATCCGCATCGAGTACCTCCAGCCAATGCTTGCACGTGCATCTTTTCGGGACCTACTTATATCTTTGACCTCTTTACTACTTCAAACCAACTTACCTTAATCGAAAATATTTTTCGATCAACAAATTGTCCCCTTGGATTAATGTGTTTGCCTTTAACAACAACATTATTCGGAAGATAAAACACTTAATCCAAATTCAAATTTCAATCTCTTAAATTAGTAATAATTACCATTTAACTTCCTATTAATACTGATCCACTCAACACGTTTCCCGAAACAGATGCTTTCTCTCTCCACCTCTTCACCTTCTTCGGGAAGTTACCTTTTTTGCACTCATTCTGCAATAACGGGCACAACAACACATCCTTTAAATTTGACATTGTCGCTTTTCTTCAATTTTTTGCGAACCCTTACTATCTGAATTCCTTTTGCACCAATCTTTCTTGCGTAACCCTTAACTTCTCAAATTTCCCTTTTTTCCGTTCTGCAATGGCTACTTCCTCTTCTCACATCGCTGTCCAAGACAAGGGTAAAGGTCCCTTGGAAGCACCACCAGCTCCACCAACACTTCATATACTGAACCAAGTCAACGATGAAGTTATTGGTGATCCCCAACTTCAGGTTGATGATAACAGAATTTTAATCCCTTTCACAGTAGGCGGAGATGTACATTGCTTCCTCAGGCCTGTCGAAACCCTGGAGAGGGCAAATAAAAAACTGCCTTTCTTCTCTAGTGCTCAAGGGGAAGACTTATTGATTAAACAAGCCTTGGACATCTCCTTTTTCGTCAATCAAAAACCCTTCAGGAACAATCCAAAAATCAACCCTCGAGGAGCCGATTTTACAGCTTGGCTTCAACGCCTTGCTCCTTCAAAAAGTGCTGCTTGGGGGGGCTCTGGGGATTCAGGAACTCCTAAGGCTTTCTCATTTCGCACCCTCAACGCTCCCTTGGATGATCGGAGCTGTGACATGTTTCTGGAACAGGACAACCAATAATTTATACCTTCCTTATGGAATGGTTGAAATGTCTCTCTTGGATGTGGCGCTATTACAAGGCTTCCCATAAATCCTCCAGACTGCACACCTGACATGCAACCAAGACGCCACTACAACATTGCCCCTACAAGCTCTTACAGTGATTTTATTGCTCACCATATGGGCAAAAAAGGCACTCCCGTCACAGACGATGAACATGTAGCCTTTTTATTCTATTGGTTAAATGCCATCATTTTCTGTTCTCGAAGTGTCTAGATGTCAAAATTTTTTCTGCCTCTGGCTGCTCTGCTTCACGAAGGTAATACCCTTAATCTGGCTAAGCTTCTTCTAGGGCATGTTTTCGAAGAGCTTGGTCAATTTGTGCATTGTCTTCGAGACAATAATCTGACCAATACTAATGGTCCCCTCTGGCTTCTTCAACTATGGCTTAATGTCATTTTTGAAAAGTATATGACAAAGCCTGGAGGTGGCGCTACTGACAAGCAACACATCGAGGGCTCCCGACTGGCTGACTACAAGCCAAACTTTCCAGATACACAATCGGATGAAAATCGATTTTGGGCGATTTTTTCTCTCTTCCATTCTTGCAAAGATTTTGATAATGAAAACCTCAATTTCGCCCCTTTTTGCGTCGAAATTGTGGTCCTACGTGGCTTGATCGCTTGCTCTTCCCACATGATATTGAGGAAAATGAACTGGCTAATCGAAACTGGGCAAACTTGCTAGCTGTTCAAGTAATTCCTACGGGGCTACCTCAGCATAAAAAGGAAAAATTCAAGGTGACCATGTACACACCTCACCTTACAGCTAGGCAACTGGGATTTTCACAAGCCATTCCAACCCCTTTTTCTCGAAACAGCAAGCCACTTTGCCACATTACTCTGACTTCTCAGGATGACCTCAATTTCCTCCTCGCAACAAACCAACAACACAGGGAATGTTTCAATTTCCTTGTTTATGATCGCAGCTTATACATCTCCAAGTCCTGTTTCGAATGGTGGACTGCTTACTACTCTAGGTACAATCACACTTTGGAGGAAATCCAGCAATCTGCCGTTCGAACAGCCCCTGCTGCTGAAAGTTCTCCCAAAAAATATCACAAAAGGAAAGCTGATACTGCAGCTTCCTGTCGACAACCTCAACATAAAAGTCAAAGGACTCCCACCAGGACTTCTAAAAGGGTAACTGCTTTCTTACACACACCCATGCACTTCGAAAGCTCTGACGGAAGTGATCAAACCATCCAGAACATCCTTACCGCTTCCTCTCAATCAGAGGATACAGCTGATTCAGACCCTGGTCCTCAGCTAATTCGAAGGCTAAGACGCACTCTGGTAACATTATCATTTCTACATATTTCATTTAAGTTAGAATAAATCTTAACTTATAACTGTGTACCTTTTATATCAGCCTACCATTGCTGCTCACTCAATCACATCTCCTGTGGCACCTAATCAACTACTTCTGCAACAACACCTGGATTTGGGCCATTCTAAATCTCATGATTCGATTCAAGCTACAGGATCTGTCGAACCACTACAGGCTGCTTTTCCACCTCCCATCGAAACACCAGTGATTGATTAAACAAAAGATCATTCACAACATTTTCCAACACCAACACAAATCCTTGATCCAAGTTCTCCAAAAAACCAAGCTCCACTTTCTACTGAAAACCAAGTAGCCCCAGATTCTGATTCTGTTTCTCGAGTCGCTGAAACTACTAATTCAGACTCGCCTCGATCTAGAATCTTAGAAACTCCTCAAGGATTCTCCAGTCCCCCTCAACAAGCCAAGTTTCAAACCCCTCCTGGTCAAGAATCTGGACACTTGGGCACTTCTACCACACCTACAAGTGCTACATTGGCTAACTTTATCTCTGTCTTAAATCGAGTTATCCAAGAGGACGAAGTGCCCATTCCCGTTCCAACACTTCCTAGACCATCTTCATCCAGTCCTTTATTCGAGTTGGATGTTGACACTCGAGAACGGCTTCGATCACTTCTCAAACTCTTGGATCATCCACCTGCTGCATGGATCAAGAACCCCCTTCTCAACTAACTTTTATCTGATCTTTTGAATTCTCCCTTTGAGTTTCCGGCTTCTACTACATACTCTGCCATAATCTAACAATTCAAGCAACTTGCCAACAACAATGTAGCTTTTCAGAATAAATTCCAAGAGATCAAAAATGAAGAGGCTAAGATCACAACTGAAGTAGATAATTGTGCCTCTGCTCTTCAATCGAAGAAAGCTTCTCGGAAAGAGTTCAATCTGAGAATCTCTCATGCTGTCTCTATTCAAGCCTTTTATGACAAGGAAGAGATAAAGCTCGAAATAGACTTAGCCCAAATCAATGAAAATCTTGCCAAAGTACGCGAGAGACGGGCTGAAATAGTCGTACCTCTGACCACTGCCCAGCAAGAACAACAACAAATCATTCAAGAAATTGTTTCTATTGAGACCAAGCAAGAAGAATATAAGAAACAACTTGACAAGGTCCAATTTGAAAAGTTCAGGCATGCTGAGGCAATTTCAACTTTGGACAACGACAGGGCAAAGCTACGCTCAAACTTGGCAAGACTCTTGGCACCTTGAATTTCTTTTTCCTCAAACTTTACTCTTTGTGATGGTCTTTATCTTTTCTGGACTTATGCATGTTTGACTTTAATTTAGCCAACAATAATATTGCTTTAAATACTTTTCATTAATCGAGTTAATTATTTTTCCTAACTCGATATCCTTGATTTGATATGCATTTTCATAATATAATCCTATCACTTGAAAAGGGCCTTCCCAAGTATGGGACCATTTGCCAAGAAATTTCTATTTCTTCTCCATTGGCAAAATAACTTTTAAAACCAACTCACCTATATTAAAATATTTCTCTCTTATTCGACAATTATAACTTCGAGCAATGCTTTCTTTTTGTCGAACTATATTTTCAAGTGCCATCATTCGCCCTGAGTCCAATTCATTCAAATCATCAAACATTGCATACCAATAATCATCGACTAGAAAATCATTCTGTTTTGATATTCTCAAAGTATTCAAATTAATTTCTAATGGTAGCTGATGAGCGGATAATTTATACGCTTTTTGGCATTGTTTTTAATATGTTTTTAGTAGGATCTAGTTACTTTTAGGGATGTTTTCATTAGTTTTTATGTTAAATTCACATTTCTAGACTTTACTATGAGTTTGTGTGTTTTTCTGTGATTTCAGGTATTTTCTGGCTGAAATTGAGGGACTTGAGCAGAAATCAGATTTAGAGGTTGAAGAAGGACTGCTGATGCTGTTGGATTCTGACCTCCCTGCACTCAAAGTGGATTTTCTGGAGCTACAGAACTCAAAATGGCGTGCTTCCAATTGCGTTGGAAAGTAGACATCCAGGGCTTTTCAGCAATATATAAGAGTTTATACTTTGGCCAAGAATAGACGACGTAAACTGGCGTTCAACGCCAGCTTTCTACCCAAATCTGGCGTCCAGCGCCAGAAAAGGAGCCAAAACCAGAGTTGAACGCCCAAACTGGCACAAAAGCTGGCGTTCAACTCCAAGAAAGACCTCTACACGTGCAACACTCAGGCTCAGCCCAAACACACACCAAGTGGGCCCAGGAAGTGGATTTATGCATCAATTACTTACTCATGTAAATCCTAGTAGCTAGTTTATTATAAATAGGACCTTTTACTATTGTATTAGGTATCTTTGATCAGTTGTATACCATCTCTGAACGCATAGTTCTTAGACCATGGGGGCTGGCCTCTCGGCCATGCCTGGACCTTTCACTTATGTATTTTCAACGGTAGAGTTTCTACACTCCATAGATTAAGGTGTGGAGCTCTGCTGTTCCTTAAAGATTAATGCAAAGTACTACTGTTTTCTATTCAATTCATCTTATTTCACTTCTAAGATATCCATTCGCACCCAAGAACGTGATGAAGGTGATGATTATGTGTGACGCTCATCACCATTCTCCCCTATGAATACGTGCCTGACAAACACTTCCGTTCTACATGAAATAAGCTAGAATGAATATCTCTTAGATCTCCCAACCAGAATCTTCGTGGCGTAAGCTAGAATGATGGCGGCATTCAAGAGAATCCGGAAGGTCTAAACCTTGTCTGTGGTATTCCGAGTAGGATTCAATGATTGAATGACTGTGACGAGCTTAAAACTCGCGAGTGCTGGGCGTTAGTGACAGACGCAAAAGGAGGGTGAATCCTATTCCAGCATGATCGAGAACCGACAGATGATTAGCCGTGCTGTGACAGAGCATGTGAACATATTTTTCACTGAGAGGAGGGGATGTAGCCACTGACAACGGTGATGCCCTTGCATAAAGCCAGCCATGGAAAGGAGTAAGACTGATTGGATGAAGATAGCAGGAAAGCAGAGGTTCAGAGGAACGAAAAGCATCTCCATTCGCTTATCTGAAATTCCTACCAATGATTTACATAAGTACCTCTATCCCTATTCTATTAATTATCATTCGAAAACACCATTATCAATTTATATCTGCCTGACTGAGATTTGCAAGGTGACCATAGCTTGCTTCATACCAACAATCTCCGTGGGATTCGACCCTTACTCACGTAAGGTATTACTTGGACGACCCAGTGCACTTGTTGGTTAGTTGTATCGAAGTTGTGAACCATGGTATTGGCACCATGTTCTTGGCGCCATTGCCAGGGAAAGAAAGTGCCATGAATTTTACATAATTAAAGTGTAATCACGATTGCGCGTACCAAGTTGCTCACGTTGCCAGGGATTGTTTGAGCCTGGACATCACAACTTCATGCACCAAGTTTTTGGCGCCGTTGCCGGGGATTGTTTGAGTTTGGACAACTGACGGTTCATCTTGTTGCTCAAATTAGGTAATTTTCTTTTCATTTTGTTTTCAAAAAAATCTTTCAAAAATCTCTCATCTGTTTTCGAAAAAAAAATAAAAATGTTTTCAAAAATTTTATTCAAGATTTTTAAGAATGAATTCTAGTGTTTCATGAAGCATGTGAAGCCTGGCTGGCTGTAAAGCCATGTCTAAATTCTTTTGGACTGAGGCTTCCAAACCATCAGAGGTAAGTTACATACTTGATAAATGATGAGCAGCAATTTGTTATCAAAAGCAATATACTCTGGTGTTAAATGCTGAAGCTTGGCTGGCCATTGGCCATGTCTAGTGTTTTGGACTGGAGCTTTCTTTGAAAGCTTGGCTGGCTAGTGAGCCATGTCTAATTCCTGGACTGAAGCTTTAGACTAAGAATGCAAGATTCCTGGAATTCATATAAAAAATTTTGGAATCCTGATTTTCCCTTTTCAATAAATTTTCGAAAAAAATCCAAAAAAATTAGAAAATCATAAAAATCAAAAATATTTTTCTGTTTCTTGTTTAAGTCTTGAGTCTTGAGTCATGTTATAAGTTTGGTGTCAATTGCATATGCATCTTGCATTTTTTTCGAAAATTTCATGCATTCATAGTGTTCTTCATGATCTTCAAGTTGTTCTTGGTAAGTCTTCTTGTTTGATCTTGATGATTTTTTGTTTTGTGTCTTTTCATGTTTATCATATGCATTCTTGAATTCTTAGTGCCTAAGCATTAAAGAATTCTAAGTTTGGTGTCTTACATGTTTTCTTTGCATCAAAAATTTTTCAAAAATATGTTCTTGATGTTCATCTTGACACTCATATCATTCATGCATGCATTCATTGTTTTGATCTAAAAATTTCATGCATTGCATCATTTTTCTTGTTTTTCCCTTGCATCATAAAAATTCAAAAATCAAAAAAATATCTTTCCCTTTTTCTCTCATCAAATTCGAAAATTTGATTTGACTTTTTCAAAAATTTTTAAAATCAAGTTGTTTCTTATGAGTCAAATCAAATTTTCAATTTGAAAATCTTATCTTTTTCAAAATCTTTTTCAAAAATTAAATCTTTTTCAAAATTCTTAGTTATTTTCGAAAATTCCAAAAATATTTTTTCAAAAATCTTTTTCTTATTTTTATATCAAATTTTCGAAAATGACATAATCAATTAATGTTTTGATTCAAAAATTTGAAGTTTGTTACTTGCTTGTTAAGAAAGATTCAAACTTTAAGTTCTAGAATCATATCTTGTGATTTCTTATGAATCAAGTCATTAATTGAGATTTTAAAAATCAAATCTTTTTCAAAATTAGTTTCTAAAATATCTTCTTATCTTATCTTTTTCAAAAATATCTATTCAAAATATCTTTTCTAACTTCCTAACTTCTTATCTTTTCAAAATTTGTTTCAACTAACTAACTAACTTCTTGTTTGTTTCTTAACTTTTTCAAAACTACCTAACTAACTCTCTCTCTCTAATTTTCGAAAATATCTTTCCTCTTTTTCAAAAATTTCT
This sequence comes from Arachis hypogaea, assembly GCF_003086295.3. Classification (NCBI taxonomy): domain Eukaryota; kingdom Viridiplantae; phylum Streptophyta; class Magnoliopsida; order Fabales; family Fabaceae; genus Arachis; species Arachis hypogaea. The sequence goes on along the minus strand of NC_092052.1, from coordinate 35,345,830 downwards.
TTTTAATTAACTAATTATTCTTATTTTTTATTTTTAATTTTAAAAATTTTCGAAAATTACTAACATTTTTCAAAAACCATTTTCGAAAATCACTAACTCTTTTTCAAAAAAAAATATTTTCGAAAATTCTCCCTCTCCCATCTCATTCTATTTATTCATTCATATCCTAACATCTCATCTCACATCTCTGCCATCCTCACAGTTGTGTTTCTTCCATTATATTACATTCTTTGTCTCCCCCTCTTCTTCTACTCACACAGGAATCCCTATACTGTGGTATAAAGGATCTCTATTATTATTTTTCTGTGCCTTCTTCTTTGTCATATGAGCAGGAGCAAGGATAAGAACATTTTTGTGGAAGCAGATCCAGAACCTGAAAGGACTTTGAAGAAAAAATTAAGAGAAGCTAAAATACAACAATCCAGAGATAACCTTTCAGAAATTTTCGAACAGGAAGAGGAGATGGCAGCCGAAAATAATAATAATGTAAGGAAGATGCTTGGTGATTTTACTGCACCTAATTCCAACTTACATGGAAGAAGCATCTCCATTCCTGCCATTGGAGCAAACAACTTTGAGCTGAAACCTCAATTAGTTTCTCTGATGCAGCAGAACTGCAAGTTTCATGGACTTCCATCTGAAGATCCTTTTCAGTTCATAACTGAATTCTTGCAGATATGTGATACTGTTAAGACTAATGGAGTAGATCCTGAAGTCTACAGGCTCATGCTTTTCCCTTTTGCTGTAAGAGACAGAGCTAGATTATGGTTGGATTCTCAACCCAAAGACAGCCTGAACTCTTGGGATAAGCCGGTCACGGCTTTCTTAGCCAAGTACTTTCCTCCTCAAAAGCTGAGCAAGCTTAGAGCTGATGTTCAAACCTTCAGACAGAAAGAAGGTGAATCCCTCTATGAAGCTTGGGAAAGATACAAACAGTTGACCAAAAAGTGTCCTTTTGACATGCTTTCAGAATGGACCATCCTAGATATATTCTATGATGGTTTATCTGAGCTATCAAAGATGTCACTGGACACTTCTGCAGGTGGATCCATTCACCTAAAGAAAACGCCTGCAGAAGCTCAAGAACTCATTGACATGGTTGCTAATAACCAGTTCATGTACACTTCTGAAAGGAATCCTGTGAGTAATGGGACGCCTATGAAGAAGGGAGTTCTTGAAGTTGATACTCTGAATGCCATATTGGCTCAGAATAAAATATTGACTCAGCAAGTCAATATGATCTCTCAGAGTCTGAATGGAATGCAAGCTGCATCCAACAGTACTCAAGAGGCTTCTTATGAAGAAGAAGCTTATGATCCTGAGAACCCTGCAATAGCAGAGGTGAATTACTTAGGTGAACCTTATGGAAACACCTATAACTCATCATGGAGAAATCATCCAAATTTCTCATGGAAGGATCAAAATCCTCAACAAGGCTTTAATAATGGTGGAAGAAACAGGTTTAACAATAATAAACCCTTTCCATCATCCACTCAGCAACAGACAGAGAACTCTGAACAAAATACTTCTAATTTAGCAAACTTAGTCTCTGATCTATCTAAGGCCACTGTAAGTTTCATGAATGAAACAAGGTCTTCCATTAGAAATTTGGAAGCACAAGTGGGCCAGCTGAGTAAAAGGATCACTGAAATCCCTCCCAGTACTCTCCCAAGCAATACAGAAGAGAACCCAAAAGGAGAGTGCAAGGCCATTGACATAAGCACCATGGCCGAACATACTAGGGGAGTGGAGGACGTGAATCCCAAGGAGGAAGACCTCCTGGGACGTCCAGTGATCAATAAGGAGCTTCCCTCTGAGGAACCTAAGGACTCTGAGGCTCATCTGGAGACCATAGAGATTCCATTGAACCTCCTTATGCCCTTCATGAGCTCTGATGAGTATTCCTCTTCTGAAGAGAATGAGGATGTTACTGAAGAGCAAACTGCCAAGTTTCTTGGTGCAATCATGAAGCTGAATGCCAAATTATTTGGCATTGATACTTGGGAAGTTGAACCTCCCTTGTTCATCAATGAACTAAGTGATCTGGATCAACTGACATTGCCTCAGAAGAGACAGGATCCTGGAAAGTTCATAATACCCTGCACCATAGGCACCATGATCTTTAAGCCTCTGTGTGACCTTGGTTCAGGAATAAACCTCATGCCCCTCTATGTAATAGAGAAACTGGGAATCTATGGGGTGCAAGCTGCTAAAATCTCATTAGAGATGGCAGACAGTTCAAGAAAACAGGCTTATGGACAAGTAGAGGACATGTTAGTAAAGGTTGAAGGCCTTTACATCCCTGCTGATTTCATAGTCCTGGATATTGGAAAGGAAGAGGATGAATCCATCATCCTAGGAAGACCTTTCATGGCCACAGCAAGAGCTGTGATTGATGTTGACAGAGGTGAACTAGTCCTTCAATGGAATGAGGACTCCCTTGTGTTTAAAACTCAAGGATCTCCCTCTGCAACCATGGAGAGGAAGCATGAAAAGCTTCTCTCAAAGCAGAGTCAACCCAAGCCCCCACAGTCAAACTCTAAGTTTGGTGTTGGGAGGCCACAACCAAACTCTAAGTTTGGTGTTGGAGAGTCTCAAACAAAGCTCTGAACATCTGTGAGGCTCCATGAGAGCCCACTGTCAAGCTATTGACATTAAAGAAGCGCGTGTTGAGAGGCAACCCAATCTTTATTTATCTAACTATATTCTTCTTAGTTATATGTCTTTGTAGGTTCATGATCATGTGGAGTCACAAAATAAATATAAAAATTGAAAACAGAATAAAAAACATCAGAAGAAAAATCACACCCTGGAGGAGCATCTGTCTGGCGTTCAGCGCCAGAACAGAGCATGGTTCTGGCACTGAACGCCCAAAATGGGCAGCTTCTGGGCGCTGAACGCCAGAACAGGCATGGTTCTGGCGTTCAACGCCAGAAATGGCACACAAATGGGTGCTGAATGCCCAAAATGGCCACCAACCTGGCGCTGAACGCCCAGAGTTGGGTACAAAGGCATTTTTACATGCCTAATGGGTGCAGGGATGTAAATCCTTGAACACCTCAGGATCTGTGGACCCCACAGGATCCCCACCTACCTCCACTCACTTCTTCTCACCACTCTCTTTCACACAACCCCTTAAACACTCTTCCCTAAAAACCCCTCACCAATCACCTCAATCTCTCTTCCCCACTAAACCTTCACCACTCACATCCACCCACTCTTCCCAATAAACCTACCTCATAAACTCCACCTACCTTCAAAATTCAAAACCAATTTCCCACCCAAACCCACCCATATGGCTGAACCAATACCCCACCTCCCTACCCTATATAAAGCCCTCCATTCTTCTTCAAATTCACACAACACACCCCTCTACACTCCTCTTGGCCGAAACCACATCTCCCTCTCCCTCTCCATATTTCTTCTTCTTCTTCTTCTATTCTTTTGTTTATTGCTCGAGGACGAGCAATATTCTAAGTTTGGTGTGGTAAAAGCATAAGCTTTTTGTTTTTCCATTACCATTGATGGCATCTAAGACCGGAGAATCCTCTAGAAGAGGGAAAGGGAAGATAAAAGCTTCCACATCCGAGTCATGGGAGATGGAAAGGTTCATCTCCAAAGCCCATCAAGAGCACTTCTATGATGTTGTGGCCAAGAAAAAGGTGATCCCCGAGGTCCCTTTCAAACTCAAAAGAAATGAGTATCCGGAGATCCGACATGAAATTCAAAGAAGAGGTTGCGAAGTTCTAACAAATCCCATCCAACAAGTCGGCATCCTAATGGTTCAAGAGTTCTATGCTAATGCATGGATCACCAAGAACCATGATCAAAGTAAGAACCCGGATCCAAAGAACTATGTTACAATGGTTCGGGGGAAATACTTAGATTTTAGTCCGGAAAATGTGAGGTTGGCGTTTAACTTGCCCATGATGCAAGGAGATGAACGCCCCTACACTAGAAGGGTCAACTTTAATCAAAGGTTGGACCAAGTCCTTATGGACATATGCGTGGAAGGAGCTCAATGGAAGATTGACTCCAAAGGCAAGCCGGTTCAACTAAGAAGATTGGACCTCAAGCCTGTAGCTAGAGGATGGTTAGAGTTCATTCAATGCTCAATCATTCCCACTAGCAACCGGTCTGAAGTTACCATAGACCGGGCCATCATGATCCATAGCATCATGATTGGAGAAGAGGTGGAAGTTCATGAGATTATATCTCAAGAACTCTACAAGGTGGCTGACAAGTCCTCCACTATGGCAAGGTTAGCCTTTCCTCACCTCATTTGCCACCTATGCAATTCGGCTGGGATTGACATAGAGGGAGATATCCTCATTAAAGAGGACAAGCCCATCACTAAGAAAAAGATGGAGCAAGCAAGAGAGCCCAATCATGGAGCTCAAGAGGCGCAAGAAGCTCATTTCCATGAGATCCCGGAGATGCCTCAAATCAACACCTCCCTAGGAGAATAGAGTTCCAATATGGGACAACTAAGGGTGGAACATCAAGAGCACTCCATCATGCTTCATGAAATAAGAGAAGATCAAAAAGCAATGAGGGAGGAGCAACAAAGACAAGGAAGAGACATAGAAGAGCTCAAGGACATCATTGGTTCCTCAAGAAGGAAACGCCACCATCACTAAGGTGGATTCATTCCTTGTTCTTAATTCTTCTATTTTTCGTTTTCTATGTTATGTGCTTATCTATGTTTGTGTCTTCATTACATGATCATTAGTAGTTAGTAACTTTGTCTTAAAGTTATAAATGTCCTATGAATCCATCACCTCTCTTAAATGAAAAATATTTTAATTCAAAAGAACAAGAAGTACATGAGTTTCGAATTTATCCTTGAACTTAGTTTAATTATATTGATGTGGTGACAATGTTTCTTGTTTTCTGAATGTATGCTTGAACAGTGCATATGTCTTTTGAAGTTGTTGTTTAAGAATGTTAAATATGTTGGCTCTTGAAAGAATGATGACTAGGAGACATGTTATTTGATAATCTGAAAAATCATAAAAATAATTCTTGAAGCAAGAAAAAGCAGCAAAGAACAAAGCTTGCAGAAAAAAAATTTAGGCGAAAAAAAAATATAGAAAGAAAAAAAAAAGCAAGCAGAAAAAACCAAAATCTCTTAAAACCAAGAGGCAAGAGCAATAAAAAGGATCCCAAGGCTTTGAGCATCAGTGGATAGGAGGGCCAAAAAGGAATAAAATCCTGGTCTAAGCGGCTAAACCAAGCTGTCCCTAACCATGTGCTTGTGGTGTGTAGGTGTCAAGTGAAAACTTGAGACTGAGCGGTTAAAGTCAAGGTCCAAAGCAAAAAAAGAGTGTGCTTAAGAACCCTGGACACCTCTAATTGGGGACTTTAGCAAAGCTGAGTCACAATCTGAAAAGGTTCACCCAAATTATATGTCTGTGGCATTTATGTATCCGGTGGTAATACTAGAAAACAAAGTGCTTAGGGCCACGGCCAAGACTCATAAAGAAGCTGTGTTCAAGAATCATCATACTGAACTAGGAGAGTCAATAACACTATTCGAAATCTGAAGTTCCTATAGATGCCAATCATTCTGAACCTCAATGGATAAAGTGAGATGCCAAAACTATTCAAGAGGCAAAAAGCTATAAGTCCCGCTCATATGATTGGAGCTATGTTTCATTGATAGTTTGGAATTTATAATATATTCTCTTCTTTTTATCCTATTTGATTTTCAGTTGCTTGGGGACAAGCAACAATTTAAGTTTGGTGTTGTGATGAGCGGATAATTTATACGCTTTTTGGCATTGTTTTTAGTATGTTTTTAGTAGGATCTAGTTACTTTTAGGGATGTTTTCATTAGTTTTTATGTTAAATTCATATTTCTGGACTTTACTATGAGTTTGTGTGTTTTTCTGTGATTTTAGGTATTTTCTGGCTGAAATTGAGGGACTTGAGCAGAAATCAGATTTAGAGGTTGAAGAAGGACTGCTGATGCTGTTGGATTCTGACCTCCCTGCACTCAAAGTGGATTTTCTGGAGCTACAGAACTCGAAATGGCGTGCTTCTAATTGCGTTGGAAAGTAGTCATCCATGGATTTCCAGCAATATATAATAGTCCATACTTTGGCCAAGAATAGACGATGTAAACTGGCGTTCAATGCCAGCTTTCTACCCAAATCTGGCGTCCAGCGCCAGAAAAGGAGCCAAAACCAGAGTTGAACGCCCAAACTGGCACAAAAGCTGGCGTTCAACTCCAAGAAGGACCTCTACACGTGCAATACTCAGGCTCAGCCCAAACACACACCAAGTGGGCCCAGGAAGTGGATTTATGCATCAATTACTTACTCATGTAAACCCTAGTAGCTAGTTTATTATAAATAGGACCTTTTACTATTGTATTAGGTATCTTTGATCAGTTGTATACCATCTCTGAACGCATAGTTCTTAGACCATGGGGGCTGGCCTCTCGGCCATGCCTGGACCTTTCACTTATGTATTTTCAACGGTAGAGTTTCTACACTCCATAGATTAAGGTGTGGAGCTCTGCTGTTCCTTAAAGATTAATGCAAAGTACTACTGTTTTCTATTCAATTCATCTTATTTCGCTTCTAATATATCCATTCGCACCCAAGAACGTGATGAAGGTGATGATTATGTGTGACGCTCATCACCATTCTCCCCTATGAACACGTGCCTGACAAACACTTCCGTTCTACATGAAATAAGCTAGAATGAATATCTCTTAGATCTCCCAACCAGAATCTTCGTGGCGTAAGCTAGAATGATAGCGGCATTCAAGAGAATCCGGAAGGTCTAAACCTTGTCTGTGGTATTCCGAGTAGGATTCAATGATTGAATGACTGTGACGAGCTTAAAACTCGCGAGTGCTGGGCGTTAGTGACAGACGCAAAAGGAGGGTGAATCCTATTCCAGCATGATCGAGAACTGACAGATGATTAGCCGTGCTGTGACAGAGCATGTGAGCATATTTTTCACTGAGAGGAGGGGATGTAGCCACTGACAACGGTGATGCCCTTGCATAAAGCCAGCCATGGAAAGGAGTAAGACTGATTGGATGAAGATAGCAGGAAAGCAGGGGTTCAGAGGAACGAAAAGCATCTCCATTCGCTTATCTGAAATTCCTACCAATGATTTACATAAGTACCTCTATCCCTATTCTATTAATTATCATTCGAAAACACCATTATCAATTTATATCTGCCTGACTGAGATTTGCAAGGTGACCATAGCTTGCTTCATACCAACAATCTCCGTGGGATTCGACCCTTACTCACGTAAGGTATTACTTGGACGACCCAGTGCACTTGCTGGTTAGTTGTATTGAAGTTGTGAACCATGGTATTGGCACCATGTTCTTGGCGCCATTGCCAGGGAAAGAAAGAGCCATGAATTTTACATAATTAAAGTGTAATCACGATTGCGCGTACCAAGTTGCTCACGTTGCCAGGGATTGTTTGAGCCTGGACATCACAACTTCGTGCACCAAGTTTTTGGCGCCGTTACCGGGGATTGTTTGAGTTTGGACAACTGACGGTTCATCTTGTTGCTCAGATTAGGTAATTTTCTTTTCATTTTGTTTTCAAAAAAATCTTTCAAAAATATTTTCAAAAATCTCTCATCTGTTTTCGAAAAAAAAAATAAAAATGTTTTCAAAAATTTTATTCAAGATTTTTAAGAATGAATTCTAGTGTTTCATGAAGCATGTGAAGCCTGGCTGGCTGTAAAGCCATGTCTAAATTCTTTTGGACTGAGGCTTCCAAACCATCAGAGGTAAGTTACATACTTGATAAATGATGAGCATCAATTTGTTATCAAGAGCAATATACTCTGGTGTTAAATGCTGAAGCTTGGCTGGCCATTGGCCATGTCTAGTGTTTTGGACTGGAGCTTTCTTTGAAAGCTTGGCTGGCTAGTGAGCCATGTCTAATTCCTGGACTGAAGCTTTAGACTAAGAATGCAAGATTCCTGGAATTCATATAAAAAATTTTGGAATCCTGATTTTCCCTTTTCAATAAATTTTCGAAAAAAATCCAAAAAAATTAGAAAATCATAAAAATCAAAAATATTTTTCTGTGTCTTGTTTAAGTCTTGAGTCTTGAGTCATGTTATAAGTTTGGTGTCAATTGTATATGCATCCTGCATTTTTTTCGAAAATTTCATGCATTCATAGTGTTCTTCATGATCTTCAAGTTGTTCTTGGTAAGTCTTCTTGTTTGATCTTGATGATTTTTTGTTTTGTGTCTTTTCATGTTTATCATATGCATTCTTGAATTCTTAGTTCCTAAGCATTAAAGAATTCTAAGTTTGGTGTCTTACATGTTTTCTTTGCATCAAAAATTTTTCAAAAATATGTTCTTGATGTTCATCTTGACATTCAAAGTGTTCTTGATGTTCATCTTGACACTCATATCATTCATGCATGCATTCATTGTTTTGATCTAAAAATTTCATGCATTGCATCATTTTTCTTGTTTTTCCTTTGCATCATAAAAATTCAAAAATCAAAAAAATATCTTTCCCTTTTTCTCTCATCAAATTCGAAAATTTGATTTGACTTTTTCAAAAATTTTTAAAATCAAGTTGTTTCTTATGAGTCAAATCAAATTTTCAATTTGAAAATCTTATCTTTTTCAAAATCTTTTTCAAAAATCAAATCTTTTTCAAAATTCTTAGTTATTTTCGAAAATTCCAAAAATATTTTTTCAAAAATCTTTTTCTTATTTTTATATCAAATTTTCGAAAATGACATAATCAATTAATGTTTTGATTCAAAAATTTGAAGTTTGTTACTTGCTTGTTAAGAAAGATTCAAACTTTAAGTTCTAGAATCATATCTTGTGATTTCTTATGAATCAAGTCATTAATTGAGATTTTAAAAATCAAATCTTTTTCAAAATTAGTTTCTAAAATATCTTCTTATCTTATCTTTTTCAAAAATATCTTTTCAAAATATCTTTTCTAACTTCCTAACTTCTTATCTTTTCAAAATTTGTTTCAACTAACTAACTAACTTTTTGTTTGTTTCTTAACTTTTTCAAAACTACCTAACTAACTCTCTCTCTAATTTTCGAAAATATCTTCCCTCTTTTTCAAAAATTTCTTTTTAATTAACTAATTATTCTTATTTTTTATTTTTGATTTTAAAAATTTTCGAAAATTACTAACATTTTTCAAAAACCATTTTCGAAAATCACTAACTCTTTTTCAAAAAAAAATATTTTCAAAAATTCTCCCTCTCCCATCTCATTCTATTTATTCATTCATATCCTAACATCTCATCTCACATCTCTGCCATCCTCACAGTTGTGTTTCTTCCATTATATTACATTCTTTGTCTCCCCCTCTTCTTCTACTCACACAGGGATCCCTATACTGTGGTATAAAGGATCTCTATTATTATTATTATTTTTCTGTGCCTTCTTCTTTGTCATATGAGCAGGAGTAAGGATAAGAACATTCTTGTGGAAGCAGATCCAGAACCTGAAAGGAATCTGAAGAAAAAATTAAGAGAAGCTAAAATACAACAATCCAGAGATAACCTTTCAGAAATTTTTGAACAGGAGAAGGAGATGGCAGCCGAAAATAATAATAATGTAAGGAAGATGCTTGGTGACTTCACTGCACCTAATTCCAATTTACATGGAAGAAGCATCTCCATTCCTGCCATTGGAGCAAACAACTTTGAGCTGAAACCTCAATGAGTTTCTCTGATGCAGCAGAACTGCAAGTTTCATGGACTTCCATCTGAAGATCCTTTTCAGTTCTTAACTGAATTCTTGCAGATATGTGATACTGTTAAGACTAATGGAGTAGATCCTGAAGTCTACAGGCTCATGCTTTTCCCTTTTGCTGTAAGAGACAGAGCTAGATTATGGTTGGATTCTCAACCCAAAGACAGCCTGAACTCTTGGGATAAGCTGGTCACGGCTTTCTTAGCCAAGTACTTTCCTCCTCAAAAGCTGAGCAAGCTTAGAGCTGATGTTCAAACCTTCAAACAGAAAGAAGGTGAATCCCTCTATGAAGCTTGGGAAAGATACAAACAGTTGACCAAAAAGTGTCCTTCTGACATGCTTTCAGAATGGACCATCCTGGATATATTCTATGATGGTTTATCTGAGCTATCAAAGATGTCACTGGACACTTCTGCAGGTGGATCCATTCACCTAAAGAAAACGCCTGCAAAAGCTTAAGAACTCATTGACATGGTTGCTAATAACCAGTTCATGTACACTTCTGAAAGGAATCCTGTGAGTAATGGGACGCCTATGAAGAAGGGAGTTCTTGAAGTTGATACTCTGAATGCCATATTGGCTCAGAATAAAATATTGACTCAGCAAGTCAATATGATCTCTCAGAGTCTGAATGGAATGCAAGCTGCATCCAACAGTACTCAAGAGGCTTCTTATGAAGAAGAAGCTTATGATCCTGAGAACCCTGCAATAGTAGAGGTGAATTACTTAGGTGAACCTTATGGAAACACCTATAACTCATCATGGAGAAATCATCCAAATTTCTCATGGAAGGATCAAAAGCCTCAACAAAGCTTTAATAATGGTGGAAGAAACAGGTTTAACAATAATAAACCCTTTCCATCATCCACTCAGCAACAGACAGAGAACTCTGAACAAAATACTTCTAATTTAGCAAACTTAGTCTCTGATCTATCTAACGCCACTGTAAGTTTCATGAATGAAACAAGGTCTTCCATTAGAAATTTGGAAGCACAAGTGGGCCAGCTGAGTAAAAGGATCACTGAAATCCCTCTCAGTACTCTCCCAAGCAATACAGAAGAGAACCCAAAAGGAGAGTGCAAGGCCATTGACATAAGCACCATGGCCGAACCTACTAGGGGAGTGGAGGATGTGAATCCCAAGGAGGAATACCTCCTGGGACGTCCAGTGATCAATAAGGAGCTTCCCTCTGAGGAACCAAAGGACTCTGAGGCTCATCTGGAGACCATAGAGATTCCATTGAACCTCCTTATGCCCTTCATGAGCTCTGATGAGTATTCCTCTTCTGAAGAGAATGAGGATGTTACTGAAGAGCAAACTGCCAAGTTTCTTGGTGCAATCATGAAGCTGAATGCCAAATTATTTGGCATTGATACTTGGGAAGTTGAACCTCCCTTGTTCATCAATGAACTAAGTGATCTGGATCAACTGACATTGCCTCAGAAGAGACAGGATCCTGGAAAGTTCATAATACCCTGCACCATAGGCACCATGATCTTTAAGCCTCTGTGTGACCTTGGTTCAGGAATAAACCTCATGCCCCTCTATGTAATAGAGAAACTGGGAATCTATGGGGTGCAAGCTGCTAAAATCTCATTAGAGATGGCAGACAGTTCAAGAAAACAGGCTTATGGACAAGTAGAGGACATGTTAGTAAAGGTTGAAGGCCTTTACATCCCTGCTGATTTCATAGTCCTAGATACTGGAAAGGAAGAGGATGAATCCATCATCCTAGGAAGACCTTTCCTGGCCACAGCAAGAGCTGTGATTGATGTTGACAGAGGTGAACTAGTCCTTCAATGGAATGAGGACTCCCTTGTGTTTAAAACTCAAGGATCTCCCTCTGCAACCATGGAGAGGAAGCATGAAAAGCTTCTCTCAAAGCAGAGTCAACCCAAGCCCCCACAGTCAAACTCTAAGTTTGGTGTTGGGAGGCACAACCAAACTCTAAGTTTGGTGTTGAACTCCCATATCCAAACTCTAAGTTTGGTGTTGGAGAGTCTCAAACAAAGCTCTGAACATCTGTGAGGCTCCATGAGAGCCCACTGTCAAGCTATTGACATTAAAGAAGCGCTTGTTGGGAGGCAACCCAATCTTTATTTATCTAACTATATTCTTCTTAGTTATATGTCTTTGTAGGTTCATGATCATGTGGAGTCACAAAATAAATATAAAAATTGAAAACGGAATCAAAAACAGCAGAAGAAAAATCACACCCTGGAGGAGCATCTGTCTGGCGTTCAGCGCCAGAACAGAGCATGGTTCTGGCGCTGAACGCCCAAAATGGGCAGCTTCTGGGCGCTGAACGCCAGAACAGGCATGGTTCTGGCGTTCAACGCCAGAAATGGCACACAAATGGGTGCTGAACGCCCAAAATGGCCACCAACCTGGCGCTGAACGCCCAGAGTTGGGTACAAAGGCATTTTTACATGCCTAATGGGTGCAGGGATGTAAATCCTTGAACACCTCAGGATCTGTGGACCCCACAGGATCCCCACCTACCTCCACTCACTTCTTCTCACCACTCTCTTTCACACAACCCCATAAACACTCTTTCTTAAAAACCCCTCACCAATCACCTCAATCTCTCTTCCCCACTAAACCTTCACCACTCACATCCACCCACTCTTCCCAATAAACCTACCTCATAAACTCCACCTACCTTCAAAATTCAAAACCAATTTCCCACCCAAACCCACCCATATGGCCGAACCAATACCCCACCTCCCTACCCTATATAAAGCCCTCCATTCTTCTTCAAATTCACACAACACACCCCTCTACACTCCTCTTGGCCGAAACCACATCTCCCTCTCCCTCTCCATATTTCTTCTTCTTCTTCTTCTATTCTTTTGTTTATTGCTCGAGGGCGAGCAATATTCTAAGTTTGGTGTGGTAAAAGCATAAGCTTTTTGTTTTTCCATTACCATTGATGGCATCTAAGACCGGAGAATCCTCTAGAAGAGGGAAAGGGAAGATAAAAGCTTCCACATCCGAGTCATAGGAGATGGAAAGGTTCATCTCCAAAGCCCATCAAGACCACTTCTATGATGTTGTGGCCAAGAAAAAGGTGATCCCCGAGGTCCCTTTCAAACTCAAAAGAAATGAGTATCTGGAGATCCGACATGAAATTCAAAGAAGAAGTTGGGAAGTTCTAACAAATCCCATCCAACAAGTCGGCATCCTAATGGTTCAAGAGTTCTATGCTAATTCATGGATCACCAAGAACCATGATCAAAGTAAGAACCCGGATCCAAAGAACTATGTTACAATGGTTCGGGGGAAATACTTAGATTTTAGTCCGGAAAATGTGAGGTTGGCGTTTAACTTGCCCATGATGCAAGGAGATGAACGCCCCTACACTAGAAGGGTCAACTTTAATCAAAGGTTGGACCAAGTCCTTATGGACATATGCGTGGAAGGAGCTCAATGGAAGATTGACTCCAAAGGCAAGCCGGTTCAACTAAGAAGATTGGACCTCAAGCCTGTAGCTAGAGGATGGTTAGAGTTCATTCAATGCTCAATCATTCCCACTAGCAACCGGTCTGAAGTTACCATAGACCGGGCCATCATGATCCATAGCATCATGATTGGAGAAGAGGTGGAAGTTCATGAGATTATATCTCAAGAACTCTACAAGGTGGCTGACAAGTCCTCCACTATGGCAAGGTTAGCCTTTCCTCACCTCATTTGCCACCTATGCAATTCGGCTAGGATTGACATAGAGGGGGATATCCTCATTAAAGAGGACAAGCCCATCACTAAGAAAAAGATGGAGCAAGCAAGAGAGCCCAATCATGGAGCTCAAGAGGCGCAAGAAGCTCATTTCCATGAGATCCCGGAGATGCCTCAAATCAACACCTCCCTAGGAAAATTGAGTTCCAATATGGGACAACTAAGGGTGGAACATCAAGAGCACTCCATCATGCTTCATGAAATAAGAGAAGATCAAAAAGCAATGAGGGAGGAGCAACAAAGACAAGGAAGAGACATAGAAGAGCTCAAGGACATCATTGGTTCCTCAAGAAGGAAATGCCACCATCACTAAGGTGGATTCATTCCTTGTTCTTAATTCTTCTATTTTTCGTTTTCTATGTTATGTGATTATCTATGTTTGTGTCTTCATTACATGATCATTAGTAGTTAGTAACTTTGTCTTAAAGTTATAAATGTCCTATGAATCCATCACCTCTCTTAAATGAAAAATGTTTTAATTCAAAAGAACAAGAAGTACATGAGTTTCGAATTTATCCTTGAACTTAGTTTAATTATATTGATGTGGTGACAATGCTTCTTGTTTTCTGAATGTATGCTTGAACAGTGCATATGTCTTTTGAAGTTGTTGTTTAAGAATGTTAAATATGTTGGCTCTTGAAAGAATGATGACTAGGAGACATGTTATTTGATAATCTGAAAAATCATAAAAATGATTCTTGAAGCAAGAAAAAGCAGCAAAGAACAAAGCTTGCAGAAAAAAAATTTAGGCGAAAAAAAAATATAGAAAGAAAAAAAAAGCAAGCAGAAAAAGCCAAAAGCTCTTAAAACCAAGAGGCAAGAGCAATAAAAAGGATCCCAAGGCTTTGAGCATCAGTGGATAGGAGGGCCAAAAAGGAATAAAATCCTGGTCTAAGCGGCTAAACCAAGCTGTCCCTAACCATGTGCTTGTGGCGTGTAGGTGTCAAGTGAAAACTTGAGACTGAGCGGTTAAAGTCAAGGTCCAAAGCAAAAAAAGAGTGTGCTTAAGAACCCTGGACACCTCTAATTGGGGACTTTAGCAAAGCTGAGTCACAATCTGAAAAGGTTCACCCAAATTATGTGTCTGTGGCATTTATGTATCCGGTGGTAATACTAGAAAACAAAGTGCTTAGGGCCACGGCCAAGACTCATAAAGAAGCTGTGTTCAAGAATCATCATACTGAACTAGGAGAGTCAATAACACTATTCGAAATCTGAAGTTCCTATAGATGCCAATCATTCTGAACCTCAATGGATAAAGTGAGATGCCAAAACTATTCAAGAGGCAAAAAGCTATAAGTCCCGCTCATATGATTGGAGCTATGTTTCATTGATAGTTTGGAATTTATAATATATTCTCTTCTTTTTATCCTATTTGATTTTCAGTTGCTTGGGGACAAGCAACAATTTAAGTTTGGTGTTGTGATGAGCGGATAATTTATACGCTTTTTGGCATTGTTTTTAGTATGTTTTTAGTAGGATCTAGTTACTTTTAGGGATGTTTTCATTAGTTTTTATGTTAAATTCACATTTCTGGACTTTACTATGAGTTTGTGTATTTTTCTGTGATTTCAGGTATTTTCTGGCTGAAATTGAGGGACTTGAGCAGAAATCAGATTTAGAGGTTGAAGAAGGACTACTGATGCTGTTGGATTCTGACCTCCCTGCACTCAAAGTGGATTTTCTGGAGCTACAGAACTCGAAATGGCGTGCTTCTAATTGCGTTGGAAAGTAGACATCCAGGGCTTTCCAGAAATATATAATAGTCCATACTTTGGCCAAGAATAGATGACGTAAACTGGCGTTCAACGCCAGCTTTCTACCCAAATCTGGCGTCCAGCGCCAGAAAAGGAGCCAAAACCAGAGTTGAACGCCCAAACTGGCACAAAAGCTGGCGTTCAACTCCAAGAAGGATCTCTACACGTGAAACACTCAGGCTCAGCCCAAACACACACCAAGTGGGCCCAGGAAGTGGATTTATGCATCAATTACTTACTCATGTAAACCCTAGTAGCTAGTTTATTATAAATAGGACCTTTTACTATTGTATTAGGTATCTTTGATCAGTTGTATACCATCTCTGAACGCATAGTTCTTAGACCATGTGGGCTGGCCTCTCGGCCATGCCTGGACCTTTCACTTATGTATTTTCAACGGTAGAGTTTCTACACTCCATAGATTAAGGTGTGGAGCTCTGCTGTTCCTCAAAGATTAATGCAAAGTACTACTGTTTTCTATTCAATTCATCTTATTTCGCTTCTAAGATATCCATTCGCACCCAAGAACGTGATGAAGGTGATGATTATGTGTGACGCTCATCACGATTCTCCCCTATGAACACGTGCCTGACAAACACTTCCGTTCTACATGAAATAAGCTAGAATGAATATCTCTTAGATCTCCCAACCAGAATCTTCGTGGCATAAGCTAGAATGATGGCGGCATTCAAGAGAATCTGGAAGGTCTAAACCTTGTCTGTGGTATTCCGAGTAGGATTCAATGATTGAATGACTGTGACGAGCTTCAAACTCGCGAGTGCTGGGCGTTAGTGACAGACACAAAAGGAGGGTGAATCCTATTCCAGCATGATCGAGAACCGACAGATGTTTAGCCGTGCTGTGACAGAGCATGTGAGCATATTTTTCACTGAGAGGAGGGGATGTAGCCACTGACAACGGTGATGCCCTTGCATAAAGCCAGCCATGGAAAGGAGTAAGACTGATTGGATGAAGATAGCAGGAAAGCAGAGGTTCAGAGGAACGAAAAGCATCTCCATTCGCTTATCTGAAATTTCTACCAATGATTTACATAAGTACCTCTATCCCTATTCTATTAATTATCATTCGAAAACACCATTATCAATTTATATCTGCCTGACTGAGATTTGCAAGGTGACCATAGCTTGCTTCATACCAACAATCTCCGTGGGATTCGACCCTTACTCACGTAAGGTATTACTTGGACGACCCAGTGCACTTGCTGGTTAGTTGTATCGAAGTTGTGAACCATGGTATTGGCACCATGTTCTTGGCGCCATTGCCAGGGAAAGAAATAGCCATGAATTTTACATAATTAAAGTGTAAGCACGATTACGCGTACCAAGTTGCTCACGTTGCCAGGGATTGTTTGAGCCTGGACATCACAATTTCGTGCACCAGTAGCACTGCATCATGGCCGTAAACTAATTTATAGGGTGAAGTATTTATTGACCCTCTTGGTGAATTTCGATAAGCCCATAGTACTTGGCTTAAAGTCTCATGCCACATTCTAGGTTTACTCCCGATATGCTTCTTTATCAAACTTATCAGGATTTTATTTGCTGCCTCCACTTGCCCATTAGCTTGAGCATAATAAGGAGTTGAGGTAATCATATTGATATTCCTCAAAGGTGCAAAATTTTTAATTCGCTAACCAGTAAACATAGTTCCTTGATCAGTACTTAATGTTTGAGAAATTCCAAATCGATGGATAATATGTTCCTCAACAAAGTCTATTATTTTACTTTGACCAACTTCTATTAGAGGAATTGCTTCAACCCACTTTGTAAAGTAATCGATCGCTACCAAGATAAACTTATGTTGTTTGATGAAGGAGGGTGAATTAACCCAATCAAATCCAAAGCCCAACCTCTAAATGGCCATGGTTTTATTATCGAATGCAACTCAGATGCTGGAATTTGTTGTATCGAACCATTTTTCTGGCATTCTTGACATGCCTTTGCATAATCGATATAATCTTTTATCATAGATGGCCAATACACCTGATTGCGATATAACACCCATTTCATCTTCTTTCCAGCCTGATGGGCACCACATATCCCTTTATGGACTTCTCCCAAAGCAATATTTTGATCATCTCGACTTAAACATCTCGACAAACTTCCATCGACTCCTTTCTTATATAATTCATCAGTCATTAAGACAAAACTCATCGCCTGCAATTTTATTTTTCTTTCAACTGAGATACTGGAATTTTTCAAATACTCAGCAATAGGCTTTTTCCAATCATCATCTTCCCATTCATCCACACAAAGAGCCTCTCTCATTCGCAGGTACTAATATTTGATGGACGCTAGACAATTTTTTGAGATTCTCTGGACTGATTCTATATCTTGAAGCAATTTGGGCTAATTCATTAGCAACTTCATTATGAACCCTTGGAATGTGAACCAAGGAAACTTTTCGAAAGGAGGTTAACAACTCCCAAGCAGTTGTTAAATACTTTTGCAACTTCTCATTATTGCATATAAACTCCTTCGATAACTGCTTCAAAACCAACTGGGAATCTCCTAATATCTGGACTTCCAAAGCCCCTTTACTAATTAATATCTCGAGAGCCAAAATCAATGCTTCGTACTCTACCATATTATTCGAGCAAGGATATTTTAATTCAAATAGAAATTCTGATGGAATCCCTTCTGGTGAAATGATAAGGATTCCAACCCCTGCACCATCTTTATGCTTCGATCCATCAAAATATAACTTCCAATAATCAACTTCAACGTCGATTATATTTGCCCCCTGGTCATTCAGATTATTCGAATTATCGACAAGAAAATTCGCAATGACCTGTCCTTTCATAGCTTTGGCTGGGACATACTGCAAATCAAACTCTATCAAGGCTAGCATCCATTTCCCTAAACATCCTCGTAACATTGGGAAACTTAAAATATATCTGGTGAGATCAGTTTGTGCTATAACCTTCATCGATTTAGCCACCATATAACATTTCAACTTCATACAGGCATAGTATAAAGATAGACATAATTTTTCTATCGGAGAATACCTTATTTCGATATCAGTTAAAACTCAACTAAGGTAATAAACTACCCGTTCATGCCCATTCTAGTCATCTTGGGCCAACATACACCCAATTGTATTTATAGATGCTGCAATGTACAATTTCAAAGGCTCACGTGGACGAACATTCGCCATAATTGGAACCTTAGATAAATAAGCCTTAATTGAATCGAACGCTAATTGATGCTCATTCGTCCATTCGAACTGTGAATCATTCTTTAGTTTTACTAAAAGAGCAAACACGCGAGTTCGATCAGAAAGATTCGAGACAAACCTCCTGAGGTAATTCACCTTTCCTAGGAAGGATTGTACTTCTTTCTTTGATTTGGGTGCAGATAACGCCAATATTGCATCTGTCTTATTTTTATCGATTGCAATTTTCTTTTTATGAACAACAAAACCTAGGAAGTTTCCAGCCGATACCCCAAAGACACGTTTTAAAGGGTTTATTTTCAACCCCTTCTTCCTCATGGTGACAAAGGCTTGTCTTAGGTGATCAATATGTTGATTTACTGAAATCGACTTGACCATGATGTCATCGATATACACTTCCATAAACTTTCCAATATACTCATGGAATATAGCATTCATCGCTCGCTGATAAGTAGCACTAGCAATTTTTAAACCAAAAGGCATAACTACCCATTCATAAGTGCCTAGCGCCCCAGAACAACGAAAACCAGTTTTGGACACATCATCTTCTGCAATGAAGATTTGGTTATATCCTGAATAACCGTCCATAAAACTTAAAATTTCATTTTCCACTACAGAATCGATCAACATATCTGCAATTGGCATAAAGTATTCATCCTTTGGAGTAGCATTATTCAAATCTCGAAAATCAATGCATACTCTCAACTTCCCATTCTTCTTCATCACAGGAACAATATTCGAAACCCATTCCACATATCGTGCGGTTCGAATAAATTTCGCTTTAATCAAGCGTTCTATCTCTTCTTTAATCTTTTGTTTAATCTCTGGAGCAAAACGACGAGGGGTTTGCTTTACAGGTCGAGCATTTGGTTTTAATGCTAATCGATGTTCTACCAAAGAACGATCGAGACCAGGCATCTCATGATAATCCCAAGCAAAACAATCTTTAAACTCATGTAAAAGATGAAACAGTTCAGTTCAAAATGGATCAACAAGATCTTTGCAAATATATGTAATTTGAACATCATCAAGAGTCCCTAGATTAATTTCTTCTAAGGGATCTTGGGATTCAAACCTTTTGAAATAGTCATCATCTTTTACTGAATATCTCTCGAAACCGAAAGATTCTAGATCATAGATGCAATCAAAAGAAAAATTAAAAGACTCATTGGGAGTAGGATGAACTTGATCATTTATTGAATTAAAATTACTTTGATTTTCAATACAATGTGCCTCTGCCACTAAATCAGTAGTTTGGCCAGCAACATTACTTCCATTACATAAAGAAGGAACAAGTAAATTATGACTAAACTCAATTGAATATATCGAGTTGATACAATTATCATTAAAAGAACTTTGAACCCTATGTGATTCTACTTTATCAGAAGAATCATCTTTATTTCCTACAGAAAGACAATTGTTTAAATAATTATGCAGAGTTACCAGGTAATCGGAAACTTCCTCAACCTGGTCCATAGAGTGACTCTTCTGAAGGCCTTCAAGGAAGACAATCCCAACCAGTTGGAGTAAAATCCAACTCCGGATAACGCAACTTCACGGATAAACCTTCCGAGGACAAATAGAAACATTCACAATTATAAGAGTTTAGTGTCCTATCATCATTCAAAGGCTTCAACTTAGGACTATACATCCTGAAATCAATATGCAGTTGTTCGACATATAGGTTCAAATCTGCCTTAATGACTTTAGGCTTGCCATCCTTCGTCCAAAGAAGAACACTTTGGTGTACAGTAGAAGGTACGGCTCCCACACCATGGATCCAGTCTCGCCCCAGCAAAGCATTATAACTTTCCTTTGATGGAACCACCATAAACACTCTGTTTCGCTCAGATGAGCCAACTTTTACAGTCAAAGTGACCAGCCCCTTTGCGGAGATGAAGCCCCACTGAAGTCCGTCACAACTATATTTGTGGGGACCAAATCATCAGGATGTTTTCCCACTGATAAACCACTATTTTATGGTTTATCTTGTGTTTAATTGAGTGGTTTCATCAAGCCTTTACCTACTTATTCATATAATTTGCATGATTTTATAATCCCTTCCTAGTATTATTT
This sequence comes from Arachis hypogaea, assembly GCF_003086295.3. NCBI lineage: Eukaryota > Viridiplantae > Streptophyta > Magnoliopsida > Fabales > Fabaceae > Arachis > Arachis hypogaea. The sequence goes on along the minus strand of NC_092052.1, from coordinate 35,325,336 downwards.
TATGATTGAAAACTTGCTTCCTAAAGATCTTTAATTAGTATATTTTAATTCTCCTATATACCATTCGATGCCATGATCCGTGTGTTAAGTGTTTCAGGTTTTATAAGGCAGGAATGGCTTAGAGAATGGAGAGGAAACTTACAAAAATGGAAGGAACACAAGAAACTAAGGAGATAACCAGCGAACACCGACGCGCGCGCACGGCTCACGCGAGCGCGCAGAATGGAGAAAATTGCAGCGACGCATGGACGACGCGCTCGGGTGACAATAAAAACCGATGAATGACACGAACGCGTGGATGACGCGTACGCGTGACCTGCGCGATCTGCAAACTTAACAGAAAATGCTGGGGGCGATTTCGGGCCGCATTTTGACCCAGTTTTCGGCCCAGAAACACAGAATAAAGCCAGGAAACATGCATAGACTCAACACACATGACTTCACATATTCTCATTAGGATAGTTTTAGGTTTTTAGATTGGAATCTAGAGTGAATTACTCTTTCTCTAGGTTCTCTTTACATTCCCAGTTTATTACTTTTGCTTTTGGATATTGAAGAGTCATTACCTCTATTGAAGATACTATTCTAGTTTGTTTTCTTACTTACTCTTTTATTTATTCCATATTTTTAATTCTTGTTTAAAGTAGTAAGTGGATTATTTTCATGAATTGTTAATGTAAATGATTACTTTTATTTTTAATCAATTTTGAATCCCTATTTTATTTAAATTCATCATGTCTTCTTCTTATATTTTTATGAGCGTTATATTCATGTTAATGGAGTAGACTCCATACTTGACATGGGGTTGATTAAAAGGAGACACTTGAGTTGGAAGGCTTAAGTGCTGATTAAACTGGAAGTTGTTGGCTAGTTCTGTATTTACTAACGCTAGACCTTCCCAAGGGAGAGGACTAGGATTTGCGAATAAGAGTTAGCTCAATCACCTGACTTTCCTTTATTTAGTAAGGGTTAACTAAGTAAAAATAACAACCTTTTTAATACTACACTTAAGAGATCCCAACAAGGATAGAACTTCCAATTAATCATTCCCCCAGTCAAGGCTTTTTATCTAGAATATTAATAATCATTCTTAGTTTTTATTACTTTAATTTACAATTATTTAATTACTCGTTATCCAAACTTAAACTCTCTTGGAATTTCCTAATTAATAAAATAGCACCCTTCCTTGCAACTCGTTGGGAGACGACCTGCGACTCATACTACCAGTATTTTTATTCTAAATTTTTGTGACACCTTTCTAAATTGGTGAGGCGAATTTTAGCTGGTTAAGAGCTATACTTGCAATGCTGTTCTTATATTACAATCTCTTAATTGGCCTTACTTCTGCCACACACCAGTTTTTGGCGTCATTGCCGGAGAGTTGTAATTGTGTGCTAAATTATTAATTAGTGTACATATTTTTATTTTATTTGCATATTTTATTTTTATTTTATTACCATGAGCTATATGTTTCTTTCATTGAATGACGCGTTCACTGCCTGATCCGAGCTTAGCCGCATTTGATCCTGAAATTGAAAGAACTATTTCACGTATTAGGCGAGCTCGACGCAGGTTAACCTCTGAGGGTGGTGAAGTGATTATTATCGATTCACCAGTCTCATCTGAGGACGAATCTTTACCGCTATCTGAGAGCGAAACAAGCTCCTTTACTACTGATTCAGTTGATTCACGTGCAGATAACATGGGAGCACCTAAGAGGATTACTCTCCAGGAAGCTGGAGCCCCAGATTTTACACTACAGTCGTATCAAGTGTATCATCCAACTCTGGCTACAGATTTTGAGCTGAAGACTGCATTAATCAACTTGATGCTCAAGTTTCATGGCTTACCTGCTCAAGAGCCTATTAAGCACCTAAGGGATTTTCAGATAGCCTGTTCTACTGTTAGGCATCATCGTGTGAATGAAACTTCTATTCTGTTAACTTCCTTCCCGTTTTCTCTTGAGGGAAAGCCAAGGGAGTGGTACTACTCCCAACCTGAAGCAATTGTTACCAACCGGGATACGCTTAGGAGAGAATTTTTGAAAAAATACTTTCCAGCTGAAGTTACAGACAGACTAAGGAAAAAGATCTCCTGCATTGTTCAAGGAGAATCAGAAACTCTTTATGAGTACTGGGAGCACCTTAAGAACCTTCTAGACGCATGCCCCCATCACATGATTGACAGGCTAGTGTTAATCAGCTACTTCACTCAAGGCATGAAGCCTCGGGATAAAATTACACTAGATGGTGCTAGTAATGGTTCTCTGAAGAAGTACAAGACCACAGATGAAGCATGGCAACTTATCAGTGACTTAGCTGAGTCTACTAGGAATCACAGGCATAGGAACAACCACTCAAAAGCTGTTGCAAAAATTTTCTCTAGCACTGAGACTTCTGCTCTTACACAGAGTATATGTGAAATGACCAACTTACTGAAGCAAATGCAGTTGAACAAACAACAACAAGCTCAGCCTTCTCCACCACAACAAAGCCAACAGTTAGTTCCATAAAGAGTATGCGGAATATGTGTTAACTATAGTCATTATACTGATAAATGCCTACAGCTCCAACAAGAAGATAACACTGTGGCAGCTACTCATAACTTCTATCACCGCCCGAATCAAGGATACAATCAACAAGGCGGCAATTACAACCAAGGTGGAAACTATAACCAAGGATGGCAGGACAAATCCAACCAAAGTTGGAGAGATAATTCCAACCATAGCTGGAGGGACAACTATAACAGAGAAGACAGAGACAATAATGAAAACCAGAGGTGGAATAACAACAACAGACAGCAGAATCAGAACCAACCTTACAGAGCTCCTCACCTAAGACAGTCACAAGGACCCCAGCATAACCAACAACAAGTCCCACAGATCACTTACCATACTTCCTCATCAAATAACGAGATGCTTCTTTCTCTTGCACAAGGACAACAAGACATGCAGACTACACTGAACTCTACTCTAAATGGTCTGAATGCTACTTTACAAGCTCTCGCCACCCGGATAGAATCATTACCTACTTCCACTAACCAACCTTTAAGCTCCAGTGGAATTTCTTCTCAACCCTTACCTAATCCCAAGCGTGGCATCAATGCCATCACCTTAAGGTCCGGAACCACACTGCCAGAAAGGAATTAGGAGGAGCCAAGCCTAATAGAACACACCCAAATTGAAGACTCAGTGGAAGTGGAAGATGCTGAAATGGAAGATGCTGAAGAAGAAGATGAAGTACAAGACAACGTTGAAGAAGAAACGGCTCAGCCAAGGAATGGAGCACCAAAGGATGCAGAGGCTACAAGTGGTGCCATCCTTATCCCATTCCCACACCTTGCCAGAAAATCTAAAAAGCAGATGGAACTTGATCCCAAAATGGTAGAACTTTTCAAAAAGGTTGAGGTAATTGTTCCCCTTTTTGATGTTATTCAGCAAGTACCTAAATATGAAAAGTTTCTGAAAGATTTATGCATACATAAAGATAAAATTAATGAGTTAGAAACTATTCCTTTAGGTAGTTCTATATCTGCTTTAATGGGAGGTATACCTGAAAAATATAGTGATCCAGGTCTATGCATGGTAAATTGTACCATTGGAGGTATAATATTTTCTGATTGCATGTGTGACTTAGGAGCGTGTGTTAGTATAATGCCATTGTCTATATATGATACTCTAAGGCTCCCTCCCTTAAAAAGGTCAGCAGCTCATTTTGTGTTAGCAGATAAAAGCATTATTATAGTAGTTGGAATTGCTGAAGATGTATTAGTGAGCATTAAGGGGCTCACATTTTCCATTGACTTCTATATACTGGAAATTTCCCCGAATGACTCAGGAAGACCATCATCAATCCTGCTTGGAAGACCATTCCTGAAGACCTCAAAGTTCAAGCTGGATGCATTCTTAGGAACTTACTCCTTTGAGATAGATGGTAGAACAGTAAGTTTCAGTTTAAATGAAGCTATGAAGAACCCTCCAGAAGATCATTCTATCTTCCAGTACGACATCATTGATGAAACTATAGCTGAAATTCACCAAGAAGAATTAGAAGAGAAGCATATGGAGCAAGGTCCAAGTGTGGGGACACCCTCTGAACATAATAAAGACACTTTACCATTACCACTAGCCCCAGATGATCCAGAACTTAGCCATGAGCAAAAACTAGAATTGAAGCCCCTTCCTCCACACCTCAAGTATGCTTACCTTGAGGATAATCAGAAGTTTCCAGTTATCATTGCAAGGGAACTCACTTCTCAACAGGAAGAGTAACTGCTTAGTGTGCTGAGAAAACATAAGAGAGCAATTGGGTGGAGCTTGGCGGATATAGTAGGCATTAGCACTCAAGTTTGTGAGCATAGAATATATTTAGAAGAGGAATAAAAACCCGTCCGTCAACCCCAAAGAATATTGAATCCCACCATCTTAGAAGTTGTCAAGAAAGAAGTAACCAGACTACTTGAAGTAGATATCATTTACCCCATCTCATACAGTGAATGGGTTAGTCCAGTACAAGTGGTGCCCAAGAAGTCTGGAGTCACAACAGTCAAGAATGAGCATGGAGAGCTCCTGACAACTAGAGTGCAGAATTCATGGAGGGTTTGCATTGACTATAGGCGTCTCAACCAAGCTACTCGCAAGGATCATTACCCCTTGCCATTCATTGATCAGATGCTTGATCGCCTGTCAGGTAAATCCCATTATTGTTTTTTTGATGGCTATACAGGATATTTTCAAATTCATATAGCTCCTGAAGATCAAGAGAAGACTACTTTTACATGTCCCTTTGGAACGTATGCATACAAAAGGATGCCTTTTGGCTTATGTAATGCACCGGCTACTTTCCAAAGATGCATGATGAGTATCTTTTCAGATCTTATTGAGAACTGTATGGAAGTTTTTATGGATGATTTTAGCATATATGGTGATTCTTTTAACCTTTGCTTGGATAGTTTAGCTAAAGTATTAGACAAATATGTTAGTTCAAACCTTGTATTAAATTTTGAAAAATGTCATTTTATGGTAAAACAAGGGATTGTTCTAGGACATGTTGTGTCCCAAACTGGTATTTCAGTAGATCCAGCAAAGGTAGATGTCATTTCTAGTTTACCTTACCCCTCCTCCGTGAGGGAAGTCCGTTCGTTCCTTGGCCATGCAGGTTTTTACAGGAGATTTATTAAGGACTTCAGTAAGGTAGCATTACCTTTATCCAGACTGCTACAGAAAGATATTGAGTTCGAGTTCAATGAGGATTGCATACAAGTATTTGATAAGCTGAAGATTGCCCTGACTCAAGCTCCAATTGTGAGAGGACCAGACTGGAGCCAGCCATTTGAGATTATGTGTGATGCCTCCAACCTGCAGTAGGAGCGACGCTGGCTCAGCGCGAAGGTAAGGATCCTTTCGTAATTGCTTATGCATCTAAAACCTTATATGCTGCTCAGTCTAATTACACTACTACTGAAAAAGAGCTTCTTGCTATTATTTTTGCTCTGGATAAATTCTGAGCCTATTTACTTGGTACTAAGGTAGTAGTATACTCAGATCATGTAGCTCTAAGGTATTTATTACCTAAAAAAGAGTCCAAACCAAGACTAATACGTTGGATATTTCTGCTATAAGAATTTGATTTAGAAATTAAGGATAGGAGTGGTAACCAGAATTTAGTGGCAGACCACTTGAGTCGCCTTGAGCACATTAAGGATGACTCCACTCCTATCAATGATACTTTCCCATTTGATAGTTTGCAAGCAGTATCCGAAGTAGTTCATTGGTATGCACCTGTAGCTAATTATCTAGTTAGCCATACTTTTCCTCCCAATTTTACTAAACATCAAAGGGACAAGCTGAAAAGTGAGTCTAAATATTATATATAGGATGACCCATATTTATGAAGGTGTGGTGTTGACCAGATAATTAGGAGGTGTGTACCTCAATCAGAATTCCAGTCCATTTTAGAGGCATGCCACTCTTCTGAGAGTGGAGGACATTTTAGCCCTCAAAGAACAGCTAGAAAAATCTTAGACTGTGGATTCTGGTGGCCTACTCTTTTTAAAGATGCTGCTGAATTTTGTAAATCTTATTCCCCATGCCAAAGATTTGGTAATATATCCAAGAGGGATGAGATGCCTCAACAGATTATGCTTTTCTGTGAAATTTTGATGTTTGGGACATTGACTTCATGGGTCCATTTCCAAACTCTAATGGTTACCTTTATATACTGTTAGCTGTAGATTACGTTTCTAAATGGGTGGAAGCAATTCCTACCCATACTGATGATGCTAACACTGTTTTTTCTTTGTTAGAAATCATATTATATGTCGCTTTGGATCACCACGAGCAATCATGAGCGATCAATGCACTCACTTTTGTAACAGGAGACTAACAGAATTACTGAAGAAGCATAGGATTGTTCACAAAATAGCAACAGCTTATCATCCTCAAACCAATGGACAAGCAAAAGTGTCTAATAGGGAGATTAAACGCATTCTGGAGAAAATAGTAAAGCCCCATAGGAAAGACTGGAGTGCAAGGCTACAAGATGCACTCTGAGCATATAGAACAGCATACAAAACATCCATCGGGATGAGCCCCTTCCGCTTAGTGTACGGAAAGGCTTGCCACCTTCCAGTAGAGGTGGAACACAAGGCCTTCTGGGCTATAAGGGAATGCAATATGAATTTTGAAGAATCTGGTGCTGAATGAAAGTTGCAACTAGCAGAATTAGAGAATCTTCGCCTAGAAGCATATGACAATTACAGGCGATACAAAGAGAAGATGAGGGCTGTCCATGACAAGCACATAAAAAAGAGAGAGTTCAGACCAGGGGAGTTAGTTCTTCTTTATAACTCCAGACTGAGGCTTATGCCAGGTAAACTGAGATCAAGATGGGAAGGTCCCTATAGAGTAGAAAAGGCAAAGCCATACGGAGTTTTTCACCTGTGTCATCCCTCAAGCTCTAAATTCATCAAGGTCAATGGACATCGCCTAAAGCTTTATCATGGAGAGAAGATTAAGGATCATAAAGAACTAGAGGTTTTTCTCTTGGAAGACCCAGCAACAGAAGCAGAATGAGCCTGAAAAACGTCCAACTTAAGGACGTAAACACAAAGCGCTAGGTGGGAGACAACCCACCATGGTATGATCGTTCAGTTTCAGTCTTAGTTTTATTTTACTTTATTTTTGTTTCTGTTAATGACTCTTCTCATAACCTCTGCATATAGCCTGCATTTGCATTTGCATTCTGGATATAAAAAAAATGCACGCAACGCATAAGCGTCGCTGATGCGTCCGCATCAAAGGTGCTTTCGAAACAAGGAAGAAAAGAAACAGAGAGTCACGCGAAAGCGTGGATGGAGGCATGCCTTAGGCACAACCATGCCCACGCGAACGCGTCAATGACGCGTCCGCGTCATTTTGAAAAATATCCTCCCACGCATGCGCGTCGCCCATGCGAACGCGTGGCCCTGCGAAATCGACGTAAAGAGGTATATGGCAGAGAGTTATAGTGGAGTGGGGCTGGAATAGTGCTGGAAGCACAAGCCTTACCACGCGAACGCGTGCCCCACGCGTTCGCGTCGTTTTTCAAAATATGGCCATTCACGCGATCGCATCACCCACGCTGCATCACCCAAATTTTTGGCAACAAGCGTATAAAACAAAGAGTTGTGCGTACGCGAGGCTGCACTCGCGCCAATAGCATAAATCAGGTCACACGATCGCGTGACCCACGCGTCCACGTCATCTGAACTTATCACACACCATGCGATCGCATGCTCCACGCGTCCGCGTCACATGCAACGCACAGTTTATCCAGATCAGCGCCAACTATCTTATCTTTTCTTTCCCTTCTTATTTCTTTCTTCTTCATTCTTCCTTCTTTATTCTTTCTCACTTTTTACTTTATCCCTTCCTTATTTTTCACATCCATTATCAAGGTTCTTTTCTTTCTCTCTTTATTTTTTTTACTTTTCCATTATTTTTATTTATGTTTTCTTCTTTTTCTTTTTACTTTCATTATCTACGTTTTCCTTCTTTTTCTTTTTATTCTTTTAATTGGTGTTAGAAATTTAATTGAGTGATTATTTTCTTCTATATTTTGCTTGTGGATTATTGTGAAATTGTTTGACAATTAATATTACTTCTTAAAGGATTGCTTGCATGTTCAATTTAATACTTTCCACAACATATTTATCTTGCATGCTATGTGTTTGTGAAAAAGCCCGTATGGTATTGTGCATTATTTTAAATTATTCTATTCCACTACTCTAATGCATGTTATTTTTCACAAAACCCCTTTTATATTTTATTGATTAAATATAATTGTCAATACAAACAGATTGTTAGTTTGAAAGAGTTGATAATCTAACTTGGACATTTAATGCTTGATCTATGCTACTCATGCCTTTGCCGGCATGCCAATAAACATCTTGCATTAAGTAGCCATCACATGCACTTGCTATATTTCCATTGATGAACTTTTCACATGTAGTCATGACCACGTGTTAACGACATCCTCCTTTATCGTGCATTGATTATCACTTATACCTTCCTCTTCCTCGCTCTAACCCTTAAGCTTTAAAAGTTACTTTCCTTTTCCTTTTTTTTTTAGGATGGCCACCAGGAAGGGTAAAGAGAAAGCTACTCCCAAACCACCAGCAAGGAAAGGAACTGAAAGAACAATAGCCGCAGAGCCATCTTCAACAGCAGTAAAGCCCTCAACAAAACGAATCAAGAGGATCATCAAGGTCGATGAAAAAGAGAAAGCTTTTCCAGCAAAGGACACTGCGCGGTTCACTAACCGCTACTGTGAGCAGATGTTCCCCATCCTGGCTGAGAGAAACTATAACAATGAGTATCTACTTATCCTCCTGACCAACATTGTTGAATTTGTTGAGCCGCAAATTGAACGAAGACATTGGGTATTCCTACAGAGACAGCCACGACAGGTTAACCTTTCATGGGTAGTTGAATTCTACTCAAATTTTCACATGCCAACCATGCAGTCTGTCTATGTCCATCAGAAGCAAGTTCCCATAACAGAAGAGGCCATTCAGCAAGCTTTAGATCTTTCCCCTGCTCCAGAAGGATTGGACGCATTCCAAGAAGCCTCCTTCAAACGCCAGACATACCAATTTGACTGGGACGCAGTTCTCAAAGTTATAGCACAACCTGGCAGCAGATGGATCTATGGATACCATCGATCTCAACCTAAGAGCATATTGGCTTCCGCACTCACCTTGGAGACTTGAGTATGGGCACAGATTATGTCCCATTACGTCTTTCCGAGCACTCACGAGTCCTCCTTCACTGCAGACATGGCTGTTCTACTCTGGTGTATCCTTACATACCAGCACCTTAATTTACCAAGACACATTCGGCATGCTATGGGACACGTACAGATTGCGGGCAACATACCTTTTCCCGTCTTGGTTTCAGATCTAGTCTCAACAGCCAGAGTCTCCTACAGAGCTGGGGACACCAAGGCCATGATTCCACGAGATGATCAATACGTCCCTAACGGGAAGTATATCAGACCTCCAGCAGCCATTATAAACCAGAGCACAGAACCAGCAGAAGATATCCCTTCTCCTACCACATCACAAGCACCTTCAACAAACCAACTGCTCCATCAGATACTTGAGAGGCTAGACCGGCTTGACCGGAAAGGAAAGCAAAGGGAGCGCCGTAACAAGTGTAGATTTACATACCTCAAGGAGCTGCTTGTTGGTAACCACCCACTTAAAGAAGACCCAGACACCCCGAACTCCACTTCATTTACCAGCACAGGGAGCCATGACGGTCCCGATTGTGGAGATGCTGCTACCAGCCCCCCTTTGTTCCTGACTAATGGCACTGAGGACAGTGCCAAGCTTTAAGTGTGGGGAGGTTGGTCAGTACCTGACTTCCGGAGGTAATTTCTCTTTTTTAGCACCAATAGAATAGGATATTTATTTAATTTTTCTTTTGTTAGGATAGAATAAAATTGCATAGTAATAGGTTATTTGCATGCATGTTCTATTTGGTTAGAAAATAATAAGTTTCATTTTAAAGACCCTATTTTTGAAAAATTTCACTGATTTAAATCAAAACTTTTGTGTTAAACTTGTTTGGAAGTTGTATTTGAAACATAATTAAAATCTAGAACACACAACCTGTGAGACTTGAGCCTAATAACATGGTTACAATATTCAACCATAAAATTTTATTCTTGTGTGTTTACTTCTCTATGATTGTGATCTATATTTTGTTCCATCCTATATGTCCAATGTTTAATGTGTTATATGCATGCATATGATTGAGGCCATTATTTTATTAGCTCATTGGTATGCGAAAATTACTTTACACTATGTAATTCCGCACAACTAACCAGCAAGTGCACTGGGTCGTCCAAGTAATACCTTACGTGAGTAAGGGTCGATCCCACGGAGATTGTTGGTTTGAAGCAAGCTATGGTTATCTTGCAACTCTTAGTCAGGATATTAGTTTGTGGTTATCAATTGACTTGCAAATGAACAAGGGAGCATGAATTAACGGTTACTTGTTATGCAGTAAATGAGAATATGTTGGAGTTTTGGAGATGCTTTGTGTTTTGAATCTCTGCTTTCTCCCTATTTTATTCCTCACGCACGCATGTCCCTCCTATGGAAAGCTGTGTGTTGGTGGATTACCCTTGTCAATGGCTACCATCCTTCCTCTCAGTGAAAATGGTCCAGGTGCGCTGTCACCGCACGGCTAATCATCTGTAGGTTCTCGATCATACCGGAATAGGATTTACTATCCTTTTGCGTCTGTCACTACGCCCAGCACTCGCGAGTTTGAAGCTCGTCACAGTCATCCAATCCCAGAATCCTACTCGGAATACCACAGACAAGGTTTAGACTTTCCGGATTCTCAAGGATGATGCCAATGGATTCTAGCTTATACCACGGAGATTCTGATTAAGGAATCTAAGAGATACTCATTCAATCTGATGTAGAATGGAGGTGGTTGTCAGACACACGTTCATGGATTGAGGAAGGTGATGAGTGTCACGGATCATCACCTTCTCTATAATTAAGCGCGAATGAATATCTTAGATAGGAACACGCGTGTGTGAATGGAAAACAGAAATAGTTGCATTAATTCATCAAAACACAGCAGAGCTCCTCCCCCCAACAATGGAATTTAGAGACTCATGCCGTCAGAGATTACAAAGTTCAGATCTAAAATGTCATGAGATACAAAATAAATCTCTAAAAGTTTGTTAAATACTAAACTAGTAACCTAGGTTTACAGAAAATGAGTAAACTATGATAGATAGTGCAGAAATCCACTTCTGGGGCCTACTTGGTGTGTGATGGGGCTGAGACTAAAGCTTCTCACGTGCCTGGGCTGTTTTGGGTGTTCAACGCCAGGCTGTAACCTGTTTCTGGCGTTGAACTCCAACTTGTAACGTGTTTCTGGCGCTGGACGCCAGACTGCAACATGGAACTAGCGTTGAACGCCAGTTTACATCATCTATCCTTGAGCAAAGTATGGCCTATTATATATTTCTGGAAAGCCCTAGATGTCTACTTTCCAACGCAATTAAAATTGCGTCAATTGGACTTCTGTAGCTCCAGAAATTCCATTCCGAGTGCAGAGAGGTCAGGATCCAACAGCATCAGCAGTCCTTTTTCAGCCTGAATCAGATTTTTGCTCAGCTCCCTCAATTTCAGCCAGAAAATACCTGAAATTACAGAAAAACACACAAACTCATAGTAAAGTCTAGAAATATGAATTTTTCCTAGAAACTAATGAAAATAAACTAAAAACTAACTAAAACATACTAAAAACTATATGAAATTAACCCCAAAAAGCGTATAAAATATCCGCTCATCACAACACCAAACTTAAACTATTGCTTGTCCCCAAGCAACTAGACAAATAAAATAGAATACAAATAAGTCAAGAAGCAATAATATCTCAGAGTTTTTGAATGAAGCTCAGATTCTAATTAAATGAGTGGGACTAGTAGCTTTTTGCTTCCGAACAGTTTTGGCATCTCACTTTATCCATTGAAGCTCAGAATGATTGGCATCTATAGGAACTTAGAATTCAGATAGTGTTATTGATTCTCCTAGTTTAGTATGTTGATTCTTGAACACAGCTACTTTTATGAGTCTTGGCCGTGGCCCTAAGCACTTTGTTTTCCAGTATTACCACCGGATACATAAATGCCACAGACACATAATTGGGTGAACCTTTTCAGATTGTGACTCAGCTTTGCTAAAGTCCCCAATTAGAGGTGTCCAGGGTTCTTAAGCACACTCTTCTTTTTGCTTTGGACCTTGACTTTAACCGCTCAGTCTCAAGTTTTCACTTGACACCTTCACGCCACAAGCACATGGTTAGGGACAGCTTGGTTTAGCCGCTTAGACCAGGATTTGGTTCCCTTAGGCCCTCCTATCCACTGATGCTCAAAGCCTTGGATCTTTTTTATTACCCTTGCCTTTTGGTTTTAAGGGTTATTGGCTTTTTCTGCTTACTTTTTTTTTTTGCAAGCTTTGTATTCACTGCTTTTTCTTGCTTCAAGAATCATTTTTATAATTTTTCAGATTACCAATAACATGTTTCATGTTTATCATTCTTTCAAGAGCCAACATATTTAACATTCAAGAACATCAAATTCCAAAGACATATGCACTGTTCAAGCATTCATTCAAAAGGCAGAAAGCATTGCCACCACATGTAATTAATCAGAATTTCTTGTATTAAAAACTCGAAAAATATTGCCTCCTTATCCTAAAGAAAATCTTCTATTTTATTCATGTTTAATGATGATGAGAAAAATAAATTATAGCTTAATTGGAGATAAAATAACTACTAATTACTACTATAACTACTAAGATAGAACTCAAATAAGAACAATTATCACAGAGTTAAGGCTAAGATTAGGGCTCAACAACCTTGAGTTTGGGATGTGGATGTTCCTCTAGTCTGTGGAGTGCTTGGTCCTTCAAGAGATAACTTCTGACGCTTCAGTTCCTTTAAGTCACGCCCTTGCTCTTCTTGTTCCCTGAGCAGTTTGCAAAGCATACTGTTTTGATTTTGCTGTTCTCCCTTTATTTGGTCCATAGATTCTTGTAACTTGGTAACAGATGCTTCAAGTTGTTCCCAATATTCAAATTGAGGGACTTCTGGGAGGAATTCTTGCACCCTCCTCTTGGTGGGGTCATCCTGCATATGTTGTTTTTCCATTGTGATTTTAGTGATTGGTTGCTTCACTGAGATATACTCTGTTATTCCCATCTTTACTCCAGCATCTTTGCAGAGCATAGAGATTAAGCTTGGATAAGCCAACCTGGCATCCTTGGAGTTCTTGTTAGCAAGTATGTAAAATTCAGATGGGATCAGTTGATGAACTTTTACTTCTTTTCCCAACATAATGCAATGGATCATCACTGCTCTTTTAATAGTGACTTCAGAACGGTTGCTTATGGGCAATATAGAACACCCAATGAAGTCCAGCCAACCTCTGGCGACTGGTTTGAGATCTTCTCTCTTGAGTTGATTTGGGACACCCTTGCTGCTGGTGGTCCACCTGGCTCCAGGGATGCATATATCCTCTAGAATCTTATCCAGGCCCTTGTTTGTTCTCATCATTCTCCTATTGAAGGAGTCTGGGTCATCTTTCAGCTGAGGTAGCTTAAAGATCTCCCTGATTTTGTCAGGGTGGATGTGAACAATCTTTCCTCTGACCAAAGTTCGATAGTCATAGAGGGCAGTTTCAGATATTCTCTGGCTGTCTGTTTGCCACAGATTAGCGTAGAATTCCTGAACCATATTCCTTCCCACTTTCATTTCAGGATTAGCTAGGACTTCCCAGTTCTTGTTTTGAATCTGCTCTTGGATCTCCGGATATTCATCTTCTTTCCGATCGAACTTGACTTCCGGGATCACTGATCTTAGACCCATTATTTTGTAGTAATGGTTTGAATATTCTTTGGTTAAGAACCACCCTTGATTCCAAAGTGGTTTTGGAATGCTCTTTTTCTTGCCTCTTGGAGTGGGTTATTTTTCTTTAGGAGCCATGATCTTAGTGGGTATGGTTTAGTGATCACGGATAAACCACCAAACTTAGAGGTTTGCTTGTCCTCAAGCAAAAGAAAAGAAAGGAGATAGGTAGAAAGAGAGCTTGTGTCGAATGGTGGATGAGAGGGGGGGCCGAATGTGGTTTTAAAAAGGGAGGGGGTGGGATTTTCGAAAATATTAAAAAGATAAGATAGAAGATATGATTTAAAAAAATATGATATGAAAGATGTGATTTAAAATTGAAAAGATATGAAAGATATTTGAAAAAGATAAATTTGGATTTTGAAAAGGATAATGTGGAGATTTGAAAAAGATATTGATGAGTTAAAAAGATTTTAGAAGGAAAAGAGATAGATTTGTTTTGGAAATTTTGAAAAAGAGTTGGATTGGATTGAAAAAGAATTTGTGTTTATGGATTAAGATACATTTGATATTTTTAAAGTAGGGTTTTTAGAGATTAGGGTTCTTAGAAATCAGGGTTTGTAACATGTTTATGCAAGAAATCATGAATTGAAACATGAAAATTAAAATTAAAATGAAAAATATGAAGTAAAAATGAATTTACCTCCTCCCCACCATCCTGGCGTTAAACGCCCAAACACTGCATGTTTTGGACATTTAACGCCCAATTGCTGCTTCTCCTGGGCGTTCAACACCCAGCTGCTACTTCTTTCTGGCGTTGAACGCCAGGAACTCCTTTGTCACTGGGCGTTTTTCTGAACGCCCAGGACACTGTAAATCTGGCGTTAAACGCCCAAAAGGAGCTTCTTTCTGGCGTTCAGCGCCCAAAAGATGCTTCTTTCTGGCGTTTAACGCCCAGATAGCTATCCTTACTGGCGTTCAACGCCCAGTGGATGCTTCTTTTTGGCGTTGAACGCCCAATTGTGCCTCTTACTGGCATTTTCTTGCCAGTGAGCTCTTTTTCTCTGTTTTGTGTGCTGAATCCTTCTGTAACCCTGTAAACTTATGCAATTGACTCTTTACCTTAGTATCAATGAACTTTATATAAACAAATAAAATCAAGAATAGGGCAAAATGCTAGAGGAAGTGATGCCAATGGCTGGGTTGCCTCCCAGCAAGCGCTTTTTTATTGTCTTTAGCTGGACCTTGCTGAGCTTTTTAATCCAGCCTCAGCCTTGAGCATTCTTGCTCAACATTACCTTCAAGGTAATGCTTGATTCTCTGTCCATTAACAATGAACTTCCTATCAGAGTCAATGTCTTGAAGCTCCATATAACCATATGGTGATACACTTGTAATCACATATGGTCCCCTCCACCGGGACTTCAATTTTCCGGGGAATAGCCTGAGCCTAGAGTTAAACAACAGAACCTTTTGTCCTGGTTCAAAGATTCTAGAAGATAGCTTTCTGTCATGCTATCTTTTTTATTTCTCTTTATAAAGCTTGGCATTTTCGAAAGCAGTGAATCTGAATTCCTCTAGCTCATTCAGCTGGAGCAATCTTTTTTCTCCAGCTAGTTTGGCATCAAAGTTTAGGAATCTGGTTGCCCAGTAGGCCTTATGTTCCAGTTCCACGGGCAGATGACAAGCCTTACCATACACAAGTTGGTACGGAGAGGTCCCTATAGGAGTCTTGAATGCTGTTCTGTAAGCCCACAGAGCATCATCCAAGCTTCGTGCCCAATCCTTTCTACGGGTACTTACAGTCCATTCCAGGATTCTTTTTAGTTCTCTGTTAGAAACTTCAGCTTGCCCATTTGTCTGTGGATGATATGGAGTCGCCACCTTGTGGCGAATCCCATACCGGACCATGGCGGAGTAAAGCTATTTGTTGCAGAAGTGAGTGCCCCCATCACTGATTAGTACCCTAGGGACACCAAATCTGCTAAATATATGTTTCTGGAGGAACTTCAGTACTGTTTTAGTATCATTGGTGGGTGTGGCAATGGCCTCTACCCATTTTGATACATAGTCAACTGCCACCAGAATATAAGTGTTTGAGTATGATGGTGGGAAAGGCCCCATGAAATCAATTCCCCATACATCAAACAACTCAATCTCCAAAATTCCTTGTTAAGGCATGGCGTAACTATGAGGCAAATTACCAGCTCTCTGGCAACTGTCACAGTTACGTACAAACTCTCGGGAATCTCTGTAGGGTGTAGGCCAGTAGAAACCACATTGGAGGACCTTGGTGGCTGTTCGCTCACCTCCGAAATGGCCTCCATATTGTGATCCATGGCAATGCCATAGGATCCTCTGTGCTTCTTCTCTAGGCATACACCTACGGATTATTCCGTCTTCACATCTCTTAAAGAGATAGGGTTCATCCCACAAGTAGTACTTTGCATCAGAAATTAATTTTTTCTTTTGTTGCCTGTTGTACGCCTTGGGTATGAACCTTGCAGCTTTATAGTTTGCAATGTCTGCAAACCATGGTGTTTCCTGAATGGCGAACAAATGCTCATCCAGAAAGGTTTCAGAGATTTCAATAGAGGGAGAGGGCGCCCCTTCTACTAGCTCTATTCGGGACAGATGATCAGCCACTTGGTTTTCTGTCCCTTTTCTGTCTCTTATTTCTATATCAAACTCTTGCAGAAGCAATACCCATCTTATAAGCCTGGGTTTTGAATCTTGCTTTGTAAGTAGATATTTAAGAGCAGCATGGTCAGTGTACATAATCACTTTTGATCCTACTAAGTATGATTTAAACTTGTCAATGGCATAGACCACTGCAAGCAATTCCTTTTCTGTGGTTGTGTAATTTTTCTGGGCATCATTTAAAACACGGCTAGCATAATAAATGACATGCAAAAGTTTGTCATGCCTCTGCCCCAGTACTGCACCAATGGCGTGATCACTGCCATCACACATTAATTCGAATGGCAATGTCCAGTCTGGTGCAGAGATAACTGGTGCTGTGACCAGCTTAGCTTTCAGAGTTTCAAACGCCTGCAGGCACTCTGTGTCAAACACAAATGGCGTGTCAGCAGCTAGCAGATTGCTTAGAGGTTTTGCAATTTTTGAAAAATCCTTTATAAACCTCCTGTAGAATCCTGCATGCCCCAGAAAGCTTCTGATGGCCTTAACATTGGCAGGTGGTGATAATTTTTCAATTACCTCTATTTTAGCTTGATCCACTCTATTCCCTTGTTTGAAATTTTATGCCCAAGGACAATCCCTTCAGTCACCATAAAGTGACATTTTTCTCAGTTTAAAACCAGGTTGGTCTCTTGGCATCTTTTCAAAACCAGTGTCAGGTGATCAAGACAGGAGTTGAATGAGTCTCCATATACTGAAAAGTCATCCATGAAGACTTCCAGAAATTTTTCCACCATATCAGAGAAAATAGAGAGCATGCATCTCTGAAAGGTTGCAGGCGCATTACACAGCCCAAAAGGCATCCTTCTGTAAGCAAATACTCCAGATGGACATGTGAATGCTGTTTTCTCTTGATCCTGGGGATCTACTGCAATTTGGTTGTAGCCTGAATAGCCATCCAAAAAGCAGTAATAATTATGACCTGCTAGTCTTTCTAGCATTTGGTCTATGAATGGTAAAGGAAAATGATCCTTTCTGGTGGCTGTATTGAGCCTTCTGTAATCAATACACATGCGCAACCCTGTAAATGTTCTTGTAGGAACCAGTTCATTTTTTTCATTATGAACCACTGTCATGCCTCCTTTTTTAGGGACAACTTGAACAGGACTTACCCAGGGGCTATCAGAAATAGGATAAATAATCCCAGCCTCTAGTAATTTAGTGACCTCTTTCTGCACCACTTCCTTCATGGCTGGATTTAGCCGCCTCTGTGGTTGAACCACTGGCTTAGCATCATCCTCCAATAGGATTTTGTGCATGCATCTAGCTGGGCTTATGCCCCTAAGGTCACTTATGGACCACCCAAGAGCTGTCTTGTGTGTCCTTAGCACTTGGATTAGTGCTTCCTCTTCCTGTGGATTTAAAGCAGAGCTTATGATCACTGGAAAAGTATCACCTTCTCCCAGAAATGCATATTTTAGGGATGGTGGTAATGGTTTGAGCTCGGGTTTAGGAGGTTTTTCCTTTCCCTGAGGAAATTTCAGAGGCTCTTTCAATTCCTCTGAATCCTCTAGATCAGGCAGAACATCTTTAAAAATGTTTTCCAGCTCTGATTCGAGACTCTCAGCCATGTTGATCTCCTCCACCAGAGAGTCAATAAGATCAACTTTCATGCAGTCTTTTGGTGTGTCTGGATGCTGCATGGCATTGACAGCATTCAACTTAAACTCATCCTCATTGACTCTCAGGGTTATTTCCCCCTGTTGGACGTCAATGAGAGTTCGTCCAGTTGCTAGGAAAGGTCTTTCTAGAATGAGAGTAGCACTTTTGTGCTCCTCTATTTCCAGCACAACAAAGTCAGTGGGAAAGGCGAATGGCCCAACCCTGACAATCATGTCCTCAATCACGCCTGATGGGTATTTAATGGAGCCATCAGCAAGTTGGAGACATATCCAGGTTGGTTTAACTTCTTCAGTTAAACCAAGCTTTCTGACAGTGGATGCAGGTATTAGGTTGATGCTTGCCCCAAGATCACATAAGGCTGTCTTGGTGCAGTTACCCTCTAATATGCATGGTATCAGAAAGCTTCCAGGATCTTTAAGCTTTTTAGGAAAGCTTTTCGGAATGACTGCACTGCATTCTTCAGTGAGGAGAACTCTTTCAGTTTCTCTTCAATCCTTCTTATGACTTAAGATTTCTTTCATGAACTTGGCATAAGAAGGTATTTGCTCAAGTGCCTCTACAAATGGAATCTTTATTTCAAGAGTCCTGAGATAATCTGCAAAGCGAGCAAATTACTTATCCTACTCCTCTTGGCGGAGTTTTTGAGGATAAGGTATCTTGGCTTTATATTCCTCAACCTTGGTTGCTGCAGGTTTATTTCCTACAGAAGTGGTTGAAGAAGCCTTTTTGGAGGGGTTGTCATCAGCACTTGTGTGTGTCTGATCCCTCACTGGCATTTGAGTGCCAGGGTTGGAAGCTGGAGTGACGTTAGACGCCAACTCTTCATCTGCTCCTGGCATCTAAACGCCAGAACTGTGCTTCCTTTGGGCGTTCAACGCCAGTTCCTTGCTTGTTTCTGGCGTTGAACGCTAGTCCTGAGCATGGTTTGGGTGTTCAGCGCCAATCTTCCACCCAATCTCTGGCGTTTTAGCGCCAGAATTATTTTTCTTCGGGCTCTTACTGTCCTCAGATTGAATTTGGGTAGTTTGCTCATTTCTTGGCTTCCTGCTGCCTTGAGGTGGGGTATTTAATGTTTTCCCACTTCTTAATTGAACTGCTTGGCATTCTTCTGTTATTTGTTTTGATAGCTGCTGCTTTGTTTGCTTTAATTGTTCTTCCATATTTATATTAGCCATCCTTGTCTCTTGTAGTCTCTCCTTGAATTTAGCTAACTATTTTGTTAGAAAATCCAATTGCTGATTGAATTCAGTTGCTTGTTCAGCAGGACTAAGTTCAGTAGTCACTGTTTTAGCCTCTTCTTTCATGGAAGGGTCACTACTTAGGTACAGATGCTGATTTCTGGCAACTGTATCAATGAGCTCTTGAGCTTCTTCAATTGTCTTTTTCATGTGGATAGATCCACCAGCTGAGTAATATAGAGAAAGCTGAGCCCTTTCTGTAAGCCCATAATAGAAGATGTCTAGCTGAACCCACTCTGAAAACATTTCAGAGGGGCATTTTCTTAGCATCTCTCTGTATCTCTCCCAGGCATCATAAAGAGATTTATTATCTCCTTGTTTAAAGCCTTGGATGTCCAGCCTTAGCTGTGTCATCCGTTTTGGAGGAAAGTATTGATTCAGGAATTTTTCTGTCAGCTATTTCCATGTCTTTATGCTAGCCTTAGGTTGGTTATTTAACCACCTCTTAGCTTGGTCTTTTACAGCAAATGGGAACAGTAATAATCTGTAGACATCCTGATCTACTTCCTTATCATGTACTGTGTCAGCAATTTGTAAAAACTGTGCCAGAAACTCTGTAGGTTCTTCCTGTGGAAGACCGGAATACTGGCAACTTTGCTGCACCATGATAATGAGCTGAGGATTCAACTCAAAGCTACTGACTCCAATGGACGGTATACTGATACTACTCCCATATGAAGCAGTAGTGGGGTTAGCATATGACCCCAGAGTCCTTCTGGACTGTTCATTTCCACTTAGATCCATGATGGAGAAAGGGAGATGATGTAAAATAAAAAAAATATATTTTTATTTATTTATTTATTTATTTATTTATTTATTTAGAAACTAAAATAAATTAAAATAAAATAAATAAAAATGGGTGAAGATTTTTGAAAAATGGAGAGAGAGAGAGAAAAAAATGGTTAGGAAGTTTTGAAAAAGATAAGATTGAAAGGATTTGATTGGAAAAGATATGATTTGAAAAAAAAAATTTTAATTTTGAAAAAAAATCTGAATTTTAAAAGTAAATTTCAAAAATTTGCTTTAAAATAGAGAGAAAACATATTTTTGAATTTAAAGAAGAAAGAGAAAAACAATAAGATATCACAAGATTTAAAATTTTTAGATCTAATGCTCCTTGTTTTCGAAAGTTTTGGAGGGAAAACACCAAGGAACACCAAACTTAAAAATTTTAAGATCAAGACACAAGGAAAACTCAAGAACACTTTGAAGACTCACAAGAACATGAAGAAAGAACACCAAACTTAAAATTTTTAGAAAACCGAACTAAAATTTTCGAAAATTATAGAAAGATTAACAAGAAAACACCAAACTTAAAGTTTGGCACAAGATTAAATCAAGAAAAATTATTTTTGAAAAAGATTTTTAATAGAACCGGTGCCCAATCATCAAGAACATAAACCAATGCTCTAGCCAATTGAGTTGTAAATGTAACACTTCTTTTGAAAAAAAAAATTTATAACTAAGAATGAAATAATTTTTTATTTTTTTGAAAAATTAAAATTAAAAAAAGAAAATAAGGATTTTAAAAAGAAAATTTCAACCAAAAACAATAATAGAAGACTCTAAACCAAAAAGAAAAAAAATTTTCCTAATCTAAGCAACAAAATAAACCGTCAGTTGTCCAAACTCGAACAATCCCCGGCAACGGCGCCAAAAACTTGGTATGCGAAAATTACTTCACACTATGTAATTCCGCACAACTAACCAGCAAGTGCACTGGGTCGTCCAAGTAATACCTTACGTGAGTAAGGGTCGATCCCACGGAGATTGTTGGTTTGAAGCAAGCTATGGTTATCTTGCAACTCTTAGTCAGGATATTAGTTTGTGGTTATCAATTGACTTGCAAATGAACAAGGGAGCATGAATTAACGGTTACTTGTTATACAATAAATGAGAATATGTTGGAGTTTTGGAGATGCTTTGTCTTTTGAATCTCTGCTTTCTTCCTATTTTATTCCTCACGCACGCACGTCCCTCCTATGGCAAGCTGTGTGTTGGTGGATTACCGTTGTCAATGGCTACCATCCTTCCTCTCAGTGAAAATGGTCCAGGTGCGCTGTCACCGCACGGCTAATCATCTGTAGGTTCTCGATCATACCGGAATAGGATTTACTATCCTTTTGTGTCTGTCACTACGCCCAGCACTCGCGAGTTTGAAGCTCGTCACAGTCATCCAATCCCAGAATCCTACTCGGAATACCACAGACAAGGTTTAGACTTTCCAGATTCTCAAAGATGATGCCAATGGATTCTAGCTTATACCACGGAGATTCTGATTAAGGAATCTAAGAGATACTCATTCAATCTGATGTAGAACGGAGGTGGTTGTCAGACACACGTTCATGGATTGAGGAAGGTGATGAGTGTCACGGATCATCACCTTTTCTATAATTAAGTGCGAATGAATATCTTAGATAGGAACACGCGTGTGTGAATGGAAAACAGAAATAGTTGCATTAATTCATCAAAACACAGCAGAGCTCCTCCCCCCCCCCCCAACAATGGAGTTTAGAGACTCATGCCGTCAGAGATTACAAAGTTCAGATCTAAAATGTCATGAGATACAAAATAAATCTCTAAAAGTTGTTTAAATACTAAACTAGTAACCTAGGTTTACAGAAAATGAGTAAACTATGATAGATAGTGCAGAAATCCACTTCTGGGGCCCACTTGGTGTGTGCTGGGCTGAGACTAAAGCTTCTCACGTGCCTGGGCTGTTTTGCGCGTTCAACGCCAGGCTGTAACTTGTTTCTGGCGTTGAACTCCAACTTGTAACGTGTTTCTGGCGCTGGACGCCAGACTGCAACATGAAACTGGCGTTGAACGCCAGTTTACGTCATCTATCCTTGAGCAAAGTATGGACTATTATATATTGCTGGAAAGCCCTGGATGTCTACTTTCCAACTCAATTAGAAGCGCGTTAATTGGACTCCTGTAGCTCCAGAAATTCCATTCCGAGTGCAGAGAGGTCAGGATCCAACAGCATCAGCAGTCCTTTTTCAGCCTGAATCAGATTTTTGCTCAGTATCTTTCTATTTTGAGCGCAGATATTTGCCAGTAAAAAACGTATTCTCGTGGTGTTTATTTTTTGAAAAAAAGAAAGGGGCGGTCTCAATAAGCTAGACCCATGCTTCGAGTTGTTTCATGCCACAAATAAACTCGAACACTTAAGAAATCTGTAGGACAGGCGGATTCTACTGTTGGCATTTTGGTTCTTATTTATAGTGATAATTATATGTCTCACGATCAAGGATATTTGAGATTTTTTTCTTATATGAGTTTGCTCCCTCAATTTCAGCCAGAAAATACCTGAAATTATAGAAAAACACACAAACTCATAGTAAAGTCCAGAAATATGAATTTTGCCTAGAAACTAATGAAAATAAACTAAAAACTAACTAAAACAAACTAAAAACTATATGAAATTAACCCCAAAAAGCGTATAAAATATCCGCTCATCACTCACTTAACCCAAATAGCCTACCCTTCCATTTACCTTTGTTAGCCACTTTGAGCCTTTTAATCTCAATTGTTATATATTTTACCACATTACTAGCCTTAAGCAGAAAAACAAGTAATACCCCAAATTGAATCTTTGGTTAGCTTAAGATAGAAATTATGTGTCAATAAAGTATGGGAAAACTGTGGGAACATGGGTTAATAAGGGAATGTGTCATGATAAAATATTGGAAATTTGGGTACCTACTCATGTGAAACTAAGAAAAATTATAAATCCATGTGTATTGGCAATGTTATTTTTATGCTGCAAAAAAAAACCCAAAAATATTCAATTAAATAAGTAATTAGATAAATGAATAAGGAGACAAAATTACCCCAATGCTAAGTCAAGTTCAATAAAGAAATCAATGCATATGTGATACAAGTTAAGAGAAAAGTTGATGCATGAGTATGTAAAACAAAAGTGGGAAAATTTTGGGTAGTTAAGGATGATTCAAGAAGAAAATAGAGTATGTATGTTAGGTGAAAGCTTAGGATAATCAAGGATTCAATTTATAGCTCACTTAGCCATATATATACCCTCACCTTTACCTTAGCCCCATTACAACCTTGAAAAGACCTCATGATATTTGCATTGGTACATTAAATACTTGTTGATTGGTTAGGTGAAGAACAAGGTTTAGAAAGCATGATTAGACAAGAGTAGAGTGATTACCCTATACACTAGAGTGACTAGAGTGCATATACACCATCAGTAAGGGTTCAATGCTTAATTTTATGTTCCCTGCTTTCATGAGCTGTCTTCTTACAGGTTTACTTGCTTTTACTGTATGAATTTTAATTAGTGATATTTGATTTATATTTGTCTTAAAGAACTTATTTATTTTTAACCAAGTAGACAAAATCATATAGTTGCATTCATATACATAGGTTGCATTGCATTGCATGAGTCTTACTTTTTTCCTACTCATTTATTTTATCTCCTTAAGCTAAGCATGAGGACATGCTAATATTTAAGTGTAGGGAGGTTGATAAACCACTATTTTATGGTTTATCTTATGTTTAATTGAGTGGTTTCATCAAGCCTTTACCTACTTATTCATACGATTTGCATGATTTTATAATCCCTTCCTAGTATTGTTTTAGGATTGAAAACTTGCTTTCTAAAGATCTTTAATTGGTATATTTTAATTCTCCTTTATACCATTCGATGCCGTGATCCGTGTGTTAAGTGTTTCAGGTTTTATAGGGCAGGAATGGCTTAGAGAATGGAAAGGAAGCTTGCAAAAATGGAAGGAACACAAGAAACTAAGGAGATGACCAGCGAACACC
The DNA here is from genome assembly GCF_003086295.3 of Arachis hypogaea. Lineage (NCBI taxonomy): Eukaryota > Viridiplantae > Streptophyta > Magnoliopsida > Fabales > Fabaceae > Arachis > Arachis hypogaea. The sequence goes on along the minus strand of NC_092052.1, from coordinate 35,301,066 downwards.
GACGCGCGCGCATGGCTCACGCGAGCGCGCGGAATGGAGAAAATTGTAGCGACGCGTGCGTGTGCCTGACGCGTACGCATGGATTAGAGTCTGCACAAAAGACACGAACGCGTGGACGACGCGCTCGCGTGACAAGAAAAATCGCTGAATGACGTGAACGCGTGGATGACGCGTATGCGTGACCTGCGCGATCTGCAAACTTAACAGAAAATGCTGGGGGCAATTTCGGGCCGCGTTTTGACCCAGTTTTCGGCCCAAAAACACAGAATAAAGCCAAGGAACATGCAAAGACTCAACACACACGACTTCACATATTCTCATTAGGATAGTTTTAGGTTTTTAGATCGGAATCTAGAGTGAATTACTCTTCCTCTAGGTTCTCTTTACATTCCCAGTTTATTGCTTTTGCTTTTGGATATTGAAGAGTCATTACCTCTGTTGAAGAGACTATTCTAGTTTGTTTCCTTACTTACTCTTTTATTTATTCCATATTTTTAATTCTTGTTTAAAGTAGTAAGTGAATTATTTTCATGAATTGTTAATGCAAAGGATTACTTTTATTTTTAATCAATTTTGAATCCATATTTTATTTAAATTCATCATGTCTTCTTCTTATATTTTTATGAGTGTTATATTCATGTCAATGGAGTAGACTCCATACTTGGCATGGGGGTTGATTAAAAGGAGACACTTGAGTTGGAAGGCTTAAGTGCTAATTAAACTGGAAGTTATTGGCTAGTTTTGTATTTACTAACGCTAGACCTTCCCAAGGGAGAGGACTAGGATTTGCGAATAAGAGTTAGCTCAATCACTTGACTTTTCTTTATTTAGTAAGGGTTAACTAAGTGAAAACAACAACCTTTTTAATACTACACTTAAGAGATCCCAACAAGGATAGAACTTCCAATTAATCATTCCCCCAGTCAAGGCTTTTTATCTAGAATATTAATAATCATTCTTAGTTTTTATTGCTTTAATTTACAATTATTTAATTACTCGTTATCCAGACTTAAACTCTCTTAGAATTTTCTAATTAATAAAATAGCACCCTTCCTTGCAACTCGTTGGGAGACGACCTGGGACTCATACTCCCAATATTTTTATTCTAAATTTTTGTGACACCTTTCTAAATTGGTGAGGCAGATTTTAGCTGGTTAAGAGCTATACTTGCAATGCTGTTCTTATATTACAATCTCTTAATTGGCCTAACTTCTGCCACGCACCACCCACCTTCATTAACATCCTTTCAGGCAAAAGACTGATTGCTACCCCACCATCGATCAAGACTTTGTTTACCTTAATTCCACTTAAGGTGGTAGTTATATGAAGCGGGCGGAGATGGGACATTTGTTTTTTAGTGGGCCGAAGAAAATACCCCAGCTCATCTTCAATTCGGATGAAAGAAAAAGCTTCCTCATCCTCCATATCATAGTCTTCATCTGGGTCACCCTCATATTCTCCCAGATACTTGGTCGGAATGATCGAAATCATTCCGATCATGTCATCATCCCCTTCTTCGAAATATTCTTCATCAACATCAACTTCTTTATTTTTATCCACCCCTAAGGATTGAGTTACAGCTTTGCCTTTTTTCCATCTTTGCAGGAGATGGAATTCCCTTTGGACAAGTCTCTCCATCAGAAGGAAAGACAATTCGAAAATGCACAGAAGGGGTTGCAACAAAGGTGTAGTCATACTTTGTTGAGGAGCCTTAGAACTCTGACCCTCTATGCGCCGAATTGGCTGTCTCTAACGCGCCTGCTCTTCTCTACGAGCCAATTCTTTCTTCATTCTCTCCTTTTCGAAAATTTCTACTGCTTCGGCATCAAAAACAGCATTACACCGTGGACATAAAGATACGTCCCGGTCTTTAATCTTTTGCTGAACTAAAAAGTCCAACAAACCATCTCCCGCTCGGGGATACACCGATCTAACTTGTGACTCAAAATCATCAAGAGCCACGTCAAAGTCATAGGACATGCCAACCATGTTTACTCCGAAACATGGCTCAACAAGGCTAGCATCGATATCGAAGGGATCGACATCAACCTTCATTTCCTTCTTTCCATCATCGAATTTCAATCGTCCCTCCATTATTGCTTCCTGAATTAATTCCCTGAAACGAACACAATTGTTAGTCGAATGACTTGTTGCTTGGAGAAATTTACAATAAGGTTTTCCTTTCAAATCTTTCACCGAAAGTAAAATTCTACCCTCAGGCAGAATTAACTGTTTATCTTTAAGCAACACGTCGAAAATCTTATCAGATTTCAAAATATCAAACTGTATTTCTTTCCACTTTTTAGTTTTGAATCATTCAATTTTTCATTACTAGAAATCTTTTTAGGTAAAGAACAGACATATAGAGGGCACTCCTGAAGTTCGGCCAAATCGACCTCTGTCTCGAAATCGAGTTCCTCTTCTGAGGACTCCATAATCACATAAGCAACTTTTTCTTTTCGAGTAAAATGTTTACTCTTTGATCATTGCTCACTCCTATATTTCTCTTTTTCTTTCTTCATAAGTTCGGTCTAGTGAACCTTTACGGCCAAATGGGCTAAATCAGGAATATGTACATTAAGCAACTTTCTACGCATATAAAATCTTAGCCCCATAATTGCTATTTTCACCACTTCATTCTCAGGTAATGAAACATAGCACCTACTCCTAGCGTTCTTGAAACGTATCATATAATCGTCGATGGTTTCACCATCTTCACATTTCAGAGCCACTAGATCAGTAACTGCCACATTCATTTCCCCTCGATAGAACTGAGCATGAAAAGCAGTTTCTAACTGATTCCATGTCGTTATCAAATTTGGTCTAAGATTCAAAAACCAAGTAAATGCATTCTTCGTTAACAAAGAAGGAAAAAACTTCATTTTAAAATTTTCATCATTGGCTAAGTTTCCAATCTCAACCAAATATCGAGCGACATGTTCAGTAGTTGATTCTCTGACTTCCCCAGCAAATTTTGTGACTATTTTTGGATTTTTCACCCCTCGTGACACTTTAGCCATTTGAAAAACTTGGGAAAAAGCAGACACAAAATGAGGTCAATTCATAAAACCAACATTTAGACCAACTCGGTTAAGTACTTCTTCCACAATTCTGGTGACTTGATAACATTCACCGCCATGATTAGCACGTAATCTGGCTAAAAAGTCATCAGCATTTTGACCTCGGGGAACTACATGAGGATTTTCTCTATTCAAAACATTGTTTTCATTTTAAAAAGTATTTTCGAATCCTTCATTATTTCCCCTGGTATCATGTCGTTCACCTTCCTCAAAATCTACGATTCGGACAATTCGTTCGACTTGTCTAGCAAGACGTTCGAATTTCGATTCGTGATCAGCCATCATTAGATTCAGAATTGTGGTCATCTATTGAGTCAGCAAATTGACCAAGTCATGATAATTTTCTTCTACTTGTTGTCGATATACTGCCATCGAATTAGCAGCATTCGAAGTAGAGCCCACATTATAGTCACGGGAGTACTCGGAATGTTGTTGTGGGTTTTGAGAATTATTTCCTCCATTTATACTCCCAAATCGTACGGGAGGCACAAAATTACCTACTGGTGGAACATAACCTGGAGGAAGACCATAAGGAGGCCAACCAGTGGTTAATGGAGGCTGGGTTGGTGGTAGAGTACCACGTGGACGAATATTGCGTCCAACATTTCCAGTTTGCGCGGTTGTAACTGCTACGCTTTCACTTCCAATTGCACTTTCCGAATGTGAAGTCACGTCTGCTTGTTGCACAATTACTGGTAGACTATCATTGGTAGAGGAACCACCATTCACATTTGACACTTCATCAACCATGTGAATGATTTTTCCACTTCTCAATCGCATACACCAAATGATATAAAAACTTTTTGACACACTTCAAATTTAAAATTGTCCCACTAGGCGTGCTAATTTATTTTGTCAATTTTTAGCAAATCAATGGTGGTTCGATATCTAGTAGTCTGGGAGCGAAACCTACTCCTCTTTGCAGGTACCAGTTTTCTAAAAGCGCATCAAAGTGTCTTCGATTAGACGGGTAATGGGATAAAAGATAAATTAAAATTTATAAAAGGATTAAAGAAGCAAATGAATAAAGCTTTCGAAAAGAAAATGTGCTGAAATCGGAAAAGACTGCGTTGAAATTAAAAGAAAACAGTAAAATGCCTTCAACCGGGTCAAAGGGCTTTGACATGAAAGTTAAAAGTGCAGCAATGTAAATTGGACGTTGAAATTAAATGATACTTGGAAAATAAACTTGCTTGAAAAATAAAGTTTACAAGAAAATAAATTGAAAGAGTAAAAACATGGAAGGAACCCTATAAAAAAGTAACTCGATCGCAGACTCAGGAATTCTCTGGGGATGTGAGTGTACTTGAGTATTTTCTGAGTTAAAGTTCCAACCTTTATTCCCTAAAACTTTTTAGTATTTATAATCCACTCTTGTAACTGACAATTAATTAAAGAAACACAACCTTGAATGCGCACTCCTTGCCCTTGGTAACCGTTCCCGCCCCTTGGCTAATTAAACGCTTACTCATAAATTCTCCACATGGTGAATGTCTTCAATTTCTCCACTCACATAACCGCTCAATCTTCTCTTCGAAATAACTCATTCGATTACTTCTTTCGAATACTTGACCGATTTAACCTGTTCAATTCGATAAAATATTTTGAAATTGAATCCATCGAGTATCTCCATCCAATACTTGTACGTGCATCTTTTCGAAAACTACTTATATTTTCGACCTCTTTACTACTTTAAACCAACTTACCTTAATCGAAAATATTTTTTCGATCAATAAATATATATGATGCATAGTATATATATGATACATACTATGGTATCTATCCTTTAGTAGTTATAGACTTATAGTAAAGTAACTTTAATTTTAATAACATTTATATAACCACCGTTAGAGACGGAGCCACGTTGCAAGTAGGAGAGTCCTGCCCCCACTAGAGTTTTGAATAAAAATAATAATTATATATGAATGTCTATATTTGCATCCCTTATTATATTATCTTTTTCCTGGCAAATAAATTATAAAAGTAATTTTTTTCAGGTTCATGTTAAAAAGAATTTTTTTTATTAAACTTAATATGTAGCAATAATTATCTTGTCAAATTAATTTAATATCAAAACTATAAATAAATAATTGAATGAACACAATAAAAAGTAATTAGTGATAATGTATTTTCTAAAACTAATCAATTAGTTAATTACTAAATTGAAATTTAGTTTTCTATACGTAGGCGAAATTATTAGTGCTTTTTTCTCTTTAAAAATTAGTTGAGATAAAAAAATATTATCTATTTATTAATTATATTTTTATTTTAAAATTATATAATATTTTTATTTTAACTCTTAAATATTTTTTTTGTACTAGCTATTTTAGTTAAAAAAATTATGCCATAAATATTATAACAAATGGACGTTTTAATTAAATGAGAGATACTCAATAGATTAAAAATTGCACTTAGATTAGAGTAATTTTAAGAATATAGAATTAATTTTAATGTATTAAAAATATAAATTTTTTTATATCACGTTTATTTTTTTTTATAACCATTTAGGTAATGAAGGCAAAAGATAGTTTTTTTTTTACGTGATAATACATAATTGAATGGATGTACAAAATTTTTTTAAACTAACAATACACTAAAATTAAATTAAAAATATTTAATTATTTTAAAAATAAAAGCTATTGTAAGTTAAGTTTTATTTATTTAGATCAATATACTTTTCATATATAAGTTTAGCATTTTTAGTAATATAAATATCAAAAATACTATTTGTATATCAAAATTAACTATTAAAATTAATCACTAATGTATTTGTATATAAATTAAATACATGTGTAGTTTAATTACTTTTAATATATATTATATTCTAATATATATTTTATATTGGTAGTTGATTTTGGTGTACACATAGCATAGTTCTATAAATATAAATGTCTAACATAACAAAATTTATTTTTAGTATATTTTGTTTTTATAATTATAATTTTGGATTTATCATTGGACATTGCAACTACCATAATCATAAACATTATAAACTTCACATGAATAATGATATATGACTAATAAAATTTATAAATCTAATATTTAACAATTTTAAATATTAAAAATAAAATTTTAAATTTTTAAATATTAAATTTTAAAACTCTAATAATATAGAAATAAAATGTTGACCGAAATTACGAGTAAATATTGACAAAAGGTGTTTACGCCAACAACATTTTTATTTATTTATTTATTTATTTTAAAGAAAAATCTCCATGAGTCGAGTGAGTGACAGAGTGAGTGAGTGATAGAGAAAGAAAGAGAAGTACCGTGCTAGTATAGCATGTACAGCATATAAATCCATGTAGGCACTCCTCTCCTAAATACTCCATTATTGTTCTTCTATGGCACCTTCCTGTTGATTCAAGAAACCAATTGTCTCTCTCTCTCTCTTCTAAGTTCTAATCCTTCTCAATAAAACGTAAATAAACAAAGAGTTATAAGATAGGCATATAGAGATAGAACAATATAACAAATTTTTACATAACCAGAATGGGGGGTGGTTGGAGAAGAGCGTTCTGCACCCGTAACCCAGAATCCACAATTTTACATAACCAACACCGAAGCCAATCCCCAACCACCTGCGTCAGATTGAGCTTCCTCTCAGTCTCAGACACCGCAGATTCAACATCAAATCCATCTACTCCACGCTCCCCTAGCTTCAAGCTATCCCTGTTCAGAAACAGCTTCAAATTCAGAGTAACATAACTTAAACACTAATACTCATAATTATACAAAATTACTAGTTTAATTTGTAACTTATTTTTTTAATTATGTGTAACAGAGTAGTTGTGGAATCTGTTTGAACAGCGTGAAGACGGGGCTGGGAACGGCAATTTACACTGCGGAATGCGGTCATGCTTTTCACTTCCCCTGCATCGCCGGCCACGTCAGCAGCAACAACACGTGCCCCGTCTGCAACGCCACGTGGAAAGTCGTTCCTGCCCTCCCGCACCAAAACGACGTCGTAAGCACCAAAATATTCGAAGCGAAGAAGCAATCTGATTCGGTAAGACCATACGACGACGATGAGCCTCTCCCTTCTCCCTTCTCCGGCTGCCAAATCGCTCCAATTCCGGAGGCCGACGAAAACAACGACGACGAAGACCAAAACGACGTGTTCCAGGGATTTTTCATAAATCCATCAAAGCCTCCAATGATGACGAAGGACGCTGATTCAAGGAATGTACGGGTGAAGCTGATGCCAGAGTGTGCTGTCATAACGTCGTCACAGAGCCACGAGACTTATGCTTTGGTTCTAAGAGTCAAGGCTCCGCCACCGCCATCGTGGAGTCAGATCGGTGCATCGCCACCGGTGGATCTTGTCACGGTTGTCGACGTCGGCGCCGGCATGAGCGGCACGAAGCTTCATATGCTGAAGCGCGCGATGCGTTTGGTTATCTCATCGCTCGGCTCCGTCGACCGGCTCGCAATCGTGGCTTATTCGGATTCATCGAAACGGTTGATGCCGCTGCGGAGAATGACGGCGCAGGGACAGCGGGTGGCTCGCCGCATCGTCGACCGCCTCATCTCCGGGCGAGAAATAGCCGCCTCAGGGGGTGTAGAAGCTCTGAGGAAAGCAGCGAAGGTTCTAGAAGACCGAAGGGAAAGAAATCCGTTCGCCTCCGTTGTTCTCTTCTCAGAAACAAGTAATTGGAAGCATCAACGAGAAAGCTTCGGCTTTAGCCACGTGTCTTCCCGGTTTACCTTTATAGAAGTCCCGGTTCAATCGTTTGGGTTCGGGAAAAGAACCGGGTTCGGCTTCCAACCGGATGAGGATCATTTTGCGAAGCGCATTGAGGAATTATTCAGCGTAACGGTGCATGATTTAACAGTTCAGCTCGAAGTTTCATCGCATCATGCTGAGATCAGAGATGTTTATTCCTGTAATAATGGACGGCCCACAGCGCTTGGCTCTGAAGCCTTTACGATTGGCGATTTGTACGCTGAAGAAGAGAGGGAACTGTTGGTGGAGTTGAGAGTGGCCACGTCAGCATTGGGAAGCCATCACGTGATGAACGTGAAGTGTGTCTATAAAGATTCGGTGAAACAGGACACTGTGTGCGGTAGGGAGCAAGCGCTTCCAGTGGCGCTACGGCTTGGTGGCAGAGCCGAGAGGCTTAGGAATGTGTTTGTGACGAGCCGAGCCATTTCCAAGTCAAGGAAACTGTTGGATCAGAATGAGTTTTCTAATGCTTATTGTGTGGTGGCTTCGGCTCGAGAGCTTTTAGCTCAGTGTGGCTCGGCTTCAGTGGACGAGTATGTGCGTGGCTTGGAGGCTGAGCTGGCAGAGATTCAGTGGCAGAAAGCACAGTATGAGAGGCAAGGGAGGGCGGTGGATGAGAGTGGCGAGGAGGCATTGACACCGACTTCAGCTTGGAGAGCAGCTGAGAAGCTGGCTAAGATGGCAACAATGAAGAAGTCATTGAATAGAGTCACTGACTTGCACGGCTTCGAAAATGCTAGGTTCTAGTGTGTGTAATTAATTTTGTATTTAATAAAATAGGAAAAGTTTCGCGGGATAAAAGGGAGTTGAAAAGATAAATAAGAAAATAACAAAAAAGTTAAGAACTATGAATACTGACACGGATACAAAATACGATACGATATAAGATACGTAGATAAATAATTTTAAAATTTTTATAAAATACGGGGACACGACATATATATAAAATATAAAGTATTTTTTAGATAAATTATAATAATAGTTTAGTATTTTATTGATATTAAAATATAAATTAATTTTTTTAATATTTTTTAATTATATAAAGTATTTAAAATATATTTTGTTTTAATAATTAATAATATATACTATTTCTAAACTCATTTCAAGAATACACGTTAAGAATAAGACTAGACATGCTGACATGTGATGGTATTTAGGTGTATCTAAGAATGTCTAAAGAAGAATTTTTTATTAAGACTGTTTTGTCGATGTTAAGCAAATCGATGGTGGTTCGATATCTAGTGGTCTGGGAACAAAACCTACGCCTCTGTGCAGGTACCAAATTTCTAAAGGTGCATCAAAGTGTCTTCGATTAGACGAATATTGGGAATAAAGACAAATTGAACTTTATAAATCGATGAAAGAAACGAAAAGGTAAAGTTTTCGAAATAAAAATGTGCTGAAAACGGAAAGGTTTGCGTTGAAATTGAAAGAAATCAATAAAATGTCTTTGACTGGTCAAAGGAGCTTTGACATGAAAATCTAAAATGAAGAAATGTAAATTGGACGATGAAGATAAAGGATACTTGAAAGATAAATTTGCTTGAAAGATAAAGTTTACAAGAAGATAAATTAAAAGAAAGAAAACATCGAAGGAACCCTACAGAAAGGTTACCCGATCGCAGACTCATGAATTCTCTGGGATATGAGTGTGCTTGAGTGTTTTCTGAGTTAAAGTTCCAACCCTTATTCCCTAAAACCTCATAGTCTTTATAATCTACTTTTGGTAACTGACAACTAATTACAATTAATTACAGAATCACAATCTTGAATGCATACTCCTTGGTAACCGTTTCCGTCTTTTGGCTATAAACATTTCCCATGATTTCCTCGCGTGATGAAAGCCTCTAACTTCTCCACTATTATAACTGCTCGATTTACTCATTCGAATATCTTGTTCGATTACCTGTCTCGAAAATCTTGTTCGATTTGGCTTATTCGATTTAATAAAGTAAATGTAATCGACTTCGTGTCGATTACTTCCAACCCACGCTTGCACGTGCATCTTCTCGAAAACCGTTTGAATTCTCCGATTTCTTCATCAGTTTGAACTACCTCGCTTTAATTGAAAAAATATTTTTTGATCAATAAATTGCCCCCTTGGATTAATGTGTTTGCCTTCGATAACATTATTAGAAGATAAAACACTTAATCCAAATTCAAATTCAAATTTCAATCTCTTAAATCAGCAATAATTACCATTTAACCTCCCCATTAATGCTGATCCACTCGACACATTTTTCGAGACTTACGCCTCCTCTTTCCACCACTTCACCTTCTTCGCGAAGTTACCTCTTTTTGCATTCCTCCTGTAATAACGGCTACAGTAACACTTTAAATTCACCATTCTCGCCCTTGTTCAATTTTTCTCGAACCCTTGCTCTCTGAATTCCTCTCGTGTTATCCTTAACTTTTTCAAAACTTCCTTCTTCTCTGTTCTGCAATGGCCACTTCCTCTTCCCATGCTGCTTCCCAAGATAAGGGTAAAGGTCATATGGTTGTGCCACCAGCTCCATCAGCCTTCCATATACTGAATCAAGTCAATGATGAAGTCATTGACGACCCACAACTTCAAACTAATGATACCAGAATCTTAATTCCTTTCATAGTAGGGGGAGATACCCACTGCTTCCTAGGGCCCGTCGAAAATCCCTGGAGAGGGCAAATAAGAAAACATCTTTCTTCCCCAGTGCTCGAGGGGAAGATTCGTTAATTAACCAAACCCTTGATATTTCCCTCTTCATCAACCAGAAACCTTTCAGAAATAATCTAAAAATTAATCTTCGAGGATCTGATTTTACATCCTGGTATCAATGCCTCACCCCAACAAAGACTGCTGACTGGGGGCTCTGGGGATCCAAGAACTGTTACGGCTTTCTCACTTCTCACCTTCAACGCTTCCCTGGATGATTGGGGCTGTGACTTGTTTTTGAAACCGGACAACCAACAACTTTCACCTTCCTTGTGGGATGATTGGTATATCTCTTTTAGATGTAGCCGCTATCACAGGGCTTCCAATAAATTTTCCAGACTGTACTCCTGATATGCAGCCTGAGCACCACTACAATATTGTCTTATCCACTTCTTACAGTAAGTTCATTGCCTAGAACATGGGTGTAAAAGGCACTACTGTCACAGATGACGAGCATGTAGCCTTCCTATTCTATTGGCTGAATGCAATCATTTTCTGTTCTCGAAGCATTCAGATGTCAAAATTTTTCCTTCCCTTGGCTGCTCTACTTCATGAAGGGAAAGCTCTCAATTTGGCCAAACTTCTCCTAGGACATATTTTCGAGGAACTTGGCCAATTTGTACATTGTCTCCGAGACAACTATATGATTAGTACAGGTGGCTCTCTCTAGCTCCTCCAACTATGGCTAAATGCCATTTTCGAAAAATTCATGATAAAGCCTGGGAGTAGTGGTACTGATGAACAATATATCAAAGGCTTTTGGTTAGCTGATTACAAGCCTAACTTCCCAAATACACAATCGGATGAAGACCGATTCTGGACTGTTTTTTCACTCTTCCACTCTTGTAAAGATTTCTACAATGACAACCTCAATTTTGCTCCTTTTATGCATCGAAATTGTGGTCCTGCTTGGCTTGATCATTTACTCTTCCTAAATGACACTGAAAAAAATGAACTTGCCAATCGGAATTGAGCAAATTTACTAGCTGTCCAAATAATTTCTATAGGGCTGCCTCAACACAAGAAAGAAAGGTTTAAAGTGAATCTTTATGCCCCTTATTTTACAGCCAGGCAACTGAGATTTTCTCAGGCCATCCCATTTCCACTACCTTGAAACAGTGACCCATTCTGCCACATCACTCTGACTTCCCAAAAGGAACCTGATGCTTGCCTCTTAAAAAACCAGCAACACAAGGAATGTTTCAATTTCCTTGTTTATGATCGCAACTTCTACATTACCAAGTCTTATTTTGAATGGTGGACTGCTTATTATTCTAAATACACTCGTACTTTATAGGAAATTCAGCAGTCTGCGATTTGAATAGCTCCTGCTACTGAGAGTTCCCCAAAAAGAACTCACAAAAGAAAAGCTGACACTGCTCGACAACCACCACAAAAAAGTCGAAAGACTCCCACCAAGACTTCAAAAAGGGTAACTATTTCTATTTATATTTATGCCCCATTAACTTGAAATATTCTAAAAATTGAATTCACTTAATAACTCTATATTTCGAGTTTTTATTAGTTGCGACTGCAACCATCGAGCAAGAGTTCTGAAGGGAGTGAACAAACTATAAAGGATGCCCTTGCTGCTTCCTCTCAATCGGAGGATACGGCCGATTCAGACCCTGGTGCTCGATTAATTCAAAAACCAAGACTCGTTCTGGTAACATTATCATTTCTACGCATACTTTATTTAAGTTAGAATAAATCTCAACTTATAACTATGTACCTTTATGTCAGCCTTCCACTGCTGCTCACTCAATCACATCTCCTGTTGCCCCTGATCAACCACCTCTGCAACAAAAACTTGATGTAGGACACTATACATCCCACGATTCGATCCAAGCCACAGGGTCAACTCAGCCACTTCAAGCTGCTCTTCCACCTCCCCGTATAACACAAATGGTCGATTTGACAAAAGATCCTTCACAACATTCTCTAACACCAACTCAGATTCTTGAGTCAAACTCACCAAACAACCAAGCTGTGCCTTCTACTGAAAACCAAGTGGCACCAGACTCTGAGTCTGTTTCTAGAATTGCTAAAACTTCTAATTCGGACTCTCCCTGATCCAGGGTCTTAGAAATTCCTCAAGGTTTTTCCAGTCCCCCTCAACAGACTAAATTTCAAACTCCTCCTAAACAGAGGTCTGGAAACTCGGGTGCTTCTACCACACCTCTAAGTGCTACTTTGGCCAACCTGATCTCTGTTTTAAACCAAGTTATCCAGGAGGATGAAGTGCCTGTGCCAGTGCCAACACTTCCAAGATCTTCTACATCAAAACCTTCATTCGAATTGAGTGTTGACACTCGAGAACAACTTCGTTCTCTTCTTAAGCTCCTGGATCACCCACCAGCTGCTTGGATCAATGATGCACTTCTCAACCAACTTTTATCCAATCTTCTGAATTCTGCTATTAAACTCCCAACTTCTACTACACACTCTGCCATAGTCCAACAATGCAAACAACCTGCCAATGACAGCGTAGCTTCCCAAAACAAGCTCCAAGATATCGAAGCCAAAGAAACCAAGATCAAAACTGAAATGGAGAATTGCACTAAAAACCTTCAACCAATCAAAACTTCCCGTGAAGAATTCGATCTAAGGATTTCTCATGCTATTTCTATTCAAGATTTTTATGATAAAGAAGAAACAAGACTTGAAACAGAACTAGCCCAAATTAATGCAAAGCTTGTAAAAGTACGCCAGAGACGAGCTGATATAGCCAAACCTTTGACCACTGCCCAGCAAGAACAACAACATCTCATCCAAGAGATCGTTTCGATTGAGACTCAGCAAGAAGAATATGAGAAACAACTTGAAATAATCCAATTCGACAAGTTTAAGCAGGTCGAGGCACTTACAGCTTTGGACAACAAAAGGGCAAAGCTGCGTTTAGACTTGGCAAAACTTTTGGCATCTTGAATTTCTTTACCTCAGGCTTTACTTCTTTGTATTGGTTTCTATCCTTTCCAGACTTATGCATGTTTAACTTTAATTTAGCCAACAGTAATACTATTTCAAGTATTTTTCATTAATCGAGTGAATTATTTTGCCTGACTTGATATCCTTGATTCGATATGCATTCCCAGAATACGATCCTACCACTTGAAAAGGGCCTTCCCAAGTCTGGGACCATTTGCCAAGAAATTTTGATTTCTTTTCCATTGACAAAATAACTTTTAAAACCAACTCGCCTATATTAAAATATTTATCTCTTATTCGACGATTATAACTTCGGGCAATACTTTCTTTATGTCGAATCATATTATCAAGTGCCAGAATTCGCTCTGAATCTAACTTATTCAACTCATCAAACATTGCATTCCAGTAATCATCAACTGGCAAATCATTCTGTTTTAATACACTCAAAGTATTCAAATTAATTTCTAATGGTAGCAATGCATCATGGCCATAAACAAATTTATAGGGTGAAGTATTTGTTGACCCTTTTGGTGAATTTCGATAAGCCCAAAGTACTTGGCTTAAAGTCTCATGCCATATTTGAGGCTTGTTTCTGATATGCTTTTTAATCAAAGTTATCAAAATTTTATTTGCTGCCTTAACTTGCCCATTAGCTTGAGCATAGTAAGGAGTTGAAGTAGTCATACTAATATTCCTTGAGATTGTAAAACTTTTAACTCGCTGACCAGTAAACATCGTTCCTTGATCAGTACTTATTGTTTGAGAAATTCCAAATCGATGGATAATTTGTTCCTCAATGAAGTCTATTATTTCACTTTGACCAACTTCTATTAGGGAAATTGCTTCAACCCACTTTGTAAAATAATCGATTGCTATCAAGATAAACTTGTGTTGTTTCGATGAAAGAGAATGGATCAATCCAATCAAATCTAAAGCCCAACCTCTAAATGGCCATGGTTTTATTATCGAATGCAGCTCGGATGCAGGGATCTGCTGTATCGAACCATGTAATTGACATTCTTGACATGCTTTTGCATAATCGTGCAATCTTTTATTATAGATGGCCAGTACACGTGATTGTGATATAACACCTATTTTATTTTCTTTCCAGCCTGATGGGCACCGCATATCCCATTATGGACTTCACCCAAAGCAATATTTTGATCATCTTGGCCTAAACATCTCAACAAACTTCCATCGATTCCCTTCTTATATAATTCATCAGCCATCAAGACAAAATTTATTGCTTACAATTTCATCTTTCTATCAACCGGAATATTAGGATCCTTTAAATACTGCAATAGGCTTCCTCCAATCAGTATCTCCCCATTCGTCTATGCACAAAACTTCTCTTTCACTTGCAGGTACTAAAATTTGATGAACACTGGCTAATTTCTTAAGAGTTTCTGGACCGATTGTATATATCGAAGCAATTTGGGCTAATTCATTAGCAATTTCATTATGAATTCTTGGAATGTGAACCAAAGAAACTTTTCGAAAGGAGCTCAACAACTTCCAAGCATTTATTAAATACTTTTGCAACCTCTCATTATTGCATTTAAACTCCTTCGATAACTGCTTCAAAACCAACTGGGAATCCCCGAATATCTGGACTTCCAAAGTCCCTTTACTAATTAATATTTCGAGACCCAAAATCAAAGCTTCGTATTCTGCCACATTATTCGAGCAAGGATATTTTAATTCGAATAGAAATTCTGATGGAATCCCTTCTGGTGAAATAATAAGGATTCCAACCCTTACACCATCTTTGTGCTTCGATCCATCAAAATATAGCTTCCAATAATCAACTTCAACGTCGATTACATTTGCCCCCTGGTCATTCAGATTGTTCAAATTATCAACAAGAAAATCTGCAATGACCTGTCCTTTTACAGCTTTAGCCGGGACATATTGCAAATCAAACTCTGTCAACGCCAGCATCCATTTTCCTAAACGCCCTCGTAACATTGGAAAACTTAACATATATTTGATAAGATCGGTCTGCGCTATAACTCTTACCGATTTAGCCACCATATAACACTTTAATTTCATACAGGTATAGTATAGAGACAAACACAATTTCTCTATCGGGGAATACCTTGTTTCGATATCAGTTAGAACTCGACTAAGGTAATAAGCAGCCCGTTCATGCCCGTTCTTATCATATTGGGCTAACATACACCCAATCGTGTTTTAGATGCTACAATGTATAATTTTAAGGGCTCATGCGGACGAATATTCGCCATAATTGGAGCCTTCGATAAATAAGCCTTAATCGAATCGAATGCTAATTGATTCTCATTCGTCCATTCGAATTGTGAATCATGCTTTAGCTTTACTAAAGGAGCAAACACTCGAGTTTGATCAGAGAGATTCGAAATGAACCTTCTAAGATAATTTACTTTGCCTAGGAAAGATTACACTTCTTTCTTCGATTTAGGTGCAGACAATGCTAATATTGCATCTGCCTTATTTTTATTAATTGCAATTCCCTTTTTGCGGACAACAAAACCCAGGAAATTACCAGCAGATACCCCAAAGTACATTTCAAAGGGTTCATTTTTAATCCCTTCTTCCTCATGGTGGTAAATTCTTTTGTTAAGTGATCAATGTGTTGATTCACTGAAATCAATTTGACTATAATGTCATGGATATACATCTCCATAAATTTTTCAATAAACTCATGGAAGATAGCATTCATTGCTCATTGATAAGTTGCATCAGCATTCTTCAATCCAAAATGCATAACCATCCATTCATAAGTACCTAATGCCACAGGACAACGGAAAACAGTTTTGGACACGTCATCTTCTGTAATGAAGATTTGGTTATATCCAGAATAACTGTCAATAAAACTAAGGATTTCGTTTCCCACTGCAGAATCAATTAACATATCTGCAATTGGCATAAAATATTCATCTTTTGGAGTAGCATTATTCAAATCTTGAAAATCAATGCATACTCTTAATTTTCCATTTTTCTTCATCACAGGGACAATATTCGAAACCCACTTAACATAGCGTGCAGTTCGAATAAATTTCACTTTAATCAAGCGTTCTATTTCTTCCTTAATTTTTTCATTGGTTTCTGGAGCAAAACGTCTTAGAGTTTGCTTTACGGGTCTAGTATTCGATTTTAATGCTAATCGATGTTCCACAAGTGAACGATTGAGACCAGGCATCTCATGATAATCCCAAGCAAAACAGACTTTAAATTCATGTAAAAGATCAGAGAGTTCAGTCTGAAAAGGATCAACATGATCTTTACAAATATATGTAATTCAAACATCATCAAGAGTCCCTAGATTAATTTCTTCTAAGGAATTTTGAGATTCAAACCCTTTATAATGATCATCATCTTTTACAGAATGTTTCTCAAAACCCAAAGGTTCTAAATCATAGATGCAATCAAAGGTAAAATCAATAACTTCATTAGAAATAGAATAAACTGAATTATCCACTTTATTGATATTACTTCGATTTTCAACACAATGTGCTGCTGCTATTAAATCAGCCATCGGATTCGAAGCATCACTTCCATTACACATAAGAGAAATATTTAAATTATGACAAAACTCGACTGCAGACATCGAGCTGATACAATTACTAATATTAAAAGGAATCCTAAACCTACATGATTCCACTTCATCAGAAGAATCATTTTTATTCTTTACAGGAATAAAATTATTTAAATAATTATGCAAGATTACCAGGTAATCGGAAACTTCCTTGACCTGGTCCATGGAGTAACTTCAGAAGATCTTCAAGACAGACAGTCCCAACCAGTTGGAGAAAATCCTAACTCTGGGTAACACAACTTTATTGAAAGGCCTTCAGAAGACAAGTAGCACCCTTCACAATTGTAAGAATTCAGTGTTCGATCAACATTCAAAGGTTTTAATTTAGGATTATACATCCTGAAATCAACATGCATTTGTTTAACATAGAGGTTCGAATCTGCCTTGATGACTTCAGACTTGCCATCCTTTGTCCAAAGAAGAACACTTTGATGCACCGTGGAGGGTAATGCACCCACACCATGGATCCAATCTCGCCCTAACAAAGCATTATAGCTTGCTCTCGATGGAACCACTACAAACACAGTGTTGCGCTCAGATGAGCCAACCTTCACAGTCAGAGTAACCAGCCCTTTTGCTGGAGTTGAAGTCCCACTAAAATCAGTTACAGCAATATTTGTGGGAACTAAGTCATCAGGATGCTTTCCCACCTTTATTAACATTCTCTCAGGCAACAGACTGATTGCCACTCCACCATCGATCAAGACTTTATTTACTTTAATTCCACTCAAAGTAGTAGTTATATGGAGCGAGCGGAGATGAGACATTTATTTTCGGTAGGTCGAAGGAAATACCCCAACTCATCTTCAATTCGTATGAAGGAAAAGGCTTCCTCATCCTCCATATCATAATCTTCATCTGGGTTATCTTCATATTCCCCTAGATATTCAATTGGAATGACCGAAATCGTCCCAATCATGTCATCATCCCCTTCATCAAAATATTCTTCATCGACATCAACTGCCTTGTTCTTGTCGACCCCTGAGGATTGAGCTATTGCTTTGCCTTTTTCCATCTTTGCAGGAGACGGAATTCCTTTCGAACAAGTCTCTCCATCAGAAGGAAAGACAATTCGAGAATGTACAGAGGGTGTTGCCCCTTGCTTACTTCCACCTGGGGCGTCTTATTCTGATTGAAATTTCTTCTTCCCCCTCGACCTCTTGGATAACCTCTGGCTCTACCATGAAAGTAGGGGTATTGATTTTGGAGAGGTCCCCGATGTCCCCATTGTGGATTGCGTCGATAGAGAACATCTCATTTCTGGAACTCCTGACAGTTTCAAATCCACTGGACACCTATAGCCTGAGATCGGCTTAAGGGTGCAGTTATATTCTGTTGAGGTGTCTTAGAACTCTGACCCTCTATGCGCCGAATCGACTGCCTCTGGCATGCCTGTTCTTCCCTATGAGCCAGCTCTTTCTTCATTCTCTCTTTTTCGAAGATCGCCGCTGCCTCAGCATCAAAAATGGCATTACACCGCGGACAAAGAGATACGTCTCGGTCTTTAATCTTTTGCTGAACTAGAAAGTCCAACAAACCATCTCCCACCCGGGGATACACTGATTAAACCTGTGACTCAAAATCATCAAGAGCCACATCAAAATATAGAACATTCCAACCATGTTCACTCTGAAACATGGTTCCACAAAGCTAGCATCCACTTCGAAGGGATCAACATCGACATTCATTTCCTTCTTTCCGTCATCGAATTTTAACCGTCCCTCCATTATTGCTTCCTAAATTAAGTCCCTGAAACGAACACAACTATTAGTCGAATGACTTATTGCTTAGTGAAATTTACAATAAGGTTTTCCTTTTAGGTCTTTCACCGAAAGTAAAGCTCTTCCCTCAGGCAGAATTAACTGTTTATCTTTAAGCAACACATCAAAAATCTAATCAGATTTCGAAATATCAAAACTATATTTCTTTCCACTTTTCAATTTTGAATCATTCGACTTTTCATTAATAGGAAGCTTTTTAAGTAAGGAACAGACGTATGGAGGGCCTTTCTTAAGTTTGGCCAAATCGACCTCTGTTTCGAAATCGATTTCTTCCTCTGAAGACTCCATAGTCACATAAGCAACCTTTTCTTTTCGAGTAAACGGTTTACTCTTCGATCGCTGCTCATTTCTATGTTTCTCTTTTTCCTTTTTCATAAGTTCAGTCTGACGAACCTTTTTAGCCAAATGGGCTAAATCAGGAATATGCACATTAAGTAAATTTCTGCGCATATAAAATTCTAGCCCCATAGTTGCTATTTTCACTACTTTGCTCTTAGGTAATGAAACATAGCATCTGCTTCTAGCATTCTTGAAATGTATCATGTAATCATCAATGGTTTCACCATCCTCACGTTTCAAGGCTACTAGATTAGTAACTACCACATTCATTTCCCTTCGATAGAACTGAGCGTGGAATGCAGTTTCTAACAGATTCCATGTCGTTATCAACTTTGGTCTAAGATTCAAAAACCAAGTAAATGCATTCTTCATCAACGAAGAAGGGAAGAACTTCATTTTCAAATTTTCATCATTGGCTAAGTTTCCAATCTCAACCAAGTATCGAGCGACATGTTCAGTAGTTGATTCTCCGACTTCCTCAGCAAACTTTGTGATTATCTTTGGACTTTTCACCCCTCTTGGCACTTCAGCCATTTGAATGACTTGGGGAAAAGCAGACACAAAGTGGGGTCGATTCATAAATCCAACATTCAGCCCAACTCGTTTAAGAACTTCTTCCACAATTCTGGTGACTTGATAACGTTCACCGCCATGATTAGCACATAATCTGGCTAGAAAGTCATCAGCATTTTGGCCTCGAGGAACTACATGAGGATTTTCTTGATTAAAAACATTATTTTTATTTTGAAATATATTTTCGAATCCTTCATTATTTCCCCTGGCATTATGCCTTTCACCTTCCTCATAATCTACGATTCGAGCAATCCGTTCGACTTGTCTAGCAAGACGTTCAAATTTCAATTCGTGATCAGCCATCATTGGATTTAGAATTGTGGTCATTTGTTGAGCCAATAAATTGACAGAGTCATGATGACTTTCCTCTACTTGTTGTCGATATACTACCATCGAATTTGCAGCATTCGAAGTAGAGCCCACATTATAATCACGAGAATACTCGGAATGTTGTTGTAGGTTTTGTAAGTTATTCCCTTTATTTACACTCCCGAATTGGACAGGAGGAACAAAATTACCCACTGGTGGGGTATAACCAGGAGGAAGACCATAAGGAGGCTAACCAGCGGTTAATGGAGGCTAGAATGGTGGCAAAGTACCACGTGGATGAATATTACGTCCAACATTTCCAGTATGAACAGTTGTAACCGCTATACTTTCACTTGCAACTGCACCTTCCGAATGTGAAGTCACGTCCGTTTGTTGCACAATTACTGGTAGACTATCACTGGTGGATGAACCACCATTCACATTTGACATTTCATCTGCCATATGAATGATTTTTCCACTTAATTGCATACACCAAGTGACACAAAAAATTTATTTGACACACTTCAAATTTTGAAACTGTCCCACTGGGCGTGCCAATTTGTTTTGTCAATTTTAAGCAAATCGATGGTGGTTCGATATCTAGTGGTCTGGGAGCGAAACCTACTCCTCTGTGCAGGTACCAGTTTTCTAAAAGTGCATTAAAGTGTCTTCGATCAGACGAATATTGAGAATAAAGACAAATTGAAATTTATAAATCGATGAAAGAAACGAAAAGGTAAAGTTTTCAAAATAAAAATGTGCTGAAAACGGAAAGGTTTACGATGAAATTGAAAGAAAGTAATAAAATGCCTTTGACTGGGTCAAAGGGGCTTTGACATGAAAATCTAAAATACAGAAATGTAAATTGGACGATGAAGATAAAGGATACTTGAAAGATAAATTTGCTTGAAAGATAAAGTTTACAAGAAGATAATTTAAAAGAAAGAAAACATGGAAGGAACCCTACAGAAAAGTTACTCGATCGCAGGCTCAGAAATTCTCTGGGATGTGAGTATGCTTGAGTATTTTCTGAGTTAAAGTTCCAACCCTAATTCCCTAAAACCTCCTAGTATTTATAATCTACTTTTGGTAACTGACAACTAATTACAATTAATTACAGAATCATAGTCTTGAATGCATACTCCTTGGTAACTGTTCCCGCCTTTTGGCTATAAACATTTCCCATGATTTCCTCGTGTGATGAAAGCCTCTAACTTCTCCACTACTATAACTGCTCGATTTACTCATTCGAATATCTTGTTCGATTACCTGTCTCGAAAATCTTGTTCGATTTGGCTTATTCGATTTAATAAAGTAAATGTAATCGACTTCGTGTCGATTACTTCCAACCCACGCTTGCGCGTGCATCTTCTCGAAAATCATTTGAATTCTCCGATTTCTTCATCACTTCGAACTACTACATCGCTTTAATCGAAAAAATATTTTTCGATCAACAAAGACATGATTGAACACAGAAGACACGCGTGTCGAACTGTCAATATATATTATATCCGAGATGTGTCCGACACGAAGACACGATAAATCAAGGAAGTGTCGTACTTTATAGGTTAAGGGTGGAACGGAAAGTTCGTTTATTTAGAAAGGAGTATTATAGAGCATTATTAATTAGGAGTCACTCAGATAAAGATGCTTAAAACGTCTTTTTTTAAAGATATTTTTTAACAATTAAAATTTTACATATGTAATAAATTAAACCGTATTATTTCTGTCATAATTAGATCGGACAAATCAATTTGACCAAAAAATTGATGAACCAAATTTTAAATCGATCTAAATTAATATTTCTTTTTATAAAAAAATGACTAATACCCGATTATAGAAAATGACTAAAATACTCATATTATATATATTTTGAAAACCCTAAATCTTAATCCCATGATGGCACACAAAAAGAAAAGAGAAGGGTTAGAATTTAGGGTTCTCAAAATTCATATATATATATATATATATATATATATATATATATATATATATATATATATATAAGTATTTTGTGATTTTCTATAATAAGGGTATTGTAGTCATTTTCTATAAAAAGATATTAATTTAGACGGTTCAAGATTTAGTTCATGAATTTTTTGGCCAAATCAATTTGTTTGATATAATTGTGACAATAATAATACAATTTAATCAGTTATATGTATTGAATTTTAATTACTAAAAAATATATTTAAAAAAATATATTTTAAACGTCTTTATCTGAGTAATTCCCTTATTAATTAGGTGATTGTTATGATGTCTAATTTACTAAAAAAAATTAAAAATTAATATTTAGTTTAAAAAGTATAAAAATAAATAATTTTTAAAGATTTAAAATTTAATATAAAAAATAAGTTAAATAAAATTTAGACACCAAATAATAAGAACTATAAAATTGGCCTATTAACCAAGAATATTAGATTTTACAAGAAACTTTTTTTCTCACTGTCTCCTTTATTTTGACTGGCTAAAGCGAACTAAATTTCATTTAAAAGTTTGTCGTTGACCAGTGAATTTCTTTAATAAGAAAGTCCTTTGAGAATCAGAATTTGGAAGATACCCAAATTTAGAGTAAATAGTCAAATTAGTTCTTAAAAGATCACTCGTTCTCCAAATTAGTCCCTGAAAATTTTTTTAAATCAAATTCGTCCTTTAAAATTTTAAATTAATCATGTTAGTCCTTTCGTCACTTTTATTGTTAACGGTGTTAGAATTTGTTAATGTAGTACGTTAAATAACATCACAATACACACCTAATAGTTCTAATTGACTATTAATATAATTAGTTTATGAAATGAGATCAAATCAAACTCTAAATTGAGGAACTTCAATACCTCAAATTTTTTTCTCAATTAAGTTTTGATTTGATCTAATTTCATAAATTTATTATGTTAATAATAAATTAAGACTCTTAAATATATGTTGTGGTGTTACTTAACGTGTTATATTAATAAATTTTGATACTGTAAAAAAATGACATAAAAACTAATATGATGAATTTAAAAATTTTAAAAGATAAATTTAATTAAAAAAATTTTAAAAACCAATTTAAAAAATAAAAATTATTTTAAAAATAAATTTAACTATTTACTCCCCAAATTCTCTTGCATTGCATACTGGCATGTTATGATAGAGATTTTGCATGGATGACAAAAAATCATTAATAAAGCAATAAAATTAATTTGTTCTTCAAATTGTTACATTCTTTGACTTTGGTGCCAATTAAACATCATATTGATATTCAATAAGAAAATTATATTAAGATTATTTTTTTTCAGTAAATAACGCCAAAAAAAAAGAGCATAAGAATAACTTAAATGCTGAGAAATAGAGTCCATTTTTTGACGTACAAGGATCCAATTGCCGTTAGAGTGAAGAGAAAAAAGAAATTCTTTAAGTGGATCAAGGTTGAGAGTTCCTCTAAAGAGGAACTTGCAACAACCAATAACATTATGCTATGTGGTAAATTAATAAAAAAATTAAAAATATATTAGATATATATATCTATTTAATTAATTATTTAATAATTAATTATATTAAATCATAATTAATATAAATAATTATATTAACTCAATATCAAATATTATTTATATTATTATATTGAATCATAATTAATTAAATTTATTTACATAAAAAATAAATTTAACTTTTTATATATTATAAAATATATTTTGGTTGGATTATTTATTTTTATTTGTAAAATTTAAAATACTAATCAAATTTAAGTTATCTATTTTAATATTTTATAATATTGAATTATTTTAAATCATAAATTTAAATAATATTATTATAAAAAAATAATTATATTAATTTTAAGTATTTTAATTAATTAATTAAGTGAGATCATAAAGAGTAAAATTATTTTTTTTAATAAAAAAGAGAGAGATGTTTTGAATTTCTATTTACTATTTATAATATAAAATTGATGTAGAATTATTTTTTATGACAGGTGGATCATAAATAAAAATTAAAATGAATTCTCTACTCGAGATGGTTTAAAAAAAGTGTGTGGAATTGTTGAAGGGAAAATAATGCACGAATGATTACATTGCATAATAATTCCTTTCCAGCCTTTGGTATCTAAAAAGTTGAAGGGCCCTTGAGTGTTAAATTGTAATCATTGGAATAGTAACGTAACCGCATCTCTCAATAGTAACGTGGCCCTTTTTAAAGTGCATATCTGATCCGCATACATGAAAGAAGCTTCGAAATTTTTAATGCGATTTAGACGCATATGCAGATGGCTTAATTTTTTTATATTCAGAATTCGAACACAAGTAAAAAAATATAATTTCGTGCAAAATATTTAGCATTCTTTTAACTTTAAAAAAAAATCACATTTAACAAATGAAATAATGCAAGTATTTAACCTAATGCAAATGTTATGAAATTATTTTTTTAAAAGTTTAATTTAATAAAAAAAACACATAAATAATTATATGTTTAATATGTTTTTTTATGTAAAGATTTTTTTTGTAGATTTGATTGAATTTTTTTATAAAATTTTATTTTTTTCTTTATTTATTTTATGTTAAAATTTTGTTTAAGAATTAATAAAGATTGAACTTTAAATTTTTAAATTGAATAAATTTTATAATATATTATAAAACTATTTTTTTTAAAAAATTAATTTAATAAAAAATATATAAATAATTATATATCTATCGAAAAAAATATATTAAAAATTGATTACTAGCGGCAATTACTAATTAGCAAACTCTCCGTGACAAGCTCATTGGATATGGATATGATCACGATTTAAGAGCATATGACGACACCATAGTTTCATAAATGCCATTTTCGATTGCACGTAACTGGTGACAATTAAAATCCCTCGATGAGCATCTATCAGCTGGCTACTTAGCTTAGTTTTAATTTCCACCTTTCTGTACAACCAATTTTCAGCTACTTTGTGGGCACTTAACCACGCATTGGCTAATCAAATAGGTATTATATATAATAACGTCTATCATAATTAGGAGTGGTAATGGGTAGACTAAGGTAAAATTTAGAGTTAATCCTAATTTTATTTGTGGGTTAAATTTTTTATATAAATTTAATTCTATTTTATTTATGGGTTGAAAATATCTCATTCTTAATTCTATCCATTTTTAACCTGCGGTTTACAAAAAAAAAAATATAATATTATTATATAACTTGATAATAATTTAAAATAGAACTGATTTTTATGTATAAAAAAGTATTAAATTATTAATTAATAATTTTTTTAGTAGCTAAGAATCTTTTACATTTAATGAGAGATCTTTAATTTAATATTCACTTAAAATATATTTTTATAGAAGTATATAACATATACATATATAGAGTACGGGTTGATCGGATAAGATTGAGACTCAACCCACACTCTATCCGCCTCACACAAAAACTTTACCCGGCCCGTACCTTATTTTATCCATTGGGAATTGGGTTAACAACCTATCTAATTGGATGGGGTTGAATTGAATACCCACGAATATAGTGCATATTACCAATCATAAGAGTTAGTTAGCCGTAAAAATTAGAACTTTTTCTTTTTAATATTGTATCACTAGAGGTGAAATCCTTCGTCATGAACCAAATTGTGTGTTAAACACAACTATGGCCATTTACAAAACGTTAATGACGTTTTGTGTTTCTTCAATTAAAATAATATTTTTCTAACAAAACGTCAGTGACGTTTTCTGTTTTAATAATTAAAATAATATTTTTTATTACAAAACGTCAGTGAAGTTTTGTTCTTTGATGATTAAAAAAAAAAATTATTGCAAAACGTCAGTGACGTTTTGTGCTACTACCACAACCCTGTAGAACACCAAAATCATCAAATATTTTTGTATTTCACATTAAAATTATTCATATATAAAAATTTTAGCCTAAAAATTAAGACAAAAAATAAAACTTTATTCAAACAATAATAATAGTTGTAGGGTCCACGGCATTGGCAATTATTTAAAATAGTACAATACTTGGCTGTTTTTTTTTTGTTATGGAAAGAAATAGTGTGTAACACGATGAAATGGACGTGTGCAAAAAAATTGCACTGTTATGGTGCCAGATCTAAAACGCAAGTTGCGTTTTGAATTTGTTTATTTTTTTTAATTTTGAAACACACTAAACACAAGTTACGTTTTGACATTTTCATTTTTTTTAATTTTGTTTTAGGCAAAACGCAGGTTGCGTTTTTTGAGCTAGAAAATTCAAAATTTTTTTGAAGTCCACAAACGTAGGTTGCGTTTTGTGAGTGTTAGAAATTTTTTCTTGGAAGCCCCAAAACGCAGGTTGCGTTTTGTACACAAAATAATATTTAAATCCACAGCTTTTCCTATAAATACGAAGTCCAGTTTTATTCATCTTCGTCTTCACTTCTCCTCTTACTCTTTCTTACATAAAGTCCTTAGTGGTGTGCTTTTTTGGCAATTAACCGTGTCAAAAAAAATAAAGTTAGTTGAGGTTGAGATTATGGAAGGTGTTGTAAATTTGCGCGTATATTATAATGGTGAGATTATACCAAACACACACGAAGGAGTGACTTTTGTTTGTGAATGTCCCTTATCGTTTGTTATTTCGTGCACCATCAGTTTTGTAGAGTTACAAAATGGTCTGTGTGATAATATACAAAGTCACATTTCAAAGAGGGTGAGCAACATTTTATACAGAAATCCTGTACAAGTATTTGGTGGCTGATACAGTTTCAATTAATGTCCATCATTGACGACGCAAGTATGCAACATATGTTCTGTATTTATCAACAAACCCGGTTTCACATGCCGATGATCGAGCTGTACATTGAGTTTGAACAGCATACGGGGATGGATTCGGTTGGTGACGATGTCAACGTTGATGAAATCAGGGATACAGATTGGGAAGAAGATAACAACGACAGTGAAGAGGAGTTTGAAGCCAACTATGAAGTCGATGACAAAAACGAGGATGGAGATTTGGCAGGCAATCCGGCAGTACAAAATGAGGCGAATTCGATCGTAAATCAGCACTCTTTAGAGTTCCATCTTTTATGCGGATTCTAAATCTCGAAGCCATGCATGCACCAAAATTTTTTGAGTATGCGAATATCGGTATGTTATCTTATGGTTATTAACCATTAATTTTATATGCTTTGTCCGACTGATGGTGGTTCGCATGTCGTAGGTGAAGGCGACGTTGCGGTGGAAGATGGTGAGTTTAGAGTCGGAATGGAATTTGGTTCTAGGGATTCGGTGATATCTGCAATCAAAGGTTACACTATCTCTAGAGGAGTTGATTACACTATTTATGAGTCTGAGCCGCAAACATTCTATGCAAAATGTAAGGGCTATGGTGCAGGGTGCGATTGGCTTATCCGAGCTAGCTTGATTCGAAAGAATGGGTGTTGGAAGATTAGGAGATATAATGACAAACACACGTGCACCACGGGCACAATTTCACAAGATCATGCCAAGTTGGACTCAGATACAATTGCAAATGCCATTAGGCCGTTGATTGAAGCGGACCCGTCGATAAAGGTGAAGTCTATTATTGCAGAAGTTCAGTCGAGGTTCAACTACACTGCAAGTTACCGAAAGGCTTATTGATTGGCAAAGCAGAAATCTGTCGCCAAAATTTTCGATGATTGAAAAGTTTTTTACCAAACTCTGCCGATATGGTTGAAAGCAATAACTGAGAAGATGCCAAGGTCTCATGTTCAAATAAAAACGCTCTCCATTTAGCGTGAGAATGAAGAAGTTCAAGGTGTAAGAGTTCTCCATCATATATTTTTGGAGCTTGTATCCGTATTCTTAGAGCTTATTATTATTATCTACATAATAATAATAATAATAATAATAATAATAATAATAATAATAATAATAATAATAATAATGTTCACGAACCGTGACATTTTTTTTCAAATAATACTATGTTCATAAAATGTTAATAATAATAATAATACGAATAATGACAACATCACTAATAATAATAGTATAATTACAGTAGCAATAATAAATCCTAATAATACTGTTAATAATAACGATAACAATAATATATATATATATATACCCATTAAGAATGATCCAAATATTTAATAATGTGTTTTTCACGTTTAGTAAAATTACGAACTATTTTTTATTTTATAATATTTACCCTAAATTTTCTACTCTTCTTCTTCTTCTCACAAATTTTCAGTACAACCTTGCAACTTAAAACTCCTCACTATAACTTCTCTCAGCAAGCCTTTCACCTCTTCTATCTTTATTTTCTGTGTTTTGCTTTCAGTTTCGGTTTTATAGATTTCATCACCACTCTCTTCCAACACGTGGCATTCATGCAGCCTAAGAACCTGTCATACGCAACTTGCATTTTGCTCATGACTGCTACTAAACGCAACTTGCGTTTTAGAAGTTTCAAGTGGTCAACACGTTCAGTCATTGCCTGCATGCAGGAAGCAAGACACGTTTCGAGGCTTCAAGCTGCTTCTCTGCCAAATGTATACTGCGTTTTGAAGTCTGCATGCAGTTTTATTATTTTCAGGTGCAATCAAAATGTAATCTACGTTTTGCATGTTATTGAATTTTATAAATCTATATTTGTGTAGATTACACTCTATGTAACAATATATGATAGCAACACCATTTTTACTTCTATTCTTTAATTAATTTCTGACTATACTTAAATTCAAAATTTTAGGTTAAAATTTAGAGAGGAAATTATTTCACAAATGGGCTATTGGGATTTGGGATGCTATATCCAAATGTGGGACCATTTGTAAGTAGAAAACGGTTTGATTTGGTACAGAAAACGGACAATAAAATTTAAGAGGTTGAAAGTAAAGGATTTGATTTGTATTAAATTAAAATTTAATTTTTTTTGAATGCTTAAATCGGACCATCTAACCATTTTATCTTAAGAAAATATTTTATTATTAAGAAGACAATCGCAACATGTGATTTCAAAAAAAAGAAAAAAAGAAAAACCAAATTTTTGCATTATTCTCTCCTCTCAACTCCATAAGCAAAAGAATTTGCTGAATTTAGACGTCATTTTTTGAGAAAATTTCCAAAACAAATTTAAAATTAAAAAAAGAGATATATTAGACATATAAGTATAAATAAAGTAAAATGGGTGACATACTAAAAAAATCAATAATATAAAAACATAGAATTATTTTATGAATACTAAATATCATTCACCACTTATAATTGTTATATATATAATACTAAAATAATCAACTTTTTTATAATGAAATAATAACATTTTTCATGTTAGAGTATCAAAATTTTTTAAAGTAGAATAACCAAAGATTTATAAATAAAAATATATATTAAACATTTAATTATGATATTGAATAATAATCATTATTATTACGTATGTTCATTTTATTATTGAAAGTATTTTTCTCTACTCATAATTTTAAACATTACTAAGATTCACTTTTACATACACAAACATCATATCTGTATTGTCACATTAACAAAATAAATTATCTATTAACTCATCACATAAAATAATTTAAATATTTTTTGCCATACAAAATCGTCCTTAAAATTTAACTTAATTTTAAAATTGTCCTTACTTCAGAGACCAAAATTGTACGAAAATGGCGGTAGAAGTGGAAGCAAAGGTGAATTATAGACTGCTTCTTTTCTACAAACGATTTTAAAATATGATTTTAAATCTTAAGGACGATTTTGTATATATAAAAAAAAGTCAAAAACGAAAAAAAATTTTGGCCTATACCTTAAAAGACAAAATCATATTTAATCCTTTTACTTTATATAACTTTTTCAATAAATCTATTTAAAATTATTCAGCTTCTCTCCTTATTATTAATTAATGTTATTTAGTAATAGCTGTTTAAATTACTCTTTGTTTAAGGTATTCTAATAACTGTGCACTTAACCAAAATAAAAAAATATTACCAAAGTATATTGAAAAATCATATCTTTTTAACATAATAAATAAAGGTTTTAGGATATATTCAGGAAAGGAAAAGCTTTTAGAAAAATTAATTGATATTTATGGATACTTACCAAACTTTCTTCAACGATATTAATATTAAAAAATATTAGAGAGTTATTAAAATTTATTTTTTTAATCATTAATATTTAATTAAAAATATAAAATAAAATATGTTATTAAATTATTAAATTAAAAATATTAAATTAAAAAAATTAAATTAATAATTAACTGATAATAAAAAAAAATTCTAATAACTCCTAATATTTTTCATTAAATTTCCATCTTATTCCAATTATATTTTGTTGACTGTCTTTGTATATCTATATGACTATATCCTTATTCATCTTGTCATACTTCATTTAAATGATGTTACATTCTTCCTAATACTTCATTTGAAAACTTAAATTTATAACCTATATTAAAATCTAGTATATTAAATATTTTATCTATTATAACAATATTATAATTATTCTGTCAAAAAACTATAACTCAAATGTTATATTTTCTTTATATTTATTTAAAATTATAAATTCAAAAGAAAAAAAAATTGATCGAGAGAAATCAAGTTTTAGAATCGATTCAATCATAAATTAAAGATATGAAAATATAAAGGTGCCATTGAATACACAATTTTGGATTACTTTTATTCGAGATATATGGAACCCAGCAAGTGTATATATAGCTGTCCGTATCCATCCCTATCTGCATTTCCTCTTCCCTTGCAATACTGTATTATAACTATGATAAGCGTGTATATATAAAATCGGTGGTTAAATCACCCATTCGTATAAAATGTATATTAAAATATAAAATATATATTAAAAATAAATTAAATTATATTTTTTATTATAAATATATAATAATTAATTTTGTAATTAGTTTTTAATATATATAAAATATTTTTTATTATTTTATTATGTATTAAAATATAAAATATATGTTAAAAATAAATTAAATGATATATTTTTTATTTATAAATATATAATAATTAATTTTATGATTAATTTTTAACATGCACAAAATATTTTTTTATTATTTTATTGTTGTTGTTGTGGATTATCATGTATTGTTTATTAAGAAGCCTAAGTCTCTTTCCTCAGCTAGCTGGCATCCCGTAAAACATCAACTCTTGTTAGTTGTACTTTGTATTGTTGTGGTCTATTTCACTACGTATGGTCCAAGCATGAACTCTTAGAGGGAACATGATTATTTTATCACTTAGAAATGATTGAAGGCAGCAAGATTTGATAGATTTTTAATATTTTTAAATATTGAAATGGTTTATTATTTATTTTTTTTGTTCATTCTATCTTTAGCCTTGTTTTCAATTCCTTAATTAATGTTCTTTATTTGTTCATTCATCATTTCTTTTTGAGTATTTGTTTGTTTCTTTCGAATTTTAATTTCATTTCAAGTTAATATTTCAGTTTGATTCTATTCTTATGCAAGCACTTGAAACATTTTGTTTGTAAAATTGTGCTAAAAATAATGAAGTATTCATATTTTTGGCAAAAAAGTTTCATTACATTGAGTAGTCTAGGTCAAACTCTGTAAAAAGAGTTATGTTTACCCTTCAAATTGAGGTCACTAATATAAATTTGGTCGACACTTAATGTTAAAACCGAATCAAAATCCAAGCAAAACATGATCTTTACTAAAAATTATCGTAATTTAATAGTTTGATTGACAAAATATATATGTCCTGATATGACTCTTACAAATCAAAAGCTATAAATTGGCATCATGCGTTATAAATTGGCTATAAACGAATTATAACCTAGAATAAAAATGTTCGGTTAGATGCTGTAACCTACCAATCTATAATAATTGCTCTTCAATATAGATGACTAATGGAACCTTAACCGACCTATTCTACTTCACCTATAAAGGTTTGATATTTTATCCTCTTAAACACATTGAATTCACAATAGTAACTTAAACATCAGAGTGCCTTTTGCATGTACACTCTGTAACACCCTACCACACTAAGCTTTACGCTTAAGTCGTAAAACGAAGGTGGTGTGGTATTACGACCTCTAAAATAAAATGAGTACATATAATAGCAGAAGAATTATAATATGCTAGGAGCCTTGAAGAATAGGGGAAATAAAAATCGTGAGATAAAAGCGCAACGCTCAAGGAACGAGTTAACTTGCGTGCTAAGAAAACCGTAACTGTCAAACATAAGATAACAGAAGTAGGAAAAGAGTGCCAAAGATACAAAATAACAAGCTCCTAACTCAGCCTGCGAAGTCAAGACTGGCCGGAGAATATTTACACATATATACATACATATCAAAAACCCAAAAGTACATATACACAATCCTGCCTCTCCATAAACCTCTAAGAGGATCAAAAAGAACAAGTTATGCAGAGAGAAAGCTAAGTACATATATATTTATCACTGTACAATAAAACTACCCAGTAACCACTCCGCTTCAAGAGTCCAGACGCCTAACGAGGTGTCTCTCGACCTGCATCTGAAAAACAACAACATAGTATGGAATGAGAACCGGAGGTTCTCAGTATGGTAAAGGTGCCACACACATAATATATAAGGTCCTGGGAATGCCAGAGGCAATCCTAGGACGCCGACACTCAGATTATAGAGCTTAAAGTATTAAACAGGAGCCATAAGAGGTGGTTTTCTAAGAATATTTAAACCTAGCTTAACTTAACCTTAAATCTAAGTAGCATACTGCCATTCCTCCATACCTCCAACTCCATCATGGATTTTCACAGACAAATAGACAGATAAAGACAAGTACAAGAAGGTTACAATTACTGCAAGTAACAAATACACATTTAACATGGCAAATACATATAGGCACACCCAATTAAAACACAAGCAAGTAATTCAAGTATTATGCATATGATGCATGCCTGTCCTATGGCTGATGAGGCTCATCTGTCGGTTATCCAGCCAACCCGACAAGTCTGAATTGTCCTTAGACTGTCCCCCGACGTGCATCCCCAAGAGTCTATGCATAGCTTTATCTCAAATAATCAATATTACTCAATGGGGGTAACATTCCCGGGAATTTATATAGTGCCCGGTCACACTTACGTCGTAGGGTCAACAGAGTATCGAGTTTTCAACCTGGTACACGTGGTGGCAAGCCACGACACTTAATCCAGGGAACCTCGTATCTCAAATCATTAAATTATTCAAGCCATATAAATAATTCAATTATAATTCATCAACATCCACATCATTCTCAATCGCATCTCATTCATCATCATACATCAATTATATTCAATCCTTATCTTTCATTATTACACCTCCCATTCCGTCCATCAATAGTTCCAATTCAAAACGTAATTCATTCTTTTCTAAATGAATCAAACTTAAAACATGCTCATTTTCTTAATAACTCAAAATCAAACCATATAACCTTTGAATCTAAATCTTTTTAAATAATCATATAAACAAAATCTCTAATTTTTATAAAATTTCGGCAGCATCTCCTCTAAAACTCGGACTTTGCCACCCTTTTCGGGTCCAAACCTGCATTCTTTTCAATTCAACATACCCTTCCTCACATCATAACAATCACCACAATAAATCTACCTCAGATCAACAATTATACTCATACAATATTCAAATCCAACGACCAAAATTCAACTAAAAATCATAGTTCACAAATCCTAGGCTTTTAACACAAAATACCTCATTTTTCATTCAAAATTTCCATTCCAATTATTTTCAAACCTATTACCACCAATCCAAATTGCCAACAATAATCCTTAACAAGCTCCATGTCTTTCCATCAATCATCATTCAACCAAACCAAAATATAGCCATATAATCAACAATTCAATCACATATCCTTTCAAAGATCCAACTAGCAACCAATATCATCTTACAAACAAATCACCAAACCAAACCAAGCATATTTATCAACCCATTACTAAACATTAAATATACACCTGCATTCCAACTTATCCTATGGTCATCTAGCCTAAGTTTTCACAGAACATTATATATTAAATGCAAGAAACCTAAACCATACCTTGGCCGATTCCCACGTAACGATTAAGGCACTTTAATTATAATAAACACAGCCCTTCCAAAACAAACACAGCCCTTTCAAAATTCAATAAACACTAGGCTCAGCTTTCTCCAAGTTCCAATATCCACAATTCCAAGCTCCAATTATTTATTCATAACCTAATACACATTCATAACACATATATATCTAATTTAATACTCAAAACTCAAATTCAATGAAAATAAAATAGAATTATCATATCCTCACCTTACCCAAGCTTCACATAAGCAAGAGTGAACATTTTCCTCAAGCTAATTGGATCCTAAAACATCAAAAATCAAAGAAATTCAATACCCCTTCTCAAAACTTGAAAATTGGGGGAAAAGAGTGGCTGAGAATATTTAAGGGCTTACCTATGAAATTGTTCCGGTAGAAATGTAGAGCTCGACGCGATGAACGCGTGGCCGTAAACGGTGCGGCGATCGGAGCTCGGACGGAGAAGTTACGAAGATCGAAAATTAACGTAAGGGTTTCGGGAGCTTTTCTCATTTCTCCTCTCCCTGGAAGCTGAAAGCTTCATTTACGCTGAATGAAAGAAAAGAGAAGGCTTCGGTCTTCTTAAGTGATGGGCTGGTTGGGCCCACGGGCCCGATTTGGGCCCGGTTCGGCCCGTTCGGTCCAATCTTGGACCGATTTTTTCGAAATTAGTGTCAAAATTCTCGTTTCGATGAGCTCTTCCCTAATTTAATATAATATTCACATTTCTAATCCTCCTTATTAAAAATTAATTTATTGACTAATTATCTACTAATTTAACCGGGGTTTACACACTCCCCCTCTTTGTTCTCTCCACAACGTGGTACACTCTCGGACGAAGAGCTCGGACTTCCAAGCTTATAATTTGGCATCAGCTACCAGGAACCGAGTTGTCCCAAGTTCATCCACGCAAGAACAATTGGCACCCACCGTAGGGCCGAGAATATAAAATCTTTCTTATTCATCGGCCTCAATACTATCACATTTATCCATGGTTGATGCACCTCCACCCACACTATCTGAACTTCTCCGGATGGTAACTGAGCTACAACAAGCCAACTAATGTATGGCGGAGGCGAATCAGCGCATGACAAAAGAAAATCAGAGAATGGCAAATTAGATTGCCGAGTTAGCGAATACTCAGATTGAAAACAATAATGATCGTCGTGAACAACCAGAGGAGGAAGAGCACTAATCTGATCCGACGCATATTTCCAAAACTATTCGGATTGAAGAAGCTCGGCCTCCACGAAACGAAGAAGCTCAGCCTCCGCGAAACGAAGAAGCTCAACCAGAAAACGAAAATACAGAATCCGATAACTCTGTAGGGCCATTCACGGCCGACGTTATGAATTTCGAGCTACCCAGAAAGTTCACCTTGCCACTAACCTTAACCCCCTACGACGGGTTGGGAGATCCGAAGAAATACCTCAAAAAGTTCAGATCCATAATGATTGTAAACGGTGCTTCCGGTTCTGTCTTATGTCGTTATTTTCCATCTTATTTAGATGGTCCTGCATTTGATTGGTTTTGTTCTTTGCCTGCAGATTCTATTTTTCATTTTCGGGAAATAGCAAAGCTTTTTGAGGATCACTTTGCTGGATCTGCCATCTACCTACATGATTCCGACTACCTGAACACAATCAAACAAGGCCAGAATAAAGGTTTGAAGGACTACATGACTCGTTTCACAAAAGTGGCCATGAGCATACCAGATCTCCATCTCGAGGTGCATTTGCATACCATCAAAAGTGGACTCCGACCAAGCAAATTCCAAGAAGCAATCGCAGTAGGCAAACCAAAGACCCTGGCCAAGTTTTGCGAAAAAGCAAAAGGACATATGGACATTGAGGAACTATGACAAGCTCGGAAGGTGGACAAACCTCAGTATAAAGACGAGGATAAAACTCGATACAGTAAGAAGAATTTCAAGCTAACCCCTCGCTATAAGTCATACACTCAGTTCAATACAAAGAGAGACGACATCATCAAAGAAATTTTCAACTCCAAGTTGATCAAACCTCCGCGAAAATCTGGCACCTATTAGGATGCAAAAAATATCGACAAATCAAAATATTGCACCTTATCAGAAGCACGGACACACTACTGACGAGTGCATCATTGTTAAAGACCTCCTAGAGTGACTAGCTCGTCAAGGTCACTTGGACAAGTATATCAGTGGCCACATACAAAGGTGTAACCCATTTCCTGCTGACAATTCCTCGGTAGGACAACACTCCCGTGACAAAGAAAGGGGGACTTCAGGCCACCCCGATCAACCACGAGGAGTTATTAACCGCATTTCTAGAGGTTTTGCAGGAGGAAGAGCCACAAACTCGGCAAGGAAGCGTTCGTACCGAGCTATGCTATCGGTGGAAAGCAACCTCGGCAACAACCAAGCGCCCTCACATTTTCCTCAAATGACATTTCAGGCTTCTGACTTCAATGCAAATATCACAAATCTAGATGACCCAATCGTCATCTCCATCTAAATAGGGGACCTTTTGGTACGAAAAGTACTACTGGACCTTGGAAGCAGCGCCAATGTTCTTTTCTATTCTACATTTCAGAAAATGAAGCTGAGCAACAACATACTTCAACCTTCCGCTGGAGATTTAGTCGGATTCTCAAGGGAACGAGTCCCGGTATTGGGCTCTGTGTGGTTACAAACCACACTGGGTGAGCATCCGCTATCAAAAACTTCAATTGTTCAATATTTAATTGTCGACTGCTTTAGCCCTAATAATTTAATACTCGGCCGACCCTTTTTATAACGGTTTGCCGCTATAGTATCTACAATTCATCTTTGCGTTAAGTTTCCTGTGCAGGATGACCTCATTGCGACTATTCACAGCGACAATCATGAAGCTCGCCAGTGTTATAACATCAGCTTGAAAAAGCCTGGCCAAGCTATGGGTCCACAAGTAAATAGCGTTTGCAATTCTGCCAACCTCCCAACCCTTGCCGACCTTAACCCAAGGGCCGATGACTTCAAAAGACCAACCCCAACAGAGGATTTATAAAAGGTTTATTTTAACAATGACCCTAACAAATTTACTTATGTAGGAACCACACTTAGGCCAGAAGAGAAAGCTTTATTTCAGGAGTTTCTACAACAACATGCCGATCCCTTCGCTTGGACTCTTGCCGACATGCCCGGCATTAGTCCCTCAGTTATCTCACACAAGTTGGCACTAGATCCATGACGAACGGGTTTCTGTCAGTAAAGAAATTCACAAATAAAGTCTCATTGTAAGTATAGTTTCTAAACCAACAGAGAATCCTTTCGTACAAAAACTTTGGTTGTCACAAGTAACAAAACCCAATAAAATTTATAACCGAAGTATTTAAACCTTGGGTCGTCTCTCAAGGAATTGCAAGGAGGTGTAGTTATTATTGGTTATGAATTTTCTGAGAAATTTTAAGAGTTGAATAACAGAAAAGTAAAGGATTGTGAATTAAGGCAATATAAATTAAAAAAGATTTATATAATTAAATAAAAAGCCTTGACCGGGGGAAGATTAATTGGAAGTTCTATCCTTGTTGGATTTTCTCAAGTGTGGTATCAAAAGGTTGTTGTTTTCACTTAGTTAACCCTTACTAAATAAAGGAAAGTTAAGTGATTGAGCTAACTCTTATTCGCAAATCCTAGTCCTCTCCCTTGGGAAGGTCTAGCGTTAGTAAATAGAGAATTAGCCAACAACTTCTAATTTAACTAATCACTTGAGCATTCTAACTCAAGTGTCTCCTCTTAATCAACCCCCATGTCAAGTTGGGAGTCTACTCTGTCATCATGCATACCATTTTCGTTGTTGGGAGTTTGGAATAGAAAAGAGACATGATAATGGAAATAAAATTGAAAGTAATTAAATAAATAATAAAATTGAGAAGAAACAAATTAAATTAGAAGAAAAATCAAATTAAAGGAACATTGAACCTAGAATGAAGAATAGATAAACCTAAAACTAAGAGAAATCCTAAATCCTAAATCCTAAGAGAGAGGAGAGAGCCTCTCTCTCTAGAAAACTACATCTAAAACCTAAAATTGTGAATTATGGAGTTGTGTGAATAAATGAATGGATTCTCCCACTTTATAGCCTCTAATCTGTGTTTTCTGAGCCAAAAATTGGATAAAAAACAGCCCATAAATCGCCCCCAGCGATTTCTGATACGTCCAGTACGCGGCAAAGTCACGCGTACGCGTCGTTCACGCGTACGCGTGGATTGAATTTTCTCCAGGTCACGCGTACGCGTGATCCACGCATGCGCGTCACCTATCTTCGAAGAAGCTTTGGGAAATTATATATCGTTGCGAAACCCCAAATGTTAGCTTTCCAACGCAACTAAAACCGCCTCATTTGGACCTTTGTAGCTCAAGTTATGGTCGATTTAGTACCAGGAGGTCAGGCTGGACAGCTTTAGCAATTCCTTCAACTTCTTGTATTCTTTCCACTTCTGGATGCCTCCCTTCCATCCTCTAAGCCATTCCTGCCCTTTAATCCCTGAAAACACTTAACACACATATCACGGCATCGAATGGTAATAAAAGAGGATTAAGATTAGCTAAATTAAGACCAAAGAAACATGTTTTCAATCATAGCACAAAATCAAGAAGGAAAATGTAAAACATGCAATTACATGAAAAAATGTGAGTATAGTGGATAAAATCCACTCAATTAAGCACAAGATGTACCACGAAATAGTGGTGCATCAAATCTCTCCACACTTAAACATTAGCATGTCCTCATGCTAAGCTCAAGAGGAACTATAAGAGTGAAGAGGAATGGTAGAAAGTATGTAATGCAACCTATTTATACAGATGCAACTATATGCAAAATGCTTTTACCTACTTGGTTTAAAAGTAACTAAATTCTCCAAGAATAAATATGCACTGGATCTCACTAATTCAAATCACAAAATAAAGTACAAGTGAACTTGCAAGAAGAAAATAGCTCATGAAAGCCGGGAACAAAGAATCGAGCATCGAACCCTCACTGGAAGTGTATACACTCTAATCGCTCAGGTGTTTAAAGTTCGACTCTCTCAATTCTCAACTAACCTTGCTTTCTAAAGCTTGATTTTCCTCTACCAATCAACACAAATTTGATGCACAAATACACATATCAAGAGGTCTTTTAAGGGTTGTAATGGGGTTAGGTTAAAAGGTAGGATTGTATTTGGTCAAATGGACTAAAATCTGAATCCTTAATTAACCTAAACTTTCTACCTAACTTAAGACAATCCATGTAATCACAATACAAAACCTAACTGTCCATTAACCATATTTTGCACATATTCATGCATCCTGATTTGAGTATAGTACATATGCATTGCTATCACCATTTACTTTGGGAAATTTTGTCCCCTTTTATTATTTGCTCTTTTTTCTTTTCTTTTTCTCCTTTATTTTTTTCCTTTTTTTTTCCTTCTTTTTTTTTCTTTTTATTTTATTTTATTTTATTTTTTTAATTTTCTCAATGCATATGATTAAATTATTGAATGCATGAACATGTCCTAAACATTTCTTTCATATTCTCATAAAGATATACAACGCCCAATTCTTAAACCAAACGTTTCCAAACCCAACATCCCCACACTTAAATCATGAACACTCTTACTAGTCTAAGCTAACCAAGGATTCAAATTAAGGACATTATTGTTTTCTGCTTAGAGTTAGTGATGAGCTAAAGTAAAAAATAAAGGGGTAAAATAGGCTCAAAATTGGTTTGCAAGGGATAATGAAAGGTAAGGCCATATGGGTATGTAAGCTTAGTGAAATAAGGCCTCAATCATATAAGTACATGCATACATCAAATAATGGAAATATATAATTAAGCAAGACAAAGATCACAATTTTAGAGAGAACAACCCACACCAAAAATAAAATATTGGTTGATAGAATGCAACCAATTCAAATAGGCTCAAAATCTCACAGGTTTTGTGTGTTCGAGCTCTAAACCATGTTCTAGTATAATATTCCTTCAAATAAGTTTATCAAAAATTTTAAATCAAATTAGTGAAATGTTATAAAAAGTTTTTTGAAAAAGAAAATATTACTTCAACCAAGTAGTGGTAAAATATGCACAAAATCAAGCAAACATGCAATCAAACATGCAAATGCAACAATGAACTAACAAAGAAAATTAAACATTGGTGCTGAAAAGAAGGTAACTAACCCACGGAAGTCGGTATCAACCTCCCCACACTTAAAGATTGCACCGTCCTCGGTGCATGCTAAGATGTGCAAGTGGACGGGTTGCTCCAACTGACACTTTTCTCCATAGATTGTGTAGATGGACTTCTTTGTCGTCCCTATTGAAAAGCTTCTCATTTCCCTTCTCGGTGGCCATCCTGAAAGAAGAGGAAAGAGAAGAAAAGTAACCCAGAAATAAAGATAAGAAAAAAAATAAAGTATGGGTGGGTTAATGCCGAATAATGAGGGTCTCAATTATATGGTAGCTACAACATGCAAGTGAGAAAAAAGTAGAAGCAAATGGCATATCAATAGTGTAAAAGTTGCAACAATGGGAGAGAGTGTGGGTAATGCAAGATAATATAAATTCATGTCAATGCAAAAGGGATATATGTATCATAAAAGATTGGCATTGACAGATAAATAATATCATCCAATAGTGTAAAACAAGTCACTAAGCACCAAAAGAAAGCAAGAGAAATGCAATAGTGGAATAAGGACATTTAATACCAATAGAAAAATAATAAACACAGAAAAAAAACAAAAACATGCATACAGTTAAAATGCAATGAATGAAAGAGTGTAAATGTAATGAGGAAAAAAAATGAGAATGAAGAGGGAGGAAATGAAAGTAGGAAAGGAGGAGGAAAGAATGAGAAATGAGAGAGAAAAAGAGAAGAATGGAATCTGTGAAGCGATGCGTAAGCATCGCCCATGCGTACGCGTGGGTGTGCAAAAGAAGAGGCAACGTGTAAGCGTCGTCCACGCTTACGCGTGGCTGAGCAAGAATCCTAGTGACACGTAAGCGTCGGTCACGCGTACGCGTGACCACTGGTTGTGCTAAACGCATAATACCAACACCAAGGCAGCACAACTCTCGGCCAAATTACCCATTGACGCCGATCTGGCAATCCACGCGTACGCGTCGCTGATGCTTACGCGTGGGGAGACTAAAATACGGGTGACGCGCACGCGTCATCCATGCGTACGCGTGGGTTGGCTCGTTGGTGCACGAAGTTGTAATCTCAGGTAACGGCGCCAAAAACTCTGTACGCACGTCTTAATAAATTGTTTTTCATTCACAACTTCGATACAACTAACCAGCAAGTGCACTGGGTGGTCCAAGTAATAAACCTTACGTGAGTAAGGGTCGACCCCACGGAGATTGTTGGTATGAAGCAAGCTATGGTCATCTTGTAAATCTCTGTCAGTCGGATAATAATTGATTATGGAGTTTTCAAAAATAATTAATTAATAGGCAGAAAATAAAGATAGAAATACTTATGTATATCATTTGTGAGAATTTCAGATAAAGGTATAGAGATGCTTTCGTCCCTCTGAACTTCTGCTTTCCTGCTGTCTTCATCCAATCAGTCCTACTCCTTTCTATGGCTGGCTTTATGTAAGGACATCACCATTGTCAATGGCTACTTTTCATCCTCTCTGGAAAATGGTCCAATGCGCTGTCACTGCATGGCTAATCATCTGGAGGCATCACCGTGGTCAATGGCTGCATCCTATCCTCTTGTGAAAATGGTCCAAATGCTCTGTCACAGCACGGCTAATCATCTGAGGTTCTCGATCATACTGGAATAGGATTCACCCTCCTTTTGCGTCTGTCACTACGCCCAGCACTCGCGAGTTTGAAGTTCGTCACAGTCATTCAATCCCAGAGTCCTACTCGGAATACCACAGACAAGGTTTAGACTTCCCGGACTCTCATGAATGCCGCCATCAATCTAGCTTATACCACGAAGATTCTGATTAAGAGATCCAAGAGATAATCATCCAATCTAAGGTGGAACGGAAGTGGTTGTCAGGCATGCATTCGTGGGGGAATGATGATGATTGTAACGTTCATCACATTCATGTTGAAGTGCGAATGAATATCTTAGAAGCGGAATAAGTTGAATTGAATAGAAAAACAGTAGTACTTTGTATTAATTCATGAGGAACAGCAGAGCTCCACACCTTAATCTATGGAGTGCAGAAACTCTACCGTTTGAAAATACATAAGTGAAAGGTTCAGGCATGGCTGAATGGCCAGCGCCCATGATCTAAGAACCAGACGTCCCAAGATGATCAAAAAAGATGAAAATACAATAGTAAAAAGTCCTATTTATACTAAACTAGTTACTAAGGTTTACAGAAGTAAGTAATTGATGCATAAATCCACTTCCGGGGCCCACTTGGTGTGTTCTTGGGCTGAGCTTGAAGTTTACACGTGGAGAGGTCATTCTTGGAGTTGAACGCCAGTTTGTAACGTATTTCTGGCGTTCAACTCTGGCTTGTAACGTGTCTCTGGCGTTTAACTCCAGACAGCAGCGTAGAGCTGGCGTTCAACGCCCTTTTACATCGTCTAAACTCGGCCAAAGTATAGACTATTATATATTGCTGGAAAGCCCTGGATGTATACTTTCCAACGCAATTGGAAGCGCGCCATTTTGAGTTCTGTAGCTCCAGAAAATCCACTTTGAGTGCAGGGAGGTCAAAATCCAACAGCATCAGCAGTCCTTCTTCAACCTCTGAATCTGATTTTTGCTCAAGTCCCTCAATTTCAGCCAGAAAATATCTGAAATCACAGAAAAACACACAAACTCATAGTAAAGTCCAGAAATGTGAATTTAACATAAAAACTAATAAAAACATCCCTAAAAGTAACTAGATCCTACTAAAAACATACTAAAAACAATGCCAAAAAGTGTATAAATTATCCGCTCATCACAACACCAAACTTAAATTGTTGCTTGTCCCCAAGCAACTAAAAATCAAATAGGATAAAAAGAAGAGAATATACTATAAATTTCAAACTATCAATGAAATATAGCTCCAGTCAGATGAGCGGGACTTGTAGCTTTTTGCCCCTTGAATAGTTTTGGCATCTCACTTTTTCCATTGAAGTTCAGAATGATTAGCATCTATAGGAACTCAGAGTTCAGATAGTGTTATTGATTCTCCTAGTTCAATATGTTGATTCTTGAACACAGCTATTTTATGAGTCTTGGCCGTGGCCCTAAGCACTTTGTTTTCCAGTATTACCACCGGATACATAAATGCCACAGACACATAATTGGGTGAACCTTTTCAGATTATGACTCAGCTTTGCTAAAGTCCCCAATTAGAGGTGTCCAAGGTTCTTAAGCACACTCTTCTTTTGCTTTGGACCTTGACTTTAACCGCTCAGTCTCAAGTTTTTACTTGACACCTTCATGCCACAAGCACATGGTTAGGGACAACTTGGTTTAGCCGCTTAGGCCAGGATTTTATTCCTTTAGGCCCTCCTATCCACTGATGCTCAAAGCCTTGGGATCCTTTTTATTTACCCTTGCCTTTTGGTTTTAAGGGTTATTGGCTTTTTGCTCTTGCTTTTTGGTTTTAAGAGCTTTGGCTTTTTCTGCTTGCTTTTTCTCTCTCTTTTTTTTTTCGCTATTTTTTTTTCTTCTGCAAGCTTTGTTCTTTGCTGCTTTTTCTTGCTTCAAGAATTATTTTTATGATTTTTCAGATTATCAAATAACATGTCTCCTTGTCATCATTCTTTCAAGAGCCAACATATTTAACATTCTTAAACAACAACTTCAAAAGACATATGCACTGTTCAAGCATTCATTCAGAAAACAAGAAGCATTGTCACCACATCAATATAACTAAACTAAGTTCAAGGATAAATTCGAAACTCATGTACTTCTTGTTCTTTTGAATTAAAACATTTTTCATCCAAGAGAGGTGATGGATTCATAGGACATTCATAACTTTAAGACAAAGTTACTAAATACTAATGATCATGTAATAAGACACAAACATGGATAAGCACTTAACATAAAGAAAACGAAAAACAGAGAATGTAAGAACAAAGAATGAATCCACCTTAGTGATAGTGGCATTTCCTTCTTGAGGAACCAATGATGTCCTTGAGCTCTTCTATGTCTCTTCCTTGTCTTTGTTGCTCCTCCCTCATTGCTTTTTGATCTTCTCTAATTTCATGAAGGATGATGGAGTGCTCTTGATGTTCCACCCTTAATTGTCCCATGTTGGAACTTAATTCTCCTAGGGAGGTGTTGATTTGCTCCCAATAGTTTTGTGGAGGAAAATGCATTTGAGGTATCTCCGGGATCTCATGGTGATGAGCTTCATGCGTCTCTTGAGCTCCATGAATGGGCTCTCTTGTTTGCTCCATCCTTTTCTTAGTGATGGGCTTCTCTTCCTCAATGGGAATGTCTCCTTCTATGTCAATCCCAGCCGAATTGCATAGATGGCAAATGAGGTGAGGAAAAGCTAACCTTGCCATAGTGGAGGACTTGTCAGCCACCTTGTAGAATTCTTGAGGTATAATCTCATGAACCTCCACCTCTTCT
Organism: Arachis hypogaea; assembly: GCF_003086295.3. Taxonomy (NCBI): domain Eukaryota; kingdom Viridiplantae; phylum Streptophyta; class Magnoliopsida; order Fabales; family Fabaceae; genus Arachis; species Arachis hypogaea. The sequence continues at coordinate 35,256,558 of NC_092052.1, read as the reverse complement.
CCAATTATGATGCTATGGATCATGATGGCCCGGTCTATAGTAACTTCAGACTGGTTGCTAGCAGGAATGATTGAGCGTTGAATGAACTCCAACCATCCTCTAGCTACAGGCTTAAGGTCCAGTCTTCTCAGTTGAACCGGTTTGCCTTTTGAGTCAATCTTCCATTGAGCTCCTTCCACACATATGTCCATGAGGACTTGGTCCAACCTTTGATCAAAGTTGACTCTCCTTGTGTAGGGGCGTGCGTTCTCTTCCATCATTGGCAAGTTGAACGCCAACCTTACATTTTCCGGACTAAAATCTAAGTATTTTCCCCGAACCATTGTAATATAATTCTTTGGATTCGGGTTCTTACTTTGATCATGGTTCTTATTGATCCATGCATTGGCATAGAAATCTTGAACCATTAGGAGGCCAACTTGTTGGATGGGGTTTGTTAGAACTTCCCAACCTCTTCTATGGATCTCATGTCGGATCTCCGGATACTCATTTCTCTTGAGTTTGAAAGGGACCTTGGGGATCACCTTCTTCTTGGCCACAACATCATAGAAGTGGTCTTGATGAGCTTTGGAGATGAATCTTTCCATCTTTCATGACTCGGAGGTGGAAGCTTTTGTCTTCCCTTTCCCTTTTCTAGAGGATTCTCCGGTCTTGGGTGCCATCAATGGTAATGGAAAAACAAAAAGCTTATGCTTTTACCACACCAAACTTAGAATATTGCTCGCCCTCGAGTAAGAGAAGAAAGAATAGATGAAGAAGAAGAAGAAAATACGGAGGATAGGAGGGAGAGGTGTATTCGGCCAAGAAGGGGAAGAGAGGGTTGTGTTGTGTGAAAATGAAGAAGAATGGAGGGCTTTATATAGGGAAGGGAGAGGGGGTTAAGGTTCGGCCATATGGGTGGGTTTGGGTGGGAAATTGATTTTGAATTTTGAAGGTAGGTGGAGTTTATGAGGTAGGTTTATGGGGAAGAGTGGATGATGTGAGTGGTGATAGGGAAGAGAGATTGAGGTGATTGGTGAAGAGTTTTGGGGAAGAGTGTTTATTGGGAAGAGAGGATGAACATTGAGAAGAGGGAAGAGAGTGAGTGGTGGTAGGTGGGGATCCTGTGGGGTCCACAGATCCTGAGGTGTCAAAGATTTGCATCCCTGCACCCATTAGGCATGTAAAATGCCTTTGCATACAATTCTGGCGTTTAAACGCCGAACTGATGCTTGTTCTGGGCGTTCAACGCCCAGATGCAGCATATTTCTGGCGTTGAACGCCAGCCAGATGCTTGTTTCTGGCGTTCAGCGCCAGCTCTTCTTCACTGTGCATTTCTGGCGTCTGAACGCCAGGATGCTGCTTGTTTCTGGCATTCAACGCCAGAAACATGCTCTGTTCTGGCGTTGAACGCCAGACAGATGCTCCTTACTGGCGTTTAAACGCCAGTGAGATCCTCCTCCAGGGTGTGATTTTTCTTCTGCTGTTTTTGATTCCGTTTTCAATTTTTATATTTATTTTGTGACTCCACATGATCATGAACCTAATAAAACATGAAATAACAATAAAAATAAAATTAGATAAATAAAAATTGGGTTGCCTCCCAACAATCGCTTCTTTAATGTCAATAGCTTGACAGTGGGCTCTCATGGAGCCTCACAGATGTTCAGAGTATTGTTGAGACTCCCCAACACCAAACTTAGAGTTTGGTTGTGGCCTCCCAACACCAAACTTAGAGTTTGACTGTGGGGCTCTGGTTGACTCTGTTTTGAGAGAAGCTTACTGTGCCTCTTTTCCATGTTTACAGAAGGATGTCCTTGAGTTTTAAACTCAAGGGAGTCCTCATTCAATTGAAGGACTAGTTCACCTCTGTTAACATCAATCACAGCTCTTGCTGTGGCTAGGAAGGGTCTTCCAAGGATGATGGATTTATCCTCATCCTTCCCAGTATCTAGGATTATGAAATCAGCAGGGATGTAAAGGCCTTCAACCTTTACTAACATGTCCTCTACTTGTCCATAAGCCTGTTTTCTGGAATTGTCTGCCATCTCTAATGATATTTTAGCAGCTTGTACCTCAAAGATTCCCAGTTTCTCCATTACAGAGAGTGGCATGAGGTTTATTCCTGACCCCAGGTCACATAGAGCCTTCTCAAAGGTCATGGTGTCTATGGTACAAAGTATTAGGAACTTTCCATGATCCTGTTTCTTCTGAGGCAATCTCAGTTGATCCAATGCATTTAGTTCATTGGTGAACAGGGGAGGTTCATCTCCCCAAGTCTCATTACCAAATAAATTGGCATTCAGCTTCATGATTGCACCAAGGAACTTGGCAACTTGCTCTTCAGTAACATCCTCATTCTCTTCAGAAGAGGAATACTCATCAGAGCTCATGAATGGCATAAGGAGGTTCAATGGAATCTCTATGGTCTCTAGATGAGCCTCAGAGTCCTTTGGTTCCTCAGAGGGAAACTCCTTATTGATCACTGGACGTCCCAGGAGGTCTTCTTCCTTGGGATTCACGTCCTTCTCCTCTCTTGTGGGTTCGGCCATGATGGTCAATTCAATGGCCTTGCACTCTCCTTTTGGATTTTCTTCTGTATTGCTTGGGAGAGTACTAGGAGGGATTTCAGTGACCCTTTTACTCAGCTGGCCCACTTGTGCCTCCAAATTTCTAATGGAGGACCTTGTTTCATTCATGAAACTTACAGTGACCTTAGATAGATCAGAGACTAAGTTTGCTAAATTAGAGGTATTTTGTTCAGAGTTCTCTGTCTGTTGCTGAGTGGATGATGGAAAAAGTTAACTATTGTTAAACCTATTTCTTCCACCATTATTAAAGCTTTGTTGAGGCTTTTGATCCTTCCATGAGAGATTTGGGTGATTTCTCCATGAGGGATTATAGGTGTTTCCATATGGTTCACCCATGTAATTTACCTCTGCTATTGCAGGATTCTCAGGATCATAAGCTTCTTCTTCAGAAGATGTCTCTTGAGTACTGTTGGATGCAGCTTGCATTCCATTCAGACTCTGAGAAATCATATTGACTTGCTGAGTCAATATTTTATTCTGAGCCAATATGGCATTCAGAGTATTAATTTCAAGAACTCCCTTCTTCTGAGGCATCCCATTACTCACAGGATTCCTCTCAGAAGTGTACATGAACTGGTTATTAGCAACCATGTCAATGAGTTCTTGAGCTTCTGCAGGCATTTTCTTTAGGTGAATGGATCCACCTGCAGAAGTATCCAATGACATCTTAGCTAATTCAGACAGACCATCATAGAATATATCCAGGATGGTCCATTCTGAAAGCATGTCAGAAGGACACTTTTTGGTCAGTTGCTTGTATCTCTCCCAAGCTTCATAGAAGGATTCACCTTCCTTCTGTCTGAAGGTTTGAACATCCACTCTAAGCTTGCTCAGCTTTTGAGGAGGAAAGAACTTGGCTAAGAAAGCCGTGACCAGCTTATCCCAAGAGTTCAGGCTATCTTTGGGTTGAGAGTCTAACCACACTCTAGCTCTGTCTCTTACAGCAAAAGGGAAAAGCATGAGCCTGTAGACTTCAGGATCTACTCCATTAGTCTTAACAGTATCACAGATCTGCAAGAATTCAGTTAAGAACTGAAAAGGATCTTCAGATGGAAGTCCATGAAACTTGCAGTTTTGTTGCATCAGAGAAACTAATTGAGGTTTCAGCTCAAAATTGTTTGCTCCAATGGTAGGGATGGAGATGCTTCTTCCATGTAAATTGGAATTAGGTGCAGTAAAGTCACCGAGCATCCTCCTTGCATTATTATTATTTTCGGCTGCCATCTCCTCTTCCTGTTCGAAAATTTCTGACAGGTGCTTGCTGGATTGTTGTAATTTAGCTTCTCTTAGTTTCCTCTTCAGAGTCCTTTCAGGTTCTGGATCTGCTTCAACAAGAATATTCTTGTCCTTGCTCCTGCTCATATGAAAAAGAGGGCACAGAAAAATAATAATAATAGGGATCCTTTTTACCACAGTATAGAGGTCCCTGTGTGAGTAGAAGAAAAGAAGAAGAAAAGAATGTAATGTAAAGAAAGAAACACAAGGGTGGGGAGAGCAGAGATGTGAGATGAAGAGAAGTGTTAGTAGATGAATAAATAAATAGAAGGAGATGAGAGAGAAGGATTTTCGAAAATAGTTTTTGAAAAAGGTTAGTAATTTTCGAAAATTAGGAATAAAATTAAAATAAAAAATTAAAATAATTAGTTAATTAAAAAGAATTTTTGAAAAAGAGGAAGATATTTTTGAAAATTAGAGAGAGAGAGTTAGTTAGGTAGTTTTGAAAGAGATAGGAAACAAACAAAAAGTTAGTTAGTTAGTTGAAACAAATTTGGAAATCAATTTTGAAAAGATAAGAAGATAAGAAGTTAGAAAAGATATTTGAAAATCAAATTTTTGAAAAAGATAAGATTTTTAAGAAGATATGATTAGAATTAGTTTTGAAAAAGATTGGATTTTTAAAATCACAATTAATGACTTGATTCACAAGAAATCACAAGATATTATTCTAGAACTTAAAGTTTGAATCTTTCTTAACAAGCAAGTAACAAACTTGAAATTTTTGAATCAAAACATTAATTGATGATGTTATTTTCGAAAATTATGTGATAAAGATAAGAGAAAGATTTTTAAAAAATATTTTTAAAATTTTCGAAAATAACTAAGAAAAATGAAAAAGATTTGATTTTTGAAAAAGATTTTGAAAAGATAAGATTTTAAAATTGAAAATTTGATTTGACTCATAAAAACAACTAGATTTTAAAATTTTTTGAAAAAGTCAATCTAAATTTTCGAAATTTTAAGAGAGAAAAAGGGGAAGATATATTTTTTTTTATTTTTGAATTTTTAATGATGAGAGAGAAAAACATGAAAATGATGCAATGCATGAAAATTTTGGATCAAAACAATGAATGCATGCAAGAATGCTATGAATGTCAAGATGAACACCAAGAACACTTTGAAGATCATGATGAACACCAAGAACATATTTTTGAAAAATTTTCAAAGCAAAGAAAACATGCAAGACACCAAACTTAGAAATCTTTCATGTTCAGACACTATGAATGCAAAAATGCACATGAAAAACAAGAAAAGACACAAAACAAGAAAACATCAAGATCAAACAAGAAGACTTACCAAGAACAACTTGAAGAACATGAAGAACACTATGAATGCATGAATTTTCGAAAAATGCATAGAATTTTTAGAAAAATGCAGTTGACACCAAACTTGAAATTGACTCAAGACTCAAACAAGAAACACAAAATATTTTTGATTTTTTTTTTGATTTTGTGATTTTTTTGTATTTTTATTTTATATTTTTCAAAAATTAGTGTGAAAAAGGAAAAATAAGGATTTCAAAATTTTTAACATGAATTCCAGGAATTTTGCACTCTTATTCTAAATCTCCAATCTGAGGGTTAGACATGGCTTAATAGCCAGTCAAGCTTTAGCATGTAAATCTTTTGGATCTGGAACAGCAGCAGGTGGATTAGCAACAACTAGCTTGCTCTTGATAATGTTGGGTTGGAAGCCCCAGTCCAAATGAATTTAGACATGGCTTTACAGCCAGTCAGGCTTCAACATGCTTCATGAAACACTAGAATTCATTCTTAAAAAAAAATTTTAGAATAATTTTCGAAAACAGATGAGAAATTTTTGAAAGATTTTTGAAAACAAATTTTTTTTGAAAACAAAATAAGAAGAAAATTACCCAATCAGAGCAACACAATGAACCGTCAGTTGTCCAAACTCGAAAAATCCCCGGCAACGGCGCCAAAAACTTGGTGCACGAAATTGTGATCTCAGGCAACGGCGCCAAAAACTCTGTACGCACGTCTTAATAAATTGTTTTTCATTCACAACTTCGATACAACTAACCAGCAAGTGCACTGGGTCGTCCAAGTAATAAACCTTACGTGAGTAAGGGTCGATCCCACGGAGATTGTTGGTATGAAGCAAGCTATGGTCATCTTGTAAATCTCAGTCAGGCGGATAATAATTGATTATGGAGTTTTCGAAAATAATTAATTAATAGGCAGAAAATAAAGATAGAAATACTTATGTATATCATTTGTGAGAATTTCAGATAAAGGTATAGAGATGCTTTCGTCCCTCTGAACTTCTGCTTTTTCTTCATCCAATCAGTCATACTCCTTTCCATGGCTGGCTTTATGTAAGGACATCACCATTGTCAATGGCTACTTTTCATCCTCTCTGGAAAATGGTCCAATACGCTGTCACTGCATGGCTAATCATCTGAGGCATCACCGTGGTCAATGGCTGCATCCTATCCTCTTGTGAAAATGGTCCAAATGCTCTGTCACAGCACGGCTAATCATCTGAGGTTCTCGATCATACTGGAATAGGATTCACCCTCCTTTTGCGTCTGTCACTACGCCCAGCACTCGCGAGTTTAAAGTCCGTCACAGTCATTCAATCCCAGAGTCCTGCTTGGAATACCACAGACAAGGTTTAGACTTTCCGAACTCTCATGAATGCCGCCATCAATCTAGCTTATACCACGAAGATTCTGATTAAGAGATCCAAGAGATAATCATCCAATCTAAGGTGGAACGGAAGTGGTTGTCATGCACGCGTTCGTGGGGGAATGATGATGATTGTCATGTTCATCACATTCATGTTGAAGTGCGAATGAATATCTTAGAAGCGGAATAAGTTGAATTGAATAGAAAAACAGTAGTACTTTGCATTAATTCATGAGGAACAGTAGAGCTCCACACCTTAATCTATGGAGTGCAGAAACTCTACCATTTGAAAATACATAAGTGAAAAGTTCATGCATGGCCGAATGGCCAGCCCCCATGATCTAAGAACCAGACATCCCAAGATGATCAAAAAAGATGAAAATACAATAGTAAAAAGTCCTATTTATACTAAACTAGTTACTAGGGTTTACAGAAGTAAGTAATTGATGCATAAATCCACTTCCGGGGCCCACTTGGTGTGTGCTTGGGCTGAGCTTGAATTTTACACGTGGAGAGGTCATTCTTGGAGTTGAATGCCAGTTTGTAACGTATTTCTGGCGTTCAACTCTGGCTTGTAACGTGTTTCTGGCGTTTAACTCCAAACAGCAGCGTAGAGCTGGCGTTCAACGCCCTTTTACGTCGTCTAAACTCGGCCAAAGTATGGACTATTATATATTGCTGGAAAGCCTGGATGTCTACTTTCCAACGCAATTGGAAGCGCGACATTTTGAGTTCTGTAGCTCCAAAAAATCCACTTTGAGTGCAGGGAGGTCAGAATCCAACAGCATCAGCAGTCCTTCTTCAACCTCAGAATCTGATTTTTGCTCAAGTCCCTCAATTTCAGCCAGAAAATACCTGAAATCACAGAAAAACACACAAACTCATAGTAAAGTCCAGAAATGTGAATTTAACATAAAAACTAATAAAAATATCCCTAAAAGTAACTAGATCATCCTACTAAAAACATACTAAAAACAATGCCAAAAAGCGTATAAATTATCCGCTCATCACTCGTGCGCAAGGCACCCTTCCTGCACAGCTCCCGCGTAAATTTTTGTAAGGTTTAGTGTCGCATGTGACGCGTGCGCGTGGTTCACGCGCACGCGTAGGATGCCTTTTTCTCTTTGTTTTTTTTTTTTTATGAAGAATGCAAAATGCAGAGATGAATATGCAGAAATTATGAATGAATACTAATAAAAATAAAATAAAACAAAACTAAGAATAAAAATGAAAGATCATAGCATGGTGGGTTGTCTCCCACCTAGCACTTTTAGTTATTGTCCTTAAGTTGGACATTGGATGAGCTCATTGTCATGGCGGCTTGTGCTTGAACTCATCTTGAAACTTCCACCAACTCTTGGACTTCCAACAATCTCTATCAATTCCAGGTACATTCCCCAAGCTTTGATAGAGTTTTTCACAAACTTTGAGCTCCCAAAGTTGATCCCCTTGTATGCCCGGATCCCAAATCTTGATTCTACACCCGTCTTCAAGTTGATCATCATGATTCCATCCGGGTGGTAAGCAATCTGAATTCTCACTAAGGCATCCAAACAGCTTCCTAGACCCATTCAGTTGAGCTTTACACCAACCTTTGCATTTAAACTTTGATCCTTCCATCATATTGAATCTTGCATGACAACTCCTACCACTAGCCATCTTCCTCTTACTCGTAAAGCCACAAAGAGCTCGAAGTTGACCATCTGTCTCAAGTAAACCAGATTCAAGTGGAATGAGAAAGCTAAGAGATATGAATTTTACCCACTTGAATGTTGTGAAGGATGATGGTGACTTAGGGGGAGAGGTCTCCAACAACTTTGGCAAAGTAATTTCAAGCTCTACTCCCTTGTGCTCTTCCTTGACAACTTCTACCTCTTTGCAAGCTTCTTCAAGTTTAACCTCTTCCTCTTGGTAGCTTTCTTCCAATTCAATCTCTTCTTCATTACTCACCAAGGGCATGGGAGGTTGTGCTTCTTCTTCTTTAAACTCCATCTCTTGATCAACTTCTTCAAAGTCTTTAGCCATGATATGCCTTGGAGGTTGTACACCCTCTTCAACATCAAATTCAAACGTCTTGGAAGGAGGTTCTATGACTGGACTTTCCCATGAAGGTTCTGCATCTCCCAAGTCTTCAACCACTTCTTCCTCTTCAATAATTACTGCTTTGTCCAGTTGTTTTAGTATAAAATCATACTCATCCTTGATGATTTCCTTTCCATGACAACTCGTTTCAACTATTCCTTCATCTTCAAGGGTCTTTCCTACCTCCACATTTTGGGCCTCCTCTAGCTTCTTATGAAGTATGAATTCGCAAAGATGATCCCTTTTCTCTTTTTCCTTGTCAATAGCATAGCTAGGATCATCTTGCTCTTGGATTGATGGATGTGGGTGCTCTTCCATGGAGGGTGGTGATGGGATGGGAAGATTATTATGTGGTTGAAAAGGAAGCGCACTAAAGCTTGAGGGTTGAATATTAGAGGTAGAGGGTTGGTTCATGCGGGATATAAGATTTTGGAGTGTAAAGGTGAGACCAATAATGTTAGAGATGAGTGTGTTGTTATCCAATGGAGGTTGGGGTGGATAGGAGGGTTCATTTGTTGAGAGGAAGGGCTCATAATACGGAGGTTGTTCTTCTTGATAAGGATATGGAGATGGTGAATATTGAGGTGGTGGTTCTGGGTATGGTTCATGTGGTGGTTGGTGTAGTGGATGTGGGTTAGGGTCATATGGGGGTGTTTGGTGGTAAGGTGCTTGTGAGCATGGTGGTTCAAAGTTATGTTGAGGAGGGGGCTCATAAGCATATGGTGGGGTTTGTTGGTAACTACAAGGGGTCCACCATATTCATCATCTTTCTATGCTCCCTGGAATGGCTCTTGACCATAGTAATTTGGTGGAGGTTGGTTGTCACGAAAAGGTCTACCATAACTATTGTCTTGGTATGCATCATAGAATGGTTGTTGGTTATAGTGCATTGGAGGGGGTTGTTGCCAAGAGGGTTGATCAAATCCTTGTGGCTCCTCCCATCTTTGATTCTTCCAACCTTGATGCCTATTTTCATTATAGTTTCCATTCCTTACAACAACATTGGAACCAAACTTGAAACCAGAGGGGTGAGAATTCATAGTAGTTAAAGAAAATAAAAATTAATAAAAATTAATGAAAATAAACTCCTAATACTAGAAACACTAACAAAGAAACGAAAAAGCAAATATTTACAATAACCAATAATAAGGCACACATTTGCAATTCCCCAGCAACAGCGCCATTTTGACGAACGGATTTCTTCTAGTAAATAATTCACAAAAGTAATCACGTTGTAAGTATAGTTTCTAAACTAACAGAAAATCCTTTTGTACAAAATTTTGGTTGTCACAAGTAACAAACCCCTAATAAAATTGATAACCGAAGTATTTAAACCTCGGGTCGTCTCTCTAGGAATTGCAGGAAAGTATGAATTATTATTGGTTATAGAAAAATGTATGTTTTTGGGTTTTTAAAATAAGGAACAAGAAAATAAATTGGCAAGAAAGTAAATTAATAATTAGAAAAACTCTTGGCAAGGTATGAGAATTGGAAATCCCATCCTAGTTATCCTTATCAGGTGTGATGAGAATTGTTATTGCTCGCACTTAGTTAACCCTTACTAAATAAAGGAAAGTCAAGTCAACTAATCAATTTGATTCCTCAAGTCCTAGTCAACTCCTATGGAAAGACTAGCTTTAGAGGGATCCAAATCAACCAGCAATTTCCAACTTTCCATCAACAGCTAAGTTTTACAACTCAACTGTCACCAATTACTTAACCAAAGCCAAAAGGGAGAAAATCTATTCGAATAAAAATGCCTTAAATTGGAAGCAGCAGTAACATAAATAAAAGAAAGAAATCTTAAATCTGAAATACCTCAATTTGCATTAAATAAAGAAATCAAATCCAACATGGAGAGTTCATAAACCAAATTAGGAAAATAAATAATTAAAGTAATAGAATAAATAAAAGTAGAAGAGAAACTAAATTAAAGGAACATTGAACCTGGAATCAAGAAGAGATAAACCTAAAACTAAGAGAAATCCTAAATCATAAATCCTAAGAGAGAGGAGAGAGCCTATCTCTCTAGAAAACTACATCTAAAACCTAAAATTGTGAATTATGGAGTTGTGTGAATGAATGAATGGATTCCCCCACTTTATAGCCTCTAATCTGTATTTTCTGGGCCAAAAACTTGGTCAAAAACTGCCTAGAAATCACCCCCAGTAATTTCTGATACATCCAGCACGCGGCAAAGACACGCGTACGCGTCGTCCACGCGTACGCATGGATTGAATTTTCTCCAGGTCACGCGTACGCATGATCCACGCATGAATGTCACCTATCTTCAGGGAAGCTATAAAAAATTATATATCGTTACGAAGCCGCGGATGTTAGCTTTCCACCACAACTAAAACCGCCTCATTTGGACCTCTGTAACTCAAGTTATGGTCGATTTAGTACCACGAGGTCAGGCTGGACAGCTTTAGCAATTCCTTCAACTTCTTGTATTCCTTCCACTTTTGCATGCCTCCTTTCCATCCTCTAAGTCATTCCTTCCCTGTAATACCTGAAAATACTTAACACACATATCACGACATCGAATGGTAATAAGATAGGATTGAGATTAGCTAAATTAAGACCAAAGAAACATGTTTTCAATTATAGCACAAAATCAGGAAGGAAAATATAAAACATGCAATTACATGAATAAATGTGAGTATAGTGGATAAAATCCACTCAATTAAGCACAAGATGTACCACGAAATAGTGGTTCATCAAATCTCCCCACACTTAAATATTAGCATGTCCTCTTGCTAAGCTCAAGAGGAACTATAAGAGTGAAGAGGAATGGTAGAAAGTATGTAATGCAACCTATCTATATGAATGCAACTATATGCAAAATGCTTTTACCTACTTGGTTTAAAAGTAACTAAATTCTCCAAGAATAAATATGCACTGGATCTCACTAATTCAAATCACAAAATAAAGTACAAGTGAACTTGCAAGAAGAAAATAGCTCATGAAAGCCGGGAACAAAGAATCGAGCATCGAACCCTCACTGGAAGTGTATACACTCTAATCGCTCAGGTGTTTAAAGTTCGACTCTCTCAATTCTCAACTAACCTTGCTTTCTAAAGCTTGATTTTTCTCTACCAATCAACACAAATTTGATGCACAAATATACATATCAAGAGGTCTTTTAAGGGTTGTAATGGGGTTAGGTTAAAAGGTAGGATTGTATTTGGTCAAATGGACTAAAATCTGAATCCTTAATTAACCTAAACTTCCTACCTAACTTAAGACAATCCATGTAATCACAATACAAAACCTAACTGTCCATTAACCATATTTTGCACATATTCATGCATCCTGATTTGAGTATAGTACATATGCATTGCTATCACCATTTACTTTGGGAAATTTTGTCCCCTTTTATTATTTGCTCTTTTTTCTTTTCTTTTTCTCCTTTATTTTTTTCCTTTTTTTTCCTTCTTTTTTTTTCTTTTTATTTTATTTTATTTTATTTTTTTAATTTTCTCAATGCATATGATTAAATTATTGAATGCATGAACATGTCCTAAACATTTCTTTCATATTCTCATAAAGATATACAACGCCCAATTCTTAAACCAAACGTTTCCAAACCCAACATCCCCACACTTAAATCATGAACACTCTTACTAGTCTAAGCTAACCAAGGATTCAAATTAAGGACATTTTTGTTTTCCGCTTAGAGTTAGTGATGAGCTAAAGTAAAGAATAAAGGGGTAAAATAGGCTCAAAATTGGTTTGCAAGGGATAATAAAAGGTAAGGCCATATGGGTATGTAAGCTTAGTGAAATAAGGCCTCAATCATATAAGTACATGCATACATCAAATAATAGAAATATAGAATTAAGCAAGACAAAGATCACAATCTTAGAGAGAACAACACACACCAAAAATAAAATATTGGTTGATAAAATGCAACCAATTCAAATAGGCTCAAAATCTCACAGGTTTTGTGTGTTCGAGCTCTAAACCATGTTCTAGTATAATATTCCTTCAAACAAGTTTATCAAAAATTTTAAATCAAATTAGTAAAATGTTATAAAAAGTTTCTTGAAAAAGAAAATATTACTTCAACCAAGTAGTGGTAAAATATGCACAAAATCAAGCAAACATGCAATCAAACATGCAAATGCAACAATGAACTAACAAAGAAAATTAAACATTAGTGCTGAAAAGAAGGTAACTAACCCACGGAAGTCGATATCGACCTCCCCACACTTAAAAATTACACCGTCCTCGATGCATGCTAAGATGTGCAAGTGGACGGGTTGCTCCAACTGACACTTTTCTCGATAGATTGTGCAGATGGACTTGTCTTTCGCCCCTATTGAAAAGCTTCTCGTTTCCCTTCTCGGTGGCCATCCTGAAAGAAGAGGAAAGAAAAGAAAAGTAACCCAGAATTAAAGATAAGAAAATAAATAAAGTATTGGTGGGTTAATGCCGAATAATGAGGGTCTCAATTACATGGTAGCTATAACATGCAAGTGTGAAAATAGTAGAAGCAAATGGCATATCAATAGTGCAAAAGTTGCAACAATGGGGGAGAGAGTGTGGGTAATGCACGATAATATAAATTCATGTCAATGCAAAAGGGATACAGGTATCATAAAAGATTGGCATTTACAGATAAATAATGTCATAAAAGATTGACCATCTGTCTCCAGTAGCCCATATTCAAGTGGAATGAGAAAGCTAAGAGATATGAATTTTACCCACTTGAATGTTGTGAAGGATGATGGTGACTTAGGGGGAGAGGTCTCCAACAACTTTGGCAAAGTAATTTCAAGCTCCACTCCCTTGTGCTCTTCCGTGACAACTTCCACCTCTTTACAAGCTTCTACAAGTTTAACCTCTTCCTCTTGGTAGCTTTCTTCCAATTCAATCTCTTCTTCATTACTCACCAAGGGCATGGGAGGTTGTGCTTCTTCTTCTTTAATCTCCATCTCTTGATCAACCTCTTCATAGTCTTTAGCCATGATATACCTTAGAGGTTGTACACCCTCTTCAACATCAAATTCAAACGTCTTGGAAGGAGGTTCTATGACTGTAATTTCCCATGGAGGTTCTGCATCTCCCAAGTCTTCAACCACTTCTTCCTCTTCAATAATTACTGCTTTGTCCAGTTGTTTTAGTATAAAATCGTACTCATCCTTGATGATTTCCTTTCCATGACAACTCTTTTCAACTATTCCTTCATTTTCAAGGGTCTTTCCTACCTCCACATTTTGGGCCTCCTCTAGCTTCTTATGAAATATGAATTTGCGAAGACGATCCTTTTTCTCTTTTTCCTTGTCAATAGCATAACTGGGATCATCTTACTCTTGGATTGATGGATGTGGGTGCTCTTCCATGGAGGGTGGTGATGGGATGGGAAGATTATTATGTGGTTGAAAAGGAAGCGCACCAAAGCTTGAGGGTTGAATATTGGAGGTAGAGGGTTGGTTCATGCGGGATATAAGATTTTGGAGTGTAGAGGTGAGACTAATAATGTTAGAGATGAGTGTGTTGTTATCCAATGGAGGTTGGGGTGGATATGAGGGTTCATTTGTTGAGAGGAAGGGCTCATAATATGGAGGTTATTCTTCTTGATAAGGATATGGAGATGGTGAATATTGAGGTGGTGGTTCTGGGTGTGGTTCATGTGGTGATTGGTGTGGTGGATGTGGGTTAGGGTCATATGGGGGTGTTTGGTGGTAAGGTGCTTGTGAGCATGGTGGTTCAAAGTTATGTTGAGGAAGGGGCTCATAAGCATATGGTGGGGCTTATTAGTAACTACAAGGGGTCCACCATATTCATCATCTTTGTACGCTCCCTGGAATGGCTCTTGACCATAGTAATTTGGTGGAGGTTTGTTGTCACGAAAAGGTCCACCATAACTATTGTCTTGGTATGCATCATAGAATGGTTGTTGGTTATAGTGCATTGGAGGGGGTTGTTGCTAAGAGGGTTGATCAAATCCTTGTGGCTCCTCCCATCTTTGATTCTTCCAACCTTGATGCCTATTTTCATTATAGTTTCCATTCCTTGCAACAACATTGGAACCAAACTTGAAACCAGAGGGGTGAGAATTTATAGTAGCTAAAGAAAATAAAAATTAATAAAAATTAATGAAAATAAACTCCTAAAACTAGAGACACTAACAAAGAAACAAAAAAGCAAATATTTACAATAACCAATAATAAGGCACACATTTTCAATTTCCCAGCAACGACGCCATTTTGACGAACGGATTTCTTCTAGTAAAGAATTCACAAAAGTAATCACGTTGTAAGTATAGTTTCTAAACTAACAGAAAATCCTTTCGTATAAAATTTTGGTTGTCACAAGTAACAAACCCCTAATAAAATTGATAACCGAAGTATTTAAACCTCGGGTCGTCTCTCTAGGAATTGCAGAAAAGTATGAATTATTATTGGTTATGGAAAAATGTATGTTTTTGGGTTTTTAAAATAAGGAATAAGAAAATAAATTGGCAAGGAAGTAAATTAATAATTAGAAAAACTCTTGGCAAGGTATGAGAATTGGAAATCCTATCCTAGTTATCCTTATCAGGTGTGATGAGAATTATTATTGCTCCCACTTAGTTAACCCTTACTAAATAAAGGAAAGTCAAGTGGACTAATCAATTTGATTCCTCAAGTCCTAATCAACTCCTATGGAAAGACTAGCTTTAGAAGGATCCAAATCAACCAGCAATTCCCAATTTTCCATCAACAGCTAAGTTTGACAACTCAAGTGTCACCAATTACATAACCAAAGCCAAAAGGGAGAAAATCTATTCGAATAAAAATGCCTTAAATTGGAAGCAGTAGTAACATAATTAAAAGAAAGAAATCTTAAATCTGAAATACCTCAATTTGCATTAAATAAAGAAATCAAATCCAACATGGAGAGTTCATAAACCAAATTGGGAAAATAAACAATTAAAGTAATAAAATAAATAAAAGTAGAAGAGAAACTAAATTAAAGGAACATTGAACCTGAAATGAAGAAGAGATAAACCTAAAACTAAGAGAAATCCTAAATCCTAAATCCTAAATCCTAAGATAGAGGAGAGAGCCTCTCTCTCTAGAAAACTACATCTAAAACCTAAAATTGTGAATTATGGAGTTTTGTGAATGAATGAATGGATTTTCCCACTTTATAGCCTCTAATCTGTATTTTTTGGGCAAAAATCTGGGTCAAAAATAGTCCAGAAATCGCCCTCAGTGATTTTTGATACGTCCAGCATGCGGCAAAGTCACGCGTACGCGTGGATTGAATTTTCTCCAGATCACGCGTACGCGTGATCCACACGTGCGTGTCACCTATCTTCGGGGAAGCTATGGCAAATTATATATTGTTGCGAAGCCCCAGATGTTAGATTTTCAACGCAACTGGAACTGCCTCATTTGGACCTCTGTAGCTCAAATTATGGTCAATTTAGTATCAGGAGGTCAGGCTGGACAGCTTTAGCAATTCCTTCAACTTCTTGTATTCCTTCCACTTTTGCATGCCTCCTTTTCATCCTCTAAGTCATTCCTGTCCTGTAATCCCTGAAAACACTTAACACACATATAACAGCATCGAATGGTAATAAGAGAGTATTAAGATTAGCTAAATTAAGACCAAAGTAACATGTTTTCAATCATAGCACAAAATCAGGAAGGAAAATGTAAAACATGCAATTACATGAATAAATGTGAGTATAGTGGATAAAATCTACTCAATTAAGCACAAGATGTACCAAGAAATAGTGGTGCATCAATCCATCTTTCCGACATATATCACAGAAGAAGCAGAACCTCGGCCTCGAAAAGAAGCATGCATTCTTGGTGGAAACAAAAAAAAACTGATAAATGCTGGCTTCATACAGGAAATCCGATTCACAACATGGCTGGCAACCGTCGTCATGGTAAAAAAACATAACGGTAAATGGTGCATGTGTGTTGATTTCATGGATCTCAACAAAGCATGCCCAAAAGATTCCTATCCTTTTCCCTCTATTGACTGTTTAGTAGATAATACTTCAGGTTACCAAACATTAAGCTTCATGGATGCATATTATGGTTATAACCATATTCTAATGCATCCATCCGACCAAAATAAAATTGTATTTATCACTGAATATGGAAATTACTGTTATAAAGTTATGCCATTTGGACTTAAGAATGCAAGGGCAATATACCAACATCTTATGGATAAGGTATTCGCTGATCAAATCGGCAAGAACCTAGAAGTTTACGTCGACGACATGGTGGCAAAAACAAAGCTCGGAAAAAGTCACCTCGACGACCTCTTAGAGGTCTTCAACCAAATACGGCGATACACTATGCGACTTACCCAGAGAAATGCGCCTTCGGAGTGCAGGGAGGAAAATTCCTCGGCTTCATGCTTACTAACCGAGGAATCGAAGCCAATCCCGAGAAATGCCAAGCTATACTGGACATGGCAAGCCCACAAACAATCACAAAAGTCCAACGATTAACAGGGAGACTTGCTGCATTATCTAGATTCCTGCCCTGTTTAGCATCTAAATCTTTTTATTTTTTCCAAACACTAAAAAAGAAAAACGACTTTAGTTGGACTAATAAATGTGAAGATGCTTTTGCTAACATAAAAAGAATTCTTTCAAAACCACCCATTTTACAAAAACCCCTTCAGGGGGAAGCACTTTATTTATATTTATCTGTCACTGACTGGGCAACAAGTTCTGTTCTTGTTACAGAAAGGAACAAGCAGCAACAGCCGACTTAATTCATTAGCAAGTCCTTACAGAATACCGAGTTTTGCTATCCAAAGATAAAAAAATTGGCTTTGGCTTTAGTCTTCTCAGCTCGGCGTCTTCGACCTTATTTTCAGAGCCACATCGTCCACGTCCGAACTGAT
Organism: Arachis hypogaea; assembly: GCF_003086295.3. NCBI lineage: Eukaryota > Viridiplantae > Streptophyta > Magnoliopsida > Fabales > Fabaceae > Arachis > Arachis hypogaea. The sequence goes on along the minus strand of NC_092052.1, from coordinate 35,239,115 downwards.
CAGCCCTTAAGACAAGTGCTACAAAAACCAGAACTGGCTGGCCGACTAATAAAATGGTTGGTAGAACTCTTCGAGTTTGATATCAGATACCAAAGCCAAGGTCCAATAAAGTCTCAGTATATTGCCGATTTCATAGCTGAGTTCATTGTACCAAGCTCGGAGAACAACCTATCATAGTGGACTTTATATGTGGATGGGGCATCCAACCCCCAAGGCTGCAAGGCCGTAGTCTTGCTTGAAGATGAAAATGGCATAGTGCTAGAACAGTCTCTACACCTCTCCTTCAGGGCGAGCAATAATCAAACAGAGTATGAAGCTCTAATTGCAGGCCAAAGGCTTTCAGCCAAACTAAAAATTTTGGACTTAAAGGTATACTGTGACTCTTTGCTCGTTGTCCAATAGGTAAATGATTTCTTTCAAGTGAAAGACCCTCTATTGGAAAAATATTTGGATATTGTCAAAAAGATTATTTCTAATTTTTCAAAATTTGAGATTCTTCATATACCTCATGAGCACAACAGCCGATCTGATATCTTATCTAAGCTAGCCATCTCACAAACACCGACTTCTACACTATATCAATCTGTGCTACACGAACCGAGCATAATACTAACCAAAATTCTAAGTGTTACACAGGAAGAAGATTAGCGTACGCCGGAGTTATTCCAGACAACATTGACAATACTCGGCGATTCCGCCGGCAAGTATCTTTCTTTACCATATATAACAATTTTCTATATAGACGAGATTTTTCTCGTCTCCTTCTTAAGTGTCTTTCCAGGTCGGGGGCCGAGCTTGCGCTTGCCGAAGCATATGAAGGTATATGTGGTACTCATGTTGGAGCGCGAAGGTTGTCATCCAAAATACTACGCGCTGGTTTTTTTTGGATAACATTGCAACAAGATTGCAACAACAAAGTGAAACATTGTAACAATTGCTAGAAGCACAACCCCATCACACACCTTCCGGCTGAGGCCCTTCAGAGTTCCGAAATAAGTTGGCCTTTCAATCAATGGGGGCTCGATATCCTCGGCCCTTTTCCTTTAGCAAAGGGACATGTAAAATTTTTAATAGATGCAATTGATTACTTTTCAAAATGGATAGAGGCAAAGCCTCTAGCTAAAATAACATCGGAACAGATGGTCAGCTTCGTATGGAAGAATATCATCTGCAGATTCGGCATACCTCGGCACATTATTACTGATAATGGTCGCCAATTTGCCGATAAAAAATTTACCTCTTTTTTGTAGAATTTAAATATCCATCAACATTTCTCATCAGTAGAACACCCGTAAACAAACGGCTTAGCAGAAGCCACAAAAAAAGTTATCTTACACGCCTTAAGAAAGAAACTGGACGATGCAAAAGGTTTATGGGCTGAACTAGTACCAGAATTAATATGGGGGTACAATACCACCATGCACTCAACAACAAAAGGGACGCGTTTTCGGCTTGTATATGGATCCGAGGCTATGATACCATTAGAAATATCTCAATCCTCTATCAGAACTCAAATGGACGACCATAATAAAGCTCGGAGTATATACCTTGACCTAATCAAAGAAGTAAGAAACATCGCAACCCTTCGTCACCGAGCAATGTGGCAAATAATTTCTAATAGAAACAACCAAAGGGTCTATCCCCGATCATTTCAAGTAAACGACTTGGTTCTTCGCAAAACAGAGCAAGCTCGCCGACCATCATCACATGGAAAGCTCATCGTAAACTGGGAAGGCCCATTCCGAGTTATCGAAGTCCTCGGAAACGGGACATATCGACTACACTCTTTGAATGGTACAACTATACCTAACACTTGGAATGTTTCTTCTCTAAAATAATACTATAGCTAAAGTCAGGGACAGGCTTGTACTCCTTTTCCTACTACCAAGATTTTTCCCAAAAAAGGGTTTTGCTTGGAGAGCTTTTAACGAGGCATACCTACCTGCACATTTGCAAAAAAAAAAAAAAGTCAACCAATATATGATTCAATATTGTTATCTTGATCTGTCTTGTTCCAACACTCTAATACTTATCATAACTAGCACTTTAAATCACTGACTTATGGTTCACAAAGGCAACAATCGGATTTCTGAGCAAAACAATACAACCTCAAACAATGCTCGCCAATATTAACAACCAAATTATATCTCTCCAAGATATAACAATCAATCAAACTATTAACTAAACGTCAACCAAATATTAATACAATCAGTGTATTCCTACTTCTATTAGGAAAACAATACAAATATCTACTCAAACACATAACAATCTAAATCAAATCATGCAACAAATCCAACTAAAACAATTTGTGCAGAATGGCTTAAAAGCCAAAATGCTCCATAGAAGAGCACAACAGACCAAAACAAGTTTCAAAGTCAAACTACACAAAATAAATATTTCATCAACATAAATCACTCTAAATTCTCGTCTTCCTCTTCAGCTGCACCATCATCATCCACCATAGCTCCATCTTGAACTATCTTTTCCAGTTTCATTTGAGAAAAATCGAAGTCTGGAACCAAGAACTTCGCCTACAGTAGAGCATGTTCAAAACCCTCTTTGGAATAATATTTCTGCCTCTTTATTTTTCTCCATCTCTTTCAACTTTGCAGTTACTTCAATCACTTGGGCGTTCATACTAGAAAGGTTGGCCTCCTTCTTCTTCAGATCTTCAACCTCTTTTACATAATTTTCTTTCATCAGTTTCAATTCTTTTTCCTTATCAGATAATTTAGATTCCAAATCAGCTATTGTAGTCTTTTTCAATGCCAACTCCTCTTTCAAACTCTCCTGTCTCTCTCCAATAAGCTTTTTATGCTTATTCTCCTGGCTACGCCCTAAGCTAGCCAAACAAAAACCAAGAACCTTGCAAAAACAAGAAAAAAAAACAAAAAAACCCACACCAGTTTACAAAACCAAATAGAGAGCAATACCTGCATGTATTGGCCAATTGCGATGTCCCCAACCTCATTCGCCAAAGATACATCTGCCGACAATTGGCAAACCTCGTCAGCAACGACCATATAAGAAAATTCCTTTTCCCAAACAGACGACCCATCACTTTGGTCGGTAGCTTCATGCAGTTTCTTTTGATTATCCATAAACGCATGTATTTTCTCAATAAAAACCTCGTCCCTATCTTCATCAGAACCCTCAAATAATCTACCACATCAGTTTTCCTTTTCTTTAGTATGACTTTCTTCCTTCTCGACTGAGGTTGATTAACCTTGCCACCGCCAGCAGCCTTATCTGGCTTTGATGTTGAACCTTCCTTTTCGAGGTTTTAATTTTTACCCGAGCTCTTAGGGTAGCAGCAGACACCCCAAGATACTTCCCCCCTACAACAACACAAACAGTTAGCAGAATGTTAACTCAAAAACCTACAAATATATATTTCAAAACCTCACCTAAATATTCTACAACAGCTTGCATATTTTCTTCCCACTGAAGCAAATCAAAAACAGAAATCAACTCTTTCCGATCAACCACCTCCACTAAATATTCAATAATACATTCATTTCTCAGACTAATAGTTTCGGGCCCCAGAATATTCTGAGATTTGAAGCACCACCACAAGGAAAAATTTTTCCCCAAATGTTCATCCAAATAAAATGGAAAATCACCCTCAGCATTCCTAACCTTCAAGTACATTTCCTTAAAGTCTTTAAAAGAAGATTTATAAAGTTTGAAAACAGCAAACCTGGGCGAACTATTCAAATTCACCCAGCTACCCTTCTAGACACCCTTGGCCTGGAATAAAAAGAAAAGCAACTCTAGAGAAGAAGCATCCTCCAGAAACTCCATTAACACCTCAAAACTTTGTAGAAAAGCCTAATCATTAGGGTGAAGTTGTGAAGGAGCACAATTTAATTGCTTCAAAACCTAGCATTGAAAACCCGTGAAGGGAAGCTTCACTCTCAATTCTTTCAGAACGCAATTGTACATATAGAAGAACTCAAAACATTCCCCCTATGAAAAACATGATTACTACCAGAACATGGCAGTAACTCTAACCGAATCCCAGAACCATGTCTTACAATCTTATTCTTATCTATTTCCTTGATAGCTTCTTCATCCACAAACAAAGAAGACCGCTTTCTAACATCATCATTCACCCAGTCATACGACCAATCTATATTCTCCTTTTTATCCTTCTCAAAATCCATCGACACAACCTAAGAAAAGAAAAAGAAGAACAGAAAATGCAGAGAACAGAGAAGTAAAGTAACGTACCTCTTTTGCTCATTCTTCTTCAAAAATATTTTTGATAACAAGCGAAAATAAGTGCAAACCAACACACCATTTTGGATTCCAAAGCCTTTAATTAAACATCACAAAAACTATTTAGAATCCACCCCAACCATCCTATCAGTTACATCAAAGAGAACACAAAACATTGGAAACACGCGCGTTCTTTAATGAGTTTTCAATTTTTCTCTCTTCTAACCATATTACTAACATTTCAAATTAATTAATCTTTTAATAAAGCACCTTGATCTGGGGGCTCCAGAGCTAATTCAATAACCGACTTATGGCTCATCAAAAGCTCAATTTGCTTCATTAAAACACATTCCCAGGCCAAGCTTGGGGGTTATGATATGGCTGTTACAAATAAAAATCCATAACTCGACGTTATACGTTATAAATCGGCATCATGCGTTATAATTTGGCTATAAATGAATTATAACCTAGAATAAAAACGTTCGGCCAGATGCTGTAACCTACCAATCTATAATATTTACTCTTCAATATAGATGACTAACGGAACCTTAATCGACCTGTTCTACCTCACCTATAAATGTATGATATTTTATCTTCTTAAACACATTGAATTCACAATACTAACTTAAGCATCGAAGTGCTTTTTGCAGGTTGATAAACCACTATTTTATAGTTTATCTTGTACTCAATTTAGTGGATTTTATCAATCTTTCATACACTTATTCATATGATTTGCATGAGTTTACGTTTTCCTTCCTGATTTTGTGCTATGATTGAAAAAATGCTTCTTTGGTCTTAATTTTGATATGTTTAATCTTCTCTTATTACCATTCGATGCCTTGATATGTGTGTTAAGTGATTTCAGAGATTACAGGGCAGGAATGGCTCAGAGGATGGAAAGAAAGCATGCAAAAGTAGAAGGAATACAAGAAGTTGAAGAAATCGCTAAGCTGTCCAGCCTGACCTCTTCGCACTCAAACGGTCATAACTTGAGCTACAGATATCGAAATGACGCGGTTCCAGTTGCGTTGGAAAGCTAACATCCGAGGCTTCGTAAACATATATAAATTGCTATAGCTGCCTCGAAGCCAAGCTACGCGAATGCGTGGATCACACGGACACGTGACCTGGCAGAAACGCAATCCACGCAAACGCGTGGACGACGCTTCCGCGTCACTTTTCCGTGACCTATACATACCAGAATACGCTGGGGGTAATTTCTGAGCTGTTTTTGACCCAGTTTTCGGCCCAAAAAATACAGATTAGAGGCTATAAAGTGGGGGAATGCATCCATTCATGAAGAGGTCTTCCATTATTCACTTTTCATAATTTAGATGTAGTTTTTAGAGAGAGAGGTTCTCTCCTCTCCCTTAGGATTTAGGATTAGGATTCCTCTTAAAGGATTTAGGATTTCTTATTATTTCAACTTACAATTTCTTTTGAGTTCCAGGTTCAATGTTCCTTTTACTTATTTTCTCAATTTAGTTTATGAACTCCTTATGTTTAGATTGATTTTCTATTTAATATAATTTGAGGTATTTCAGAATTATGATTACTTTCCTTTATTTATATAAATAATTTAGATTTTCTCTTTTGGCTTTGGTTGATTAATTGGTAACTCTTGAGTTGTCAAACTCATCGTGATTGATAATTGTTATCTTTGCTGATTGATTTAAATTCCTATAACTCTAGTCTTTCCTTAGGAGTTGACTAGGACTTTAGATGTTAAATTGATTTATCCACTTGACTTACCTTCATAGTTAGAGGTTGACTTAGTGGGGAGCAAAATATAATTCTCATCACCATTGATAAGGATAACTAGGATAGGACTTCTAATTTTCATACCGTGCCAAGAGTTTTATTAGCTATTGATTTATTAATTCCTGCAATTTACTTTCTTACCATTTACTATTCTTACTTTTTATCTTATACATTAAAAACCCCCAATTTACAAGACTCATAACCAATAATAAATTATACCTCCCTGCAATTCCTTGAGAAGATGACCCGAGGTTTAAATACTTCGGTTATCAATTTTTAAAGGGGTTTGTTACTTGTAACAACCAAAACGTTTGTACGAAAGAATTTTCTATTGGTTTAGAATCTATACTTACAACGCGATTACTCTTATTCTTTACTGATAGGAAATCCGATTCGTCAAAATGGCGCCGTTGCCGGGGAATTGCAAATGTGTGCCTTATTATTGGTTATTGTAAATATTTGCTTTTTACTTGTTTATTTGTTTTTATTTTTGTTTTTATTTTTGCTTTTTCATAAATTAAGAGGTTATTGGTTTTTATTTAGTTATTAAAATTTTTTTCAAAAATTTTTTCTTCGTGTTCATCTTGATCTTCAAGTTGTTCTTAGTCGTTCTCTTCGTTTTGATCTAAAAATTTTAAGTTTGGTGTCATTTTATTGTTTTCTCTTTCCTCATTTAATTCAAAAATATTTTTTCTCTTTATTTTAATTAAATTTTCGAAATTTGCATAAAAAAATTTTTAGATTTCTATTTTAAAATTTTTATCTTATCTTATCTTAGTTTTAAATTTCAAAATTTAAATCTTTTTCAAAAATCATATCTTTTTCAAAACCTTATCTTATTTCAAAATCAAATTTCAAATTTCAATATTTAAAATTCAAATTTCAAATTTTAAAATTCAAAAATTCAAAATTTAAATTTCAATAACCTTTTAATTTAAATTTGTTTTTATTTTTGTTTTTAATTTTTATTTGCTATTATGAGTTCTAACCCCCATCGCTTTAAGTTTGGTTCCAATGTTGTTATAAAGAATGGAAACTATAATGAAAATAGGCATCAAGGTTGGAAGAATCAAAGATGGGAGGAGCCACAAGGATTTGATCAACCCTCTTGGCGACAACCACCTCCAAGACACTATCAACAACCATTCTATAATGCGCACCAAGACAATGGTTATGGTGGACCTCTTCGTGACAATCAACACCCACCACAAAATACCTATGAACCTCCTCCTCCACGTAATTTTTAACCATCATACTCACAAGTCCCTTACCACCAAACACCACCATATGACCCTAACCTATATCCACCACACCAACCACCATATGAACCACACCCAGAACCACCACCTCAATATTCACCATCTCCATATCCTTATCAAGAAGAACCACCTTCCTATTATGAACCCTTTCTCCAAAATAATGAACCCTCATATCCACCCCAATCTCCAATGGATGACATCCTTCGTGGTCTTCTTCAAGGGCAAGCGAAGATGCAAAGGGATGTAGTGGAACTCGTGACTGCCTTAACCGAGGTAGTAAATAAATTAGCTTCTCAACATCTGAGCACTCAAAGTACTCCCATGGCTGCATGTGGAGAATCAAAAGAAGAGCGTAGCATGAAGGAGACACTAGAAACTTCGGTGGACAATGAGGAACATAGCTTTGTACTGGAACAAGTGGAGGAAGCCATAATAGTTGCAGAGGAAGAAATGGTTAAAGATTTAGGAGATGCTGAACCTCCATGGGAAAGTCAGGTTATAGAACCTCCTTCCAAGGCGATTGAAATTGATGCTGAGGAGGGTGTACAACCTCCAAGGCATATTATAGTTGAAGACTTGGAAGAGGTTGGTCAAGAGATGGAGATTAAAGAAGAAGAATCACAGCCTCCCATGCCTTTGGTGAGCAATGAAGAAGAGATTGAATTGGAAGAAAGCTACCAAGAGGAAGAGGTTGATATTGAAGAAACTTGCAAAGAGGTGGAAGTTGTCAGAGAAGAGCACAAGGGAGTGGAGATTGCAAATTCGTTAGAAATACCTCCCCCTAAGTTGCCATCATCCTTCACAACATTCAAGTGGGTAAAATTCATATCCCTTAGCTTTCTAATTCCACTTGAATATGGGCTACTGGAGACAGATGGTCAACTTAGAGCTCTTTGTGGCATTAAGAGTAAGAGGAAGATAGTTAGTGGTTGGAGTTGTCAAGTAAGGTTCAACATGGTTGTGTGCTCAAAGTTTAAATACAAGGGTTGGTGTAAAGCTCAACTGAATGGGTCTAGGAAGTTGTTTGGCCGCTTTAGTGAGAATTCAAATTGCTTGCTACCCGGATGGAATCATAATGATCAACAAGAAGACGGGTGCAAAAGCGAGATATGGGACCCCGGAATTCATTCTGGCAATCAACACTCTTGGGGCCTTGTCACTTGCTTTAACTTGCTTGAAGGCTTTCTGCGCCTAGTTTGGGATCCCGGAGGATACTGAAATTGCAAACATTGGTGGAGATTCAAGGATCAGTACAAGCACAAGCCACCATAACAAAGGATTCCCCAAATGTCCAACTTAAGGACTTTAACTAAAAGTGCTAGGTGGGAGACAACCCACCATGGTATGATCGTTCCTTTTTCAATTTTAATTTTATTTCGTTTTGTTTGTTTTTAAGTTTTATTTTATTTCATTGAACCTAAAATTATTCATGACATCCACATTAGCATTGCATTTTGCATTCTACAAAAAAATAGAAGAAAAATGGCACGGGACGCGACAGCGTCGCCAACGTGTCCGCATCATATGTGCGCTGGGAAGAAAACAAGATTGAATAGAGAATCACGCGAAAGCGTGGCTGGAGGCGTGCCTTTGGCACAAATTGATCCACACGAACGCATGGCCCTGTAAAATCGACGTAAACGGGTGTTTGGCAGCAAGTTAGGATGGAATGGGGCTGGAACCGCGCTAGAAGCACAAGTCCCACCACGCGAACGCGTGCCCCACGCGTCTGCGTCGTTCTTCAAAGTATGGCCATTCACGCGATCGTGTCAACCACGCTACCGCATCACCCAGATTTTTGGAAAAATGCATTTAAAACAGAGAGTTGCGCGACCGCGAGGCTGCCCTCGCGCTAATGGCACAAATCACTCCACGCGAACGTGTGACCCACGCGTCCGCGTCACTTCATAGAAGCGCTATCCGCGCGAACGCGTAACCCACGCGCTCGCGTCGCCTGCGCCACACAACTTATCCAGATCAGCGCCAATTATCTTATCTTTTCTTTTCTAATCCTAATTTCTTTTATCTTTTCTTCTTTCTTCTTCCTTTTTTTAATTTCTTCTTCTTCATCTCTTTAACTTCTCATCCCTCTTCACTTCCATTCTATTTCATTTAATTTATTTGCATACTTTCTTTCATTGCATTATTTTCATTGGTGTTAGAAATTTATTTGGGTCATTATTTTTTATATTTTGCTTGTGGATTATTAAAGGAATTGTTTGACAATTATATATTATTTTTTAAAGGGTTGCTTGCATGTTCAATTTAATACATTCAATAACTTAATTACCATGCATGCTATGTGTTGGCATTGTGCACTATTTTTAGATTTCTTTTATTCTACTACTCTAAATGCTTGCTTTTCACAAAATTCTTTTTATATTTTATTAATTAAATATAATTGTTATTCCAACATGTTAGTTTGAAAGACTCGGTAATCTAACTTGGACATGGAATGCTTGATCTATGCTACTCATGCCTTTGCCAGCATGCCAATAAACATCTTGCATTTAATTGTCATTACATGCACTTGCTATATTTCCATTGATGAACTTTTCACATGTAGTCATGACCATGTGTTAACGTCATTCTTCTTTATTGTGCATTGATTACCACCTTTCCCGCTCTCTTCCTTGCTCTAACCCTTAGCTTTAAAAGTTATATTCTTTTTCTCTTTTCAGGATGGCCACTAAGAAGGATAAAGAGAAAGCTAATCCCAAACCACCGGCAAGGAAAGGAACAAAAAGAGCCCCAGCTGAGGAACCACAACCCCCATCCACTTGCACATCTTAGCATGCACCGAGGACGGTATAATCTTTAAGTGTGGGGAGGTCGATACTGACTTCCAGAGGTTAGTTACCTTCTTTTCAACACCAATACTCTATTTTCTTTGTTTGTTCAATATTGCATTGCATAATAGATTGCATGTGTAGTTGATTGTTTGCATTTAAGTACTACTTGGTTGAAAAATAATAAGTTTCTTTTTAAGACCCTATTTTTGAAAATTTTCACAAATTTAAATTAAAAAAAATAAAATTTTCTATGTGTTAAATTTGTTTGAAGATCGTAAATTGGAACATGGTTTTTGAGCTAAAGAACACACAACATGTGAGATTTTGAGCTTATTTATATGGTTACATTAGTTAACCATAAATATTTTATTCTTGTGTGTTTTCTTCTCTATAATTGCAATCTTTACCTTGTTCCACTCTATATGTCCGTTATTTAGTGTATTTACATGCTTGCATATGATTGAGGCCATTACTTGTTTTCACTCACTTATCCCAAATAAGCCTACCCTTTTATGTCACCCTTGTTAGCCACTTTAAGCTTTTTAACCCCTCTCTATTCCATAACCACATTACTAGCCTTAAGCAGAAAAATAAAATAAAAATTCCAAGTTGAATCCTTGGTTAGCTTAAGATAGATATTGTGTATAATTTAAGTATGGAGAATTTTATGGGAACATGGGATGATAGAAAAAAAGGGGAATTAAATTGAATAAGTTATTTGAAAATTTGGGAAGCATGTTCATGTGAAATCAAAATAATTAAATTACCATGTGCATTGAAAAAAAAATATTAAGTAATTAAATAAGGGGATACAAAAAAAAAAGAAAGAAGAAAAAGAGAAAAAATAATATTACCCCAAATGCAAAATAAAAAGAATCAATGCACATGGGACAAAATTCAAAAATAAGTTTGATACACGAGCATGTAATACAAAAGTGGAAAAAATTTGGGTAGCTAGGTAAAGCATTTTAAATTATATAAAGTATGTATATGTTAGGTGAGATCTTAGACTAATCAAGGATTCACTTTGTTAGCTCACTTAGCCTTATATATATATATATATATATATATATATATATATATATATATATATATATATATATATATATATATATATATATATATATATCCTTACCTTTACCTCAGCCCCATTACAACCCTGAAAAGACCTCATGATGTTTGCATTGGTATACTAAATATTTGTTGATTGGTTAGATGAAGAATAAGGTTGAGAAAGCATGACTAGGAAAGAGTAGAGTGATTGACCCTAGACACTTGAGAGTTAGAGTGATATACACTACCAGTAAGGGTTCAATGCTTGATTCTATATTCCCTGCTTTCATGAGCTATCTTCTTACAAGTTTACTTATTTTTACTATATGGTTTGAATTAGAGGAATTTGATTTATGTTTGTCTTGGAGAACTGATTTATTTTTAACCAAGTAGGTAGAAGCATTTCACATTTATTTGTATTCATATAGATAGGATTGTATTTCATACATTTTACTATTCCTCTTCACTCCTTTATAGCTTCTCTTGAGCTTAGCATGAGGACATGCTAATGTTTAAGTGTTGGGAGGTTGATAAACCACTATTTTATGGTTTATCTTATGCTCAATTGAGTGGATTTTATCAATCTTTCATACACTTATTCATATGATTTGCATGAGTTTACGTTTTCCTTCCTGATTTTGTGCTATGATTGAAAACATGCTTCTTTGGTCTTAATTTTGATATGTTTAATCTTCTCTTATTACCATTCGATTCCTTGATATGTGTGTTAAGTGATTTCAGAGATTACAGAGCAGGAATGGCTCAGAGGATGGAAAGAAAGTATGCAAAAGTGGAAGGAATACAAGAAGTTGAAGAAATTGCTAAGCTGTCCAGCCTGACCTCTTCGCACTCAAACGGTCATAACTTGAGCTACAAAGGTTGAAATGACGCGGTTCCAGTTGTGTTGGAAAGCTAACATCCGGAGCTTCGTAACGATATATAAATTGTCATAGCTGACCTGAAGCCAGACGACGCTTCTGCATCACTTTTCCGCGACCTGTATGTACCAGAATACGCTGGGGGCAATTTCTGGGCTGTTTTTGACCCAGTTTTTGGCCCAGAAAACACATATTAGAGGCTATAAAGTGAGGGAATGCATCCATTCATGAAGAGGTCTTCCATTATTCACTTTTCATAATTTAGATGTAGTTTTTAGAGAGAGGAGTTCTCTCCTCTCTCTTAGGATTTAGGATTAGGATTCCTCTTAAAGGATTTAGGATTTCTTATTATTTCAACTTACAATTTCTTTTGAGTTCCAGGTTCAATGTTCCTTTTACTTATTTTCTCAATTTAGTTTATGAACTCCTTATGTTTAGATTGATTTTCTATTTAATATAATTTGAGGTATTTCAGAATTATGATTACTTTCCTTTATTTATATAAATAATTTAGATTTTTTCTCTTTTGGCTTTGGTTGATTAATTGGTAACTCTTAGTTGTCAAACTCATCATGATTGATAATTGTTATCTTTGCTGATTGATTTAAATTCCTATAACTCTAGTCTTTCCTTAGGAGTTGACTAGGACTTTAGGTGTTAAATTGATTTATCCACTTGACTTTCCTTCATAGTTAGAGGTTGACTTAGTGGGGAGCAAAATATAATTCTCATCACCATTGATAAGGATAACTAGGATAGGACTTCTAATTTTCATACCGTGCCAAGAGTTTTATTAGCTATTGATTTATTAATTCCTGCAATTTACTTTCTTGTCATTTACTATTCTTACTTTTCATCTTATACATTAAAAACCTCCAATTTACAAGACTCATAACCAATAATAAATCATACCTCCCTACAATTCCTTGAGAAGACGATCCGAGATTTAAATACTTCGGTTATCAATTTTTAAAGGGGTTTGTTACTTGTGACAACCAAAATGTTTGTACGAAAGGATTTTCTATTGGTTTAGAATCTATACTTACAACGCGATTACTCTTATTCTTTACCGATAGGAAATCCGATTCGTCATAGGTACACTCCCCCTCTTTGTTCTCTTCACAACGTGGTACACTCTCGGACTTCCAAGCTTATAATTCAGTGTCAGCTACCAGAAACCGAGTTGTCCCAAGTTCATCCACACAAGAGCATATCCTATATAAAAATGTTTGAGCAGCGTAACTTTAAATTAACACTAATCTAAATATTATGTTGATTCAATTCTAATTATTTTTTAATTGAAATGTGAATAGAATTGAAAAACAGGTTAAAGTTTACTAAGCTGGTCCATGTAACTCGCAAAAAAAGTGGCCAAACTTAAAAGGCTAACTGTTCAAAAAATGCATGCTCGTCAAATTCCCAGCCTGACCCACGCTGATTTTCAAGTTATTTTGTGAGAACTTCGATTATATTGGTGAATTTTCATAACCTCTAAACCTTCTTTTCTCAGTTACTTTACATTGATGTGAATTTTTTGTCTCACATTGTAAGATGTAAGCACTCTAGATTATTAAAATACACTTAGGTTATAGCTTTTGGCATAACTTCTTAAATCTTATCAAAAAATTGTAGAATAACATTTATAATTAAATATTTCAAAGTCACTACTATTTAAATATTCTTTTCCAATTTCGTTCAAAATGACTGTGAAATTGAGGGAGAAAAATACGTTTTCAATTTCGTAGCCAATGAATACAAAAATTTTTTTCTTAGTTTTATCTGCACAATCTGTAAATTCAGAGATAATGCACAATAACATAATTTTGCTACAATGATTTAAAATAAAAATAAAAAATTTTTACTTAAATAAAAAAGACAATATTAACCTAATATTCTATCTTCTGTAGAAAATAAAAATAGTGTTAAATATCCATTTGTATTACCCGATTTTTGTCAAAATTTGGAGAATTCCATCGATTAATTAATTTTATTGCACATGTCATTATTTACTATTTTTATTTTTATTAGTATCATTATTATTATCGTTATTATAAATGAATAATACACTAAACTCAATATAAATATAAAAATTAAATATGAAGTTAAAATATCAATTAAAATTTAAATTTTTTACATTGATTTTGACAAAAGAAAAAGTTAACTTTAATTTTGTGTTCTAATTTATTTTTTTATCTTTTTTTTTCTTGGATATGATGAGAGCCGGGCATATCCAGCCTACACCCAAGCAGGACTCGAAACCAGAGACCCACCCAGACCTACACCTTCTAATTCAAACTACCTTTCCCTCTCACCTTCGGTCAACTTCCTCAATGCTAAACTCCGACAACAACTATTCTCACTCCCTAAATTAGCACTGTGTACAAGACCGGAAGATTACAAACTGCTACTGCTCTGGTAAGGACGATTCCCACACTCTCTATTGTTGGTTCTGCGTTGATGGAAGTACGGTTGTTCCAATGATGGTGAAGGGAGATGGGTATTGCTGCTCCGTCGATCGATGTGCATGATGGAGAAGATGGCGCGACTGTCAGAGAGGAGGACGCTTGGACGCAGGAGGTGTGACGCTCTGGGTAGGCACTAGGGGCATGCTTCCATTGGTAGCCTAGAACCACGACTGAGATTTACTGGCTCTTGGCTGCAAGTTCCTCCCATGGTTGTGGAATGTTGGAACTGGAGACAAAACTTTATTTCTGACGCTGGTTGTGATCTCTGAATCCGTTGCTGGGTTGTACTAAAAAAGATTGGACAGGGATAAAATGGGGGATCTCCGGTCTCTTTTTTTTATGATGTCTGCTACCTGAGTTTGGGGATTAAGAATCCATGAATTGAGTAGCTAGTTCTAGTGTTTTAATTGTGCTAAGGATGTATGCCAGTTTGTTTTCCCCGCGAGGCGTCCAGGTAAAACCAGAAATAAATATTCTTCTTTTGATTTTCCTTATGTCCTGGATTATTGGATCAACCTCCCAAATTGTACAGCCTGTTTTGAGGATTTGAACTAGTAATTGACTGTCTGATTCAATGGTAGCCTTTTGAATTCCTAGGTTGTCGGCCAGAATTATAGCTTCTCTAACTGCTTGTGCTTCTGCTAACAGAATTGATTGTGCTGTGATTTTGGTAACTGTTCCTCCCAAGACGTTTCCGTTGTGGTCTCTGATCACTGCAGCTACTGTGCCTATTTTAGTTCCGTCTGATAAGGCTGCATCGATATTTAGCTTGAGCCAGCCCTGTGGTAGAGGTTTCCATTTAACAGGTACTTTGCTTGTTATGTTTGTCTCCATTACTTTGATGTTGATTTCCTTTGTATGGCTGATATACTCTTGTTCTAATTTTCTTGCTTTGTTAATGATTAGTTCGGGGTTAGGTTCTATATAGTTGTACACATGCATATTCCTTTCCTTTTATATAGACCACGTAATGATGCCAATTCTGCTCCAATTCTGAGTTGCTTCTATCTTGCACACCCTCTTACCACTCCTATACATCACCTAGAGCCAGTCTCCTATTGATTTTACATTCTCCTTCGAGAAGATGCATTGTGACTGAGAGCCAAACCACACTACTGCTCTTGTCCAATCACATAAAAGTAGAGCATGTTCACTGGTCTCTTCTTCCGAAAAGCAAATCTTGCAAATCTTGGAATTAGTAAGCCTTTTTTTTTTTCAATAAATTCGCTCTTACCGGTATTATATTTTGTGTAGCCTTCTAGATAAACATTTTAATTTTCTGTGGAAACTTCATATTCCATATCCCTTACCATAGTTCCTCTATTGAGTTGCTTGTCGAGGGGTTGTCCTTGGGTTTTTTACTTCTTCCTCTTTTTTTTGGCCGCATAGTATCCTATTTTTGTTGAATATTCTTCATCTTTCCTGTACGGCCAAATAAGCTTATTTGAATCTGAGGTTTTGCTGATTGGAGTCTGAACTATCATATTTGCTACAATTGGGGGAAAACTCCTTTGAATTTTCTCTTTTCCCCATGATCTGGAGTTGGTGAGAAATTCTTCCACTCTTTGATTGTCACTGCAGCCCCTTTTTTAGTGGTTCATTGATACCATGAATCCAATTATCACCCTAAATTCTCACCCCACTTCCCTTGCCTAAATTCCATTTATCTTTGCTTTTCAAAAGATCTCTTCCTTGTAATATGCTATCCACATCCAAGATCCGTTTCAGTGCTTCTGCGCTTCCCAAAGTTTGCAATTTGAAAAGTATATGGCTTTAAGAGTTTGCAACCAAATGGCTTCCGGGGTTTTTTTTATTATTCTCCATGCTTATTTGGCCAATTGCATGGTGATTTAATGATAGAATTCTTTGAATCCCAAACCTCCCTCTTTTTTGCTTCTACATAATTTTGACCAGGCTTTCCAATGCACTCTAATAAACTCCTATTTTATGATGTATTTTGTGCTCAAATTGAGTGTTTTTATCAATTCTTCACCCACTTATTCATATGAATTGCATGGTTTTACTATTCCTTTCTTATTATATATGTGAAAACATGTTTCCTATCCTTTAAAAATATTAATTTTAATTATTCTTTATTACCATTCGATGCCGTGATCTGTGTGTTAAGTATTTTCAGGCTTCATAGGCCAGGAATGGCTTAGAGGACGAAAAGAAAACATACAAAAATGGAAGAAAAACATAAAAATGAAGTTTTGAAGAAAAGGCAGTGATGCAAACGGATGGACGACGCGAACACGTGCCTAGCGCAAAATGGCAGCGACGCGTACGCGTGGACGACGCGGACGCGTGCCTTGAGCAGAACGCAAAAGACACGTACGCGTGACTAGGAAAAACTCCAAACCACGCGAACGCGTGACCCACGCGCACGCGTGGCGGACGCCACGTATAGGAATCTGCAGAAAACGTCCTCAGTGATTTCTGGACCCTTTTTCGGCCCAAATCCAAGCCAGAAACACAGAATATAAGCCAGAGAATGGGGGAATCAAAGAGAACAATTAAGAGGACACATACAACATTCATAATACATAATTTTAGGATTTAGATGTAGTTTTAGAGAGAGAGAGAGACTCTCTCCTCTCTCTTAGGTTTTAGGAATTAGGATTCCTCTTATTTTATGATTACTTCTTCAATCACAGGTTCAACGTTCCTTTAATTTACTTTCTAGTTTTATTTATTCTATTACCTTAACTGTTATTTATCTTTTCAATTTGATTTATGAACTTTCCTATGTTAGAATTGATTTCTCTATTTAATATTATTTGAGGTATTTCAGATTAATGATTGTTTTATTCTATTTCTTTTGATGCTTTCAATTTAATTTATGATTTATTTTCTTCTTTTGGCTTTGGTTAAGTAATTGGTAACGCTTGAGTTATCAAACTCAACAGTTGATTGGAAATTAGGATTGCTGATTGATTTGGACCCCTCTAAAGCTAATCTTTCCATAGGAGTTGACTAGGACTGAGGAATCAAATTAATTAATCTACTTGACTTACCTTTATTTAGTAAGGGTTAACTAAGCGGGAGCAGAATCCAATTCTCATCACATCTGATAAGGATAACTAGGATAGGATTTCCAGTTCTCGTACCTTGCCAAGAGTTTTCTTTATAATTATTAATTTATTTTTCCTGTCATTTAAATTATTTGTTCCCTATTGCAAAAACCCAAAATTCTACCTTTTCCGTAACCAATAATAAATCATACCTCCCTGCAATTCCTTGAAAAGACGACCCGAGGTTTAAATACTTCAGTTATAAATTTTATTGGGTTTTGTTACTTGTGACAACCAAATTTTTGTACGAAAGAATTTTCTGTTAGTTTAGAAATTATACTTACAATGCGATTAATTTTGTGAATTTCTCTACTAGCAAAAATCAGTTCGTTCAAAATGGCGCCGTTGCCGGGGAATTGTAAACGTGTGCCTTATTATTGGTTATTGTAAATATTTTATTTTTCTTGTTTATTTGCTTTTATTTTTGCTTTTTAATTTTTATTAGCTACTATGAGTTCTCACCCCCGTCGCTTTGAGTTTGGTTCCAATGTTGTTGCAAGGAATGGAAATTATAACAGGAACATGCATCAAGGTCAAAACAATCAGAGATGGACGGAGTCACGAGGATCTGATCAACCCTTTCGGCAACAACACCTTCCAAGATGCCAGGGACAACGACCATTCTACAATGCATGTCGAGACAATAGTATTGGTGGACCCCTTCGTGACAACCAACACCCACCAAATTACTACAGTCAATAACTATTCCGAGGTGCATACCAAGATGATAGATATGGTGGACCTCCTTGTAGTTACCAACAAGCCCCATCATATGCCTATGAACCACCTCCTCAACATAGCTTTGAACCACCATACTCACAAGCCCCCTACCACCATTCACCTCTATATGACCCTAACCCATATCCACCCCAATTCCAATCCCATTACCCCCAAGAACCACCACTTCCCTATGCACCATGTTCATATCCATCGACCCAAGAATCACGGGAGCGTCTCAAGGAAATAGTGGAAAAATTTCATGCAACCCTTCACCAACTGGAGCAAGCGATCAATCAATTACCTTCCCGATGTTCGGATACTCAAGGAATCCCCATGGCTTCCTGTGGGCAATCTAATGAAGAACGTAGCATGAAGGAGAAACTCTAATGGACAGTAAGGAACATGACTTTGTACTGGAACAAGTGGAGGAAGCTGACATTATCGAAGAAGAAGAATTGGTTGAAGATTTAGGAGATGCTGAACCTCCATGGGAATCCAGAATTGTGGAGAATTCCGTCGAGGAATTTGCAATTGATGCTAAGGAGGATAGTGCACAGCCCCCAAAGCAGGTATCTTATGACGAACTGGACGGAACAACTCAAGAAGCGAGTTTCCTTGATAATGATAATCACAAGTCAAGTTCTCCTAGTAATGAACTTGCATCCGCAAGTGAATTCTTTGAGACTGAAGAATCTTCCCCAAGTGAATACGAAGATGATGTGGAGGTAGAATTCTCTCAACCTCCAACTTATGACTTGAGTGATGAGGAGGATATCGAAGACTTTGATCAAGACGTGGTTACAGTTGAAGAAGTTTGCAAGGAAGTGGAGGAATTCACAGAAGAATACAAGGGAGTAGAGCTTGCAAAACCACTGGAAACACCTATCCCAAGGCCATTACCACCCAATACAAACTTCAAGTGGGTAAAATTCTTAGCCTTTATCTTTACTTTTACACTTGAATATGGTTTGCTTGAAACAGATGGCCAGCTTAGAGCTCTTTGCGGCTTTAAGAGTAAAAGAGAAATGGTTCGCACTCGGAGCTGGTATGCAAGATTCCATGAAGCTCCACACTTCAATTTGAGGTACAAGGATTGGTTTCGAATTCAATTACATGGGTCTCGGAAAATGTTTGGTCATCTTGGTGAGAATACAAATTCCATACCGTCCGGCTGGACAAATGCAAATCAAAACAAAGGCGGATATAAAAGCAAGGTTTGGGATCCTGGAATCTATTCTGACATTCAACACCCAGGGAACCTGAACACCTATTTGAATTTAATCAAGGGCTTTATATGCCTAGTTTGGGACCCCGGAGGCTGTTGGCATTCCAAACATTGGTGGAGATTTTTGGATGAATTCAAGCATAAGCCACCATAGTAGGAAGCTCAGCAAATGTTCAACTTAAGGACTTTAACCAAAAGTGCTAGGTAGGAGACAATCCACCATGGTATGATCGTTCCTTTTCTTCAATTTTGATTTTATGTCGTTTTGTTTGTTTTTGAGTTTTATTTTATTCTATTTTCATTGAACCTGGAATTATTCATAGCATCCACATTAGCATTGCATTTTGTATCCTGCGTATTATGAAAAAAAAAAAAGCACCTCACGCGTGCGCATGGGCCACGCGTGGGCGTCGAGTTGAAATCGGCGTAAAAAATCCAACGCCCAGAAAGTTGGGCTAGAATCGTGCGGCTGTTATGCATTAGGCACAAATTGGGCCACGCGTTCGTGTCAGTGACGCGAACGCGTCACTTTCACTTCACACACACCACGCGAAAGCGTGAGCGACGCGTATGCGTCACGTGGAAATCTTAGACCCCTAATTGGAAATAGAGAGTTGCGCCAAAACGACGCTGGAATCATGCGTTTAGCACAATTCTGAGCGACGCGTATGCGTGTCCCACGCGTACGCGCCAATTTCATTATCTCTCAATCACGCGATCGCATGATCCACGCGTTCGCGTGGATTCGAATCCACTAAACACCACCCACGCAAAACCCCAACCCATTTTGCGTCACTTCCCCCAATCCCCCTCTGCACTCTCTCTTATCCACTCCCCAACCACCATACCACCACCATCGCCGACCAGGAATGCCGCCCCCGCCGCGCCGTGCCCCTACCACCACGCCGCCCTCACAGCACCCCCCTCCTCCCTTCTCTTCTTCTCCCCCTCTTCCTCCCCCACCACCATCCTCCCTTCTCGACCCCAGCCCCGTCCCCGATCTGCCCCAGCACCGCCGCCACCTCTCTAAACCTCTGGTCGACCACCACCACCATCTCCCTGAGCCCAAATTCTTGTTCCTCTGCACACCAGGTTCTGCCAAACAGCGGTTCCTCTTTCCATTAGTTAGTTGCATTTTTTTCAGATTATGTTCAAATTAGGATAGTTAGAGATCGCATGATCCACGCGTTCGCGTGGATTCGAATCCACTAAACACCACCCACGCAAAACCCCAACCCATTTTGCGTCACTTCCCCCCAATCCCCCTCTGCACTCTCTCTTATCCACTCCCCAACCACCATACCACCACCATCGCCGACCAGGAATGCCGCCCCCGCCGCGCTGTGCCCCTACCACCACGCCGCCCTCACAGCACCCCCCTCCTCCCTTCTCTTCTTCTCCCCCTCTTCCTCCCCCACCACCATCCTCCCTTCTCGACCCCAGCCCCGTCCCCGATCTGCCCCAGCACCGCCGCCACCTCTCTAAACCTCTGGTCGACCACCACCACCATCTCCCTGAGCCCAAATTCTTGTTCCTCTGCACACCAGGTTCTGCCAAACAGCGGTTCCTCTTTCCATTAGTTAGTTGCATTTTTTTCAGATTATGTTCAAATTAGGATAGTTAGAGATCGCATGATCCACGCGTTCGCGTGGATTCGAATCCACTAAACACCACCCACGCAAATCCCCAACCCATTTTGCGTCACTTCCCCCCAATCCCCCTCTGCACTCTCTCTTATCCACTCCCCAACCACCATACCACCACCATCGCCGACCAGGAATGCCGCCCCCGCCGCGCCGTGCCCCTACCACCACGCCGCCCTCACAGCACCCCCTCCTCCCTTCTCTTCTTCTCCCCCTCTTCCTCCCCCACCACCATCCTCCCTTCTCGACCCCAGCCCCGTCCCCGATCTGCCCCAGCACCGCCGCCACCTCTCTAAACCTCTGGTCGACCACCACCACCATCTCCCTGAGCCCAAATTCTTGTTCCTCTGCACACCAGGTTCTGCCAAACAGCGGTTCCTCTTTCCATTAGTTAGTTGCATTTTTTTCAGATTATGTTCAAATTAGGATAGTTAGAGATGCATGATCGTAGTGGATTCTAGGTGGTTAGGTAGCTAGGATATGGTTAGTGGATTTAGGCCTGATAATTGCGCCGTTCTTGTTAATTGTTTAATCTGTTTCGCAATTTGAATTTGCTGTGATGATAATGCTGTTCATATGCTGCTCTTTACTATTCTTTGATGCAGATTGAGTTTGTTTATTTTGAATTCATGTGAATTACTATTTGTTACTCTTTCCTACACTATTTTATTATCATATGAACTGTTTTGGCTGTTGTTTATTACCCAGGAATGTCCAATTTTTAGACGAAATGCTGCCCAATTTTTTTTCAGCAAAATGTTTCAATCAATTCCCATTCATGAAATAGTTTTGGAAATTTTAAGTTTGCACTAATTGGTTTCAACCAAAGCAATTCATGAATGCACGTGCTAGCTTTCTTATTCTTTCCGATTCTCTTATTTGATTAAATCAAATTATTGATGATTTCACTTTAATTTTGCAATTATTTTCTATAACTAATCATCAATAATCTGCAATTCTTACTTGAATATGAGTTACTTGTTAGTCAATTTTGTGCAATTTTAGTTACTTGGAAACCACAACCCCTTGCCACTCACTTTAACTTCATTTTAACTCTTAACTACTTTAACGTTCTAACTTTTTTGTTTTCAACTAACCACTTTCAAACCACTTCAATGCATGTTTAGTGTTGTTCCTAATTAACAAACAATTCTGCACATCAAAGATTTTAGATTGTGATTTTTCTTCTCCAACTTTTAACTTGCCTACAATCCAAAATTTCACATCAATTTAACTCAATTCATGCTTATATTGCCACTTTATTCCTCTTTTGCCCCTCTATGCTTCTATTGATATATTCCTATTTATTTACCTGTTTTCCTGCTTTAGTTCTTAAACTGTATCCTGAAATTTCTGCTTTTTAGGATGTTTGACCCTAAAAGTAAAGGAAAGGGTAAAGCAACCACAGGCAAAAGGAAAAGAGGAAAATCCTCTACCTCTATTTTGGATATCCTCCATGACGATTCCTGGCGAGAGAAGAACTTTATCCCGCAGGAAAAGGCTGATCAGCTACTGCCTGCCACAGACCCAGTAAAGTTTACCAACAGATACTGTGAGCTAAAGTATCCAGTTTTTGCCACTTCCAGGAACCTATACCTGGAAAGGACCCTCAAAATTTCAGAAGAACTCAAACAATACACTTCAAAACAAATTAAACAGAGAGGCTGGTTGTTCTTGGAAAGAAACTTGACTGAAGTCAACTCATCCTGGGTCAGAGAATTCTACTGTAACTACTTCAAAACGTCCCTAGATGCAGTACAGCTTAGAGAAAAGAAAATTCTGATTACTGAGGAAGCCATTGAAGAAATCCTCCAACTTCAGCCTAAGTCAGATCAGCCAGACGATTACCAAAAGGCTGAGGAGGATATGAGATTCATGAGATTTGACTGGAACGCAGTCAAGAGGACTATAGCTCTTGATCCTACTGTCCCCTGGGTCATGAGCAAATCCACAGTGGCCCCAAAAGGAATAAAGATTATCTACCTGAATGATGAGGCTCGGCTTTGGCAGCAGATTTTGAGTAATTACGTGATGCCGAGCACTCATGAGACGGAGGTGCTAGCTGCCATGATCACCCTCATCTAGTGTGTGATGGAGGGAAAGGACTTATATCTCTCCCGCTTTATCAGGTATTACATGGCCAGAGTCCATGTTAGAGGCACCCTCCCTTTTCCATATTTGATTACTCAGTTGGGCCGCCGAGCTGAGGTGCCCTGGGATCTAACAGATGAGAAGCCAACCGCCGCCGACTGCAAGAAGATCATCCCTCACAGCAGGAAGTTTCAGGCCTTGCGCTACCGACCTTCTTTTCTCACTGACTCTGCTAAGGCCGCCACATCTTCTACTGCCCCTTCAGCACCTACTGCCCCAGCTACCACTACTGCACCCTCACCAGCTTCAGAGCCCATCTACCACCTCGTGCATCGCCTATTTGACCGGTTGGACCAGATGGAGCGCCGCAACCAGCGGCGATATGAGAGATCTGAGCGTCGCAACAAGCGACGCTATGAGCACTTAAAGTTGATGATCCGATCTGGCCACCACAACATCCCCTCCGAGCCTGACACCCCTTCTGAGCCATCTGATGCGGAGGCGGACGATCACGAGGAGGAGGCACGTACAGAGGCTGAGCAGGCAGGACCTGAGCAGGCTGCCCCACATCATGAGGAGCCCCATCAGATACAGCCAACTGATCCAGAGATCCCTCTACAGACAGAGCCTCCGCTTCAGCAGGCAGACCCTCCGACACTCATAGAAACTGCAGACCCTCAGCCCACCACCGAGACACCAGCAGCACATCCTTCCGGAGATGCCACTTCTTCACACACAGTTTGATAGAGCATCGAGGACGATGCTATTAATTAAGTGTGGGGAGGTCGCCATCTCTGGCGAACTTTATCTTGGTGAACCACTTTTTAGACTCTCTTTTATCCTATTTTGCTTATTTTATGTATTTTTATTTTTTATTTTTATTTTATCTTATCTTATTTATCTTTCAGTACTTACACATTTTTCTTTTGCTGTATTTTTACTTTATTTCTGCATTTTTCACTTTGGTTTATATATATAAATCTTAGATATTTAGTTTAGATTGCACTTTTAGTTTATTAGTTGTGATATAGAATATATGGATTAATTAGTTTAGTTTACCCTTTTAGCGTATGTTGAATTGATTTAATTGAAAATAAAAAGAGTAAACTAGAAACTTTAGTTTAACAGAATCATAACAATCCACACACACACTATATATATATATATATAGCAATAAATGTTGATTAATTGACAACAATTTTCAAGGAAAATACTTATTTTATAAACAGCCATTCAGAGATTCACATTGAGTTGAATGTAACTTCTTGATTTCTACTTGCATGACATACATAACTGATATATGGTTTTTGAGCCAAAGAGCACACAACCCGTGAGTTTTTTAGCTTAATTGTATGGTTACATTTAACCATAAATTTCAGTCCTGTGTGTTTCGCCATTCTTTTCTATGCTTATAATCTTTACTTTGTTTCAATATATATGTCCAATATAGAATGTAGATACATACCCACATATGATTGAGTCCATTGCTTATTTTGCTCACTTATCCCAAATAAGCCTACCTCCTATATCACCCTTGTTAGTCCCCTTAAGCCTTTTAATCCCCTTTTTTGTTCTATAACCACATCACTAGCTTTAAGCAGAAAAATAAATTAAAAATTCCAAGTTGAATCCTTGGTTAGCTTAAGATAGAGATTATGTATCCACTAAGTATGGGAAAACGTGGGAACATGAGTTGATAGGAAAGGATTAAATTAATAAGAATAATCAGAAAATTGGGAGCATGCTCATGTGAAACCAATTTAAATTAAAATATCATGTGCATTGATATATGTTGTGTTTGGATTTAAAAAAAATCCTTTTTAATTAAATAAATAAATAAGAGGACAAAATTACCCCATTAATGAGTTTAGTAAAGAAATCAATGCACATGAAGGTAAAATCAAAAATAAAATTGGTGCATGAGTATGTGACACAAAAGTGAAAAAAAATTGGGAAGACCAGGATAATTTTAAATTTTTATAGAGAATGTATATGTTAGGTGAGATCTTAGACTAATCAGGGATTCAACTTATAGCTCACTTAGCCTTATATACATCCTCACCTTTACCTTGCCCCCATTACAACCTTCAAAAAGACCTCATGATGTTTGTATGTATACATTATATATTTGTTGATTGGTTAGATGAAGAACAAAGTTTTAGAAAGCATGAATAGAAAAGAATAGAGTGATTAACCCCAAACACTGAGTAATTAGAGAGTAAACACAAAAAAATCCAGTGAGGGTTCAATAGCTCATCTCCATAAATCTAAATTTAATTATTTAATTGTCTTGCAAGTTTATGAATTCCTTTAAACTCAACTCAATTGTGAAAGTGCTTTAACATGACTTAGGCTTGGCTATGCATATGTGATTCCTTGAAATTATGAATCAAATTAACCACATGTAAGCTCTATATAAATAGGTGGATAGTAATTAGAATTTCATGATTCATTTAGGTAGCTTGCATTTAGAATAGGTTGCATTGTATAAGATTCCACCATTCTACCTTTACTCTTTTCTCTTGGATTTAGCATGAGGACATGCTATTGTTTAAGTGTGGGAAGGTTGATAAACCCCTATTTTATGATGTATTTTGTGCTCAAATTGAGTGTTTTTATCAATTCTTCACCCACTTATTCATATGAATTGCATGGTTTTACTATTCCTTCCTTATTTTATGATATATGTGAAAACATGTTTCCTATGCTTTAAAAATATTAATTTTAATTATCCTTTATTACCATTCGATGCTGTGATCTGTGTGTTAAGTATTTTCAAGCTTCATAGGACAGGAATGGCTTAGAGGACGAAAAAGAAACATACAAAAATGGAAGGAAAGCATAAAAATGGAGTTTTGAAGAAAAGGCAGCGACGCGAATGCATGGACGACGCGAACGCATGCCTAGTGCAAAATGGCAGCGACGCGGACGCGTGCCTTGAGCAGAACGTAAAAGACGCGTACGCGTGACTGACGCGTACGCGTGACCAGGAAAAACTCCAAACACGCAAACGCGTGACCCACACGCACCGCGTGGTGGACGCCACATACAGGAATCTGCAGAAAACGTCCTCAGCGATTTCTGGACCCTTTATCAGTCCAAATCCAAGCCAGAAACACAGAATATAAGCCAGAGAATAGGGGAATCAAAGAGAACAATTAAGAGGACACATACAACATTCATAATACATAATTTTAGGATTTAGATGTAGTTTTTAGAGAGAGAGAGGCTCTCTCCTCTCTCTTAGGTTTTAGGAATTAGGATTCCTCTTATTTTATGGTTATTTCTTCAATCACAGGTTCAAGGTTCCTTTAATTTACTTTCTAGTTTTATTTATTCTATTACCTTAATTGTTATTTATCTTTTCAATTTGATTTATGAACTTTCCTATGTTAGAATTGATTTCTCTATTTAATATTATTTGAGGTATTTCATATTAATGATTGTTTTATTCTATCTCTTTTGATGCTTTCAATTTAATTTATGATTTATTTTCTTCTTTTGGCTTTGGTTAAGTAGTTAGTAACGCTTGAGTTATCAAACTCAATAGTTGATTAGAAATTAGGATTGCTGATTGATTTGGACCCCTCTAAAGCTAATCTTTCTATAGGAGTTGACTAGGACTAAGAAATCAAATTAATTAATCCACTTGACTTACCTTTATTTAGTAAGGGTTAACTAAGTGGGAGCAGAATCCAATTCTCATCACATCTGATAAGGATAACTAGGATAGTATTTCCAGTTCTCGTACCTTGCCAAGAGTTTTCTTTATAATTATTAATTTATTTTTTCTGTCATTTAAATTATTTGTTCCCTATTGCAAAAACCTAAAATTCTACATTTTTCATAACCAATAATAAATCATACCTCCCTGCAATTCCTTGAGAAGACGACCCGAGGTTTAAATACTTCGGTTATAAATTTTATTGGGTTTTGTTACTTGTGACAACCAAATTTTTGTACGAAATGATTTTCTGTTAGTTTAGAAACTATACTTACAACGCGATTAATTTTGTGAATTTCTCTACTAGCAAAAATCAGTTTGTTCACACTCCTCTTTCTTTTCTTTGGTTCCTTCACCAGAATTTCACCACTTTAGCATTCAATTTATTACATAAAAATTTGGGAAATCTAAGGTTGTTCATGGCATAGATTGGTATCGCTTGTATGACTGCTTTGATCAGACCTCCTTTCCGACTTAGTTTAGAAGGCTCTCCTTCCACCCTTCAATTTTTCTTCCACTTTCTCCATGATCTATTCTAAGGACTTGTTTTTTTCTCTTCCCCATTGTGCTGAGAGCCCTAAATATTTATCCATGTTGTCCCAAGAAGGAATGTTCAGAATTTCTTCTATTTGACTCTAGTTTGGATTGGAATTTGGTTGTCAAAGGTTATTCCATATTTTTTCAGGTTGATCATTTAACCAGAAGCCAAGGTGTATAGGTTAAGAATTTGAATCAATTGATAAATTTCCTCCTCTTTTTCTCCTAAAAAAATGATGCAATCATCAACGAACAATAAATGTGTTATGGTTGATGCATTAGATGCTAATTTAATTCCAGAAATTTGTTTTTCATTTAATGCATTACCCATCAAGATTGTGAAAACCTCAGATGTGATGTGTGAGCATCTTTTCTATATTTTCTTAGTAATTTAGACATAGATTTATTGAGTTTTTATTAGATTTTGGTGTTTTAGACTAATTTGGATGCTGCTTTGATTTGCACTGTTGTTTAGATGATTTCAGGTAAGGTTCGGGCGAGTTGACAGAGTTCTTACAGAAGAAAATGAAAAAATTTGAATTCTATCACCTCGCACCAAACATCATGACCTGATGTTTAACGCCAGGAGCTTCGTAATACGTGCCCAGAATGTGCGCTAATGGCGCTAAACGCCGCTACCTGGAGTTTAGCACCAGGAGGCCAGTGAGTCCAAAAATTGTCTCTGTTCAAGCAGCGCTAAACGCCGAGCCTGGCGTTTAGCACCAGTAACGCGTTTTTCAGATGTTCAAGGAAGGCTTTGTTAGCTTTAGTTTTTATTATTTAATTAAAATAAAACAAAATCTTTTCGGGTTTGTAACTTTATTTTATTTTATTTTCAAATCAATTACGATTAGATATGAAAGGAGAAAGATTCAGCCCTTCGCCCTCTCTTCGCTTCTTTTTCCTCATTCGGTACTTTGAGACTTTTTACAACTCTAGTTTTTTTTAGCCATAAGCAACTAAACCTCCTCTGTTAAGGTTAGGAGATTTGTTTATTTTGATGGATTAATACTATTGTCATTCTACTTTTAATTAATACATTGATTTAAATTCAAGGATTGATTTCGTTCTTCATCCTAGGAATTAGAATATATTGGAAGATAACTCTTTTTCTAATTGAATTCTTGTTGAATCTTGAAAAAGTAAAATCAGTTGAATAATAGCTTGAAACTAACTCCTCATAATTCTCTAATTACTCGGACTTAACGTGATACATGACATATAATCATCTTATCTTTGGGTACTTAGAGTTTTGTGGCTAATAAACTAGAATTGGACTTAAACCTTTAATCTAAATTAAGTGACCAAGGAATTGACAGTTGATTAGGTTAGAGGAGATTAAATTACTAACGAATTAGAGTTTAATCAATTAAAGTTAACCATGAATTGAATCTTGCATGATTAAAGTAATGGGTAAGAATTGTTAATCCGAAAAAGGAAACATCTCCAAAGCCTTAACTGTTTTCTCATATAATTCTCACAACTCATTCACTGTTTGCTTTCTTAAATTCTCTGGATTACTATTTATTGCAAATTTGAACCAAACCATTTCTTTTTGCTTGTCTGACTAGTTTAATCACTCAATCATTGTTGCTTGATCTATTAATCCTCGTGGGATCGATCTTCACTCACCCAAGGTATTACTTGGTACGACTCGGTGCACTTGCCAGTTAGTTTGTGTTATTCAAAACTCTGCATCAAGTTTTTGACGTCGTTACCAGGGGTTAACTGTGATTGACAACTACCTATTGTTTGATTACCTAGATTAGACATTCTTTGCTTTAATTTGTTTAATTTTTTCCCTTTAATTTTCGAAAATTGTTTTGTAGTTTTTTCTTTGTTTTATTCATTGTATTTTCTTGTTTTTTCTCTCATAATTTTCAAAATTTTATTTAAAATTTATCTTTAATTTTTGAAAATTTATATTTTCTGTTTTAGTTTACCTTATTTTATTTCTTTTACTCAGTTTATCTCACTGGAAATTCTCTTCTTCTCACTTTTTCTTATTTTTTGTTTGTTTATGAGTAAGAATAGAGACATGGAACCTCTTTTTATTTTGATCCTGAGATTGAAAGGACTGTTAGCGCCAACAGCAAGTTAGAGCTTTTAGAGCTGCTGAGAGTCTCAGAAAAAATTCTAAGGAGGAAACTGAAGAATTCACGACATTTTCGGTGTGGGACAGGTAAAAAATATAAAAATATAACTAAAATTATTTATAAATTAATTTTGAATTTAATTTTGATGTATTATATACAATTATTCAATTACATATATTTTTGAATAACTATTCATGCAATTAATATAAAAATAATTACTTTTTACGTAATATTATATAATTGAATGCACATGTAAACTATTTTGCACTCATATATATTAAAATTAAATTAATTATTTAATATGATATATATCCAATTAAATAAAATTTAAATTATTTATTATTATATATAATTATTTAATATAAATTTGTTTATTGTATTTTTTTTCCAACAATGTTTTAATTATTTTGCGAAAGTTATATCTTCCTGTTCAAAAAGACATGTATGTCAACTAGTAAACTTTTATGAGACCGTCTACTAATATTTTAGGAAACATTTCAAGTGCACCGGGAGTATCGATGCTCCAGTTGTTTTCACCGTTGATCTAAATTATAAAAAATATATATAATATATATTAATTAAAATCAACGGTTAAAACAACTGGTGCACCGGTACTCTCCGGTGATGTTTCCAATATTTTATTAGATACTTTTTCTACTTAGCCCATTCTCTGCATACTCATCTTATCATTGTTCTAGTCACCAAAAAATCTTATCATTGTTCTATCACGTTACAGAACTCATCTCAAACCACGTCACACACACACACACAGAACTCATCTCAAACCACGTCTCACACACACACACACACACACACATTGAATAAATGAGCTCAACACAGTAATGTGGAACGACAGACAAAGAACTCAGATAACAAAGCAACAAACAATCTGGACAGAATCCCTGTTGTTATATTCGGCATTGCCATCAACAACAGAAGGGATCCACACTACGCTACTCTCTATAATTAGTCAAAGATTTGTGAAACACCTCTTGAACACCTGCTTCCTTGTTGTTAAATATCTGTCCATTTCTCTCAAGCCAAACATTCCATATGACTGCAAAAAAACATATGAGCCACTTGTTGCGCTCCTCTTTCTTGCTAATGACACCCGTCCAACTCTCAAAGTGCTCTTTTAGTGAACCCGGAACAGACCACAACCTCCCAAATTCAGATATCCATTCACACCACACCTGCCAGGTAAACTCACAACCAAAAAACAAGTGGTGAATATGTTCCACTAATTGCATATCTTGGACCCAAGTCTTAAAATCTTCTGCAGACGCTGTTAATCTGTTCTGATCTTTCCTCTCTTCAATCTGTATAACCTCATTAAAATCTCTCATGTAGTATATCGGGACTTGACATAACCCGGCTAAAAAGCTCAGTTCCTCCCACACAGCCAGTTTGTCTACTCTAGTATGAGCACCATATACTAAACAGAAAGCACAATTGAATTCATTTTTTGATAGGACTCCTTCAATACATAACCATCTCTCCCCTTTATAATAGTTATTCATTTTAAACAACAATTCATCCCACATTAATAATAGACCTCCGGATGAGCCTTCCGACCCTACAAACTCCCATCCCACAGCATCACTCCCCCAAATATTAGCTATATCAAACTTAGTCACAATTTGCATCTTAGTTTCAACCAAACCTAACAAATTCAGTTTTTGTTTCTTTTTTAATTCTTTCACCATACTCGACTTTCCAACACCCCGCAACCCCCTAACATTCCAAGTGCTAAAAATCATTTTAAAACATTATTACACACCTTTTTCAGTTTTTTGGGTCTGCATCTTCGTGCCTTCTCTTTCTGCTTTGCCAACCTCCTTTTTTGAGCTAGTGCTTCGTTCTGTTATTGAAGAATGGCCATGATGTCATCTTCGTCGTTGTACTGCACTGCTCCTGATTCAACCGCCAATTCTCACGTCTTCCTATTTTCAAGCATCTGCTCCTCCCGTTCCAAATCTTTTATTTTACTGTTTCCCTGTTTTTCGACGTCAGTATCCACCACACCCCCGGGCCCAGTACTGCATCCATCAAGTCCCGTACCACCGACTATTATACAGTCACCCATGGCGTCTCTTCCATTCTTGACAATGCTTTGTTGAAGGTCCGTAATACGACTAGTATCTATCTGGGTCACTACAGGTTTGTCCACGGCTTTCTCCCCTGGCCCACCATCCCTTGGAGATTGAAACCTCACTATCGGCATCACTAGTCGGCTCGCCTCATCCGTCGTGCACTCCATGAGGGTGGTTTTCATCGGGCAAAGCTCAAGCGCAACCTTCACCATCGCAGGCCCGCAATCATACTCGCCTCCACGATCCCATCGCTATTCCACGGTTCTGAGCTCTCCGTTACCGACCGAATCAGGCATTTGTCCCGGATTTGATTCGCCTGATCCACCTGATTCTGTGCAGCGTCGCAAAGCCCGGGAGTGGGTGAGAGCTCAACCCGACTTGGAGTGACCCGATCCGCATCCACCAGCACCAGCCCACCACGTCCAGCATCTTCAGTATGCAACGGGCTTCTGTTTAAGCTAGTTGGGCTCAATCTACCTCCATTTGCACAATTTGCACAAAACACTCTATTGGGCCAGCCAACAAGCTTTTTTTGCTGTCTTGTTTTCCTCCAATAGTTACCTTTCTTCAGCCCATCAATGCTGTAATCCCAAGTAATAGTATTTTCGGATTCAGCATCATTTATTAGCAAATCATTATATCCCCTCAAATCAGCACTTCCTTCTAAATTAGGATCATCCGTTTCTTTTAATTTTTGAAATTGAATTGAATTGCAATAACTCCATTCATTCAATATGTTCTCAAAAATTACTACTCTACCCTCGTCTACTTCTTCTTTCCTTGGCACCGCTGTCATCAGCTCAACCACCGGATCCCTGCTTGCCACCGGCACTATGGTGCTCGAACTGCTAGCAACCAAATTCTCGCATGATTTTAGGGGACAAGAATTGTCTACCTCTCGAAGCTTACATTCCCGACCGTAACTCTCCTGTCCCACCTCTTTAACTAGGACGTCGAATCCACTAGTTCCAATTGTGATGTGAATCCACTCTTTAATTGTGTCCATAATACAAGTATCGATTTGTACTCGTCCCACACTGAACGACAGGCATTATTCCGTAGCTTCGTCGCAGCCAATAACTTCTCCCCAATGGCTTCCTATTATCTTGAACGTCTCTGCTGACCACGTGTGCAGAGGGACCCCAAAGCACTCTAACCATACCCTTCGAGTTTCACTACGCTCCTCCTCATCCCATCTCCAGACGTTATGAAAAAGTTGCAGCAAGTTATTCATTTTGAACGTGTAGGCTTTTTCTACACTCAAAATGCTGTCAAAGGTCATGAGTGCTTTGTAGGCTCCAAGTTCTCGTACTTGTACAACCTGAGGAAAGTTCTTTCCAATTATAGTCTTCAAGGATCTATAGTCAATAGCCTTCGTAGTTCCGCATATTAGACTCCTCTGTAGCCATTCAAGATTCTCCTTTGCCACAGGAACCTCCATCTTCTTCGTCCACCTGTTGCCATGTGGATCTTCTTTTTTTCCTGCTTCTGCCTGTCTCCTACGCTCTTCGATACTCTTCCCTGAAACCTTTAGACCCTCCTCATGTTGAGATTGATGATGAGCAATTTTTCGGCCATCGCCCTCCACTTGATGCCTCTTAACATTCTCCACTTCATTTGTTCGTCTATACCTCGCTTCTCCTATTGAAACAACCTTTCCTCGTAACCTCGTTCTATTCATCTCCGCAATAGCTTTTGTGGCTCCACCCTTCGTTGTATACCGAATGAACGCAAAAATGTACATATTACCATTTTTTTGTTTTCGTGAGAGATAAATATTATTTATTCGGCCAGTCCAGTTGAACAAGTGGTACAGCTCCCTCTTTGATATGTCTTCAGGAAGATGATCTACAAAGATAGAGAACGATTCATTTTTCAACCTACAGTACTCTTCTCGATTCCAAACCCTCGGATCTCTACGAAATTGCCTAATTCTACCCCTCCCTGTGTTGCAATTACATTGCATTTAATGGAATCTTTGTATTTCTATACATATTTGAATATTTACTGTATAATTTACCATATAAAAAAGTGTAACTTGATCGTTGGATACAATTAATGGTTGATGTATGAAAAATGTATACAGGTTTAATCCACACCATTGATAATAAAAAATTATAATAAATTGTGTGGTACTTTAATTAAAACTGGTTGGGACTTATAGAGTAAAAGAGAAACAAGAAGTTTTGACAAAAAAATGCTTAGTTTAATACTTGAAGAAACACATGAGCCATAACGGTTAGTTGATTTTCATTTTATTTGATGAAAAGAAGAAATTTCCTATAAAATAAAAAAAACACCTATAAGTTGGTTGAACTTCCTAAAAATAAGAAGGCTCTAAAGAACAAATAGGTGTTCAAACTCAAGACAGATGGCAACAAGCTAGTAAAGTACAAGTTCGTGCTTAGTTGTTAGAACCTTTGAACAAAAGTCAAGAATAGATTTTGATGAGATTTTTTTTTTCTATTGTCAATGAGTTCTATTCGGGTGATTCTCATATTGACAGCTTGCTTAGATTTGGAGCTTGAGCAGTTAGTTAGATTTGACGACTACATTTCTCCATGGAGGTTTGGAGAAAGAAATCTACACAAAACAACCAAAAAGATTTGTAGGACTTAGAAATGAAAATATGATCTACATATTGAAGAAGAGTTTGTATGATTTAAAGCAGCTTTTTAGATAATGGTACAAAAAGTTTGATTCTGTTATGGTGAGTCATAGATACACCAGAACGAATACAGATCATTATGTATATATCAAAATATCTATAGGTGATAAGTTCTTCATCGTACTGATATGTGTAGATGATATATTAATAGTAAGGCAAGATACATGGATGATTGGTGATTTGGAAAAGGAATTATCAAATTGGTGATTGGTGATTTTGCAACGTCACCGCGGAAGATTGAAGAGAATGGTGCGACATTCTCCTCCCCCTCCAAGTCTGTTTGTGTGACTCTGTTCTCTAGCTTTTGTTTGTCTTCGTCGCTAAAGAGAAGAAATAAGAGAAATCATTTAAAAAAGGGAAGACAAATGGTTACTCAAATAAGTATGTTTGGAGATTTCACTTTCCTTCTCACATCATTTGTCACATTACTAATATTTGTTAATGATTTAAACACTGTTAATTAAAAGAGTAGAATTGATGTAAATTAAAAAATTTTGAAACGAAATTAAAACAAATTAAAACTTAAGAGTATTTTTAAAATTTTTAATAAATTTTAGAGACAAAAAATATATTTTACCATCATTTAAAAATCCAAAGATATATAATCAAACAAAAATATTTGATAAATCCGGTGAGATTTTTTTTCTCTTCAATATCATAAAGACCAAATTCTAGCTGTTGATCTTATAGTTAAGGCTCATAAAATCTTCATACAAGATGACTAGCAAGGATGTAGTGTCCTTTTTTGTTTCACTTTAGATATATTGATACCAAAATCATGAATTTATGTATTGTTTGTTGTTTATACTTGAAAAAAAAAAGCCCTAAAACCTCAAAGTATAACTCAGAAGTCCACATAGGAAACTAGATTATGCAATCACTTCGCACATGACAATGTGTCAATGGGATCACCGCTGATACTGTATTAGTGGACAAAAACAAACTATGCTCGTCTTCTCTCCATATTAAGTTCCTCTTCATTCTAAACAGACATCATTTTACGAACTACTATGCAAGATCTAGATAGTTAATAATAAAGCTCAACTCCTTAATTCAAGATTGAAGTAGAACTCATTAAAAGATAACAGAAGCACATCTAACTAGATTTATTTTATACCCTCCCTAGACTCCACATTATGAAATTCTTATGGCTGGATCCAAATCTTTTAAAGTGAGAAAGTTGATAAAATAATAAAATAAAGAGTTAATGATTCTTAAATTAAAATAATGAGATAAACATATCATGAAAGTTACAAATTCAATAGTGATTAACCACTCACTTCGTTTCTTTACTAACTCACTTTGGAAAATCTAAATTCCTTGTGCCTTGGACCCTTTTTTCAGTGTTCAGCTCAAAGGTTTTTTATCTACAATCTAACTCACGCTAAAAAAATAGAGCATAAAGAATGACAAGAAAAACCATTCTCTACTTAGTAGTATTAACAAGTCATTATTCCCAATAAAGGGAACAAATCTTAGGCATACATCGTTTGTGATAAATACAAAGATCGCCATAGTTCACTCTATTATGTATACTACAAACTACAAAGCCGAACGGCTATGTACTATGAGGTTCAGGAAGAAGTTGAAGTTCCCTCATGGAGACTTACATTGTTTCAACCAGAAACTTATAAGTTACAAAAACAATCCTAAACAGGGGTGTGGATGTTTTCAATTTTCCTTTTGCTTTTTGGAATTGATGAAATAAATGAGTGTAATCAATGAAGTTGGAGTTTAGTTGTCACTATGGTTTTGTTCAACCTTGGCTCGAATCTTCTGCTCCAACACTGATATTTCAGTCTCAAGGCTAAACATTCTATTCAAAGCATGCATGTTCTCGAGGGTCTCGGTCAGGGTCCGGCTATCACTGCCGTCGCACCTCAGGTGCTGCATTGGACCATGAAGCAACTTATTGACTATGCCACGGCTAAGATCATCCACGGCACGCCGTGTCTTCTTCGAGATATCATCACCCATCTTACCTAAGCATTTCTCAAGCTCAGCAGCCCTGATTCTTTCAGCATAAGCCCTCAATTTTTTTATGGTAGGAACGGTTTCAAGCGAGTCCCTCCAAGCTTCGAATTGTTGTGATTCTTCACCAATGATTGCCTGAGCTTCCATTGCTTTTCTCAGCCGATCCTCTTTATTTGCAGCTACAACCTCTTTAAGGTCATCAACATTGTAAACTCGCACAGACTCGATATCTGAGACACATGAACCCACGTTCCGAGGAACTGAGATATCAATAAAGAGGCGATGGCCTCCAATGTCTTGACTCACAGAAGGAAGGTCTTTAACATCATCTTTCAAGAACAATGGGTTTTCTGAGGCTGTACCGGTGAAAACTACATCTGCTTCACCTACACAAGCAAGCATTTCTGAGAGGGGTTTGTAGATTATCTCAACATCCTTTAGCTCTTCACGGATTTCAGCAACTCTCTCCTCACTTCTATTGACAACCACCATCTTTGTGCAACCCTTTGCAACCAAATGTTTGATCACAAGCTTCCCCATCTTTCCAGCTCCAATAACCAACATCTTAGCATTACCATGTGAAGTTTCAGGTAGCTTCATCAAGGCCAATTCAACGGCAGCTGAGCTAACAGAAACAGCTCCTGCAGCAATATTAGTCTCGGCTCTAACCCTTTTCCCGACAGTAATCGCATGCTTGAATAGGCCGCTGATGTTCCTCCCAAAGCCATTGACTCCTTGTCCAACTTTGACAACTTGCTTAACCTGGGCAAGGATTTGGCCTTCTCCCAGCACAAGAGAGTCAAGACCAGCTGAGACTTCGAAAAGATGCTGTGTGGCATCTTTGTTATACAACAAAAATCGATGCTGGCAAAGTTCTGAAACAGGGATTCCACTAGTCTGCAAACAGGATCAGGATTGTGCAATATGCATTTATTAGTTTTTGAGCGAAAAAGAAATTCTAAACTCCCTATACTTGGTCCTCCAAGAATTCGTGCATCACTATATTTGTTGTTCAAAGGGATTTTCAAGCTCTCATAAACAAAAATATATATATATAATGATGAGGTAATGCTTAATTTGGTCCCAAAATTTTCAGCACCCATCAAAACGGTGCCTAACTTTTGAAAATAACCGAATTGGTCCCTGAAACAAATCGTGAATCGCCTGTGTACCTAGTTCAACTTCAACTGCCGTTAGCACAGTGCTGACATAGAGCGTTAAAGTATCAGTGTGGCATCATAACAACCTAACAATAAGGTGACATGGCTAAGACTTCAGTATAATCAAATAGGTGTTGTAAGTTGATTAATTGGACTCATTTTAGTTAATTAGTTTTATTTTTATTTTTATATTGGTGTAGAGACTAAAATGAATCCAATTAACTAATCTAAGATGCCTAATTCATCATATAGAAATTTAGTCATGTCACTTGAATGTTGAGGATGCCACACCGACACTTAAAAATTCTATATCATCATTGTGTTGAGGACAGTTAACTTAGAGATGAAGGAGATTCAGTATTTATAAACTAAGGGACTAATTTGGTCATTTTCAAAGGTCAGAAACTGCTTTGATGTAGGATGGAAATTTGAAAGACCAAATTGGACCTTATCTCATAAAACAATTATCAAATTCATCCTTTGATGTGATTAATCTATTTCTTACAAAAAGAATAAATATGGCAAAACTTTTGAAGGACCAATATGACAACACATGGAATCTCTGACGAAAAATGAATCGACATTAGACATTACTCTTGACATCCACTCGGTGACTTCTTTTACACCGCGATGCTGAGAGAGAGCAACAACATATATCTCCATTCGGTTACAGGTGCTGAGAACAGCTGCTTCTTCAATATGATTGAGGCCGCAAAGCTCTCCAATGGCTCTGGGCCATTCTGCTTCTGGAATGGCAAGCTTTTCACGCATTTCCACAGGTGTAGTATGCACGCTGAGTCCAATCACCACGATGCTGCTCTTTTCCTTCGTATACCCTGCCATAGTTGATAAACTTCAATAATTTCATTAATTTGACAGCAAAGTTAATCAATTAAAGGTGAGTGAGTCATAGTCGTAATCTTAGTTTTTCAATCAAATTAATGTTGATGCTGATTTCATTCAAACACAATCAAATCTCTTGAGTGTGGATTATCATCACACTTGATTCATCAGTGTGAACCGATAGGAAAAGAAACAAAATAATAAATTCACACTGAGCTATGAGCGCCTGCAGAGTCATGTAATACCACATCCAAGTGAGACTTCACGCACACACTT
The DNA here is from genome assembly GCF_003086295.3 of Arachis hypogaea. NCBI lineage: Eukaryota > Viridiplantae > Streptophyta > Magnoliopsida > Fabales > Fabaceae > Arachis > Arachis hypogaea. The sequence goes on along the minus strand of NC_092052.1, from coordinate 35,200,562 downwards.
GAATTATGAATACAGAAGAGAACAAAGAAACAACGCAATTAAATTTTCCATTATGTAAGCAATAAAATCAGATAATCGGAAAAAATAGAAATGAAGGAAGGAAAACTGACTATCGGCGGCATAAGTCTTAAGTTGCTGAAGAGCAGAGACGGCAGCAGCATTGTCAAGAATAACATCAGGAGAAGCCGAAGCGTCACAACGAACCAGGCCTCTCCGAAACGGCGTCGTTCTGGTGGCCTTGGCGGCGGTTTTGGAAGGCACACACAAAGAATAAGCAGCATTGGCAGAGGAAGAGGAACAACATTTGAGGAACAAAGCCTCCAACTTAGCCCCCGAAAAGCTCGTCGAAACAGCCATCGTGGTGACCGGAAATGCGTGAAAATAAAAAATTATGGAGTAATGGTAGGTTAGGTAGTTTAGTTGTGGTGGTGTGTTGACCGTTTTGGTTTTGGTTCGTTGTTGTGTGGAAATGGTGCAATAGATGTGGCGGAATGGAAGGTGTTTGGATGGATTTCAGGGGATTGGTGTGATTTCTCTTTATTCTCATTGGCTGTTGGAGAACACGTTTTATCCACACTCCCATTCTAAATTTCTCTTTCTAATGTAATCTCCCTATATCCTACACTACGCCCTCTTACTGTAGTCTTACTCTTCATTTCTTTCCATTTTTTCCATTTATTTTATTTATTCTTCATGGACCCCACCTTTGCTCCTTCTAATTATTATTATTTTTAAGATTTATTTATTATGTGTCTTAAGAATACATGTTAAAATTATAAAATAAAAAAAATTATTAAAAAATAAAAAAATTTTAATTTTAATATATTTATTTTATATTTATTAAATAAAAATATTTAAAATTTTTTATTAATAATAAATTTATAAAGACATATGTTAAATAAACCCACCTCTTAAATTATAACCGACCCTACCATCTATTCAATTAAATCATTAATTAAAAGGTTGTCGTCCTCCCTAAAGTTAACCAATTCAATATCCCAAAAATGCAATACTCATCCAAAAAAAAAAAAAAAGTCTTAAGGGTGACAATTTTTGTGTTTTCAGATCAACACTTAATTATTAAAATAAAAGTGAATAATTTTTTATTATTAAATATAATCTCATACCATTAAAAACACTATTAATAATCAATTGATAATTACAAAATACCAAAATTGCTACGCCTAAGATTCCTCAAAAAAACAAAAGAATACAAGTGCAAAACGAAGAATATGCCCACCAAAAAAACAAAAATAGTTATTTCGAACTAAGCTGTACGCACATAAGGGCTTCTTTAAACTCGTGGTACATCTGAAACTAAATTTTCCCTTGATCTCTTATTGCAACTTAGTACCATGGTAATCAACATTAACTTCATAGCACGAATGGCGCAGTAAAACTACCACCAAAATTCTCTCAAGACCCGTGAGCACCAAGTCCAACTCCAAACCCAGGGTGCAGCAAGGATTCGGAACGTAGAATGTAGATTTCGGCACAAAAAACCGTTTGATATTTTAATTCTAAATGTTTCACATATTTTTTAATAAAACAATCACCTATTAATATAATTAAACATTACATTTCGCAGCAAAATAATCAAGCATGTCATGAGTCATGACAAAATAATAAAACTTTTTTATAATAATTTAATCAAAATTCTTTATGAACAATAAATATATATCATGATACAAGCTAATATTGGATGTTTATGTAGGTTCATGTAACATAATTGATGATGGATAATAATAAGGGAGGAATGTTAGATGAGAATTTATTGTTTATGAGATAGTTATTAATATTTAAAAGTATAAGATAAAATATATTCTTAAATTACTAAACTAAATAAATTGAGTTGATGGCTAAGTGATAGTCAAAAACAACCAATTTTCATGGTATTCTAGTATTTTTCATAATAAAACAAGGTGAAAATTTAGATACAATTAATTTCGTGAAGTTGATATTGAAAGTTATAAGATGACAATTTAATCAAACCTATCAAATTATTAAATGACTCTCAACTATCATCTTTACATAAAGTTAATTGCACATGAATTCTCACCTAATAAATACATTATTTTTTCTTAGAAAATGGTTGATTATGTAGATTTTTTACCTTTATTTTAAAACATCTATTTTTTTTTGTTTTCCGATGGTATCCCAACTCGACATATTAATCTGTCGTGAACCGAAGTTTCATTTAAGGATTTGTTAATGGCTAATGGATTGTAGCATGTACAAGTCAGAATTCGAATCTTTGACATTTATGTAAGCAAACTAGTGAACTAACTACTATCCTAACCGAATTTGATTTATTTTAAAACATCTAGTAATAAACTAACCTTTCGCTAATTCAAACAATAGAGTGTATTTGAATTAAATAATGTTTTAAGTTAAAAAAATAGGTAATCAACTCTCATTCTCCTAACTTTTTAAAATATCAACCAACCTTTTGATATTTAGAAGAAACATTCAAAAATATAAAAAGAAACCAAAATCATACGATAAAAAAACCTCCAAAATTATTAAAAAATATCCAAAATCACACAATAACAAAAAATCATTAAATGTAAAGAAAAGATATCTAAAAATAAGCGAAAAATAAATGTATCAATAGTTATTTTTAGGGTTAAGTACGATTTTGGTCTTTATGGTTTAAGCTGAAAATTTTTTTCGTCACCAACCCTTTTTTTCATACAAAATCATCCCTAACATTTAACGTAATTTTAAAATCGTCTTTTTAGACAGATTAATTTTTTAAATGATCTCTCTTCTTACCACCATCATCATCATCTACTCTTCACACCATTACCATTGCCACTACTGCCGAATACCCGTTTCTCTCTTCTCATCACCACCATCACCACTACCCTACCCACTACTACCCCATTACCATCTCTTCATGAATCCAACAAGAAAATCCAACTTTCAACAACAATTTCAAATAAATCAAAACCAAAATAGCAATTCAACAACAACACTCCAACAAACAAAGAAAATCATCATCATCATCGTCAAAACAAACATTAACAAAAACAACAAACATTTTGTTCTTCCTCCAATTTCTCACAAAAACCAAAGAACCAAGAAAAGCAACAACAATCTAGAAACAAGAACAGAACACCACCACCTATGATGGCAATAATGACGGTGGAGCTGCATAGTGGTGGTGGCAGTGAGTTTGGATGGTGAAAGGCAGGAAGAGAAGGGTAAGGGAGACGCGGCAATGATGCTGGAAACGCAAGGAACACGAGGCAAAGGAGAGGGCCAAGCGCGGTGAGGCGAGGCGAGGACGAGTCGCGACGCTGCGAGGGCGAGGGCGAGGGCGAGGCACGGGCAAGGGAGAGGGCGAGGCGCGGGTGACGGCGAGGGCGAGGCGCGGGCAAGGGCAAGGCTTCTTTCTCTCCTTCTCTCTCTCTTTCTTTGGGTTTCTGCTTTTCTCTCTGAGTCTCTACTTCTCTCTCTTCTGAAAGTACGAGTCAGAAGAAGAACATATAACAGGGTTGCAATGGAGATGGTGTTATTGAGAGTATAATTGTCTGAAAGGCGATTTTAAAATCAAGTTGAACCTTAGAGACAATTTTATATGTAAAAAAAAAAGTTGGAGACAAAAATAATTTCGGCCTAAACTACATGGACTAAAATCGTACTTAACTCTTATTTTCATTACTTTATGTGAAAAAAACACCTAAAAATGTAGAGAAAAGAACATCCCAAAGCATATTATAAAAATCATTCGAAATTAGAATACAAGAGTAAATACCAGAAATAATTAAGATTGAAAGACAAATATATGTATGTTGTCAAATCTACAAAGGCACCGTGCATGTGCTCATCGCTTAGATCCACATTATCTCACTCTAGCTATAATATCTTTTGGAATCAACAATGCAACATATATGTGGAATTTGATTAAGAAAATTGAAAAAGAAAAAGAATGATATGAGGAAGTTGTTGCAGGTTCAATTATAATCTGGGTGGTGGCCTCCATTGATCTGAGAAAGAATCTAGAAGCTTGGAACTAATGAAGGAGAGAAGCAAAAAATGAAAGACACGGAGGCAACGATGATGGAAGATGATGACGAGACCACAGCTACGGTAAATGACAATGATGGTAAAGGCTGGAAGTTATGGCATCGGATGAAGGAAAGAAGCTAAGATGAAAGACGTAGGGTAGTGACGATAAAAGAGGCGGAAGTGGTAAGTGACAACAACAATGAGGACTGATTTTTCTTGCAGAGTAAAAGGGACAATGTGATAGAAGTTTTTTTTTTTTTTTTACCGAAAATGTGAGTTGATTTATTTGAGGGAGAAAGAAGAGAATGAGAGGGAGAGTGTGATGCGTAAGTATGATTTTTTTTTTAGAGGATGTTTGTTTAAATAGTTTTTTAATGTTTTTTCTTTGTTTTGTAGGCTTGATTTTGGTCCAATAAATTATTAGTTGATATTGGCTAAAATATAATTAGTTACCTAACATGATTGTATAATTAAGGGTAAAGTACGATTTTGGTCCCTAACGTAGAGGCCAAAAATTTATTTTATCTCTGGCCTTTTTTTGCTACAAAATGGTCCTGAAGGTTTTAGTTTGTTTTAAAATCGTTCTTTTTACCAAATTTTTTATTTTTATTACCATTTTACCCCTAACTAAAAGAATTATAAAATAAAATAAAAAAGAAAAAAGAAAGAAAGGGAACGACGAGGGGGGGAGAGAAAGAGAATCGGGGGGAGAAAGAAAAAGGGGAAAGAAAGAGAGTCGGGGGTGGGAAAGGTAGCGCCGTCGCGCCGCCGCCTGTGATGGAGAATGGGGAATCTCGATGCCGCCGCCGCCGCCGCTCCTTTCTTCCTCAACACACACCCGCGCCGCCGCCACCACCGTATCGCCGTTCTCGTCGCAATTCGCAGCGTCGCCACCACTGCCACATCCCTTTCCCTGCAATCTGCCACCACCACCGCAGCTCTCCTTCCCTCGCGATTCGCAGTTCACTGCCGTAGCCCCTCCTCCCCCACCACCGCCGCATCCCTTTTTCTTTAATCTTTCTGTTTTTTCTTCTGGTTTTTCTTTTTTGTTGCTCTGATTTCATTATCCATTGTTGTTGGTGGTGTTGTTCTTTTAGGTGGTGTTGTTGTTTCACCGCTTCTGCTTTCTGCTTCTGTATTCTGCTTTTGCCTGCTTCTGTTTCTATTTTTGATTCTGCTTCTGGTTTTACTTTTGTTGTTGCTCTTATTTCATTATCCATTGTTGTTGTTGGTGTTCTTCTTCTAGGTGTTGTTTCATTGTTGTTGTTGTTTCACTGCATTCTGCTTCTGTCTGCTTCTGTTTTTGCATTTTGGGGAAGAAGGAAGAAGGGAATTTTCGTCCGAAGGACAACTTTAAAACAAATTAAAACCTTTGGAACCATTTTGTAGCGAAAAAAAGGTTGGGGACGAAAAAAATTTTCAGCGCCTACCTTAGGGACCAAAATCGTACTTTACCCTATAATTAATTATATAATTAACAACCTTTTGCAAGAGTTACTAGTCTACAAATTTTCTACTTTTACGTTGCTTCTACTAGGCATTTTCATTATTTTTTTTGTTACAATTACTCGCTATAATTTCTTTTGGTTATATAAACTACTTTACTTAAACTTATAAAATACAAAAATTAATTTATAAATAGAGAAAAAAAATGGTAAATTCCAACAATATTAGATTATCACTACAAAAAAAAATTTGGTTAAAACGGCAATTTTTTTGGGTATTTACGGCGGTTTGAACCGCTATTATTACCGAGAATGGCGGTTTTGGAAAGTGACGTAATTCTGAGCGCCATTTTGGTTATTACGGCGATTTTCTGAAAACCGCCACAATTTCCTGGGTTAAAACGGCGGTTTTTAGGTAAGTTAAAACGGCGGTTCAAACCGCCATTATTTTCGACTAAAGGCATTTTCTTGTTGGTTAAAATGGCGGTTTAAACCGCCGTTATTTCTAGGATTAAAATGGCAGTTTGAACCGTCATTATTACCCTACAGAGTGGCGTTTTCGTTGGTTAAAATGGCGGTTTGAACTGCCATTATTACCTTGACAGAGTGGCGTTATGGTTAGTTAAAACGATATTTTTGAACCGTCGTTTTTACCTTGACAGGGTGACTTTTAGTTGGTTAAAATGACGTTTTTGAACCGCCGTTTTAACCTAATAGTGACATTTTTTTTCATTTAAAAAGGCAGTTTTTACCCTCATTTTTATCCTGTTAAACAAATGATTTTTTTATTAAAATTTCACAATAACCAAAAAATCATAATCCATAAACAAAATATTATATAACTCACAAACAAAGTATTAAACATAATATATGATTTTTTTAGTATTGAAAATCAAAAGTAATAACTCTTATACAAAGTATCAAGCATAACATGATTTTTTAACTATAAATGTCTTAACATTAACTCTTAATACATAAAATCTCCATATTTCACGATGCTCTGTTGCTCGCTCCAGAAGACCTACTTCCTACTTCCTACTTCCAACTTGGACATAACCGAGGAACACTAACAAATATGGTAGGTTTTAGAGCAGCTATGTCATCCATTAGCTTCATATTATCCTGCATGCAGATGGTAAAAATAAAGTGTCAGGTTCATATGAAAATATTGCAGCATATATACAAATCTAAAGCAGCAATTACATAACTCAATCAAACCAAATAGAGAAGTAAGCCATCTCAAAAGAAGAAAGAAGCCTAATTTTTTTAAGGTTACATATCTGGTAGAATCCCACTGCAATACCAAAATATACAGTGAAGACCTGGTTAACTCGTTCATAAATGTGAGCCAAATGGAGATAAGATAAAAAAAAAACTGAAAGTTGAAAGAATTTCAGGAAAAGACATTAGAATAAAATACCAAAAGAAATAATATCAAACAAGAGGAAATCTTCTTGGTACTTCTTGTGCGTAACTTACACTCCTGATTTTGTTTGATGGACTATAGCTTTGATTTGTAATTAGCCAATTTGATTTGAAATTAGTTTGCAAAATATAACATAGATTTAATTTATTTACAAGAAACTACACTTCAATTCCATATTTGCTACAAGATGGTTATTATATATAGTGATAAGAGCTATACTTCATATCTGTATATATAAATGGAAAGAGAGGGTAGCAATCAGACTTCAAGTTGTATTAACTAGTTCATATAAAGTTGGTATTTATTTGTGAATTATTTGAACTTGTTAGCTTCCTAAATAATACGTTATTATAATATATATAAAAGTTAATTAAGTGCATATATATATGCTTTATATTTCTTACGGAATATTCTATGTATATATTCAATTGTATTCTTATACAAGTAAATGAATTAAAAGTATAAATAATAATAATAATAGTTTACCTTTCAAATCCTGCACTTGATAAGTTAAGATTCTCTTCAAGAACTTTCTGATCTTGAAGCAGCAAAAATTAAGCTACGCACATGCTTGCCTATTTATTATAGGAAGTTAGTTTAGTAATTACATAGGTAATTGCTATTCATAATCTCTTTTTCTCCTTAAATTGCTATTAGTATTATCATCATTATACTTACATAGTAAGAAAAAATTTTCCTGGTACTTCTTGTGCGTAACTTGCACTCTTGATTGCTTTCAATTCCTAAAGAATGCCAAGAATAAAATCCTTATTTACCACTTCCAATAAAATCCTTATCTCAATTCCTAAAGAATGCCAAAAATTCTAACGAAGCTTTAATGCCAATTAGTCAATGATTTTTAGAATATATTTAATGATTGATATATAGAATATATTTTTAATTGTGACTATTGAAATGTTTCGTGAGAAGTATATAGAATCTTCTAGGCCAATATATCTAAGAACCTCACAGTTTACACAACAGCACAAAATTGAAGCAAAGTCTTATAACAGTTCATTCAGCAAATAAGCCAGAAATTCCATAAGCCATTGACCAACATTAACAACAATCAATGCTTGACAATTTTGGGAACAAACATGTACCTGATTAAGCATCCGCTTTAAGCCGGTTGCAGCAGAGCATTCATTCTTGGAAGCACTATTGAGGCCAAAAATTATATATATGTATGAGGGAAGAAATAGACACCAACCTTTTGATTAGCCTTTCAACTCTCTCAAAATTTACATAATTAAAAGAAGGTGTTGTTATTTCTATCTCTTTTGGATTTGTACCATCAACAACTCTGAAAGCAAACACCAAATTAAGAGTAGTTTACCATCAACTTGCATATAGATTTTGAATCATGATTAGTTCAAATGGGAGAAGATCAGATAAATAAATACCTTGCTTTTGCCTTGTTCGTGGAAGGTGAGAGTGAGAAGTATGAATATATATGAATATGATTTCATGACCATTGCCAGAAAGACTTCACAATTCTAGGAATAATAAATAAAATAACAATTTATTTGAATTAGGTGTAGAATGTGCTTGAAATTACAATTTTGTCTCCAACTCAAACATCATCAACCCAATATATCTCCCATCTCACCGAGGTTATTCGTTGAATTGGGGGAGTTAAAAGTTAAAAATATAGTAAACATGCAAATATAGCTTGTTAGGAGCTATTGGTAGATAAAGGTTTTCACCATTCAATTCAATTTTCTCCAATAAACAGAAGCAGTAACTTCAACCAAACAATAAAATTGCACTTAAGAATTCACATAAAAATTATGCTTTCAGGTTCTGTCCATACCTTCGGATACCAGCTCGGCGTTCTTCCTTAGGGAGTGGAAATAGTACACCGGATATGGATGTAACCTTGTCAAAGAAATCAAACTCTCTTGTAAAAATGTCTAGAGCCTTTCGAATGAAACCATCAATTATATGTTGCCTTACAGCAGGCAGCGGCTCTAGGAATGATCCATTCTGAAATAAAAAAATAGATACAGACTATTAAGGATGATTTGCAAACACACAATAGATTCTAAAATAAAAAATAAGCATTTACAGTAAGATTATTCATGAAATGGATATTACAAAATCTATTGATGCCATGATCTAATTTCTCTGCAGGTCCATAACCATTTAGAGTAGGATCATTCATGATTCCCAATCCTTCAGCAACAAGAAAAGATGTCTCCAAAGCCAGATGGTAAGCTGCAAAAACTGCATACTGAACCACATGCTTTACCTTCTTCAATTCTTCCTCATCAGCACCTTTAAGAAATATCTATTCAACGATGTCAAAATTAGAAAAATATTAATGATGTGTAGTTGGTAGTAATGACAATTAAGTTATATTTTTTCCTTAAAAAAGACACATGCCTTGTGGTTGCTAGTGCACACACATTTTACATGATTTGTAATTTACAAGTTAAAGTCTCCATAAGATTTTTTTTATAATAATAAAATAATAACAATAAAATTTCTATAAAATAAGATTAGATTAGAACTGTGCAACCCAATTGCTTTGGACAGCGGTAAAAAAACATCAATGTTTTCATTGGTTTTTTACTACCTTGAGCAGCAGCACTACTCAGATTTTCAACAAACTTTTCAACATGAAAAGCTTCACGGTAACCCAACTTTGGTGATGAAAGATGATCAATTGAAGGCACAATTTGAGTGCCTGTACTCAAGAGCTCCTCCAAGGATCAACAAGCGAGGTTTATCAACTTTTGATGTCATGCGACGATGAGCCACATTATTCTTATAAACAACTCCTTTAACAACCCTACTGTAAAAAAGAAAATCTGATAAGTATGACAACATAGAAATCACATGCAGAAAATCAGATAAATTATAGCATTTACCTTTCAATGCGGCTAGCACAAGCAATGCATTTGACTTTCACATTACCAGCTGGTCCATCCCTCTACTTTTGTTAGTATCTGGCTTCAATAAAGTAGCACCTTCCCACGAGAGAGATGTGATTAGTTCCATCCAAACGTTTTCACCATTGTCTTCAACAGGTAGGTTTTCGACCTGTAACAGCTGAGCCACCAATGCCCTAAAAGGTCCATCTACTACATTCTTCATTACCTTCTTCTGCTCCTCACTTGTCCTATCCTTATGGCGATGCTCTCCACTTCCAAAACTGTTTGAAGATATCCCCACTCACCAATGGCATTCCCATTCCCGTCATTGTCTTCATCATCTTCATCAACAAAAAAAGTTTCTCGCTCGTCTTCTGCATCTTCTGGTTCAGCAGGGAGCCAGAGAATTCCATTATTCTCAAAATCAACAGGTTCAACATCAACAATAAAGTTAATAAATTACAAGTGTCACAAAAGAATACTAATACACATACATTGGGAAACTTACAAACAGGCCTTCTTTAAGCATAAGTTGCTTTGCAGTTTCTATAGCTTCTTCACTTGATATCTGCCAATTTAAACATATCTCAAGAGTTAACAAAACATAAAATGCATCATTTTTTTAGTCTTATTCCCAATTAAAACATATTGAATGCTCGTGTAACTTTTAAGGCAAATACTACTAAAAGGTATTCATGAATCACAACATTTTATCAACTCTTGAATAAAGCTTACTTGAATGATTTCATTGAGAAGATTGACTTCCTATACACTAGGGACAAAGCCTGCACCACCCTGGATCTTGTGTGGACTTACACATTAATAATGACAAATTGCAAATCACTGGGTACTAAAAATAAAGTTGTGGACCTTAACCCTGAGGACTTCTAATAAATAAATAACCTTTTTTTAAAAAAAATATAAGAAAGTCATTATCACAAAAGAGGTTGTAACTCACCAGGTTTTCCTCCTGAGAGCACTGGACTTTCAGTTAGTTCCACACCAATCAACTACCAAAAGTCAAAAGAAAAATGATAACAAGAAAATAACACCATGATTATAGTAGAAATTATCTTCTGCAAATGTATCTAAAGAATAGCTAACCTTTATGTTGGAATTATTCTCTTTCAGATATTTTCCTATACCAGTGATGGTACCACCAGTACCTATCCCGCATATAAGCATGTTGACTTTTCCATTTGAACCTTTCCATATCTCTGGGCCAGTAGTTTGATAATGTATCTGTCACAAGAACAAAATTGATCACCCAAAGTTGGCAAGAATTAGTTGTACTAAAATGTACTAAAAGCAGAACAATGTCTCAAAATCTTTTGACTATAGTTGAATCACGAAAGACTAAAACTAGCACATTTTTCTAAAGTTGTGCATTGATGAATTCATATATCGACTCCAGTAAAGAATCTCATCTATCTATCGTAATCAAATCAACAAATTTCCTAAAACAAAAGCAGAAAAAAAGACTGTTGTGAGCGAATCCTAATAAACTTCTCCATCGCGGTCCTCTTTCTACTTAACGATTCACAGAAAACATAAAAGGAGATAAAATAAGAAATTGAAAATCACAATCAGCATATCCGATATAAGTGAAAGGCATGAAGAAGGAAGAATAGAAACAGAGAAATCAAAGTACGGAACCATTTCGCGACGAATCACTGACCGAGGATGCCATCAAACATTTTGGTAGATCTGATTTGCTGGCACGACTCAGTGAGCAAGCATTCCCTATTTTTTCCTACTAGATCATAAACTAGATCTAAAAGTATGAAGTGAGAGAAAAATCAAAAGAAGAAGATGAAATAAATTACCTATTAGAAGTGACAGAGAAGGAACAACCAAATCGCAGAGCTCATTGAAGGCAACATCAACGACATTGTTTGCAGCGGCGACGCCGGCAAGGAGATGAGCTGCAATGGGTGGCCGAAAAGAGATGAATGAGAGAGGTGGAAGATGAACAGCGACAAGAGATTAGGGTTCATCATTCACATCACTCTCTGATAAACCCCAATTTTGTGGTTTATCTTGTGCTTAATTTAGGGGATTTTATCACATTTTTCCACGTTTATTCAATGAAATAGCATGGTTTTGTAATTCTCCCTTAATTTGTGCTTAGGTGTAAAAACATGCTTTTTAGGCCCTAAAATTGGTCATTTTAATTCACCGTAATTCCATTCGATGCCTTGATGTGTTTATTAAGTGATTTCAGGTTCATAAGGCAAGTATCGGATGGAAGAAGTGAAGAGAAAAGCATGAAAAGTGGAGAATCCATGAAGAAATGAGCAATTGGAGGATTGAGGGCCACGCGCACACGTGAGTAGAGGTTTTGGCCAGCGACGCGCACGCATGATGCTCGGCACATGACCCACTTAAAGTGAAATCACTGGGGGTGATTTCTGAGCTGCCTAGGCCCAAATCCAACTCATTTCTGAAGCTATTTGATGCAGAATTCAAGAGGGAACAAAAGGGGGGAGCAATTAGTTGTAGGATAGCATCATGTAGTTTAGTTTCTAGAGAGAGAAGTTCTCTCTTCTCTCTAGAATTAGGGTTCTTAGGGTATTTGCATCTTAGATCTAGGATTTAATTCTTGTTTCCCTTTAGTTTTCCTTGTAATTTCTTGTTCCTACATCTTAATTCTCTTAGTTTGCATTGTTAATTTTCCTTTTATGCCTCTCTTTAGTTTTATGAATGCTCATATTGGATTTGGTTTTCTTTAATGCAATTCATGTTTGATGTTCTTTTATTGTTGATTTGAGTTGTTATTATTATTTCCTTGCAATTGGTAGTGGTAGAATTTATCTTTCCTTGCAATTTATTATGCTTTTCTTTTATGCCTTCTAAGTGTTTGACAAAATGCTTGGTTGGATGTTAGAGTAGCTTTTTGAGCATTCTTGGCTTGGAAAGAGAAATTGGGCAATCTTGAGTCATGAATACCCAACTCATGTTGGTGATCTAGAGTTGTTAGCTAGTATTGTTTCCATTAACGCTAATCTTTTACTAATTCAATTAGTGATTTGATTAGGACTTTTGGATTGAGATTAGCTAGTCTTATTTGACTTTCTCTCTATGTGAAGATTACATTGTACCTTCTTCCATTATTGGAGATGACGAAATGAGATAAAGTCTTGTTAATTATTGTTACTAGTGACTAGGATAGAAAACCTATATTCTCAATCATTGCCATGAATGTCTCTCTTTTATTAATTGCTTTCTTTAATTGTCTGCTTTACTTTCTTGCCCTTTTTACCAAATCAAACCCCCCGTACTCCTTCATAGCCAATAATCATTCACTTCATTGTAATTTCTTGTGAGACGATCCGAGGTTTAAATACTTCGGTTAATTTTCATTGGGTTTGTACTTGTGACAAAACCAAATTAAATTTGATGTGGAAATTGTTTGTTGGTTTGGAGCTATGCTTACAACGAAGTTCTTATTTCTATAAGAGAAATTCTAGACCGACAACAATTTTCGTATCACTCTCCCCTTCTCAAATGCAACACTAATCACTTTCAGATCCATCACCTCCTCAGTTTAAAACACATAAAAAAGGAAAAAAAAAAGAAAATGACTGCCAAAAGAATTGAACATTATGACAGACACTAAAACTGTCGAAATTAGCCAAAAAAATGGCAGTTTTATGGACATGCCATAATATTATTGCCATTTTAATCAAAATTTTTTGTAGTGTATGGTGTGTTATGCAGAAATATGGATCTACAAAATGACGCACTTGCAAAACGCAAGATGCATTTGTCAGTAACAGAATAAAAAGTAAAAGAAAAAGAAAAAAAGCGCCGCAAAACATAACCTGCATTTTGCATAAGATTGGATGCATGCTCAAAATGTGTCTCCCATGTCCTAGTCGTTTGACCAGCTTTTGGTGGGACAAAGAAAAATGCAACCTGCGTTTCGTAGGCGCGCAGACTAAAGCACAACCTGCGTTTTGCAGGTGCACTGCGTTGAATGTCCGTTCATGTGTGACACTTATCCCTTTTTTTTTACTGCTTTTCTTCTTTATATGCGTGTTGATCCATCTGCGTTTCGTCTTGACATTGTGTTGAACTCCTTCATGTGTGAGAGAGGAGGTGAAAAACTTAAACTTCTTCTTTTCTTCATCAGCACAAGTTTTTTATTTTTTTTAAATTTAAGTTAATTAAAATAATTTGTCATTTTACATTAGCTGCGGAATATGTTATTGAATATTTAAATAATTTTCAATACGTAAATTTTTTACTTTTTTGTTAGTATATTATTATTATTATTATTATTATTATTATTATGCGTACGTACGTACTACTGCTTTTTGTTATTATTATTACTATTATTTTTATTATTATGTGTGTAAGTACTATTGTTTTTATTATTACTGTTATTATCATTATAATAATTATTATTACAGTTATTACTATTATTAATATGATAGATGTCATAAAAAAAATTAACCACACTGTGTAATTTTTTTTTTATAATTTCCACCATAATATTCACCTATACTTAGATTAATACTTACTATCAGCTACACCTAAGCATGTATGCATGAAATTATTATTTTATTGTTATTATAATCAATAATTGTTGGGAAAATGCGAGACTACATTGATATTTGATAAGATGAGAAGTGGTGGGGCGTGGATTTGTGGCTCGGAGTGGTTTCTAGGATTTCAGCGTATTTGTTTGCCACAATTTTAATGACAAAGTCGTGGGCAATAGTGGTACTTTCAATTCGAGGTCCATGTTTTGATATTCATGGGTTCCACAAGAGTACTATTAGTTTCCCTTTCCATTCTCAAATCTCAAATGCAAATGCTAAAGGTTAAAACAAAAAACAAAGACAAAAATATAATTGAGATTGTCTTTGTATCTACCAAAGTTTTTCGAATTCTTTATTTTTTTTTATTTTAATACGTATATATAATAGGAAATTGAATATGGTATTTTCATACCATAAAAATTATTTACACTACACACAATTCTTAACTATTTAACTATGATTGAATTTATAATTTTATGCCATATAACACACACATATATATATAAAATCTCTGTCAATAAGATATAATTATCGTATATTTATCAATAGAATATTCTCACAATGAACATAATATTAGAATTTTTTTTGATGTGCGACTATAATAGTAATTAACAATATATTTATTATACTTTGATTCTGAACACCTAATATTCTACGGTACTAGTTGAATGGATATTAGGTATGATTTAAATAATTGTAAAATTAATGATTAATCAATATGGAATCCATCAACTATGGACATTAAAATTTTCTTTTGAGATGCAACTATCATAGTAATTAACAATGTATTTATTATACTTTGATTCCAGACACCTAATACCTTACGGTGCTAATTGAATAGATATTGGATATGATTAAATATTTGTAGAATTAATGATTAGTCAATATAGAATTCATCAACTATGATAATGAGTTTGAGCTCTGTGATAAACCCATATTTTATGATATATTTTGTGCCTAATTTAAGTGATTTATTCAATCCTTCACTCACTTATTCATATAATTTGCATGGTTTTACTTTCCCTTCCTTATTATGTGATGTATGTGAAAAACATGTTTCCTATGCTTTAAAAGTAATTATTTTAATTACCCTTTATTTCCATTCGATGCTGTGATTCGTGTGTTGAGTAGTTTCAGATCTTCTAAGGCAGGAATGATTTAAAGGATGAAAAGGAGACATACAAAAATGGAAGGAAAGCACAAAACGGAGTTTTTGAAGAAACTGGAAGCGACACGATCGCATGGACGACGCGGCCGCATGCCAGCGCGAAATGGCAGTGACGCGACCGCGTGATTGATGCGATCGTGCGCCTTAAGCGAAACGCATATGACGCGAACGCATGACTGAAGCGACCGCGTGATAAGGAAAACTCCAGATGACGCAATCGCGTGACCCACGCGGACGCGTGACAGAGGCCACGAACCAGAAATTACAGAAAATGCTCCCAGCGATTTCTGAAGCCCTTTTTGGCCCAAATCCAAGTCCAGAAGGCACAGATCAGAGGTTATGAAGTGGGGGAATGCATTCATCCAAAGGAGAGTCTCCAATTAGTTACTATTGATGAATTAGATGTAGTTTTGAGGGAGAGGTTCTCTCCTCTCTCTTTTAGAATTTAGAATTAGGATTTCTTTTGCTTTCAGGATTATCTTTTTATCAGGTTCAATATTCCTTTTTATTCATCTTCTTAATTTAGTTTATGAATTCTTCTATGTTACAGATTATTCTTTAAATTAATGTTATTTGAGGTATTTCAGTTTATGATTACTTTCTTTTATTTATATTACTGTTGCTTCCAATCTGAAGACATTTTTATTCCAGTAGATTTACTTTTTTCCCTTTTGGTCTTGGTTAAGAAATCAGTAACTCAGGAGTTATCAAACTCAACATGATTGATAATTGTTATCTTTGCTAATTGAATTGAAACTTCAATAATCCCAATCTTTCCTTAGGGATTAACTAGGATTTGAAGATCAAACTAATTAGTCACTTAACCTTTCTTTACTTTAAGTAAAGGCTAACTAAGTGGAATTAAGATTCAATCTTCATCATCATTGATAAGGATAACCAGGATAGGACTTCTAATTTCTCATACCTTGCCAAAAGTTTATTTTACAGTTATTTATTTACTTTACAATCTTTTACTTATTTCAATTGCAATTTAAAATTACTTGTTCCTCATCTTCAAAACCCCGATTTACAATCTTCATAACCAATAATAAGAACATACTTCCCTGCAGTTCCTTGAGAAGACGACCCGAGGTTTAAATACTTCGGTTATCAATTTTTAAGGGTTTGTTACTTGTGACAACCAAAACGTTTGTACGAAGGGATTTCTGTTAGTTTAGAAACTATATCTACAACGTGACTATTTTTATAAAATTCTTTACTAGCAAAAATCCTAACGTCACTCTGCGATTATAATGAATGAATTAAACAAAGCCTCGAGTTTGAATAAATAAAGAAACAAGTTTCTTAGGTCATTTATAATTCATTATAATATGCTAACAAGTTAGAATTTGGCAATCAAACCGTACTCTAAGAGTTAGCCAAGAGCTGGAAAGATGGAAGGAATTATATTTTTGTCCTTCTTGGATTCTTAGTAAAAATATTATTACTTCATAAAGAGTATTGTTAGACGTCAATCTTGATTTGTAAATTTTTACTGACTAATTTACTACCCTTTTAGTATTGAACCTATGAAATTAGTGTGTTCTAATCCTTAATAAAGAATTATTTAGTTATTATTTTAATTTCATCAAATAAATAATTATATTAATTCAAATAAAATATTATTATATTCTTAGCTAGCACTACGAATATAATAATAATATAATAATTAAAAATATTAAATAATTAATTAATTATTCTATGATGAATTTTAAATATAGATAACATCCTAACTGATTCTATTTTAAATTGAGTTATAATCTGATTACTCCTGAAGACAGTGGTAACCTCGATATTACTCCTGGCATTGTCGTTGCGTCACCATCATCGAATACCGCTGCTGAAGTCCCCACGGTAAAAGCTACCTTGATTGAATCCTTTAAGGTTGTCCTGATTTTTTTACTAACGTTGCAATTTGACTTTGAAATTATTTTTGAGTGTATATCTGGTGCAATTGAGTTAGGTTTTTAAATTGTTAATACTAAAATTTTTGAATTTAGAGTTTTCTAATTAATTTTTTTTATCTAAATTTTGAAATTCTGTATGATTTGTAATTTTTGTTGAATTCTAAGTAGTTTTTGCATCTTCTTCATTTGTTTTAGATTCTAAACTTATTGATTTATGATCTGATCTTGTTTAAATTCAATTATCTATGATGATTGAATTTGAATATTGGTTTATAAATTTTTTTTCATAGAATTTTGCTAAATAAAAGGGCACGAAAAAGAAATTTGGGATTCTCAAAGAAAATCTCTTCATGAATATGAATTTGTAATCCATTGATTTGAGCCTGTAGGTACAGGAGTTCACCCGCAGTCTTCACCAGCAAGTTTAGATGATAAACGATTATCGGAAGAGGTATCAGAATATCCTTACATGCATGACAGACACGAATAATCTTAGGCTGGAGTGGCTTCAACGGATGGAGGTGTACCAGACTCGGATGCGCACCGCTGGCATCATCCCTGCTGGTGGCAGCAGTCTTGCTGGTGGCACACAGACTTCATCACCTTCTGCGTTGCCTCATCAGAGCCATGGGAACGACAACGACGAAGATTACCTAGATCTTTAGTGATTAGTGTTTCATTTTATTGTTTCATTGTATTTATTTGATTTACTTGACTTTTAATTTATTTGAACATTTGATAATTTATTTTAAATAATAGGTTTCTATTATTTATAAATTGACCATTAATTGTGTAAAAATAAATTTAAAATAAAAATTGACCATTTATTCAAATGGTAATAGTGTGGAAACAACATATTGTGGCGCCAACATTACCGTTGAAAAAATCTGCCGATAACTAAATAATTTTTCCAACAGGTAATCCGTTGCAGAATCTGACAGTAATTACTATCGAACGAAAACAATTCGACGGTAAACATTTGTCAGTAAAATTTATACCGTCTGATTCTTTCTGATAGTAAATCCAATAAAAAATTTGACGATATTCAACATTTTTTTTTGTAGTGAAAAATAAAAAAGAGAATAATTCCATAAAAAAATTAAAAAATATCAATTACTAATTTTTTCCATACTTGATTCCATCATCATTTTTCTTATTTATAACAAATTCTATTATTAGCGAGAGTTATACATAATTGGATTATTAGACTCACTTTTACTCCTTCTAAAGAGTTATTAAAAAGTTTTCATGATTCCTTAATGTTTAATTTAATATTCACTATATTCCTTAAATGTAACAATTGTTAATTTTTGTTCACATATTTCATTAACACCTTTCTTATATAAACCAAGTTCTCTTTATAAAAAGTTTTTATGTTCTGTCTTGGACTCATGGGCAGATATTTTAAGAACCCAACAGGCCAATAGAAACATCTACAACCAAAGCCCAATATAATTCAGGATTAAACAATGATCCACAGTACAAGTCCTCTCCTTCCCAATCATGAAAGCAAGTCATGAAGAAGGATGTTACACAATGTGGCTGAGGCATGTATTCAAATGGCAAAACTATTTGCCTCAAAAACAGCCACGCGAGGTTCGATTCCTAGCAGTGTTTGTATGAACAAAAAAAAAAAAAAAAGGACTTGCACAATATGATGAAGACGACGCTATACTTTCACAATTGCGAAGGCATCACACCTACCTTGTTTAGCCAATTGAGCAACCGAATGCGCAGTTTGTTACCACAAAAATCAGCAATGATCACATTGCTTCTTTATTGAGACATTGACTTCGTTACGTGAACGTGAGTGTCTAATTTCAATTTAATAGCTTTAACACTATCCCGTTGACAAACAATAAGGAGATATATGGCACCAAATAATATCACGTGGAACAAAAAATTGAAAAAATTTATTTCTTATAATTTCATTTTCTAAGCTAATATCTGATTTTCCACTTTTTGACTTTTGTTTTTGGCAGTTAATAAATTTGTTAACCCAACTTAGATATTTTGTTCTCACCTAGCTTTAGGTTGGCCCGGCCCAAAGTTATAGTTATAGCAACAGATGATAGATTAACAAGTAAACCATGACAAAAAAAAAAAAAGCAAACACAATTTTTTTGGGTATTAACAAGTAAACACTATTGTCATCATCATCTTTGGATGGAAAGTGAAGCCCATTTCATATGAAAGCTCACATAACACTCAACTATGTAGCCTGACACTACTAAAAAAAAACCATGTAGACCCCTAAAAAATTACTCAAATATGTAGAGGTATGTGAACTCGATGTACTAAATAGAGCAAGTAAATAAATAAATAAATAAAGCTTCTCTATTTTTAAAATTTTATTTGTCACAAATTAAATAATATATTTATTTAAAAAGTTTAGATAATATTAATTATTCTTTTACTAGTTAGTGAACCTATAAAAGGTTAAAATATATGTGTATAATTATAATTAAGCAAGTATTTGGGATAGAAGAAGATATAACAGTTTTGTTATACATTTAAAATATTTTTCTTAATCAAATTGGTTCAAACTAAACAAAAATCACTCATGTGTAAATCACGCACTTTAACATCAAAAGAGAATACGAAAAAGAAAAAGATGATGAAGAAAAAGAGGATGATGAAAGTTTTGAATTGTGCAGAATTTATCCAGAAAAATAGCACGAAAATATTTTAACCGTGACACAAAAAAATTTTTAATTTTGACATCAAAATTTTTTAATAACTGTAACACAAGTTCTTGTTAAGAGGGTGAAATAAAAAAAAGATGAGAATGTAAAACAAAATGATGATGATGATGATGATGATGATGATGATGATGATGATGATGATGATGATGATGATGATGATGATGATGATGATGATGATGATGATGAGGAGGAGGAGGAGGAGGAGGAGGAGGAGGAGGAGGAGGAGGAGGAGGAGGAGGAGGAGGAGGAGGAGGAGGAGGAGGAGGAGGAGGAGGAGGAGGAGGAGTTTATTAAAATATCATCGAAGATTTTTAACTGTGTGACACATGAAATTTTCTAATTTTGACATTAAAATTTTTTAAACGTGACATAGGTTTTTGTTAAAATTTAGGTATGTCCAAATGTATTAAGAGAAGAATTTTTTATTTTTTATTTTTTATTAAAATACGATTAGACACAGCAAATATACGTGTCGAACGAGTATCGATGAATATTCTGTCCAAAATGTATTCGACACACAATAACTCAACAAAGTGTTCATACTTCTTAGTGATTAACACAAACTTACTTATTCTTTGGATGTATTTCAAAAACATTTTATTGTTATTTGTTATGTTGGATGTGCTTTAAATATATTCAAAACACTACATCAAATTAAATCTTTACTACATATATAAAATTATATAACTATATACAAAATAATTATAAATACATCCGAAATGAAGTCATATTTTAAAATAATTACTGACTATTAAATAATCTACAAATAAAATAATTACTTATAATTAAATAATAAAAATCAAACACATATTTATTGGTTATAAATATTAAGTATAATCGAGTATTAACTTTCTAACAACAAAAAGAAAAACTAAAACTTACTTCTGATAATAAAAAGAAAAGAATGAACAATTATAATTAATTTTTTTTGTATTCGGAAAATGACAAAAAAAATTAGTTATTTATAATTTATTATTTAAATTATTATTATTTTGATTTGTGTGTTACCTAGAGATAAACAATGAGAAAATGGCAACAGGAAATAGAGGGCAACATAATGATAAAATGGCAACAAGCAATAGAAAATGGCAACAAGATAAATGATCGAATGATTTAGTGGTAACTTAACAAGAATAAAAAAATGGCAAAATGAGAGAACTAAAGAAATGTAGTGATCTTAAGAGGTTGGTTTTAATGTATTTAAATATTGAAAATTTTAAAATAATTTAAAATGAAAAAAATTCTAGAATTATATTTAAATTAAATTTAATTTGATAATACTTCTAAAATAAAAAAAAAAATAGATTACATAAGACTGAATTTTTAAAAGGATGAATAACATTTTTTCACACTAAAATTACTTCGAGGGAAAAAAAAGGGTTAAACATCCAATAAAGACAAGAGTAGCATGATCTAATCCATTTCTTCCCCTTACCTTTCGTATCAATTCGATTATGAGTCAAGCCCTTTCGGCCTTTAAAACATATTCACACATAGCCGAACTTGTGGAATTAACCTCTTTTTGACTTTCCAATGAGTTGTTTACATTATTTTAATTAAAAATATTATTTATATATTAAAATCAGTTATTAAAATTAGTTATTAATATATTTATATATAAATATATATATAATTTAATTTATTTTTAATGTGTATTTATATTTTAACATATATTTTATACTAATAATTAATTTTAATGACAGATTTTAATATAGGCGTAATGTAGTCCTATTTTAATATATAAATGTTATATCTTCTAAGACTCAAGTTTAGTTGGAGATGAACATTACCACATAAGATTACACTATTACATTATTACGCATGCACCACTTAACTCATTCATTCCAAATCCAAGTCAAAATTAAATGCATTACTACAAAGTCATCAAAAGATAAATAAGTTCTGTTTCACTTTGCTTTTAATTCATATATTGGTGATTCATTTGCTAGCTCGAGATATTTTTGCGTTTCAGATATATGTCAAATTGTTTTTAATTTGAACTCTTATTCCTTGGATAACATTTAACATTTTGCTCTCTCTTTTTGCTCTTATAATTACCATTCAAACTTGGATTGTAACACACTTTGTTGCAACATCAATGGTGGAATGGTATGTGCTTCCGTAACATGAATTGGTCATCAGGTGCTAATCTAAATGGGACAAAACAACCTAAATTCAACGCTAGTCCTTGCAAATCTAGTAGAGTCAATAAAATATCAGTCAACTTGGGCCAATAATCAATTATTGGATCATAACTAAACAAGTCTATTCACTTATCTTTTTTTTAATTACCCTTTTAATCTTTTTTACTTTTTTTTTCCCTTGTTTTTTTTCCAACACAACAACTTCACTCCTCAGTCCTCACCATCAACTATTTGATAGCATTTATTTTGAGGTACTGAGATAAGGACTAAGAGATTAGAACTCAGTATTATGTTTGTTAGTTTAGATATTGATACTAAAATTTCAGTTTCTATCTCTAAAATTTCAGTAATTTAGTACCTTCAAAAAGTAGAGATACATAGGACTGAAATTTTTGGGAATGGAAACTAAAATTTTAATAATATTTTATATGTAAATACTCATATTTCAATTAATTAATTTTAACTTTATCTTTTATGCAAATTAAATTAGAACTTTATTCTTATTTGAGTCTTTATCTTCCACTTTATACCAAACATAATACTGAGACTTATTTCAATCTTTGTCTCTCAGTC
The DNA here is from genome assembly GCF_003086295.3 of Arachis hypogaea. Classification (NCBI taxonomy): domain Eukaryota; kingdom Viridiplantae; phylum Streptophyta; class Magnoliopsida; order Fabales; family Fabaceae; genus Arachis; species Arachis hypogaea. The sequence goes on along the minus strand of NC_092052.1, from coordinate 35,177,757 downwards.
TTTATCTCTCAGCCTTAGTCTCTTCGTCTCTATCTCTCTTTCAAATTCTACCTATATTCACTACCATTGTCGATTGTTGTCGACCGGCCACCACCCAACACTATCTTTGGTCTGGGCACACTAAATCCTAAATCCTTAATCAAATTAAATCCAAATCTTAAATTCTAAAATTTAAATCATAAATTTTAATCCTAAATTCTAAATTTTAATCCTAAATTTTAAACCTAAAATTCTAAATTCTAAATTCTAAATTAATTTTACTTTATTTTATTTTCAATTTTTTTTACTTAGCTTTTAGATGTTTTTATTATTTTTACTTCAGATGTTTCTTTCTGATATTTATTTCTTTCTAATTATAAGTTGATTTTCAAATTAATTGAGTGATTTAATATCAGTTCACTGCACTGTTTCTAGTCCTTGTAATATGTTCTTGTTTAAGGGCAACTCAAAATTATTTATTCAACAAAAGATGATAGTATTATTTACACACATGAATAAAAAATCAGAAATAATGACCGTACTAATTCTATTATCATCATTAATCAGATTAAATTGTAAATCTTATTTTCTATTCATTCACTATCATCCTTAAATTCTAGAAGATGTATAAGTCGTCATATATTTTTTGGTGTGCAAAAATTATTTGAAAAATAAAGTGTCAATTATCAGAATGTCACTGTTCTTGTTAGCGTTTTTGAACATATAAGCATTACCGGTTTGACCATATATATCATGCTCTCCAAAGTCATGATCATTCATAGATGGATATAGCTGATGATCATGATGAAGTATTGAATTTGAAGTGAAGTGTGTGCTTTTTTTTTTTCTTTGGTCAAAGTGAATTGTGTGTTCATATTATTGTTTGGTCAAAGTGAATTATGTGCTCATGTTAAGTCAATTGAAAATATTGTTCACATTAGTCTGGTCTTTGAAAATCCCACACCCACTCATTAAAAGTAATGCTAATATGCTGGCTAAGCTCTAATTTGAGAGTATTGGTATCTAATATCTATATCTCTTTTTCTTTGGGGTTTTAGTTCTTGTTTGTTACTTTGTTTTCTTTTCAATGGATGATTCATCTTGTATCATTGCTTTTAAATTGATTGGTGCTAATAACAAGCTTCTTGGACTTACTTTTTGTTTACTTTTCTTTTCTCAATTTCCCCTCCCCCTCTCTTTGGTAGGTTAGATTTTTTTATTTCCTTTTCCTTTCTCCCACCGCTTATAACAATTTAAGTTAAAATTATTAAAATTCCAACTGAAAGTAGTTCCAATAATAACGGATTGAAAAAATAAATGATAAAAATATTTTTTTTTCTTAGGCTTTGTGCCAAGAGTGATTTGGCACGCATAGCCATTTGAAAAATTTTAAAAAGTTTTTTTTTTTTAATTTTTAACTTATGAAAAGTAGTAATATTAATGTCTAGTGTAATTTTTAAAATTAAATTGTAGTTTTTTAAGAAGCTATTTAAGTATTTATGGAGAAGTTAAAAAAAAAATAACTTCTCTCATAATAATTTTTTTTATCACATTTCTTTTAAAATAAATATTTTTAGAACTAAAAAACTAAACACAAAATAACTTATTTATAAGTTACTTTTAATAGACTATTACAATACTCCTTTGATGTTTGCAATTTTAAAATTCTATATAATTTTAGCAAAAAAAAAAAATTAAAATTCAAAATTCAATTTAACCTTGCATTGATTTGGAATTTAATGCATGTTGATAAGATCAATAAATAATCAATAAATTTTTTTTTGTAAAACTACAAATATATTAATTATAACCTCTAAAATATATTTTCAATTAATGATAATTATGATTACTATAAAAAGTTAACATGTTGTATTAGTATATAAGTTATTAAGGTTATTAACTTAGTTCATAAAATCTAATTTAATTAATAATTTAATATTTTATTTATTTTAATTATTTATTTAAAAGTATAATTTATCTCATAAAATTTATCTTATATACTACCTTCTTTTGTTCATTGAAAATAATGAGTTAGTCTACATTTGCTCTTATTTCTGTACAATTTGGATCGTATTCGTATATTTTTATTAATTTAATTTTATTCACATATTTAAATTTTAAAATTATAAAATTTTTCATTTAAAATTTATAAATATAGTTTAAATTAATAATTTAATTTAATAAAAATAAACGTATTCGTATTATTTTTATTATCTTAAACAAAAGATATCTCTAATTATATTTTTAGGTAAGATTTATTAATCTCTTCAGATATTAATGTACCTATATATATACATTCTAATATTATTAATTTAAAAAATTACGTATATCTATCTCTTTTGTTGAGATACTTAAAAAGCATGTTTAACTGCTTTAAAAAAAATAATACGAGAACGTTTATTTAAAATAAGATGAATATGTTTATTTAAAATTTAAAATTTTAAATAAATTTATTCATATTAATTTTAAAATAATACGAATACATTTATTTAAATAAAAAAAGTTTGAAATAATAAGAGTATTTTGCCCTTTAAATTTTTTTAAATTTTTATTTTTATCATAATTTTGTAATAATTTAATATCAACCTAAAATAAAATAAATTCAAATTAAAACAAAAAATTAGCCTAAATAAAATTTTAATACCGATTCTTTTCTCTCTTTTTAATAATTTAATGCTGATTCTTCTCTCTTTTTAATTAAGGAGTATTAAAACTCTATATAAATTTCTCTTTCATTACTCTTTCTTTGAATGAAAAAATACTAAAATTCTAAACAACTTTAGAGCATCAAATCACGTCTTATAAATATTTATTGTTTAAATTATTTCTTTTAAAAAAAATTAATTAAACTCTTTACTCAAACTGGATCATAGTCATAAATTATATATATAGTTCAAAAAATTTTTTAAATATACTAATATATCAATATTTCAGTACTTTTTAACTGTTAATCTTAATTATAAAAAATATATATAATATATATAATTAAGATCAACGATTAAATATCATTCAAATACTGGTATACCCATATACTTAAAAATTTTCCGTTAGTTCAACCATACATGGATTCCATCTTGATCTCCTCAAACGTTGGTATCGCAACCATGCGAAATAATCAAGGTTATTAATAATCAACATATTTTGGAGAATTTTTTTTTCTCCAAGCATTTATTTACCATCCTAATGTTACCGTCAGATTCGTATTTTCAAAAGACTAATTTGGTTTAGTCACAAAAAAAAAAAAAAGACTAATTTGGATCTCCAGTACTTCAGGATGACAATGAGAGAATGCATCGTTTGCTTATCCTAATCACTCTTTTCAACCATTATAACGAGTGAGATCAAAGGGTCCGAGCAAAATTTAGCATTATAACATTGAGTCCCTTTTCCACTATGAGAAATTCCCATGGATCTGGTCCATGTCATTTTCTGATGAGCAGGATCCTCTTAAAGAGGCAAGCTCAGAGCATACTGTTATGGCACTGGATTGAGGAAGAAGGAAATAACACTAGCTAAGCTTTCAGAGAGAGAAAGAAAACTTAGAACATATTGAGAGATAGGAAAAGTGGATATATTACAATGTTTCTTGAGATCTGATTACAACTGGGGTGAGCACCTCCTTATATAGAGGCCTCTAGATAGAAGCGAAATCTAAACAAACCTATCATACAATGCCAACTGGAGGATAAGGATAAGCCTTATCTTTTTTGGCGTTTTCTAAGCATGTGACTGGGGTCACTTTATTCTAGCACACTCATAATTATACATAGTGGGAACAACAGTGTTCTAATAAAGAGACGGTTTGAAATAGTCTTCTGATAGGGTCCCATCACCGTCTGAGAAGGATGAGTCAGAAGCTAGATTGACAGTTCTGAAATCCGTATCTGGGTCTTGGAGGTAGAGAAACGGGTCTTCAGTGTTTTCTTCATTTGGATCTTGGGCATCTTGCAGATATGGGTCATATGGGTCTGATTTTGGGCCTTCAGCATCATCGGGTATTCCTGCATCAATTCTAGTTGGGCTTGGTGGTAAAGCATACACTCTTCCACCTGGATCTTCAGAAATCAGATCTTCTCCAGAATATCTGTCTGGAACTTGTGTGGACGTACTGGGCTGGTCCGTTGGAGCATAAAAGGAGTATTGTCCAAACTGGTTGATTATTCCTGAAGTTATAAATCTGGACTGAAACTCTTGGAGAGTTATCGGTGGGACATCCGATTGAAATGGGAGTCCTTCAACTACATCTTTTTCTCCATATAGTCCAGGTTGCCAAAGTTGACAAAGGTATTTGGCCAAGGCATTTAGGACTGTCTTTTCATCTGTGGGCCATATGGTAGAATATCCAACAATTTCGACCCTGTTCTTGGTATGTGTCTTCTCATTATGTGCTTTACATCCAGAAAAATAATCTCTCTGTAAAGTGACAAAACAACAGAATTTCCGCTTTGTCTTGGAGGATTTATCCCATAATTGGTGCTGCTCGATCATGTTATATAACATTCCTCTCCATGCTCCAAGTGGTGCATACATAGCAAATAACCTGACTAGATGAGACTGGGCTTGAGTACTGTTACACAGAATGTGATATACTAGGAAGAGTGGTATTATGATAGCACATGGATATAGGGAAGACAGAGCCCAGATATACCACATCATTTCTTCTGGTATAGGTCCTTGGATTATTGGTATAGTGCAAAAAGGGGTATCCATGTCAAAGTACTTTGGATTTGGATGTATTTGGGTTATGGTAAGGAGCTGGTGTAGCCAGTAGAACAAAGTTTGCCTGGCTAAACAGACTATTTGAAACAGTGTCTGGGGTCTTGCTTTGAAAGGAAAAGGACCAATTTTTCTTCTGTATGGGTTATTGTGGAGTGGACAATCAGGAAATGGAATGGTGTATGAAGGGTTGTAGGTGCTCATGGTGCAAATGTAATGGATTGGTTTAGGAAGTGATTCTACTGGTTTGGGGGGTGGTTCTTTGGTTGGCCTGGATAGGAAATCTGCAAGTGTGTTTTGGTGTCCTTTGATGTGCCTTACCTCGAATTTATAGCGAGAGAACCAGTCCTTCCATCTTAGCAATTGAGAGTCTGGCAGGATTTTTTTCTTGATTTCTAGCATTGATGGGAAAGAGGTGTTATCCATTTCCACAGTGAAATGATAAGAACTGAGGTGGAAATTGAATTTTTCTATCCCTCTTTTGACAGCAAGAATCTCTTTGTAAGTGGCATGGTAATGTTTTTCAGATTCTTTGAACTGTCCACTAGCATGCGCGCAATAGTGTCTTGTCCCATCAATCTCTTCAAGTAGCACAGCTCCCCAGAATTCATCACTAGCATCCGTCTGTAATATTCTTTTTCCTGTGCTGGGAATCTTTAAAGGAGGGGGGTCCTGTGCTATCTTCTTCAGGGTTTTGACAGCTGTGGTTTGCTCTGGTCCCCATGGTGGGGGGCTTATTTTTCAAGAGCTTTGACAGCTGGCTGGTGTGTTTAGTCACATCTGGGATAAAGTCTCTGATGTAATTGACGATTCCCAAGAATTGTTGGACTTGCTTGACTGTCATGTTCTCATCTGGGAAGTTGAGCAACTCTTTGGCAATATGTTCTCCCGGTTGAAAGAATCCATTCTCGAAGACCATCCCAAGGAATTCAATTTTTGTCCTAACAATAGAACTCTTTTTTGAAGATAGCATGATTCCTTGATCTTTGATGATTTGAGTGAATTGGGCCAGGAGTGCCTTGTGGGCTTCACTGTCTTTTGAGAACAGTAAGATGTCATCAATGTAGATGAGTGTGGAGTGTAGTATGGGCTCAAAGATTTTAGTCATTGCCTTTTGGAAGAGAGAGGGGGCTACTTTGAGACCAAATGGCATTACCGTCCATTGGTATTGGGCTTCAGGTATACAGAACGCTGTTTTATACCTATCTTCAGGATGGAGCCCAATTTGCCAAAATCCGGCTTTCAAGTCAAACTTGCTGAATATTTTTGCTCCACTTAATCTTTGTGTAATAACTGAGATTCTTGGTAGAGGAAACTTGTCGTCTTGTAAGAAGACATTAAGTGGCTTATAATCAATGACAAGCCTCTTTTTTCCTCTATTTTGCTTGGCTCTTTTTTCAACATAGAATGCTTGACATGCCCAGTTGGAGTTGGTTGGTTCAATGAGTCCTTGAACAAGAAGGGCTGCGCATTCAGCTCTTGCCAACTTAAGATCTTCAGGGTTGATCCCTGAATGAGTGGCCTTTGTAGGGTTGATGTCTTCATTCTTTTTGAAGGGGAGTCGAACATAAAATTCTGGATTTTTCCATAAAGGAGCAGGGTGGTTAAATTGATCATGACTATCACAGCAAGCACTGAGGAGTAACTGTTGGATCTCCTTATATTCTTCTGGAGCTTCTTGAATTTCGAGGATACTTTGTATCCCTGTAAAAGGCAAAAATTGCCTTTTGTAACTCAGACCAGTGGGTTTGATATGTAGCCCATGAGTTCGGAAGAAAGCATCAAACCCGAACAAAACATCTTTATCTGGGAGATAACTTCCCAGCACTCTAAGCCAAGTGGTCTGGCCTGCAAATATCTCCAATCCAACTGGTTTCTTGGAGATGAGATTGATGGTGAAGACTTCACTGTTAGCTGCTGCAAATATATTTTTAATTTTATTTTATATTCTATTAATTATTATTTTTAAATTTTAATAATTTATCAATTAATTTATATTTATTATATTCTTTAAATATTTATAAATTTATATTTATTATATTTTTTAAATATTTATAAAAAAATAAAAATAATAATCATAAAAATAAAAAATATATTGTAGTTAATAAAATATAATTTTTTTAAAATTTATTTACATAATATATTTAGTAAAAATATGTATAGAATATATATTTTTTTAGCTCAACCTGCTTTGACCGAATCAGTTTAAATAAGTTTAAATGAATTTGACCATATTTTATCGAATTTGATTATGTATTGTTTAATTGGTTTAAATGATGATTCAACTCGAATTAATGATTAGATGACCAAATTTTTTGTTTGACCGATTGGGTTATATCGAATTTTTTTTTGTGACTAAACAAGGAAAGAAACAAAGCAAAAACTATTCTAAATCCGAGCGGATGATTCGTTGGAGATCAACACTAGGCTCAGACCAAATAACATGATTAGAGTTACTCTTGACACCATATTTAGCCATTCAATCCGCAGCTCTATTTGCTTCTCGGGACACCCATTCAACGTGAACAAGCCAAGGACGAGATAAAAGCTCCTGAATCTTGTGAACCAAATCTGTTACTTCAGATGGATACCCACTTGTAAGCTCATGCATGATGGGCAGAATGTCAAGGCAATCTGTTTCACATATAATATCCTTCAAACCGCAATCCCAAGCTAAAACCAGCCCCCTCCAAGCAGCAAATAATTCACATCTGATTATAGACCAAGGGGGAATGCTTCCAGAGCAGCCCGAGATCCAATCTCCCTTAGAATCTCTAATAATACACCCAAATCCCGCTAAATTTGAATCCATATACAAGCTTGCATCACAATTAACTTTAAAACTATTGCCTACCGGTGGTTCCCAACACAGGCAATTTCGGAGAGACCTAAAGGCATTGCTTCGATTCCTGTAAACCTGTAAGTCCTTGGCGGTAATTCTGGCCAAGGCAACAACCTTATGGTCTGTCCAAGGGTTGTCAGTGTTGAATATGTCATTGCACCTATGTCTCCATACCCACCAAAGCCCTGCACCAAAGGACGCCTCATTGTTAGCCAAGGCCTTCCGAAACCACTCTTCAAGAGCAGTACCAGCCGTCGAGTCCAGGATACTAGGATCCAACATATACCAGATTGCCTTTGATCGTTCACAATCTCTAAGGCAATGCTCCATAGTCTCCTGCGCCTTGTTACATCTCTTACAAATATCTGAAGAAGCTAAATGCCACTTGAATCAAAAGGTCTCAGTTGGTAGAGCATCATGTAAGCTAAGCCACATAGTAAATTTGAACTTCTCTGGAATGTTTGTGTTCCACAACCAGTTCCAATTACTGTTGACATTCCAATTTAATGTTTTCTTTAATAACCATCTGTAACCCTCCCTTGCATTATACTTTTTTGTTGCTGCAGGCCACCACTCCCACTGTGGCTCCAACTCAGTCAAACTAGGATATCTCAGACCACAAATAAACTGCTTAATCTCATGCGGAATAGGCGTGGTAAGACTATCAACCTCCCAAGACACCCCTTTCCACAAGTCAGCCACCATAAAATCTGATTCAGAAATATGTACATAAGGAACAAGGTTGCAAAGCTTACCAAATGGAGTCCACTCATCATACCAAACTGATTTGTGGACATCTCCAATATTCCAATGAAGCCCTTCCTTGAGATGCTCATAGGCACTAACAATGTTCTTCCAGGTAGCCGATGAAGAATTTCTACTGTTTCCGTTCATACCAGATTGATTCCTGAGATATTTATGCTTCAGAACCTGCACCCATAACTTCTCACTATTATTTAGACAATCCCATACCAACTTTCCCAGAAGCGCCATGTTAGCACAGGAAGTATCCCTAATACCCAATCCTCCTGCCTTTTTAAGAGTTATGGCGACCTCCCACCTGACCAGAGGCAGCCCTTTTCCAGTTGCTTGGCCTTTCCACAAGAATTGTCTCATCAAGGAATCAATTTTATTACATGCATACTTCGGGAGAAGAGAAATTTGCATTTCATAAACTGGGATAGAGGCCATAACCGATTTAACAAGACAAAGCCTCCCTGCCTTATTCAGTAGGCGTCCTTTCCAACTGGAGAGCTTACTCGAAATTTTTTCAATAATCTCCTGAGCCGTCTTCCTGGAAGCTCTGGCATGACCGATGTTAATTCCCAGGTATTTACCCAAATCATTGCAGAACCGGATGTTAGAGACCCCTGAGAGAACCTCTTTTCTCCTCTCCGACACCCTCTTGGAACACTGGGCCTTTGACTTATGAAGATTTACCTTTAAACCTGACGCTCTAGAAAATAAGTCCAAACAATGCATGACCTCTATTACTTGAGATTTTGATGCCTTACAGAAAAGCAAAAGATCATCTGCAAACATCAAATGAGAGAGTCGTGGTCCATTCCTAGAAACCGCAACTGGGTTCCACAAACCTTGGGAAACTCTATGAGAGATAAAGCAGGCAAGCATTTCCATACAAAGTACAAATAGATAAGGAGACATAGGATCTCCTTGCCTCAACCCTCTCTTCGGATTGAAATTTTAGAGCCTGTTCCCATTCCACAAAACAGCCAACGAAGAGGAAGTCACACAATTCAATATAAGATTAATGGTAGCCTTTGGAAACCCAAACCGGACCAAAGTAGCTTCCAGAAAACGCCAGTCTTCCCTGTCATAAGCTTTTTCCAAATCAATCTTGAATGCCATGGTCCCTTTTTGAGACTTGGTGTTCCTCATGAAGTGCATAATCTCTTGAGCAATGATAATATTCTCTATGGTTCCTCTTCCTGGAATGAACCCTCCTTGCAAAGGACCAATGATCTCCGACAGGAAAGGTCTGAACCTGTTAACTAGAACCTTTGTGACAATTTTATAAATTACATTACATAAGCTAATAGGCTGAAACTCCCGTAAGGAAGAGGGAACTTCCACTTTAGGAATTAGAACAATGAGAGTATCGAAAATAGCCGCATTCAATGGCTCACCCTCAAAGGCTCGCTTAACCAGTCTACACACATCGTTGCTAAGAGAGTCCCAGAACTCTTTGTAGAAAATTGCTTGAAATCCATCTGGCCCTGGGGCTTTAAATGAACTCATGGTCATCACAGCTCTTTTAACCTCTTCAGACGTCACCGGTTCCACTAACTTTTGACAAGCCTCAGTACTAAGAGACGGGCAAGGAAAAAGCCCCATGGCGTCCAGGTCAATATCCTCCCTTGTAGAAAAGAGCTTTTGAAAGAAAGAATTTGCCGCCAGTTCTAGAGTCGTAGTCTCCGTGGTCCAAGACCCATCCTCCAAAAATAACCCATGAATTTTGTTCCTCTTTCTCCTGATAACTGTCTGCAGATAAAAAAATTTTGTATTTCTGTCTCCACATCTCACCCATTGTTCTCTAGATTTTTGATACCACAACAACTCTTCTTAAAGAAGGACAGCATTCAGTTCCTGATGCAAAACTTGCTCTTTGATCCTAAGCTGTTGATCCTCCCGACTTTCCAGAGTAATCTGAACGTCATTCAAAAGCCTCTCCAACTCTCTTTTCTTAACAAAAATGTTGCCAAAAACCTTTTTATTGAAGCTAGTTGCATCTTTTTGAACCTCCAACAAACATTTAACTACATCCGGAGCTCCTCTATTCCAGGCTGTATCAACAACATTCCTAAAAAGAGGACGAGTCATCCACGCAGCCTGGAATCTGAACGGACGATGGCCCTTGGTAGCCCTCTTTGCCATCTTGCACCTAGTGAATAATGGGCAATGATCAGAGTGAAGGCACGCCAGCACCTCAGTATAAGCCTCTGGAAACATTAGTCGCCAGTCCTGGTTGATGACTTCTCTATCAAGCTTCTTGGCCACCTGCACCCCACCTTTCACCTTCCTGTACCAAGTGAATCTTCTCCCAATAGCCCCCCATATCAAACAGCCCACAATCCTCCAATGTTTTCGCAAATTGTTCTGCTCTGGCAAGTCTAAATTGCCCCCCTCTAACTTCACTCTGCAACAAAACATCATTAAAGTCCCCTAACACAATCCAAGGTCCGTGGATCATATTAGCAATCTTTGTCAAGTCACCCCACAGTTCTTTACGCCGATGTATATGCGGATTAGCATACACCGCACTGCAGTAACTAGATGTATTGCCCATAGTGATTTTGAAACTGATACATTGATCAACTACATCCAATACTCTCACATAAATATTTGAATTAGAACATAGAACCCAGATACCCCCACTATGACCATTAGCCTCAACAATACCAACACCCTGGTAACCTAGATTATTCCAAAAAGATTTCATCCTCTCGAAAGCAATATGGGTTTCAAACCGAATGAAAAAAGTAGGATGAAATTTATTCGCTAACTCCTTACTATGAACCCGGGCCAATTTATTAGAGGCACCTCTAATATTCCAAAATAGAAAGCTTAAATCTAAATAATCCATAAAACAATTTGTATTGTAAAAAGGACCAACCTCAGCTGAAGTACCTAACGAGATGATGAAGATCCACCATCATATCCCCCTGAGCCTTGCTTGTCCTTGTCCGGTTGTTGCCCGGTCTGTCTGTGTCCCTCCACTGACAACCCTTCCAATTTGCCGATTTGCTGCTTGCTGGTGTCGCCAAGGAAGTCCGGAGTCGACGGCGAATTCTGCAAAGAAGAAGGGCGCAACCTCTTGTGTCCGTTTTTGATAATGGCAGTGAAAGTCGGCACCGCAACGGAGACAGATTTGCCCTTCACCCCTTGCTGTTTGGAAGATGCCATGCGTGCCTTAGATCCGCTAACCGTCCCGGTCTTCACCCCTGATTCGGCTCCTCTCATACGTAGCCCAAAGTCACGGTTCTGGTCCAATTTCTGATTTGAGCGCACCGGCATTTTATCTTTAGATGTTTGTTGGGCTTTGTTTGATTGACTCAATTTTCCTCTCCTTTTGCCGCTGACTTTGGTCCAGCCAGCCTCATTTTCCAAATGTTGGGACCCCACTTCCTGCCCATGCAACGTATCATCTAATTCCTCCCCAATTTCTGCAACTATCACTGACTCTTTGGGATTGCATCCAAATTCAAAAATTTTCTCTTTTGAAGCTTCCTGTGGCTGCACCACCCGGGTCGCCGTCTTGGTCACTGATGTTTCCTTTCGATCCACCCTTTCCGAATCTATTGGGGTCATTCTACAGTCAGTTGCTGGATGCCCAAAACAATTGCACTTGTCACAAATAAGGTGTAAGCATTCATACTCCACCTTATATTCAAACTCATCGACAATCACACTCCGGACCACCGGCAAACCAAGATTAATTTGCACGCAAGCCCGAGCAAATTTTCTCCTTTCCGCCAACTTAGTAGCCAGATCCACCTTGACTGGTCTTCCCACAGCAGAAGCGATTCTCATCATGGCTTTATCCTGATAGTACCATATGCTCAAACCAGAGATTCGAATCCAAACCATAGTCTCCCCGAAAGTGTCCTCACAAGGTTTAAAATCCGGTGTCCATGGCTTGACCGCAATATAGTGACCGAAGATCATCCATGGCCCCCTAGTAAAACCTTCTCTCGATCGTCCATGCGATCAAATTTAACGAGGAAGTACCCAAAACCCACATCCAAGATTTCATATCCACCGGTGATCCTCCATACCCCTTTCAATTTGTGAAACATGGCCGTGTAACTAAGGTTTTTTCCAAGAACCTTAATCACAATTGCTTCCTTGTATGGTTCAGAAAGGATGTTCCTAGCCTCTTTGGAGAAGCAAACTCTTGGAGGCATAGGATCTCCTTGTTTTCCAGTGACCACTGCCATGGAATCCTCATCTAGAGCTTCAGCCCGATTTATCCCTGTGGCTACCGTAGAACCAATAACCTTGTCACGGAACGAAATCTTGAAAGTCACCCTGGAACTAAGGTCGCCCTTACTTGATCCCTCCTTCACACCTGATGCAAACCCTCCCACACTCTCCCCCTTATCTCTTTCGATGGCATGGCCATCTTCTTCACCGTGTTTCACCCTCAAACGCTCTCTCCCGCTCTCTCCTTCTCTCATTCTCTCTGAGTACGGAGTACGTCTATTAATATTCAAATAATCCTAAAAGATACATTCCCTACGTCAAATTCATTAAAGTTGTTGTTGGAAAAGAGTTGTGTAGAGATACTTGATCCACTTCTATTAGTAAGTTCCAACCAATATTTATTTCTAAAAACATTAGTGATGATTTTTTTAATGGTATTTTTATATTTATTATTATTATTAATATATTATATGATACCCTGCATTGAAAGGAGATCTATCGGATACACCTACAATTTTTTTCAACCTAATTGATAAGACCTTTCTCTTCATCATTGAAGTTCAAATATCTGATAATCCACATTTTTCACCTTTTTATAAAGTTAAGAAGATGACTGATAATGTAGATCTCATAAATAAATTCAAAAAGGCTCACCCTATTCAAATTGTGAGTACAATTATAAGTATACTTTTTATTAAAAAATAATTTATATGCTGATGTGGCACTCATACGTTGAGTCTGAGAGTTTATTTGCTTAGGTGTCGTCACTAGAAATTTTTAGAATTATATTTATAAATTATAAATGATTATTTACTTAGGTTGTTATCAAATTCAAAATTATTTGTTTGGGTTGTTTCACTTAGGTTGTTATTTTTAAATTTTAAATTATTTTACTGAGATTGTTAGTTTTTAAATTTTAAATTATTATACTTTATCTGCAAATTTAATTCAAATTTAAATTAAAGTCAATTAAATTTAAAAAATTTTAATCATGAGCCAACTATAAAAATATAAGTTATGAGATATATATAACACCACAATTCAAAGTACATCGATCGCTTTCTTTACGTATATTCAAAATATAAAATTATTCTACTTATTCTAATGGCTGGTATTCACAAAATTATTAGAGACCAATCCTACAATTGACAATTTGTGTGTACGTATACAAGTGATGCGGTTATGGACACTACCAAGTTACGAAAATTCTCAATTGCCATACTCAATTGAGATGGTTTGGTTCAATGAAGACGTGAGTTTCTACTAATTTTTTATATTATTTTAATTTTATATTATTTATATTTTAAATTTGTTTGTTTATCCCCCATTTAATTGTTCTTTATTTTTTTTATCAGTTATAGGGAGGAATAATACACGCTCCTCAATTAAGAGAGCTTCTGTGTCTCGATTCGTGAATTTGTTAAGAGAAGGAATATCTTACCAAATAAAATATTTTGGTGTTGGGAAAGAGTTGTGTAGAGATACTTGATTCACTTCTATTGGTAAGTTCTAACCAATATTTATTTCTAAAAACATTAGTGATGATATTTTTAATGGTATTTTTTATATTTTTTATTATTATTAATATATTATATGATACCCTGCATTGAAAGGAGATCTATCGGATACACCTACACTTTTCTCAACCTAATTTATAAGACCTTTTTCTTCATCGTTGAAGTTCAAATATCTGATAATCCACATTTTTCACCTTTTTATAAAGTTAAGAAGATGACTGATAATGTAGATCTCATAAATAAATTCAAAAAGGCTCACCCTATTCAAATTGTGAGTACAGTTATAAGTGTACTTTTTATTAAAAAATAATTTATTTTTTGCTTCCTTGGTCATTAGTAGTATCTAATTTATAAATAATAATTAATAACTAATTGTAATTTTAGGATATTGACTACACTGGTGGTTTACTTCCAACTTGTAAAGCATTCTCAATCATTAAAGGGGAAGAAGTAGAAGGTGCTAAGGTATTTTTTCAAAAAAATGAATTTTTTGTTTGTTTGTTTGTTTTCTCAAAGTTTGAGTTAATGTTATTCAAAAAACATTATTGAGATAAAATTAAAGGTGAGAAGGATGTCTTTAATTTAATATAGTATTTTGTACAAAATTTGTTGCTTGAATTCTCCAATAAAATTGTGGACAATGGTGAATCTGAAGTGTTGAAAAATGCTATTACACCACTTAAGCGACTATCTTCGGAGTCGAAAGATTCAGAGGTGGAAGGAGAAACCTTAACTTACAAGAAGATCAAGATTGAGAATGAAAATTGAGAATTTGGATGTACATATTTTGGAATTCCTTTTTAGAGTCTATCTAATAGAATAATGCCAAACATATGTTTGTTTTGGTAGAAACATTATTTTTTTCTTGAGTTGTTATTTTTTTTTTGTTCTTTTTTATTTTTATGTTGGAATTTAAAATTTTTTTAAATATAAATTGAAGTTATTTGGTTATTACTTATGGTTTTATTTTTCAATTCGATTTACACCGTTGATATTTTGTTAATTTTTTATTTAGCCTTTAATGTCATAACTCATAAAGTTATAAATTTCTCATATGAATTATTGTTGATACAATTAAGTTAGTTATTAATTTTTAATGTGTACTTATTTTTTTAAAAAAAAATCTAATTCTAATTTTTAATTAAAGTATTATGTTTAAAATTTTAAATTTAAATTCAAAATATACTTTTTTTTTTATTTTTAAGTAAGCAAATGGGTTTAAGAATATTTTTTAAAAATTTATATAATTTATAATCAAATATGCTAATTACAAAAGATTATATTAAAGTAAATAGAATTACCAATCTTATTAAAATGTAAGGTTATTTATACTATTAAAAAAATTTTAATTTAACATTTCTTTATAGTTAATTCTATCTCTAATGTTGTTCCAACAAAATTAAATTAATTTAATATTCTAAAAAAATTTAAATATTTTTCCTAAATTTATGTAATTTATAAAGTTATTAATTTTTAGATTGTATTTAATTTTATTTATTTTTATTGATAAATAATATGATTGATACTATTTATGAAGAAACTAAAAAAAAATATTTTTAAATTAACAAATTCCTATATTCCTAATGAACAACGATCGTTTAATTAAAAAATTTTATTTAAAAATTTAAAATTTGCACTAGCTAATTAGGAAACTCTATTTAAAAATTTGAAATTTGAAATTCTAATACTAATTCCTAATTAAGTGACTTCTTAACCGTTTCGATTTTTAAATTTAATTTTTTTTATTTGTCATATTTATAAATTTTTTCTTTACTCAATTTACATTGTTAGATTTTAGATTATCTCTGCACAATAGAAGTAATTTCATCTTTTTCTCTTTAAATATTTTTTCTAAATTTACGTAATTTATAAGGTTATTAATTTTTAGATTGTATTTAATTTTATTTATTTTTATTGACAAATAATAGGATTGATATTATTTATGACGACACTAAAAAAATAATAGGATTCAAAAATTTAATTAAATCGTGAAATATTAAGTTAGTTTTATATTTCTAATATGAAATATTGTTGATATAATTAAGTTAGTTATTAATTTTTAATGTGTAATTATTTAAAATAGCCTAATTCTAATTTCTAATGGCTAATTTAAACACTTTGTTTAGACTTTTCAATTTAAAAAATATTTTTTTAATTCTTAAATAAGCAAATGTCTTTAAAAATATATTTTTTATTTACATAATTTATAATAAGCAAATTTGCTAACTACAAAATATTAGGTTATTGAATGAAATTACTTATTTTTTTAAAATGTGAGATTATTTATACTATTTTAAAAAAACTAATATATATTTTTCTATACCAAATTATTTTTCTATCGTACCTAAAAAATTGAACTAATTTAGTAGTTCAAAAAAAATGGAGAATTTTTTTGCTGGTGTGACGCTAATACATTGAGCTTGAAAATTATTTACTTAAGTGTCGTTATTAGAAATTTTTAAAATTTTATTTATAAATTATAAGTTATTTGTTTAGGTGGTTATCTTTTAAATTTTAAGTTATTTGCTTAAGTTGTTTTACTTAGATTGTTATTTTTTAAAATTTAAGTTATTTACTTAGGTTGTTAGTTTTAAATTTTTAAATACACTTTTTTAAATTGTTATTTTTAGATATTTATATAATTTATAAGGTTATTAATTTTTAAATTGTAATTAATTTTTTGTTTTTATTGACAAATAATAAGATAGATAGAATTTATGATAAAACTAAAACAATTATTTTTAATTTTTATTTTCTGATTAGATTAAAAGAGTTTTATATTTTAAAATAATATTAAATTTTAATTTTCTCATGCCATTATTTTGAAAGAAGCGTAAAATAAAAATATTAATTAATTAATTAATTAATTAATTAATTAATTTAATGATAAGATCAGGAGTGATATATACAGGAGGTTAGGATTCAAGATGTAGTTGTTAGGGATGAAATCTGTGCTTCCAATAAGATAAATGTGTCATTCTAGCTATCCGTATCTTTCACAGGTAGCATGAGATACATGTTTTATAATTATCAAGATACTCTAGCAATTTGTAAGAAATATATGGATATCCTGATCTCTTAATCACAATGACATGTAATTCGAGTTGGTAAGAGATTGGTAGAGTTAATAATCCAAAGAATTTAACGGTTGAAAACTGACCAGATATATTATGTAGAGTGTTCAAAATTAAGCTTGACATAATAACCTCTGATTTTAAGCAAGGGATACCATTCGAAGTGCAAGATACATGTATTGCTTATCATTTAACCTTATTTTTAGAAAAAATTTTCGTTAAATTATTTGCACAGTTATATATTTATCAAAGTATATATATAAAATAGATAGTTTATTTATAACATAGAGTAAAGTATCGTTTTTGTCCCCAACGTTTGGAGTAAGTCTTATTTGTGTCCCTAACGTTTAAATCGTTCTATTTGTATCCTTAACGTTTATAAAAATGATTCAATGTTATCCTACTATCAATTATACTAACAAATCATATTATATTTTTCAATTATTCTCACTTAGATGTATTCATTCTCAATTAGGTCTCACTTGAATGTGTTCAATTTTAATATTATACCCACTATTTGTGTTTAGATTCAATTATGTCCCTAGAAAAGTGAATTATGTAAATGTTGTAAGAATTAGTTTCAACATTTGATGAGCTATTTTTTGGAGTAGATCATCGATTCTATCCCAGACATTTGTATTCTAACTTCAAGAAGAGATTTTTAAAACTCAAACTAAAGCGCTCATGATGTGTAATTGACGGCAGGATAACATTGAATCACTTTTACAAACGTTAGGGATAAAAATAGGACGATTTAAACGTTAGGGACAAAAATAGAATTTACCCCAAACGTTAGGGACAAAAACGATACTTTACTCTATAACATATTATTTTTTTATCTTTTTATTATAATGATATATATGATAGAATTTTAAAAGAGAAGTCCACTACATATTTATTTTCTTTTGTGGTTGAGTGGAGACCACAAAACAACAAACACAACTTAAATTGACCGATTAATATTGTTAAGATTGTTTGATCGTGTTCGACACCCAAAATTATTTAGAGCGATGTCTACATATATAATTCATGGACCATTTGCTCAAAATCTCCTTACATGAAAGATGGGTACTACACCAAATATTATCTTAAAACATTCAATAACACCACAGCTATTAATGATAGTGGATACCCATCATATAGAAGATAAGACATAAGAGTAGTCATTGAAAGGAAAAGATTTCATATGGATAATAGGAATATAATTTCTTACAACGCATATCTACTAATGTCTTATCAAGCGCATGTTAACGTAGAGTACTAGAACAAGTCAAATACTATTAAATATTTGTTCAAGTATATGAATAAAGGTAAGGACAAGGTGGCAGTTGAGGTTTCAAAAGAAACTTTCAGTGGAGAGGATGCTCAGATTATTATGAGGTCAAACAATTTTTTAATTGCGAATATTTGTCTGCACGTGAGGCTGTGTGGAGAACTTTGACATATGATATTCATCGAAGATGGCCTTCAGTGATGCGATTAACATTTCATTTGTCTGAAAAGTAAAATATCATCTTTAAAGATAATGACAATCTTAAAAAAATCATAGAATAAGAGAAAGAAACAGATACGATATTCTTAGAATGGATGGAGGCCAACAAAGAATTTAAAGCAAGTCAAACTTTAACATATGTTGAGTTTCCAAATCAATTTGTTTATGATAGAAAAAAAGGGGAATGACATTCACGCAAGAGAGGGTATTCTATTATGAGGTTAAACTATGTTCTACTGGGTATAGGTGATATCTATTATATGAGAATTTTGTTAACTGTTCAAAAAGATTGCACAATATATGAGTCTATTATGACAGTTAATAGGATTATATATCCTAACTTTCAAGATGCTTTTTATTCATTGGAATTACTGTATGACGATAGAAAATTCATTACAGCTATTAATGATGTTGGGTCATCAATTGAGAAAACTATTTGTGATGTTATTGATACCTAATAGCGTTAGCAAACTAAATTGTATTTAGAATGCAACTTGGACATTATTAACTGACGGGATATTATATAAGAGGAGAAAAATATTGAAAAACTAAGGTATTTTATTGTGGTAATTAAACCATTATCACATGTAAGACTTTACTTGCTAAAATCAGTATTCACCTATGGACAGCTTTACGTTGCTTTGTCAAGAGTTAAGAGTCACAATGGCTTGAACATTCTGATTCTAGGCTAAGATAGCAATCCAAAGTCATCAACAACAAATGTCATGTTCAAATAGTTTTTAATAATATTTAGGTAAGAAAAATAGTATTTTCGTTTTAGTAACATGTTATGATTTATACTTTTGTATGAATATTTGTCGTAAATTTAACTAATTTATCTATAACTATACTTTTAGACTTAAAATGAAATGTGTAACATAAAGCACAACATCATATGGCAATTGTTTATCTAATGATGTTAGTAAAATATTCTATTGTCGATAAACTTTAGTTAGTTTTTTGGTATAAAGTTTAGTGTAAAATTGATACTACCAATACAGTTATATATATTCTTATCTTTTTAGGTCTCTTTTTTTATCGTTCAAGAATATTATAAATTTTAAATTGTTTTATTTGTATTTTATTTTAAGTAAATATAAAATAACATATTTAATACACTTATTATATAATAACGATGATAATATTATACTAAAGTTAAAAAATTTATGATTATAAAATACTATTTTTAATTTATCATGTCAAATTAAAATATAAATTCGTGCATCGCACGAGTTTAACATTAGTAGTAATATAAATGGAGAGCTCTTATACTGACGTGGCGTTCATACATTAAGTTTAGAAATTTACTTGCTTAAGTGTCGTTACTAGAAATTTTAAAATCTTATTTATAAATTATAAATTATTATTTGCTTAGGTTGTTACTTTTTAAATTTTAAATTATGTTTTTTTAGGTTGTTAAATATTTAGTTTTAATATTGTTGAACTAATTATTTACTTAGATGTTATCACCAGAAATTTTTTAAAAACTATAAATTATTATTTGTCTGGGTTGTTATTTTTTAAAACTTAAGTTGATTCAATCTTTGTGGTAGGTTCTAACTAGTATATATTTATTCCTAGAAACATTGACAAATATTTTTAAGGGTAAAATGTACTTTTTATCCCTAAAATTTGACAAAAATTTCAAAAAATCCCTAAGTTTTATTTTGTTTTAATTTTGTTCCAAAAGTTTTCGATTTGCATCAAATATACCCCTGATGGCTAATTTTTCAAAAAAAATTTAAGACCAATTCAACAACAATTTTATAAGAACAACCCTCAACACAAGCAAATCAAGCATAATTTCCATACATTATTGTTAGATTGGTCTTAAATTTTTTGAAAAT
Source organism: Arachis hypogaea (assembly GCF_003086295.3). Classification (NCBI taxonomy): domain Eukaryota; kingdom Viridiplantae; phylum Streptophyta; class Magnoliopsida; order Fabales; family Fabaceae; genus Arachis; species Arachis hypogaea. Next base: position 35,157,346 of record NC_092052.1, on the reverse strand, counting down.
TTAGCCGTCGAGGGTATATTTGATGCAAATCGAAAATTTTTAGGACAAAATTGAAACAAAATAAAACTTAGGGATTTTTGAAACTTTTTCCAAACTTTAGGGACAAAAAATATACTTTAATTTATATATTTTTTTATTATTAATATGTTAAATGCTATCCTATAGAAAGGAGATCTATCAGATACACTTATACTTTTACTCAACCTAATTGACAAGACTTTTTTTTTTTATCGTTGAAGTCCAAATATTTGATAATCTATATTTTTTACCTTCTTATAAAGTTAAGATGATAACTGATGATGATGTGGATCTCATAAATAAATTTAGAAAGGCTCATCCTATTCAAATTGTAGGTGCAATTACAATTATAATTTTTATTAAAAATTAATTAATTTTTTGATTTTTTGATCATTAGTAGTATTTAATTTATATAAAATAATTAATAATTAATTATAATTTCAGAATGTTGACTACATTGATGCTTTATTTCTAATCTCAAAGACATCTTCGATCATTAAAGGAGAGGAATAGAATGTGCAAAGGTAGTTATTCAAAAAATATTTTTTCTTAAAGTCAAAGTCTAATTTTATTCAAAAAATATTATTGAGTTAAAATAAAATGTAAAAAAGATATATTTAATTTAACATAGTATTTTATACAGAATTTATTGTTTTAATTCTCCAATAAAATAAAATTTTAAAATTAAAAAATATATTTTATGTTATAAATTTATGTTATAAATTTTCTTTTAAATTATTATAAAATAAATGACAAAATATCTTTTATTTTTAACATATTATTAATTTTTTATTATCACCCTTAATTTATCAAAGCACATATATAAAATAGATAATTTATTTATAACATATTATTTTTTTGTCTTTTTGTTATAAGGGATGTATATAGTAAAATTTTAAAAAAGAGGTATGTCACATGCTCACATTCTTTTATGGTTGAGTAGAGACCACAAGATAACAACGACAACTCAAATTGATCGGTTAATATCATCAAAGTTGTCCGATCCTGTTCGGTATCTTAAATTGTTTAGAGTTGTGATGTTACTAATATCTAATAGCATTAGCAAATCAAATCATGTTTGGATTACAACTTGGACACTATTAGCTAACGGGATACTATATGAGAGGAGAAAAGCATTGAAAAAATAAGGTATTTCACTAGGTCTTTTTTAATATCAAGATTGTATTCTCTTATTATTTTTATTTTTATTAATAATATTAATGGTTTTTATTTCAGAATTACTTATCAAATATTCATAAAATTATCATGTGCTTTTGCTAGAACTAAACATGACTGATGACGAATTAAAAAACTTCTGCCTTATTGAGATTGAGAAGATACTCAACAGCAATGCGAGATCTTTAAGAGACTATCAATCAATACCATATCCTGAGCTGTGTGATGTTTGTCTTTTTTAGAATAAGCTACTAGAGGATGAGTTAGCATATAACACAAATGAATTGACTCATACAAACTTATATACAGAATAAAAGTTGACTCATGAGCAAATGTTAGTATTCAATAAGATACTCAATACTGTTATTGCAAACTTTGATGGTTTTTACTTCGTTTATGGGCACGGTGGATGTGGTAAGACATTTATTTGAAATGAACTTTCTTTTGCTATTCGGTCTAGAGAAAAGATTAGTTTTAAATGTCACATCCAGGGAATTGTGTCTTTACTCTTACCTAGTGACAAAACTGCTCATTCTAGGTTTTCAATACTCCTTATAATTACTGATAAATCTACTTGCAACATCAAATATGACAGTTTGAAGAATGAGCTGCTCATCTAAAGTAGTTTAATAATTTAGGATGAAACTCTAATGCTCAATAAAATGTACTTTGAAGCACTTGATCAGACGTTCAGGAATTTTATGTCAGTTACTAATCAACATGAGACACATCAACCATTTGGTAGTAAGGTTATGGTTCTAGGAAGTGATTTCAGACAGATACTTTCGATAATTCTAAAAGGGAGTAGACACGATATATTATCATCAGCTATTAACTCATCCCATCTGTGGTAGTTCTGTAAGGTTCTGAAGCTGCATACGAATATGAGAATTCTAATATCTTCTTCGGATCAACATGATGGTGAAATGAAGAGATTTGCTAATTAGATACTTGATGTTGGAAATGAAAATATTGGTTATGCTTTTGGTGATGAGTCAGAAGTTAAAGTTTCAGATGATCTGCTTATTACAACTACTGATGAACCTCTCTCATTTAGTAGACTTTACATATTTAAATTTGTTGCAAAATATGTCAGATTGCAGGTATTTTTAGAGTAAGGAAATTCTTAAACCCACGCTTGAGAGTGTTAAGAAGGTAAACGACTTCGTCTTGACAATCTTTCCAAGGATGGAAAAGAAGTATCTAAGTTTTGACACAACATGTCAAGCTGATGAGAATGAAGATGTACAATAAGAATGATTTACACCATATTTTCTAAATGACATAAAATGTTTGGGACTACCCAACTACAAGTTGACTTTGAAACCAGGAGTCGTTGTAATACTACTGTAAAACGTAGACCAGACTTCAGTTTTATGCAACAGGACAAGGTTAATAGTTAATTAACGAACTTGACAACAACATAATTGGAGCGACGGTAGTGATCGGTAGAAATATTAGCGACAAAGTGTACATTTTAAGAATGAACTTGATCCCTTCAGATTTAGGATTGTCATTTAAGTTCCAACGGAGACAATTTCCATTAACAACGTGCTTTGCAATGACTATCAATAAGAGTCAGGGTCAATCATTATCTCATGTAGGATTTTACTTGCCAAAATCAGTGTTCACCTATGAACAACTTTACGTTTCTTTGTCAAGAGTTAAGAGTCACAGTAGTCTCAAGGTTCTAATTCTAAACGATGACGATAATCCAAAGTCATCAACAACAAATGTTGTATTCAAAGAAGTTTTTAATAATATTTAGGTAAGAAAAATAGTATTTTTATTTTAATAACATGTTATGATTACACTTTTGTACAAATATTTACTGTAGTCTGTAGATATAACTAATTTATCTATAACTCTACTTTCAGACTTGAAATGAAATGTGTAATAGGGAGCACATACAACATCATATGCCAATTATTTTTCTAATGAAGTTAGTAAAATACTAGATTACAGATAAATTTTCATTAGCCTTTTGATATAAAGTTTAGTGAAAAACTGACATAGTACTATTACAGTTATATATGTTCTTATTTTTTCAAGTCTCTTTCCTTATGATTCAAGAATATTATAGACTTTAAATTGTTCCATTTGCATTTTACTTTAAATAAAAATAAAATAATATATTCAACACTTTATTATATAATGACGATAATAATGTTATACTAAATTAAAAAAATTTATTATTATAAAATATTATTTTCGATTTAATATGTCAAATTAAAATGTAAGCATGTGCTTCGCACAGGTTTAACACTCATTACACTACAAAGGGGTTCAAACTCCACCTTTTGCATTTTATATTTATTTTATTCAATGAATTTCTTTTGTTATTTCTACTTTTTGGCTTTTTAATTTTTTTTTGTCTATTATCATATAAAAATACTTTAATTTTATTTTATTCAATGAATTTCTTTTCTTATTTCTACTTTTTGACTTTTTATTTTTTTATTATCATACAAAAATACTTTAATTTTGTAACAATTACGTACTAACTGAATATAATAAAATAATATATACATAAAAATAAATTATATTAACATTTAGTTATTCTTTATGATATTAAAATTCGAATATACTAAAAAATTATTTATTAATATGAATATATTTTACATTCTCTAATGATTAATTTATTTTAAATGTATATATAAAAATATTAAAGAAATTATTGAGTACACTATTAAAATAGTATTTGAAAATTTACATTGCTGATAAAAATAATTTTAAAATATACTAAAGACAAATAAGTCCTTAAAAGATTAAAAAATATGACAAAAAAATTAGATATTAAATATATATTCTTAAAAAAAGACTTTAAAGATTAGATTTTGATATAAATTTTTGCAATTATTATTAGAAAAATAAAATCATTTCATCTTTAAAATTTGATAATTTTATATCAACTGATTTTTTTTTAAATTTTTATATTGTGAATGATCACACTTTTTTTTAAAGAACGAAAAGAAAAATTTAAAGATCAAATTTTGCTCCAAATTTTTTTGCACGCTTTCTAAAAAGTGACGGATCCAAAAATCTTGTCAAGAGAGAGGCGCAAGCTAAAAACTTGTATAAATTAAATATTATATCATATATTTGGTGACGTTGATTTTTCTTTTATTATTTTAAATAAAAAATTTTAAATGTTATATCAAAATAAAAGGTTTTTTAAAAAAATAATTTAATATTTTAATATTATTCATAACTAAAAGTAATTAAAAAATTATTTATATCAAAGTTATTTTTTTCATAAATCTATCATTTTTTTAATTTATTATCGTAAAGAATATACCATAAATAATATAGGATTAACTACTAATTTGATATTTGAAAGATTCAACTGCTGATAAAATTTATTTAAAAAATATTATTCACAAAATATTTTTTGAATAATTTAAAAATATGATAAAAATAATTAATAATTATTATATTTTTATATATAACAAAATAATTTTTATATTTAACAAATAATTTATCTATTTGATCTGAATTTTTTATGATAATATTTAAATAAATATTTAAAACTTAAAAGTAGTGGCGGATCTAAAAGAGGGGCGTGTATGAGCCATCCCCCTCCCAATCCCATTTTTTGCATTTTGTATTTATTTTATTCAATGAATTTTTTTGTTTTTATTTTTATTTTTATATATTATTATATAAAAATACTTTAATTTTTATAACTACTATAAACTGAATGTAATAAAAAATATATACATAAAAATAATTATATTAATATTTTTTATTTTTTATGATATTAAAATCAGAATATATTAAGAATATTATTTATTAATATGAATATATTTTACATACTGTATTCATTATTTTATTTTAAATGCATATATAAAAAATGTTAGTGAAATTAATTTATATTATTTATGTATATTCTTTATGATAATAAAGTACAAAAATGATAGTTTTATGCGGAAAACGTCTTTGATATAAATGAAATTTTTAAATTATTTTTAGTTATGAATAACATTAAAATATTAAATTAATATGTTTTAAGAAAACTTTTTATGTTTATATATATAACATTTAAAATTTTTTATTTAAAATAATGATAGAAAAATTAATGTTACAAAATATATGACATAATATTTAATTTATACAAGTTTTTAGTTTTTAACCCTCTCTTGATAAGATTTCTAGATTCGCTATTGCTTAGAAAGTGTATAAAAAAATTCCGGACAAAATTTGATTTTTAGATTTTTTGTTTTCAAATATAGTGTGGTAGTTCACAATAATTTTTTTTTAAATTCACTTGACATAAATTACTAAATTTTAAGGATGAAAAATTTTATTTTTTTAGAAATGATTACAAAAATTTGCATCAAAATCTGATTTTTAAAATCTTTTTTTAGAATATATATTTGATAATTAGTTCTTTTTGGCACACTTTTAATCTTTCGGGGACTTAGATTTTCTTTGCGTTGGGGTTAAAAGCTCGCTCGGTTAATGGACTTGAATCCAGACAATGGACATGTTCCGACTTTCTTCCTATTAATTGAAAGTTGGTAATTTAGGTTGAATTCTCTTCGGACTCAGAATATGGTACCAAGAAGAGGGTTCGTCCATAGTAGGAGAAAGTCTGTTACCACCAACGGATATGAAAAGGCCCTTTTTTAAAAGGGCTTGTCGCTCCCCCATCATATGCCTTTCTCGAAGACAAAGAGTTAGTTACTTAAAGCTTAGATTGTTGAATCATAATATGGTACCCAATCTTATATCATGGAGAAAATCTCCCCTGCCACTGAGCCAAATGACGATGATGATGTGGTAGTTGATATAATGGGATCACTAGCTGATACTACTCATCTTGCTGATTCAGTAGTAAAAACGACTTATACCATTAAATTACTTTCTTTATTAATGCAAGTCAGAGGGGTCTTTATTTTTAGATCTTTTGAGATTTTTTTTTGTCAGTGATGTAGATTTTCGAATATCATTTTAGCAGTTTAATTGTTAGAAAAAAGAGAATGCAACTTTTGAATGCTTTGCACAGTAACATGCACAAAAATTGAAATTCTAAAATAGTAGATGAAAAAATTTGTTTGTGCACATATTGAAAAACGATATAGAAGAAAGAAAATTTAAATGATGTATAGTAAAAGATGTTGTGTAACGATATTTGGAAACCAAACGAAACCTTGCTTTGAGAGAGAGAGAGAGAGAGAGAGAGAGAGAGAGAGAGAGAGTATTTGTATATCTATATACTAGAATTTTTTGTTATTATCTTTAATATGTTTTGGTATCACAATTATAAAAAATTTGTAGTATTTGAATAATAAGAGGTTTTGCTAGAAAATATTATGTGCAACTTTTGGATGTGTAAGAATATGAAAAGTGTATTGTGTAATTATTCTGAATATAATAAAATTTCTTTTAAAGTTTTGGCACGTAGCTTTTACTTACGTTAAAAGAAAAATACTGAGTATTGTTGGATTTATTGTAGGAAAAACGAATAAAATTCGATGGTATAAACTTCACTGGTAAATGTTTATCGATAGAATTTGCGACGGATTATCAGCTCAAAAAACCAATTGGTTACCTGCTGGTGCACGAATTGTAAATCACACTTTTCACAACTCGTACCACCAACCAGCAAGTGCACTGGGTCGTCCAAGTAATACCTTACGTGAGTAAGGGTCGAATCCCACGGAGATTGTTGGTTTGAAGCAATCTATGGTTATCTTGTAAATCTTAGTCAGGATATCAATTATAATTATCAGTTTACTTGCAAATGAACAAGGGAACATAAAATAAATACTTGGTATGCAGTAATGGAGAATATGTTGGAGTTTTGGAGATGCTTTGTCTTCTGAATCTCTGCTTTCTCCCTGTCTTCTTCTTCACGCATGCAAGGTTCCTCCTATGGCAAGCTGTGTGTTGGTGGATCACCGTTGTCAATGGTTACCATCCGTCCTCTCAGTGAAAAAGGTCCAGGTGCGCTGTCACCGCACGGCTAATCATCTGTCGGTTCTCGATCATGTCAGAATAGGATCCATTGATCCTTTTGCGTCTGTCACTACGCCCAACACTCGCGAGTTTGAAGCTTGTCACAGTCATTCAATCCCTGAATCCTACTCGGAATACCACAGACAAGGTTTAGACTTTCCGGATTCTCAAGAATGCTGCCAATGGATTTTAGCTTATACCACGAAGATTCTGATTAAGGAATCCAAGAGATATTCATTCAATCGAAAGTAGAACGGAGGTGGTTGTCAGGCACGCGTTCATAGGTTGAGAATGGTGATGACTGTCACGGATCATCACATCCATCATATTGAAGTGCGAATGAACATCTTAGATAGAAACAAGCGTGTTTGAATAGAAAACCGAAATAGTTGCATTAATTCATCGAAACACAGCAGAGCTCCTCACCCCCAACAATGGAGTTTAGAGACTCATGCCATCAGAGATTACAAAGTTCAGATCTAAAATGTCATGAGTTTCGAAACTAAACCTCTAAAAGTTGTTTAAATACTAAACTAGTAACCTAGGTTTACAGAAAATGAACAAACTATGATAGATGGTGCAGAAATCCACTTCTGGGGCCCACTTGGTGTGTGCTGGGGCTGAGACTTAAGCTAATCACGTGCATAGGGCTGTTTTGGGCGTTCAACGCCAGCTTTGGATCCTTTTCTGGCGTTGAACTCCACTTTGTAACTTGTTTCTGGCGCTGGACGCCAGACTGCAGCATGGAACTGGCGTTGAACGCCAGTTTACATCATCTATCCTTGAGCAAAGTATAAACTATTATATATTGCTGGAAAGCCCTGGATGTCTACTTTCCAATGCAATTGGAAGCGCGCCATTTGGAATCCTGTAGCTCCAGAAAATCTACTTTGAGTGTAGGGAGGTCAGAATCCAACAGCATCAGCAATCCTTTTTCAGCTTGAATCAGATTTTTGCTCAGCTCCCTCAATTTCAGCCAGAAAATACCTGAAATCACAGAAAAACACAAAAATTCATAGTAAAGTCCAGAAATATGAATTTTGCCTAGAAACTAATGAAAATAAACTAAAAACCAACTAAAACACACTAAAAACTAAGTAAAAACAATGCCAAAAAGCGTATAAATTATCCGCTCATCACCTGCGGATTTTTTCGACGATATTGTTGGTGCCAAAAAATGTTGTTTCATGCACTATTATCATCAGATTATTCCTACAGTAATTCCAACGGTAATGTCAATTTTTTTTGTCAATTTGAAATAAATGGTGAATTTTAATTTTAAAATTTAAATTTTTCACATAATTAGTGGTCCATTCATAAATAATGAAAAATTTTTATTTAAAATAAATAATACAATGTTTAAATAAATTAAAAGTCAATTACATTAAATAAATACAATGAAATAATAAAACGAAAAACTAATAACTATAGATCTAGGTCGTCGTCGTCGTCGGTCCCGTGGCCCAAAGTCGGCGGCGCAGAAGATGGTGATTTTCGTCTGCCACCAACAGCAAGGCTGCCATCTGTAGCAGAACCGCCGCCACCTGCAGCAGGACTGTTGCCACCAGCAGTGGTACTGCCACTAGCAAGGTTGATGCCATCGGTGCGCATCTGGGCCAGGTACACCTCCATCTGAGCCTCCATATGTTGCATCAGCTCTAACGAATCCCTCCACTCCAGCCAGAGCTCATCCGTAGACGTCGTGCGGTTGAAGATCTCCTGATACCTCTCCTGATAATCGTTAAGCTGTTGAGCTTGCTGCTGAAGGCTGCGTTGGAGCTCCTACACCTACAGCCTGAAATCCACGCCTTCCTCCAGCTCGACGGCTAGACTGGTGGCAGAGCCTGACGACGGCCTCAACGTGGATGTGCGGAGGCTGCTGGCAAAGAAAGACTCCATCCCGTATACATGATTCTTTTACTACGCTGAGGCCTCAAACCGTATCGGGATCGACGACTGAAACTGCAGAGCCATCGGTGGCATCCTCCCCAACTTGTTGAGTCGCGACCTCTAGTCTTTGTGTGTTGAATTCCTGTGTAAGTAACACAAGTTATTGTTATTAGTACGATAGATATACAGTTAATCTTAAGGCTGCACATGGATCGGATAATATCCGCATCCGATCCGAATTTTGCAGATATTATCCGATCCGCACTGTGGTAGGATCGGATAGTGGATTTGGCAGTGATATCCGCGGATCCGATTCGCATATCCGCATATCCGCACATCATATAAATAGCCTAGTTACAAATAAACCCTAATGTAATGTGACCTAACCCTAATGTAATGTTACGGCACTCCTTTCTGGACTTTCCTTTCAGACTCTCACTCAGACTCTCAAACTCTGGCTCTCGCTCTCCTCTCTGACTGGCTCCACCTCGCTCCATCACCGGCGTTCACTGTCCATCAGCGGCGTTCACTCGTCCATCAGAATCTCCTAAGTTCATCGTTTCCTCCAGGCTCCAGCTGCACGCTCGTTGCCTCATCCATTGACGCGATGGACAGTGGTCGTGTTCTCCATAGGGGATTAGGCGCGGTGGTCGTCTCTTCCATCAGCGGCTCAACACGCTCATGGTCTCCTCTAGTGGCGCGATCATCTCCTCCAGAGGTTGTCTCTTCCAGCGGCTTGGTCGTCTCTTCCGTCGGCGGTGGTCGTCTCCTCCAGCGGCTTCATCACTCCGTTAGACCACACGTCCTTCGTCTCCATCGTCTTCACTCTTCAACTCATCAGGTATTATAGGTAATTTATTTTTAATTTATAAATTAAAATGTACCAAGACAAATTAAATATTATTTGTACACAAATTCTTGTAGATTAAAGTACTTGAATAATTGTGTTATTGTGTAATAAATTCTGTAAATTTGAAGGGTTTATTCAATTGTAAACTGATATAGCACTGGGGATTTATATGGTTTATTTGTTTAAAAATTAGAATAGTTTATTTAATTGCGGTCATATGGCACTAAGGGTTTGTAAACTGATATAGTGATATGGTTTATTTGATTGTAGGATTGTTCATCTATTTGAAAATTAGAATGGCTGATAACCAATTGCTTACTAACAACACAAGTGTGAATGAATGGATGGTTGCTGATTCTAACATGTTTTACTAATTTTTCTCACTTGCTATTTCTTAATAGGAATGAATGGTTGCTGATATAGTGTCAATTGGAAGAGATATGTCAATTGGAACTTGCTGAGTTGCTGTTTTAGTATGCTGAGTTGCTGTTTTAGTATGTTTTAGTATGCTGAATTGCTGAGTTACTGTTTTAGTATGTTTTTGTATGTTGAATTGCTGATTTAGTGTGTTGTTTTACCAAGTTTTGTGTTATGAATTTTAGTGTATTATCATGAATTTTATGATATCTTGTTTTTAATTTTTTATGTTGTACTTCAACTTAGAACAATTAAACTTAGATCTTGTGTTATTGTTATTTTTTGTTATTCAAGAAAACTTTTATTGATAATAAGTTATGAGTAAATAGGCTTAAACAGGTGAAAAAATGAATTTTCTGGACATTTTTTTGTAAAAATAGCCAAACAAGGCCTTAAAACAAATTTTTGAATTATGCGGATATACCCGATATCCGATCCGACCCGAAAAGGCGGATATTGTATCCGATCCGTGTGTAGCCCTAGTTAATCTCTAATAATTTTATAGCAGAATATAATCAGATGTATATTTACTCAAATAATGGTCCTGAGACCGCTGACCAGCAAATATCTCTTTGTTCTCCTTCAGCGTGTGGGTGTACTTGAATGTCTCCGCTAACGTTGCCTCGTGATCCAACAACTTCGAATACACATGTTGTATTGAAACAATATGATTAGGATGCCTGTAATGATATGCAGGAGAATATAACTAAGTTATTAACAAAATTAAAGTCACTCTACATACCAGGCCGACCTTAGTCTTCATGAAGGTCGTTGAGTTGCTAGTATACTTAGGGGACCTGGTTGAGGCCCTATTAGCTCTGTTGGTGAGACGCCGATGCTGGAAGCTCTCATCGGTCTCCTAATGAACAAATGGAGCCTTCTTTATGTCTGATCTGAGCCAGGTCATCCAGTGGTCCTGACCTTGACGAACATCATCCAGCATCTGTTGGAGCCGTCGACCCATTCTACGGTCGAATATATTCCTGATGGTAAGGTCGTGTTCAGCATCCCATTTAAAGTGCAGCTGCAACAAAGAAACTTTAGAACTAGTTAAGCAAGATAGAAGATATAAACTAGCTAAAAAGGTTTCAAACTAAACAAAAAAGCAATTACCGCCCATTTATGAAATTATCGCTCCTTGGTCTCAGCGGGGATCTTCGTGTAGTTGGGCCAAGGATGGTTATACATTAGCTTGATGGCATTGGTCATCTCCTGAGTACACGCATTGTTGTTCAGTGGAAACCTAACAACCTAGAAACAAGAATCAACTTATATCCACTAAACATGAATCATAATCATTGAAACTTAAAACAATAACCAGGCAACCAAATCAACCTAAATCCACTAAACAGGAATCAATTTTCAAGAACTTTCAACAATAAAGTTAATCATAATGATTGAAACTTAAAAACACAAACCAGCCAACCAAATCAACCTAAATCCACTAAATAGGAATCAATTTTCAGGAACTTTCAGCAACAACCATAATCATTGAAACATGAAACACTAACCAGGAAATCAAATCAGTCTAAATTCACTAAACAGGAATTAATTTTCAATAACTTTTAACAATAAAGTTAATCATAATCATTGAAACTTAAACACACTAACCAGCCAACCAAATCAACCTAAATCCACTAAACAGGAATCAATTTTCAGGAACGTTCAACAACAACCATAATCATTGAAATAGAAAACACTAACCAGGCAACCAAATAAACCTAAATCTACTAAACAGGAATGAATTTTCTAGAACTTTCAGCAATAAAGTTCATTATAATCATTCAAACTTAAAAATACTAACCAGCCAACCAAATCAACCTAAATCCACTAAACAGGAATCAATTTTTAGGAACTTTCAGCAATAACCATAATCATTGAAATAGGAAACACTAACCAGGCAACAAAATCGCCGAAGACGGAGGCACATGTAGTTGGGGTTAGAGACCATGATGAATGGCTGGTCTGTTAAACCCACAACCTGTGGTATCACCGGGCTGGTTGGAGTAGAAGGAGAGGATCCAGAAGTCTCCGGGTACTGGAAGAAACCCTCCCTCTACCCTAACCACAACTACGACCACGACCAGCAGCCTGATCCGCAGCACCTCTACCTGTCGACATGTCTGCAAATATCAAATTATCAAACAATCTCAGCAATAATGTCTTAGCAAAACAGTCATCAACGCAACAATTAACACAATTAGACAATTCCAAACACTTCAACGATTCAAGACCTAATGTATTGAATCTAACTTAACTTAATCAACCTAAATCCACTAAGATTAGAAAACTAAACTGAACTAACTTTGAAACTGATTCAAAATTAAAATTGAAATTCTAATCAAACCTAAAGTAAATTAAACTAAACTTAAACAATTATCAAACAATCTCAGCAACAATTTCTTAACAAAACAATCATCAACACATCAATTAACACAATTAGACAATTTCAAACACTTGAACAATTTAATGTGTTGAATCTAACCTAACTTAATCAACCTAAATATACTAAGATTAGAAAACTAAACTGAACTAACTTTGAAACTGATTCAAAAATTAAAATTAAAATTTTAATCAACCATAAACTAAATTAAACTAAAATTAAATAATAAGCAAATAATGTCAGCAATAATTTCTCAACAAAACAGTCATCAATGTAACACCCTAATATTCAAATCCTTATGCTCGAGTCATAAGTCAATGATATTACGGTGGTACGACTCTCATGTGGATTTTTAATAAATAAATATAGGTAATTTCGAAAGGAGTATTAATCGAGAAGCCTGAAAAGAGTAGAAATAAAATCGCAAAGACGTATCTCTCACGTTTCGACAACAAAAGATAAACCGTGAAGCCGAAAACGATATACGGACAAGGCGTAGAGGTGATTAAGAGATAGATAACAGATAGATATATATAACATAAGTAAATAGCTACTAGTCGCGACCCACGAAGTTTAGGTCGGCTAGAGTACATTATGAAATTAGTTGACAACAATATATCCTAATCTCTCCCGAAGGAAACATGAGAGCCTCTATAGGCAAATTCAAAGAGTTCAATACAAAATATAAACTTTCCAAAACAAAGGTGGAGAGATTCTAATCAAAACACAAAGTAGAGGAAATAAAGATCTTCGCCGTCTCTCAGACGACCCACAACTCACTTCTGAGCACCTGGACCTGTATCTAAAAAACAAGAGATATATACGGAATGAGAACCCCGGGCCCATGGGTTCCCAGTACGGTAAAAGTGCCAAATAAATTCAATGTACTGCAACAAAAACTCACTAAGCATCCTAAACTTCTTCACCAATTATTCATCCTAGGTTCTCGCTAATCCATGAATAGGTAACTGTCATAAGGGAGTGCTAAATTCAATTCATGTTTCACATGTTTCCCAACTCGCTGACTCTTCCACGAATCAGACTCAAAATCATAAGCAAAACCATCACCAGTTGTTCTGCCTCAGTAGTTCTATATCAATACATCATTATGCAATCGCATCATCAATTCATCCCATCAAGAACAGCCCTCACACCCACCGACACCAGCATGAGGGGCCTCTCAGTTGTACAAACACAAGCAATACATGCAAGTAATACACAAACATGATACAAGTAGAACAAGTAGCATATAGTCAGGTAACATGGCATATATGATGTAGAAATCCAAGACAAATGGTAAACCCAAACAATTCAAACATATGAAAATGATGAATGCCTGCCCTATGGCTGATGATATCATCTGTCGGTTATATAGCCAACCCGACATGTCCTGGTAGCTAACCATTGGACAGAAACACCCCTTGCGGAGTAAGTAGGTTTGAGCTACAACCCCCTTGCTACTGCCCGCTCAACCCAGAGCCAGTGAAATAATCACTACTGCGGCTACTACCCAGGCGGGTGTCTAAAAGCTCAACCTGGAGCGAGTGGATTCACCACTACTACCGCTACTACCCAGGCGTCGCAATCTCTGACCTAGAGCAAGTGGGACGAACCACAACCCTTGCTACTACCCAGGTATCTCAAGCATTGGCCCGGAGCAAGTGGGACGAACCACAACCCTTGCTACTGCCCAGGCATCTCAAACATATATTCATTCAATCTCAATTCATATTATCAACATTCATTGTTACCAAATCTCAAACATTAACTTGGAGCAAGTGGGACGAACCACAACCCTTGCTACTACCCAAGTATCACAAATAAACATTTATTCATAATCACCCTTCATTATTATCAATCCTCAGACAATGACCCGGAGCAAGCGGGACGAACCACGACCCTTGCTACTACCCAGGTATCACAAATATACATTTATTCAAAACCCCACGATTAAACTCGTTTATCATAATCCTCCTTTCCCGTCTCATACCCGGAGCAAGTGGACAACGCCACTGCCTACTACCCGGGGTCGCACATCACATTTCAATATTTTTTCATTATTATCCATTTAACATATTTATTCATTAATCATATATGCATTTATACTCAGCCATAAACAATAATGGCTTTGCCGTAACCCGGCAATAACTCAGCCATCCGGCTCATAGTCCAATCAAGAACGGGCCATTTATCAATAAATATAGCCCTCCGGCTCATGGCATACACGGTACTTCCACCGTCATCCTCCATATCTCACATAATCATCTTTGATCATCATTGATCATAACTTTTCCCCTTGCTTCACTCGCAAGTTACCACATCCCCTAGCTCATTGCTAGGCATATCAGAATGATTTAATACATAAGAGGTGAGATCGGAGGCTTAGAAGTATGAGATTTGGCTTTTAAAACTCAAAATTCAACTTTGGCATGAAAACAGGGCCACGCGTACGCGCACTCCACGCACACGCGTGGATGGCCACAAAACTCATCGACGCGCAAGCGTCATACGCGTGGACGCGCGGGTTGAAAAATAGCCAAACGACGCGCAAGCGTCAGCCACGCGTACGCGTGGGTGCTCTTGCGCCCCAGGCATAAAACTGGCACAACTCTGGCACAACTCTCGGAAAAATAGCTGGGCATTTGGTGCAGCGCATCGACGCGCCCGCGCACACTACGCGCACGCGTGGATAGTGCCTTCTTGAAGAACGACGCATACGCGCCAAGTGCGCCTACGCGTGGAGGGTCATTCTGCTAAAAATTTTCTAAGATAAAAGCTGCAGAATTTACAAATTCAACCCCCAATCTTCCGACGGACATAACTTTCTCATTTTAAATCATTTTTCACCCGTTCTTCAAACGGCATGGACATCCCGGATCCAGTTTCATTTCTAAACAGATTTGGCACAAAACAGAGATCCGTAGTCCAAGTTATGTCCCGTCAAAGTATGCCCAAAAACCATGTTTTCAAACAAAACCACTAGGTGCCATTTTCAAAACAAGCCATTTTCAACTCTTTTCAAAATCAACCAAAACATGCCAATTTCAACCCTTTTTGAAATCAATCAAAATGTACCAAAATCCACATCAAGCCATCCTCAACTCACACATTGACACTTTACCAAAAATTCCCAAAACCACATCTAACCATTTTAACACTTCTCAATCAAATGGCTAAAGGACAAACACAATATCATGTCATACATCCTTCCTCATCCCAATTTCCAATAATACCATTTCCAATCAACCATCATTATACGTAATCAATATCATACTCACTATCACGTGATTTCACCCACAAATCAACCTTAATCATTCCCCAAGCATATATCACAACATACATATCTCTAATGCATCATCATACCATCAAGGCATCAATAATCATAATCACATATATGATCACATAATATATCTCAACCGAACCAAACATACCTCATCTACATAATTTCACCCAAAATTACCAAATTCCACACTTCAACTTTTCAAACCTTATTATTCAATAACCAACCTAATCATTCATATATTCATTATCTGAAATTCATCCAATCACTTGTGCCATCATACAATGCACACATCGACTTACCTTTCTTACCTCTTTTCGGCCTCCGGCCCAAAATTCACGGCCTCCGGCCCAATTTTCACAATTTAAATGCATAAACCACAAATCAATATTCATTACCCAGTACATCAAATTCTCAATACACCAAGCATACAAGGTCACACAATTCTCAACCCAATCATTAATTCACATTACATATCAACTATGCATATTAGTACCAACCATTTACACAATCCAAACTTAATCCTAGGGACATCTAGCCTAGGAATTCTCATCACAACACACGGTACTTAAATGAAACTTAAACCGTACCTCTTGTAGCCAAACCAATTGAGCCTCTTCTTTGAAATTTTTCACCAACCTTAGCTCCAAGCCTTACCAAAGCTCCTCAAGCAATATCAATCTCCCAATTGTGCACCAACATCACCAAATACACTAACATAACCAATGTCACATACATACATCAACCTAGGGCTCATAAAAATGATAAATCACAAGGGTTTGAGCACTTCTTATCTCAGCCCATATAAAGTAGGGATAAAACCCACTTAGAATCCATGTTGGAGTATCCCTAAACACCCAAAATCACAAGATTTCAACACTAACTACCCAAAAACGTGTAACAGTGGGGAATTTCGAAAACTGGGCAGAGATGAATGAAATAATTACCTCCAAACTTAGATAGAATTGTAGAGGATGAGAAGAGCAACGCGTGGCCACAAACGGCTCGTCAATCGGAGCTCCGTAGCTCAAGTTATGGTGGTTTGAAGATCAAAGAGAGTTAGGTTTTCTCTCTTCTCTTCTCTCTTCTCAAATCAGCGCCCCAACCCTTCTTTTTAGGGTAAAATGAGCTGAAATGCTCACAACTAATGTTTATATATGTTGGGTCTTGGGCCACTTAGGCCCGGTTCACTTATTTTTGCCCATCGGCCCAATTTTGGGCCAAAACCTTTAAGATTAGCGCTCTAAATCGCACTTTAAATATTTCTACCTTTCCTAATTATAATTCCTCATTTCTTAATCTTATTTACCCATAATCAATTTCCTCATTTGTAGTACCAGACAGATCTCAGCCGGTACTGCCGGTCAAAATTCCACTGCGCACTTTTACGCATAAAACTATATTTTCCGACTCGGAAAAATTCACTGAATCCAAATATCATATTTAAATTATCAAATTCCAATTGCCAAATCTTCCAACCATATTCACTCCTATTTAACTTATTATTTACTAAATTTTGGTTAGACCGGGTATTACATTCTACTCCCCTAACAGAAATTTTTGCCCTCGAAAATTCCATCCATCACTATCCTCTCCCTCTGCCAAGCCAATTACCACTAATCACAGCTCAACTCCAAGCATAATCTCCAAACTTACTTTCTTATTCTCAAACCTTCGAATTTCTACATGACTTGCTGTTATAAAGTCTCTGACTCATCAATCAAAAACCCCTTTCATTTCTAGAAAGCAAATGAGTTTGAAATAACAATTTAACAAAAATCATGAGAATCCGCTTTCCTTTAATAATCTATAAAAGCATTCGAGACACATCTCTTTCGTTAAAGTTACTCATATAAAAAATTATCCTCAAAACTATAACCAGCACTCTTTCAAATTTTTTGGAGAAAAATTTTCAACAGTACCTCCCCAAAAATTGGAGTTTACCACCCGTCACGGGCTCCCTCAAACCAATCTCAGTACTGCATCTGTATTTCAATTTAGTGGCTTTCACATTCGTCTTTCAAAACCAATCATTATAAATCTCAATCTAATTCTAAGGTCACTATGACCAAACATCATGGTACTCATCTCTCAAACACGACAACTCGCACTCTCTCATCATCTAAATCCAATTATGCATCAATGATAATTTCCTCATCCGTTTCAGAACCATCAAGGCTCACAGCCACAATTAATTCCAATTACCTAGAATCATTATCTGCATAAGCTCACTAAACTTTTAAGTACTCAAAGCATAAAGCATTTCCAATCATGCTCTACTTTTCCTTATTATTACCATACTATGCTAACGCTTTAGCAAGCTTCCGCTATGCCACCTTGATTTCTCGTCAAGTATTAGTTCCATCACTTATTTCCCCAAGTACTAAACCACCACTTAACTTGACCGACAATTCGAATTAACATTTCCAAATCCATCATTTAGGACCCTCCCTTATCTATTTAAATCAAAGGAACTAAAAGTCACGAGTTCAATCCATTTCACCAAAAATCCAGAAATTAACCAACTACATAACAAACACAACACATCATTCTCAACAGAAAGTTATTTACATCACAGGCATTTATCCATTTGTATTAAGGCAATTACCTCAATCTTACTGTCGCAATCGGCCCGCATCCTGACTCTCTCCTTGTTGGCAATTTCTTGATACATGCCCTGGTAACCCGCACTTGTAACATACACCTAACCCCAATCGGCACGGCCTATTTGGGTGATGACTTCCACATCTCTGACAGCTTGAAACATCAGAAGCAGCCGCTGCCCGTTTTCCCTTACCATTCCTTTGGGACTCCTTACTCGTCACAAAGTTATTCTGTCCTTGGGAAAAGTGTTGTACGTATCCTCTCTCCTTAAACTCTCGACCCCTTGGTGCGAATCCTTGGTTGTGCTCTCTATGACTTCCCTTCTCTGCAACCCTCTTTTTCACACACTCTTTAGCAATTCTGCTCTTATTCACTAACTCTGAAAAAGTTCGGATCTCCATTGGTCCCACTGAACTTAAGATGTCACTCCGGAGCCCTCCTTCATACTTAATGCATTTCCTTTCCTCGAAGTCTCCCAGAGCTCCTTGACACATGCGGAAAAACCTGAATAGCTCCTCAAATTTGTCTGTATACTCAGATATGGACATAGCACCTTGCTTTAGCTGCAGTAACTCCAATTCCTTGGCTGTCCTGGCAGAATTCGGAAAGTACTTCTTATAGAATTCCACCTGGAAGGCATCCCAAGTGATATGATCATTCCCCTGTTGCAGGAGACGTCGAGCCTCTTGCCACCAATGCGATGCTTCCCCCGTGAGTAGATAGGTAGCTAATTCAACACGCTGCTCTTCAGGCACCAACTGCGCTTGCAGTGCTCGCTCCATGGCCTGAAACCAAGTATCAGCTTTAGTCGGATTGGTGGTTCCCTTGAACTTAGGTGGATTAACCTTTAAGAAGGTTGCCAGTGTCATCGGGCCCTGAGCTTCCCTTCCGCCATTGCCATTATTGTTCATCTGTTGCCCAAGAGCCTCCGTAGTGGCCTGCATAGCAGCAGCCATATTTTCCAACGCCGCCATAAGGTTTACCGGGTTATTCGGGTTGATTTCCGGTTCCTGCGTATTAGTACGATCTCTTTCACGTCCCCGACCGGGTCCACGAGGTGCCATCTGGTTCCTATACACACCAAACAATCGATATCAAGTTGATCAGTCTCAATATCGAAAGTATAGTGCTTCAAAGTACCAAAGGTACACTCATGGACTTCATGCTAGATGTATCGATTAGATACCCTAACTAGCACAGGCACAGACTCAGAGTATGCATTGAAGCATAAGCAGTTCCATCCCTCAGGCTCACGAGGACGAACTGCTCTGATACCATAATGTAACACCCTAATATTCAAATCCTTATGCTCGAGTCATAAGTCAATGATATTACGGTGGTACGACTCTCAGGTGGATTTTTAATAAATAAATATAGGTAATTTCGAAAGGAGTATCAATCGAGAAGCCTGAAAAGAGTAGAAATAAAATCGCGAAGACGTATTTCTCACGTTTCGACAACAAAAGATAAACCGTGAAGCCGAAAACGATATACGGACAAGGCGTAGAGGAGATTAAGAGATAGATAACAGATAGATATATATAACATAAGTAAATAGCTACTAGTCGCGACCCGCGAAGTTTAGGTCGGCTAGAGTACATTATGAAATTAGTTGACAACAGTATATCCTAATCTCTCCCGAAGGAAACATGAGAGCCTCTATAGGCAAATTCAAAGAGTTCAATACATAATATAAACTTTCCAAAACAAAGGTGGAGAGATTATAATCAAAACACAAAGTAGAGGAAATAAAGATCTTTGCCGTCTCTCAGATGACCCACAACTCACTTCTGAGCACCTGGACCTGTATCTGAAAAATAAGAGATATATACGGAATGAGAACCCCGGGCCCATGGGTTCCCAGTACGGTAAAAGTGCCAAATAAATTCAATGTACTGCAACAAAAACTCACTAAGCATCCTAAACTTCTTCACCAATTATTCATCCTAGGTTCTCGCTAATCCATGAATAGGCAACTGTCATAAGGGAGTGCTAAATTCAATTCATGTTTTACATGTTTCCAACTCGCTGACTCTTCCACGAATTAGACTCAAAATCATAAGCAAAACCATCACCAGTTGTTCTGCCTCAGCAGTTCTATATCAATACATCATCATGCAATCGCATCATCAATTCATCCCATCAAGAACAGCCCTCACACCCACCGACACCAGCATGAGGGGCCTCTCAGTTGTACAAACACAAGCAATACAGGCAAGTAATAAACAAACATGATACAAGTAGAACAAGTAGCATATAGTCAGGTAACATGGCATATATGATGTAGAAATCCAAGACAAATGGCAAACCCAAACAATTCAAACATATGCAAATGATGAATGCCTGCCCTATGGCTGATGATATCATCTGTCGGTTATATAGCCAACCCGACATGTCCTGGTAGCTAACCATTGGACAGAAACACCCCTTGCGGAGCAAGTAGGTTTGAGCTACAACCCCCTTGTTACTGCCCGCTCAACCCAGAGCCAGTGAAATAATCACTACTGCGGCTACTACCCAGGCGGGTGTCTAAAAGCTCAACCTGGAGCGAGTGGATTCACCACTACTGCCGCTACTACCCAGGCGTCGCAATCTCTGACCTGGAGCAAGTGGGACGAACCACAACTCTTGCTACTACCCAGGTATCTAAAGCATTAGCCCGGAGCAAGTGGGACGAACCACAACCCTTGCTACTGCCCAGGCATCTCAAACATATATTCATTCAATCTCAATTCATATTATCAACATTCATTGTTACCAAATCTCAAACATTAACTTGGAGCAAGTGGGACGAACCACAACCCTTGCTACTACCCAAGTATCACAAATAAACATTTATTCATAATCACCCTTCATTATTATCAATCCTCAGACAATGACCCGGAGCAAGCGGGACGAACCACGACCCTTGCTACTACCCAGGTATCACAAATATACATTTATTCAAAACCCCACGATTAAACTCGTTTATCATAATCCTCCTTTCCCGTCTCATACCCGGAGCAAGTGGACAACGCCACTGCCTACTACCCGGGGTCGCACATCACATTTCAATATTTTTCATTATTATCCATTTAACATATTCATTCATTAATCATATATGCATTTATACTCAGCCATAAACAATAATGGCTTTGCCGTAACCCGGCAATAACTCAGCCATCCGGCTCATGGTCCAATCAAGAACGGGCCATTTATCAATAAATATAGCCCTCCGGCTCATGGCATACACGGTACTTCCACCGTCATCCTCCATATCTCACATAATCATCTTTGATCATCATTGATCAAAACTTTTCCCCTTGCTTCACTCGCAAGTTACCACATCCCCTAGCTCATTGCTAGGTATATCAGAATGATTTAATACATAAGAGGTGAGATCAGAGGCTTAGAAGTATGAGATTTGGATTTTAAAACTCAAAAATCAACTTTGGCATGAAAACAGGGCCACGCGTACCCGCACTCCACGCGCACGCGTGGATGGCCACAAAACTCATCGATGCGCAAGCGTCATAGGCGCAGACGCGCGGGTTGAAAAATAGCCAAACGACGCGCAAACGTCAGCCACGCGTACGCGTGGGTGCTCTTGCGCCCCAGGCACAAAACTGGCACAACTCTGGCACAACTCTCGGGAAAATAGCTGGGCATTTAGTGCAGCGCATCGACGCGCCCGCGCACACTACGCGCACGCGTGGATAGTGCCTTCTTGAAGAACGACGCGTACGCACCAAGTGCGCCTACGCGTGGAGGGTCATTCTGCTAAAAATTTTCTAAGATAAAAGCTGCAGAATTTACAAATTCAACCCCCAATCTTCCGATGGACATAACTTACTCATTTTAAATCATTTTTCACCCGTTCTTCAAACGGCATGGACATCCCGGATCCAATTTCATTTCTAAATAGATTTGGTACAAAACAGAGATCCGTAGTCCAAGTTATGTCCCGTCAAAGTATGCCCAAAAACTATGTTTTCATACAAAACCACTAGGTGCCATTTTCAAAACAAGCCATTTTCAACTCTTTTCAAAATCAACCAAAACATGCCAATTTCAACCCTTTTTGAAATCAATCAAAATGTACCAAAATCCACATCAAGCCATCCTCAACTCACACATTGACACTTTACCAAAAATTCCCAAAACCACATCTAACCATTTTAACACTTCTCAATCAAATGGCTAAAGGACAAACACAATATCATGTCATACATCCTTCCTCATCCCAATTTCCAATAATACCATTTCCAATCAACCATCATTATACGTAATCAATATCATACTCACTATCACGTGATTTCACCCACAAATCAACCTTAATCATTCCCCAAGCATATATCACAACATACATATCTCTAATGCATCATCATACCATCAAGGCATCAATAATCATAATCACATATATGATCACATAATATATCTCAACCGAACCAAACATACCTCGTCTACATAATTTCACCCAAAATTACCAAATTCCACACTTCAACTTTTCAAACCTTATTATTCAATAACCAACCTAATCATTCATATATTCATTATCTGAAATTCATCCAATCACTTGTGCCATCATACAATGCACACATCGACTTACCTTTCTTACCTCTTTCCGGCCTTCGGCCCAAAATTCACGGCCTCCGGCCCAATTTTCACAATTTAAATGCATAAACCACAAATCAATATTCATTACCCAGTACATCAAATTCTCAATACACCAAGCATACAAGGTCACACAATTCTCAACCCAATCATTAATTCACATTACAAATCAACTATGCATATTAGCACCAACCATTTACACAATCCAAACTTAATCCTAGGGGCATCTAGCCTAGGAATTCTCATCACAATACACGGTACTTAAATGAAACTTAAACCGTACCTCTTGTAGCCAAACCAATTGAACCTCTTCTTTGGAATTCTTTACCAACCTTAGCTCCAAGCCTTACCAAAGCTCCTCAAGCAATATCAATCTCCCAATTGTGCACCAACATCACCAAATACACTAACATAACCAATGTCACATACATACATCAACCTGAGCACTTCTTACCTCAGCCCATATGAAGTAGGGATAGAACCCACTTAGAATCCATGTTGGAGTATCCCTAAACACCCAAAATCACAAGATTTCAACACTAACTACCCAAAAACGTGTAACAGTGGGGAATTTCGAAAACTGGGCAGAGATGAATGAAATACTTACCACCAAACTTAGATAGAATTGTAGAGGATGAGAAGAGCAATGCGTGGCCACAAACGGCTCGTCAATCGGAGCTCCGTAGCTCAAGTTATGGTGGTTTGAAGATCAAAGAGAGTTAGGTTTTCTCTCTTCTCAAATCAGCGCCCCAACCCTTCTTTTTAGGGTAAAATGAGCTGAAATTCTCACAACTAATGTTTATATATGTTGGATCTTGGGCTCACTTAGGCCCGGTTCACTTATTTTTGCCCATCGGCCCAATTTTGGGCCAAAACCTTTAAGATTAGCGCTCTAAATCGCACTTTAAATATTTCTACCTTCCCTAATTATAATTCCTCATTTCTTAATCTTATTTACCCATAATCAATTTTCTCAGTTGTAGTACCAGACAGATCTCAGCCGGTACTGCCGGTCAAAATTTCACTGCGCACTTTTACGCAGAAAACTATATTTTCCGACTCGGAAAAATTCACTGAATCCTAATATCATATTTAAATTATCAAATTCCAATTGCCAAATCTTCCAACCATATTCGCTCCTATTTAACTTATTATTTACTAAATTTCGGTTAGACTGGGTATTACAATCAACACAATAATTAACACAATTAGACAATTTCAAACACTTCAACAATTCAAAACCTAATGTATTGAATCTAACCTAATTTAATCAACCTAAATCCACTAAGATTAGAAAACTGAACTGAACTAACTTTGAAACTGTTTCCAAAATTAAAATTAAAATTCTAATCAAACCAAAATTAAATTAAACTAAAATTAAATAATTATCAAATAATCTCAGTAACAATTTCTCAGCAAAACAGTCATCAACGCAGTAATTAACATAATTAGACAATTCCAAACACTAACAATTCAAAACTTAATGTATTGAATCTAACCTAACTTAATCAACCTAAATTCACTAAGATTAGAAAATTAAACTGAATTAACTTTGAAACTGATTCAAAATTAAAATTGATATTCTAATCTAACCTAAAGTAAATTAAACTAAAATTAAACAATTATCAAACAATCTCAGTAATAATTTTTCAGCAAAAAGTCATCAACGCAGCAATTAACACAATTAGACATTTCTAAGTGCTTCAACAATTCAAGATCTAATGTATTGAATCTAACCTAACTTAATCAATCTAAATCCACTAAGATTAGAAAACTAAACTGAACTAACTTTGAAACTGATTCAAAATTAAAATTGAAATTCTAATTAAACCTAAAGTAAATTAAACTAAACTTAAAAAATTAACAAACAATCTCAGCAACAATTTCTCAGCAAAATAGTCATCAACGCAGAAATTAACACAATTAGACAATTCCAAATGTTTCAACAATTTAAAACCTAATGTATTGAATCTAACCTAACTTAATCAACATAAATCTACTAAGATTAGAAAACTAAACTGAACTAACTTTGAAACTGATTCAAAATAAAAATTGAAATTCTAATCAAACCTAAACTAAATTAAACTAAAATTAAACAATTAATAAACAATCTCAGCAACAATTTCTCAGCAAAACAGTCATCAACACAGAAAATAACAAAATTAGAAAAATTCAATCACTTTAACAATTCAAAACCTAATGTATTATATCTAACCTAAATTAATCAACCTAAATCCACTAAGATTAGAAAATTAAACTGAACTAACTTTGAAACGGATTCAAAATTAAAATTGAAATTCAAATCAAACATAAACTAAATTAAACTAAAATTAAAGGAATTGGAAGAGTTGCTCAAGAACTTGTAATGAAGAACAGAGTAAGAGATAAGGGAAGAGGTGGATGTTGCAGCCTTGGTCGCCAAAGTTATGATAGAGCTAGATGATGGTGACGACAGATGCTGGTGACGGCGAAGGAGGGAGAGAGAGAGAGAGAGAGAGAGAGAGAGAGAGAGAGAGAGAGAGAGAGAGAGAGAGAGAGAGGAGGGGAAGTAGGAGGCGTCGGCATAAAAGGTTGACTACGACGGGGAGTGGCTGGCGACGGCGGTGGTCCCGACGGCGACGGCAAATGATGGTGACGATAGCTGGAATGCGAGAGAGAGAGGGATGGTGGTGATGGTGGTGACTAGTGAGGGTTCGAATGAGGGGGAAGAAACTCGTGATTTGAATTTACGCCCCTTTTACCATCAGAAAATTCTGGCAGTAAACCATCGCAGGTCACCAAAACGCATTGTTTCACGAAATTGAGTTACCGTTACAAAAATTTGACGATAAACCTGACGGTAAATGATGCATTAAATCTGACGAAAAACAGAATCCGCCGGTAATTACCTAACCTTACGAATTCGACATGGTTACCGCCGGAAAATCTAAAGGTAAATCTGCCGTTACTCTATGATGCTAAATTGGACGGTAAATTCGACCGTTCTCAACATTTTTCTTGTAGTATTAGTAGTAGGGATTTCGGCACTAAATGTTGGTACAAATTACTACTGATATAAATAATACTCGTATAGTATTATATCAGATACTATACAGTACTATTCACCTATATGTATACGAACTATATATTGTTTTTGGTATTATACTATATACATATACGATACTATTAATCTATATTTTTACTATTCAAAAATTCAATTTCATTCATATTTTTCTGCTGTCTATGTTGATTAGCAGATTTAATTTCCTCCAAAGGTGTTTCTATGTCTATCAAAATTTATGTCAAGGTGGACGTTATCAAAAGACAGAATATCATCCACTATTTCTTTACATGGTCATATATCATTATTGGGCAACCAGATGGGGCTCCATCATGTGGCTACGTCAGAAAACTCGTACGAATAATCCAAATTAAAATCCGGGGTAAACGAAATGTAGAAAGCGGCTGATCATATAATATATACAAACAGAAACAAGACTCACCCTAATTTCAAAAGACTACCAGTAAAAAATAGTTGGTAATTACCTTGCTTCTCCAAAAATGACAAAAATTGTCTCAATTGACATTAGGATAGTTTACAACGTCTTTTTCCATGAAAAAAGGAGTTCATTGAATACCTTTCAATGCAAATCTCTCTTGATGCAAGAGTATATATCTTTACATTTGTGTCGTTAATTAAAGTAGTCTAGTTTAAGCATATATTATTATATTGTGTTATGAGGTAGTCCCACATTGCCCGATTCATAAAGGTTTCCCCTCCTTTACTAGTATAAATACGCATATGTACCCTTTTTTCTTACGAAATTGAGTTTATTAAGTTATATATTAAATAAGTTGTGTGCTTATTTTTCTCTAGTCTCTTTGAGAGTAAGAGATACATCCTTGGCTTAGCCAACTAATGTGGGTTCTTGGCTATTTTCATCATAGAGGGATTGTTAACCTCACCAAGATTGGTGATCCACATGACGTCCCGACGTCAGTTTGGTATCAGAGCAAGGTCGATCCTCGACTTGCTCTAGTAAAATTTTATTTGGTTCATGGGTACGGTCTTTAGTACAGTTTTCTCACTATTGGTATGAGTCATCTTCAGTACGGATTATCTGCTGCGAAGCTCTGGGTAATATTGTTCTTTTCTGTTCTTTTGGTGCCTTTTCTGTTGGTGATTATCTTCGTATTATCATCATTGGTGTATTTCTATCATCATTGTGCATCCTCATTATCATCACAACATCAACATCCAAGCATCAGTCTCATTGCATAGTAGTAAAAGATGGCTCCAAAGCATAGAACTACTCAAGAAATTGAAGTGGAGGAATTACGCCGTCAAGTTAAGGAGTTGCAAGAGCAACTTGCAAAATATGAAGCCGCTCAACATAATCATGGGAACCAGACTGAAGACAGTCCTTCTAGCGAAGAGGATAATGCAAATCCATTTCATTATTCTTCTTCATCTGAAGATTTGTTCATATGAAGAGCACGACACAACACAACTCACAAAGCTAAAGACTTATAAATCAAAATTGATATTCCTGAGTTTGAAGGGAAACTCCAACCTGATGATTTCATCGACTGGCTTTGCACAGTGAAAAGAGTGTTCGAGTTAAAAGACATTCCAGATGACAAGCGTGTGAAGCTTGTAGCAATCAAGTTGAAGAAGCACTCATCAGTATGGTGGGAGAATCTCAAGCGTCAGCGAGAAAGAGAAGGAAGAAGAAAGATCAAGACATGGGATAAAATGCGTCGTGAGCTCAAGCGCAAGTTCCTTCCTGAACATTACAGGCTAGTGATAAACCCCATTTGTAGGGTTTATCTTGTATTGAATTTAGGGGATTTTATGACCTTTTACCCACATTTATCCAATGAAATAGCATGCTTTCATGATTGTCTCCTAATTTGTGCTTAAGAGTGAAAACATGCTTTCTAGGTCTTAAAATAGCTAAATTTAATTTGCTTTGATTCTATTAGATGGCTTGATATGTTTGTTAAGTGATTTCAGATTTAGGAGGTAAAGATTAGATCAAGGGAATGAAGGAAAAGCATGTAAAAATAGAGAACTCATGAAGAAATGAAGGAATCGCAAAAGCTGTCAAGCTGACCTCTTCGCACTTAATTGACCATAACTTGAGCTACAGAGATCCAAATGATGCGGTTCTAGTTGCGTTGGAAGGCTAACATCCGAGGCTTCGAAATAATATAAGATTTGCCATAGTTGCATCGCGGATAGGGGAGCGCACACGCACAGTACGTGTACGTGCCGATTTGCATATGATTCATTAAATGCAAATTCGTGGCCAGCGAATTCTAAAGCCTTGTGGGCCCAATCCAACTCATTTATGATGCTATTTAAGCCAAGGATTGAAGGAGAATTGACATATTTTTTACATACTTTTGATCATTAGTTTAGTTTAGGTTAGTTTTAGAGAGAGAAGCTCTCACTTCTCTCTAGGATTAGGATTAGGTTTTAGATCTAGATCTAGTTCTTCTTCTCCCTTCTAATTTTCCTTTTCTTTCCTTAATTGTTCTCTTGTAGATTGTATAATTCTTCTTCTCTTGTAATTCCTTTGTATTGTTAGTTGTAGTTTATGAACTTTCTTTTGTAGATCTACATTTCTTCTTCAATGCAATTGGTAAGTTCTTTGTTGTTTCATAATTGTCTTCCTTTTCTATTGTTGATCTCTTGCTATTCTAGTTAGATCTCTCTTTAATTCTTACAATTCATGTTGTTTACTTTTATTTCCTTCTATGTGTTTGTTAAAATGCTTCTTCTAGTTATGAGTTTACTTTTCTATTATTTTGCCTTTCTATTGTTAATCTCTTACTTTTGTAGTTGTAGATTCCTTTAATTCTTGCAATTTACTATACTTTCCTTATATGCCTTCCAAGTGTTTGATAAAATACTTGGTTGAATTTTCGAATAGAATTTTATGTTCTTGGCTTGGGAAGGTAACTTAGGAAATCTTGAGTTATTAATGTCCAAGTGATTGACGATTGGGAGCCATTAACTCTAGATCTCACTAATTGAATTGGTGGAGAACTAGGACTTATGGACTTGGATTGATATATCTCACTTGATTTTCCTCTACCATTAGTTAGGGGTTAACCTAGTGGGGTTGGTCCTTGCCAATTCTCATGTTGTGGTTAGTGATTAGGATAGAGATCCTTGACCACCAAACCTTGCCAAGACCTTTTTAGTTGTTAGTTTATTTTCATTTCCATTTACTTTTCATGCCTCTCATCCAAAACCCCAAATATAACTCATAACCAATAACAAGACACTTTATTGTAATTCCTAGGGAGAACGACCCGAAGTTCAATACTTCAGTTTATAGATTTTAGGGGTTTGTACTAGTGACAAACAATTTTTTGTATGAAAGAATTTTTGATTGGTTTAGAAACTATACTTTACAACGAGACTTTCTTAGTGAAATTCTAAACCGTCAAAAGTCTCGTCATCAAAATGGCGCCGTTGCCGGGGAGTTGCAATGGTGTTATGTTATTGGTTATTGTACATATGTG
Source organism: Arachis hypogaea (assembly GCF_003086295.3). Taxonomy (NCBI): domain Eukaryota; kingdom Viridiplantae; phylum Streptophyta; class Magnoliopsida; order Fabales; family Fabaceae; genus Arachis; species Arachis hypogaea. The sequence goes on along the minus strand of NC_092052.1, from coordinate 35,127,658 downwards.
AATATTGTGAATAGGTTTATCTTTTGCTTGTTTACTAGTTTAGTTAGTTTTATTTTGTTTCTTCACTATGAATTCTCACTTTGGCTATGAGTTTGGTTCTCACTATGTTGTAGGAAATGTGGACTTTAATGACAACATGTGTCAAAGATGGAACCAACAAAGATATAGGAGCCTCAAGAGATTGATCACTCCTATTGGCAACAACCTCTGGATGCATATAGGTATAATTTCCATCCTAATGCATGTCAATTCAAGGCCTATGGTGAAACTTTATGTGAAAATCAACTACCACCATCATATGCCTATGACTCTTATCCTCAACATGAACCTCAACCATTCTCACAAGCTTCTCATTACCAAACACCTTCCTATGATCCATATCCATCACATGACCAATCACCCATACCACATCCCTATGACCATTATGAGAAAGAACCTTTGAAACCACCACAACCCTATCATGACTACTATGAAGAACCACCTCAATACTCACCATCTCCATACCCCTACCAAGAAGAACCACCTTCCTACTATGAATCCTCCTTCCAAAATCATGAACCTTCCTATCCACCCCAAGCCCCAATAGATGATTCTCTCACCTTGCTACTTCAAGGACAAGCGGATATGCAAAGGAACACCCTAGAGTTTGTGACTAACTTGACCAAGGTAGTGCATACTTTAGCCTACCAATGCTTGAACACTCAAGGTGCTTCCATATCCACATGTGAAGAATCAATTGAAGAGCATAGCATGAAGGAGAGATTGAAAATTCTGGTGGAAAATGAGGGACGCCACTTTGTGTTAGAACAATTGGAGGAGCCTATGGTTATTAAAGAAAAGGAAGAAGTGGTTGAAGATTTAGGAGATGTTGAAAGTCCATGGGAATTTAGCATCATGGAGCACTCTTCCAAGAAGCTTGATATTGATCTTGAGGAGGATGTGCAACCTCCAAGGCATATCTTAGTTGGAGACTTGAAAGAGGTTTGTCAAGAGATGGATTCAATCATGGATGAATTCCTATCTACAATTGAAGCCTTTTCCATTGGACATGAAATTGAAATTATAGAAGAATGTGCACAACCCCCCATAACTTTGGTGAGCAATGAAGAAGAGAGTGAATCGGAAGAGAGCTACCAAGGGGAAAAAGTTGGCATGGTGTATATCAAGATTGAAGAATATGAAGAGGTTGATCAAGAGATGGATTCATTCATCAATGAATTCCTATCCAAAATTGAATCACCTCTCATTGAGCAAGAAATCGAAGTTCTTGAAGACAACACCAAGCCAAGTGATAAAGGGGAAAAGGTTGCAAGTGAAGAAGCTTGCGAAGAGGTGGAGATAGTCAAGGAAGAGCACAAGGGAGTGGAGCTTGCAAGATCATTGGGACCACCCCTACCTAAGTCACCATCCTACACAACATTCAAGTGGGTAAAATTCTTATCCCTAAGCTTTACTTTCTCACTTGAATATGGTTTGATTGAAAATGATGGTCAACTTAGAGCTCTTTGTGGAGTTAAGAGTAGGAAATAGTTGTGTAGTGGTTGGAAACGTCATTCTAAGCTTATGATGGTTGCAAGCTCAAAATTCAAGAGCAATGGTTGGTGTGGAACCAAATTGCATGGGTCTAAAAAGTTGTTTGGAAGCCTCTTTGAGAATTCCAAGGCCATGCCACCCGGATGGAATAATGATGACCAACTCAAGGACGGGTGTCAAAACAAAGTGTGGGATCCTAGATCGCACAAGGAAAATCAAATTTGGGAGCTCATGGTTTGTGAAGAACTCCATCAAAGCTTGAAGATATTAAAATTGAAGAATGGAGCTTATTGGAGATTCAAGCATTGGTGGATGTTCAAGGATATTTTCAAGCACAAGCCACCTTGAGAGGAGCTCCCCATAAGTCCAACTTAAGGACAATAAATAAAAGTGCTAGGTGGGAGACACCCCACCATGATAAACTCTTTTCATTTTTCTCTTTTGCACATATTGGTTAAAATAGTTTAATTTCATGTTTTGGTTGATTTGTTGAGTATAATTGGTAGTTTAGTATGTTAAATAAGGTTTTATGGTGTTTTGGTAGTTGTTTGGAGGTTTGGAATGCTTGGATTGGCGTAAAAACATAGAAAATTTTGAAAAAAAAATAGAACACCATCTGCGCGTATGCGCACTGCGCTCGTACGCATGCATCAAGCATTTTCGCCTATCCACGCAGACGCGCCATGTACGCGTATGTGTGGATTGAGAAATTCCACCCCAAGCCAAAAACCCGAGAGTTGTGCGAATGCTGCGCTAGCATTGTGCCTTTCGAACAAACCAACTCGCGCGTATGCGCACTTGACGCGTACGCGCCACTCTCGAAATAAGCCATCGACGTGGACACGCCATGTGCGCGTATGCGTCGCGTCCATTGCACCACCATCCGCGTGCGCGTGCCATGCGTGCGTACGTGGTGCACGAAATTGTGATCTCTGGTAATGGCTCCAAAAACTTGGTGCTCTAATCTTAATTCATAATTTGTCACAACTTCGATACAACTAACCAGCAAGTGCACTGGGTCGTCCAAGTAATAAACCTTACGTGAGTAAGGGTCGTTCCCACGGAGATTGTTGGTATGAAGCAAGCTATGGTCACCTTGTAAATCTTAGTCAGGCGGATAATAATTGATTATGGAGTTTTCGAAAATAATACTAATTAAACAGAAACTAAGGATAGAAATACTTATGTAAATCATTGGTGAGAATTTCAGATAAGCGTATGGAGATGCTTTCGTCCCTCTGAACCTCTGCTTTCCTGCTGTCTTCATCCAATCAGTCTTACTCCTTTCCATGGCAAGCTTTATGCAAGGGCATCACCGTTGTCAGTGGCTACAATCCCCTCCTCTTGTGAAAATGGTCCAAATGCTCTATCACGGCACGACTAATCATCTGAGGTTCCCGATCATACTGGAATAGGATTTACTATCCTTTTGCGTCTGTCACTACACCCAGAACTCGCGAGTTTGAAGTACGTCACAGCCATCCCTTCCCGGATCCTACTCGGAATACCACAGACAAGGTTTAGACTTTCCGGACCTCAGGAATGGCCATCCATGGGTTCTAACTTATACCACGAAGATCCTGATTAAGAGATTCAAGAGATATTCATTCTAGCTTGTTTGCATGTAGAACGGAAGTGTTTCTTAGGCACGCGTTCATAAGGGAGAATGTTGATGAGCATCACATAATCATCACATTCATCATGTTCTTCGGTGCGAATGGATATCTTAGAAGTGGAATAAGTTGAATTGAATAGAAAGACAGTAGTACTTTGCATTAATCTTTGAGGAACAGCAGAGCTGTACACCTTAATCTATGGAGTGTAGAAACTCTACCATTAAAAATACATAAGTGAAAGGTTCAGGCATGGCCGAGAGGCCAGCCCCCAAACGTGATCTAAGATAGCATACAACTGATCAAAGATATCTAATACAATAGTAAAAGGTCCTATTTATAATAAACTAGCTACTAGGGTTTACAGAAGTAAGTAATTGATGCATAAATCCACTTCCGGGGCCCACTTGGTGTGTGCTTGGGCTGAGCTTGAAGTCTACACGTGGAGAGGTTATTCTTGGAGTTGAACGCCAGCTTTTGTGCCATTTTGGGCGTTGAACTCCACTTTGCAACTTGTTTCTGGCGTTGGACGCCAGAATTGGGCAGAGAGCTGGCGTTGAACGCCAGTTTGCGTCGTCTAAACTTGGGCAAAGTATGAACTATTATATATTGCTGGAAAGCTCTGGATGTCTACTTTCCAACTCAATTGGAAGCGCGCCATTTTGAGTTCTGTAGCTCCAGAAAATCCATTTTGAGTGTAGGGAGGTCAGAATCCAACAGCATCAGCAGTCCTTCTTCAACCTCTGAATCTGATTTTTGCTCAAGTCCTTCAATTTCAGCCAGAAAATACCTGAAATCACAGAAAAGCATATAAATTATCCGCTCATCACAACACCAAACTTAAATTGTTGCTTGTCCCCAAGCAACTGAAAATCAAATAGGATAAAAAGAAGAGAATATACTATAAATTCCAAACTTTCAATGAAACATAGCTCCAATCAGATGAGCGGGAGTTATAGCTTTTTGCCTCTTGAATAGTTTTGGCATCTCACTTTATCCATTGAGGTTCAAAATGATTGGCATCTATAGGAACTCAGAGTTTAGATAGTGTTATTGATTCTCCTAGTTCACTATGATGATTCTTGAACACAGCTATTTTATGAGTCTTGGCCGTGGCCCTAAGCACTTTGTTTTCCAGTATTACCACCGGATACATAAATGCCACAGACACATAATTGGGTGAACCTTTTCAGATTGTGACTCAGCTTTGCTAAAGTCCCCAAGTAGAGGTGTCCAGGGTTCTTAAGCACACTCTTTTTTTTTTTTTGCTTTGGACCTTGACTTTAACCGCTCAGTCTCAAGTTCTCACTTGACACCTACACGCCACAAGCACATGGTTAGGGACAGCTTGGTTTAGCCGCTTAGGCCAGGATTTAATTCCTTTAGGCCCTCCTATCCACTGATGCTCAAAGCCTTGGGATCCTTTTTATTACCCTTGCCTTTTGGTTTTAAGGGCTATTGGCTTTTTGCTCTTGCCTCTTGGTTTTAAGAGCTTTTGGCTTTTTCTGCTTGCTTTTTCTCTTTTTTTTTTCCGCCTATTTTTTTCTCTTTTTTCTGCAAGCTTTGTTCTTTGCTGCTTTTTCTTGCTTCAAGAATCATTTTTATGATTTTTCAGATTATCAAATAACATGTCTCCTTATCATCATTCTTTCAAGAGCCAACATATTTAACATTCTTAAACCCCAACTTCAAAAGACATATACACTGTTCAAGCATACATTTAGAAAACAAGAAGCATTGTCACCACATCAATATAATTAAACTACGTTCAAGGGTAAATTCAAAACTCATGTACTTCTTGTTCTTTTGAATTAAAACATTTTTCATTTAAGAGAGGTGATGGATTCATAGGACATTCATAACTTTAAGACATAGTTACTAACTACTAATGATCATGTAATGAAGACACAGACATGGATAAGCACTTAACATTAAGAAAACGAAAAACAGAAAATAAGAACAAGGAATGAGTCCACCTTAGTGATGGTGCCGTTTCCTTCTTGAGGAACCAATGATGTCCTTGAGCTCTTCTATGTCTCTTCCTTGTCTTTGTTGCTCCTCCCTCATTGCTTTTTGATCTTCTCTTATTTCATGAAGGATGATGGAGTGCTCTTGATATTCCACCCTTAGTTGTCCCATGTTAGAACTTAATTCTCCTAGGGAGGTGTTTGATTTGCTCCCAATAGTTTTGTGGAGGAAAATACATTTGAGGCATCTCCGGGATCTCATGGTGATGAGCTTCCTGCGCCTCTTGAGCTCCATGAATGGGCTCTCTTTCTTGCTCCATCTTTTTCTTAGTGATGGGCTTCTCTTCCTTAATGGGAATGTCTCCTTCTATGAAAGCTCCAGCTGAGTAACATAGATGGCAAATAAGATGAGGAAAAGCTAGCCTTGCCATGGGGGATGACTTTTCGGCTATTTTGTAGAGTTCAAGGGAGATGACTTCATGAACCTCTACTTCCTCTCCAATCATGATGCTATGAATCATGATGGCCTGATCCACAGTAACTTCAGATCGGTTGCTAGTGGGGATGATGGAGCATTGGATGAATTCCAACCATCCTCTAGCCACAGGCTTGAGGTCCAATCTTCTTAGTTGAACCGGCTTGCCTTTGGAGTCAATCTTCCATTGAGCTCCTTCCACACATATGTCCATGAGGACTTGGTCCAACCTTTGATTAAAGTTGACCCTTCTAGTGTAGGGGCGTTCATCTCCTTCCATGTTTGGCAAGTTGAACGCCAACCTCACATTCTCCGGACTAAAATCTAAGTATTTCCCCCGAACCATTGTAACATAGTTCTTTGGATCCGGGTTCTTACTTTGATCATGGTTCTTGGTGATCCATGCATTGGCATAGAACTCTTGAACCATTAGGATGCCGACTTGTTGGATGGGATTTGTTAGAACTTCCCAACCTCTTCTTTGAATTTCATGTCGGATCTCCGGATACTCATTTCTTTTGAGTTTGAAAGGGACCTCGGGGATCACCTTCTTCTTGGCCACAACATCATAGAAGTGGTCTTGATGGGCTTTGGAGATGAACCTTTCCATCTCCCATGACTCAGAGGTGGAAGCTTTTGTCTTTCCTTTTCCTTTTCTAGAGGATTCTTCGGTCTTAGGTGCCATCAATGGTAATGGAAAAACAAAAAGCTTATTCTTTTACCACACCAAACTTAGAATTTTGCTCGCCCTCGAGCAAGAAAAGAAAGAATAGATGGAGAAGAAGAAGAAAATATGGAGAAGAGGGGGGAGGTGTATTCGGCCAAGAAGAGAAGAGAGGGTTGTGTTGTGTGAAAATGAGGAAGAATGGAAGGCTTTATGTAGGGAAGGGGGGGTTAAAGTTCGGCCATTTAGGGTGGGTTGGGTGGGAAATTGATTTTGAATTTTGAAGGTAGGTGGAGTTTATGAGGTAGGTTTATGGGGAAGAGTGGATGGATGTGAGTGATTAATGGAAAACAGAAGGGATGATCATGAATGGAGAGAGAGATGATGAGGTAGGTGGGGATCCTGTGGGGTCCACAGATCCTGAGGTGTTCAAGGATTTACAACCTTGCACCAATTTAGGCATGTAAAATGTCCTTGCACACAACTCTGGGCGTTCAGCGCCAGGTTGGTGCCCATTTTGGGCGTTCAACGCCCATTTGTTGCCCATTTCTGGCGTTGAACGCCAGAACCATGCTTGTTCTGGGCGTTCAGCGCCAGCTCCTCTCCAGGGTGCAGTTCTGGCGTCCAGTGCCCAGATGCTACCCATTTTGGGCGTTCAGTGCCCAGACACTGCCCATTTTGGGCGTTCAGCGCCAGAACCATGCTCTGTTCTGGCGTTGAACGCCAGGCAGGTGCTTCTTCCAGGGTGTGATTTTTCTTCTACTGTTTTTGATTCCGTTTTTAATTTTTATATTTATTTTGTGACTCCACATGATCATGAACCTATAAAGACATATAACTAAGAAAAATATAGTTAGATAAATAAAAATTGGGTTGCCTCCCAACAAGCGCTTCTTTAATGTCAATAGCTTAACAGTGGGCTCTCATGGAGCCTCACAGATGTGCAGAGCTTTGTTGAGACCTCCCAACACCAAACTTAGAGTTTGGATATGGGGGTTTGACACCAAACTTAGAGTTTGGTTGTGGCCTCCCAACACCAAACTTAGAGTTTGACTGTGGGGGCTTTGGTTGACTCTGCTTTGAGAGAAGCTTTTTCTGCTTCTTCTCCATGGATGCAGAGAGAGATCCTTGAGTTGTAAATACAAGGTTGTCCTTATTTAATTGAAGGATCAATTCTCCTCTGTCCACATCAATCACAGCTCTTGCTGTGGCTAGGAAAGGTCTTCCTAGGATGATGGATTCATCCTCTTCCTTTCCAGTATCTAGGACTATGAAATCAGCAGGGATGTAAAGGCCTTCAACCTTTACTAACACGTCCTCTACTTGTCCATAAGCCTATTTTCTTGAATTGTCTGCCATCTCTAATGAGATTTTAGCAGCTTGCACCCCATAGATTCCCAGTTTCTCTATTACAGAGAGGGGCATGAGGTTTATTCCTGAACCAAGGTCACACAGAGCCTTAAAGATCATGGTGCCTATGGTACAAGGTATTATGAACTTTCCAGAATCCTGTCTCTTCTGAGGCAATGTCAGTTGATCCAGATCACTTAGTTCATTGGTGAACAAGGGAGGTTCATCTTCCCAAGTTTCAATACCAAATAATTTGGCATTCAGCTTCATGATTGCACCAAGAAACTTGGCAGTTTGCTCTTCAGTAACATCCTCATTTTCTTCAGAAGATGAATACTCATCAGAGCTCATGAAGGGCATAAGGAGGTTCAATGGAATCTCTATGGTCTCTAGATGAGCCTCAGAGTCCTTTGGTTCCTCAGAGGGAAGCTTTTTATTGATCACTGGATGTCCCAGGAGGTCTTCTTCACTGGGATTCACGTCCTCCTCTCCCTCTTTGGGTTCGGCCATTTTGGTAATATCAATGGCCTTGCGCTCTCTCTTTGGATTTTCTTCTGTATTGCTTGGGAGAGTACTGGGAGGGGTTTCAGTGATTCTTTTACTCAGCTGGCCCACTTGTGCTTCCAAATTTCTAATGGAAGACCTTGTTTCATTCATGAAACTTACAGTGGCCTTGGATAGATCAGAGACTAAGTTTGCTAAGCTAGATGGATTCTGCTCAGAATTCTCTGTCTGTTGCTGAGTAGATGATGGAAAAGGCTTGCTATTGCTAAACCTGTTTCTTCCACCATTATTAAAGCCTTGTTGAGGCTTTTGATCCTTCCATGAGAAATTTGGATGATTTCTCCATGATGAGTTATAGGTGTTTCCATAAGGTTCACCTAAGTAATTCACCTCTGCTATTGCAGGGTTCTCAGGATCATAAGCTTCTTCTTCAGAAGATGCCTCTTGAGTACTGTTGGATGCAGCTTGCATTCCATTCAGACTCTGAGAAATCATATTGACTTGCTGAGTCAATATTTTGTTCTGAGCCAATATGGCATTCAGAGTATCAATTTCAAGAACTCCCTTCTTCATAGGCGTCCCATTATTCACAGGATTCCTCTCAGAAGTGTATATGAACTGGTTATTAGTAACCATGTCAATGAGTTCTTGAGCTTCTGCAGGCGTTTTCTTTAGGTGAATGGATCCACCTGCAGAAGTATCCAATGACATCTTTGATAGCTCAGATAAACCATCATAGAATATATCCAGGATGGTCCATTCTGAAAGCATGTCAGAAGGACACTTTTTGGTCAGCTGCTTGTATCTTTCCCAAGCTTCATAGAGGGATTCACCTTCTTTCTGTCTGAAGTTTTGAACATCCACTCTAAGCTTGCTCAGCTTTTGAGGAGGAAAGAACTTGGCTAAGAAAGTCGTGACCAGCTTATCCCAAGAGTTCAGGCTGTCTTTGGGTTGAGAGTCCAACCACACTCTAGCTCTGTCTCTTACAGCAAAAGGGAAAAGCATGAGCCTGTAGACTTCAGGATCTACTCCATTAGTCTTAACAGTATCACAGATCTGCAAGAATTCAGTTAAGAACTGAAAAGGATCTTCAGATGGATGTCCATGAAACTTGCAGTTCTGCTGCATCAGAGAAACTAGCTGAGGTTTCAGCTCAAAGTTGTTTGCTCCAATGGCAGGAATGGAGATGCTTCTTCCATGTAAATTAGAATTTGGTGCAGTAAAGTCACCAAGCATTCTCCTTGCATTATTGTTGTTGGGTTCGGCTGCCATCTCCTTTACTTGTTCGAAATTTTCAATAAGGTTGTCTCTGGATTGTTGTAATTTAGCTTCTCTTAGTTTCCTCTTCAGAGTCCTTTCAGGTTCTTGATCAGCTTCAACAAGAATGCCTTTTTCTTTGTTCCTGCTCATAAGAAAGAGAATAGAACAAGAAAAGAAGAGGAATCCTCTATGTCACAGTAAAGAGGTTCCTTAATGTTAGTAGAAAAAGAAAAGGAATAGGGGTGAAGAAGAATGAAGAATCCAAACACAAGGGTAAGGATAGGAGCAGTGAATTGAGATGAGGAGATGTTAGTAGATAAATAAATAAATAGAATAAGATGAGAGAGGGAGAATTTTCGAAAATAATTTTTGAAAAAGAGTTAGTGATTTTCGAAAATAATTTTTGAAAAAGGTTAGTAATTTTCGAAAATTAAAATCCAAAATTAAAAAGAAGTTTTGAAAAAGAGAGGAGATATTTTCGAAAATTAGAGAGATAGCGTTAATTAGGTAGTTTTGAAAAAGGTAAGAAACAAACAAAAAGTTAGTTAGTTAGTTGAAACAAATTTTGAAAATCAATTTTGAAAAGATAAGAAGATAAGAAGTTAGAAAAGATATTTTGAAATCAAATTTTTGAAAAAGGTAAGAAAAGAAGATATTTTTTTTTGAAAAGACATGATTGAAATTAGTTTTGAAAAAGATTTGATTTTTTTAAAATCACAATTAATGACTTGATTCACAAGAAATCACAAGATATGATTCTAGAACTTAAAGTTTGAATCTTTCTTAGCAAGTAAGTAACAAACTTGAATTTTTTGAATCAAAACATTAATTGGTGATGTTATTTTCGAAAATTATGTGATAAAGATAAGAAAAAGATTTTTTGAAAAACATTTTTATAATTTTCGAAAATAACTAAGAAAAATGAAAAAGATTTGATTTTTGAAAAAGATTTTGAAAAAGATGAGATTTTTTTAAATTGAAAATTTGATTTGACTCATAAAAATAACTAGATTTTTTTTAAAAAAATTTTTGAAAAAGTCAAATCTAATTTTCGAAATTTTAAGAGAGAAAAAGGGAAAGATATTTTTTTGATTTTTGAATTTTTAATGATGAGAGAGAGAAACATGAAAATGATGCAATGCATGAGAATTTTAGATCAAAACATGTGATGCATGCAAGAATGCTATGAATGTCAAGATGAACACCAAGAACACTATGAAGATCATGATGAACATCAAGAACATATTTTTGAAAAAATTTTAATGCAAAGAAAACATGCAAGACACCAAACTTAGAAATCTTTAATGCTTAGGCACTTAAGAATTCAAGAATGCATATGAAAAACAAGAAAAGACACAAAACATGCAAATGCAAAGATCAAACAAGAAGACTTACTAAGAACAACTTGAAGATCATGAAGAACACTATGAATGCATGAGAGTTTTCGAAAAATGCAAGATGAGCATGCAATTGACACCAAACTTATAATATGACTCAAGACTCAAACAAGAAACAAAAAAAAATATTTTTTTTTTATGATTTTATGATTTTTTTGTATTTTCTTTTTAATTTTTCGAAAATCATTTTGAAAAAGAAAAATAAGGATTCCAAAATTTTTAATATGAATTCCAGGAATCTAGCATTCTTATTCTAAAGCTCCAATCAAAGGGTCAGGCATGGCTGAATAGCCAGCCAAGCTTTAGTATGTAACAGGTAGATCATGAACAGCAGTAGGTGGATTAGCACCAACTAGCTTGCTCTTGATAACAAATTGGAAGCCTTAGTCCAAATGAATTTAGACAAGGCTTTACAGCCAGCCAGGCTTCACATGGTTCATGAAACACTGGAATTCATTCTTAAAAATTTTGAATAAAATTATAAAATTTTTGGAAAACATTTTTTTATTTTAAAATTTTTTTTCGAAAACAAAGGAGAAAATTTTGAAAGATTTTTGAAAAATTTTTAAAAAGAAAACAAAAAGAAAATTACCTAATCTGAGCAACAAGATGAACCGTCAGTTGTCCAAACTCGAACAATCCCCGGCAACGGCGCCAAAAACTTGGTGCACGAAATTGTGATCTCTGGTAATGGCTCCAAAAACTTGGTGCTCTAATCTTAATTCATAATTTGTCACAACTTCGATACAACTAACCAGCAAGTGCACTGGGTCGTCCAAGTAATAAACCTTACGTGAGTAAGGGTCGATCCCACGGAGATTGTTGGTATGAAGCAAGCTATGGTCACCTTGTAAATCTCAGTCAGGCGGATAATAATTGATTATGGAGTTTTCAAAAATAATACTAATTAAACAGAAACTAAGGATAGAAATACTTATGTAAATCATTGGTGAGAATTTCAGATAAGCGTATGGAGATGCTTTCGTCCCTCTGAACCTCTGCTTTCCTGCTGTCTTCATCCAATCAGTCTTACTCCTTTCCATGGCAAGCTTTATGCAAGGGCATCACCGTTGTCAGTGGCTACAATCCCCTCCTCTTGTGAAAATGGTCCAAATGCTCTGTCACGGCACGGCTAATCATCTGAGGTTCCCGATCATACTGGAATAGGATTTACTATCCTTTTGCGTCTGTCACTACGCCCAGCACTCGCGAGTTTGAAGTACGTCATAGCCATCCCTTCCCGTATCCTGCTCGGAATACCACAGACAAGGTTTAGACTTTCCGGACCTCAGGAATGGCCATCCATGGGTTCTAACTTATACCACGAAGATCCTGATTAAGAGATCCAAGAGATATTCATTCTAGCTTGTTTGCATGTAGAACGGAAGTGTTTGTCAGGCACGCGTTCATAAGGGAGAATGTTGATGAGCGTCACATAATCATCATATTCATCATGTTCTTGGGTACGAATGGATATCTTAGAAGCAGAATAAGTTGAATTGAATAGAAAGACAGTAGTACTTTGCATTAATCTTTGAGGAACAGCAGAGCTCTACACCTTAATCTATGGAGTGTAGAAACTCTACCGTTGAAAATACATAAGTGAAAGGTTCAGGCATGGCCGAGAGGCCAGCCCCCAAATGTGATCTAAGATAGCATACAACTGATCAAAGATATCTAATACAATAGTAAAAGGTCCTATTTATAATAAACTAGCTACTAGGGTTTACAGAAGTAAGTAATTGATGCATAAATCCACTTCCGGGGCCCACTTGGTGTGTGCTTGGGCTGAGCTTGAAGTCTACACGTGGAGAGGTCATTCTTGGAGTTGAACACCAGCTTTTGTACCATTTTGGGCGTTGAACTCCACTTTGCAACTTGTTTCTGGCGCTGGACGCCAGAATTGGGCAGAGAGCTGACGTTGAACGCCAGTTTGCGTCATCTAAACTTGGGCAAACTATGGACTATTATATATTGCTGGAAAGCCCTGGATGTCTACTTTCCAACGCAATTGGAAGCGCGCCATTTTGAGTTCTCTAGCTCCAGAAAATCCATTTTAAGTGCAGGGAGGTCAGAATCCAACAGCATCAGCAGTCCTTCTTCAACCTCTGAATTTGATTTTTGCTCAAGTCCTTCAATTTCAGCCAGAAGATACCTGAAATCACAGAAAAACACACAAACTCATAGTAAAGTCCAGAAATGTGAATTTAACATAAAAACTAATGAAAACATCCCTGAAAGTAACTAGATTCTACTAAAAACATACTAAAAATAATGCCAAAAAGCGTATAAATTATCCGCTCATCAGTACGCGCGGATGTCCTTCCTTCAACACATCTCTTTTCTTCTCCTCTTTCCATTTCTTTCCTTCTCCTTTCTTCTTCCCTTCTTCTACCCCTCATCCAACACTCCCAAACACCATTGATAACCATTTATTTTAGTTAGTTAATTAGTTAATTAGTTAGTTAGTTGATTAGTTAGTTTTAGTTAGTTTTCATTTCATTTTCTCTTTTTCATTGTAAGTGTTGGATTGTTATTCTTGTTTACCATTAATTGCTGCTGAGTATTAAAAAGGGATGTTATCTTAACATCATTATGTTTATACTCTTTGTTGGATTCTATTGTTGAGGTTATATTTTGCTACTTGGTTTTGAGTTTTTTCATGCCTACCTTTTAAGAATACCAAGTGATGAGAATTGCCCTCGAGCTTGTAACTGTTCTTGAATTGTATGATTTGGCCACCATGTGATTTGAACCCTATTCTTTGATTAGGCAATCTCTTGATATTGGATGTTGAGCATTTACTTCAATGCATTGTGTTTCATGATTATATGCATCCATAGCTTTTAGCTTGAATGCTTTCATGCTTCTTTAATGCTTGTTTTCCCTTACAAGTTCACTTAAAGCATCTCAAGCATACTAGAATGAGTAAAGTGCATGCTTCTTTAGTGACATAGCCTTTATGCTAATGTGTGTTCTAAACCGCGCGCAATTTAGAATTCACACACTTATTTGTCATTAATGTCACACTAATTCACTCACTCAATTCTAGTGATTAGTACCTCATTCCCAACAATGTATGCCTCTTTGTTTTTGTGTTCTCTCATCTTATGGTGTTATATTTTTGTTTTTTCATGAATGATGCACCGCAAGCAAACAAATGGAAGCAGAAAAAAGAAAACGCAGTAACTGGTTGATCTACCAGCTGAAGGTAGCAATCCGGAAAGTCGCCATACCCCCTTGCTCATCTTTGAGTGCACCGAGGACGGTGCAAACTTTTAAGTGTGGGGAGGTCGTCCGACCGGTCGGCGATTTTGGGTGACAAGCTTCTAATCCCAACACTTTTGCATTTTATTTTTTAGGTTTTTAGGATTTTTAGTTTTATTTTCTTATTTTTGCATATATATATATATATATATCAAGGTTGCGAGAACCGGACCGGTAAATAAACCGGTGAGGTTACTGGTTTAATGGTTCATTGGTTCGACCGGGGTTCAACCGGTTTAATTAAATATTAAATAAAATTATTAAAAAACCTAAAAATAATTTTAAATATATAAATTTAATAATTTCTAACTTAATAAAATTTAAAATTTCACATAATAAATTATCCATAACTTAATATTAGAGGTTCACAAAAATTTCAAACATCAAAGTTTATAACTAAACAAAAAAAAACGCACATAATGACAAACCCATAATGTTCTACAGGCACAAAATAGTGACTCTTTCAAATAATGTACTTATTTGGCCATAGCACTTATCTCAACAAATCAAAATTCCCTACCATGTTGCTAATATCCAGATTTGAGCATTATATGACTAAGTATTAACCTTGTAAACAGATCCAAAACCGCCTTTTTCCAATATGTTATTGGTCGAGAAGTTGTTGGTTGCAGAAATAAGTGTAGCCATATCAAAATATGGTAGATCTAGTTCTTCCTCGTGATGCTCTTCTGGGTTGCCTCTCATGTTCCATGCAAAAGAAGCATTGTGCAATACATGACAAGCTTATTATCATTTAGTAATAGAGTAACACTGTGTCTATGGTGCATGTATCCTCCAAACCCAAATATAAGATACATTTATCGTCAGTATAAATTTTTCAACTATAAACCCATAACTGAGATTATATTTTGCTGTTATCATTTAAATCTCTCTCATCATGTTAGATATATTTCATGATATTATCCAGTCATTCATGGGGCTAGAATCATTCGAAGATTAATGTTGCAAGATATGAAGTTACATAAAGCAGAACTAAATAGCAAACACAACAAAATTAACAAATTTTCCATTCAAGAAATTCAAAATTAGCAAACACACAAAATCAACAGTAAGCAGCATAACTAAATCAATAATTAGTTTCCCATTCAACAAATTGACAAATTATCAAGCCGAATAATCTCCAGAACAAGTTCAAGAATAGAAAATCACTGTAAAAAAAATTAAAGACAACCGACCAACAACAGCATAACAGAATCAAGAATATCATCAACAATCTTAGACTACGGTGATAACAACAATAATTGAAGAAAAAAAATTAAAAAAATAATTACAGTAAAAAAAACCTTCTCTTCTAGAGCACAGAGGTGAGGGAGCACAACGGAAGGCTGGACGCGGCAGAACTAGAGAAGAGGTGGCCTGGACCACCGCAGAACTGGAGAAGAGGTGGCCTGTACCGCCACGGAACTGGAGCCTAGGAGGGTGGTGTGCGGCGGAACTAGAGCAGAGGAGCAGAGCTGGCGCAGCGGAACAGCGGCTGCGCGACGGAGGAAGCACGCGAGACGAGATGTAGTAGGGGACGGCAGCTTCGAGTAGTTGAGACGGCAGAGGTGATATGGCAGTGAGGCTAGGGCTGGGAGAACTGGTGAAGGGGATCTAGTGGTTGGGAGGAGAGGCTTCTGTGCTTCCCCTGACTGCGACGGACGGCGGCGGTGACTCACTCCTTGCGGCTTTCGACGATCGGCGGTGAGGCTAGGGTTTCTGTTTTGGTTTTGGGAGAAAGAAGGAGATGAGAGAAGGACTCGAGACTGGAAACTGATTAGGGCTTCCTTCGATTTTTACGCATTTTCTCTTTTTTTTTTTTTGCCAAAACGACATCGTTTAACATCTCAGCTTTCAAACCAAAAACCGTTAAAAAACTGGACGGTTCTTCCGGTTCACCGGTTAATTGCCGGTTCGATCGGTTTTTTTACCGATTTTTTGCCAGACGGTTTTTGATGTTACCCGGACGGGCTAGGTGACCGGTTCCCAGTTATTCCAGTTGAACCGGCCGGTCCGGTTTGGTTTTCAGAACCATGATATATATACACAATAAGCTTAGTCAAAATAATGAGATCTTCTAAGAATTCTATCTATAGGGCACCAATTGATTTGAGTGAAAAATTTTCATTAAACTTGCTTGAATTATATATATTGTGGAACATGATTTTTGTGCTAAGAACACAAGCTTGTGAGATTTGAGCCTATTGGTGTGGTTACATCTTATAACCACTTGTTTTCCCTTCTCGTGTGTAATTATTCTCTTCCTATGATTGTAATCTTTGATTTGTTTGATTCTTTATGTCCATTATTTTGTGTATACATGCATTTATATGATTGAGGCCATCATTTCATTTAGCTCACTTACCCAAATAGCCTTACCTCTTATCTTCCATTGTTAGCTAATTTGAGCCTACGATTAACCCACTTGTTCTTAATTTAGCACATTACAAGCCTTAAAGCGGAAAACAATAAAAGTCCTTTATTTGGATCTTTGATTAGCTTAGGCTAGTGTGTGTGTGTAACATTCAAGTGTGGGAAAACTTTGGACATTGGGTGAATAAAAGGGTAGTTTTGTATTTTTGTTGAAAAATATTGAGAATTGGGTACATACTCATGTATTGATTAAATGTAAAATCTTATGCATTGATATTTTTGGTATATATTGCAAAGCAAAAAGAAAGAAAAATGAGAAAAACAAAAGAAAAAGTAAAAAAAGAAAAGTATGGAGAGAACAAAAAGAAAAAAAATATAGAAAAAGAAAGAAAAAAAGAAAAAGAAAGAAATAAAAAGGGGACAAAATACCTCAAAGTGAAGTCAATGAAAGAGTCAATGCATAAGTATTATGAAATGAAGAGAAGAAATGCATGAGTACGCAAATAAGGGAAAAATTGGGTAGTTAGGATAGATTAGAATTTGTATAGGTCATTATATAGGTTAGGTGGGAAAGTCTAGGTTAATCAAAGATTCAAATCTCTAGTCCACTTAACCATATATGATCCTACCTTGATCCTAACCCCATTACAACCTATGAGAAAGACCTCATGACGAATGAATGCATACATTGAATAATTGTTGATTGTTAGATGAAGAACAAATTTTGGAAAAGTATGATTAGGAGAGGATTGAGTAGATCAACCCCTAAACACCAAGCAAAGAGAGTATAAACACATCCAGTGAGGGTTCAATAGCTCAATTACATGTATTCACCCCTATTATCTATATTCTTGCAAGTTTGAAATTCTTTTGATAATCCAATACAATTGTGGTTTGGACTTGACTCCTATTGCTCTAGCTCGTATACTCACATATATTCTCTTGGAAGTTAGATTATTTTGACCAAGCATTTGCATTCACCCTAGGTAGTTGCATTTAGATAGGATTCATGTAGTTTAGTTGCATTAAATAAAGATCATACCCCTTGTTTCCTTTTTAATTTATCATGAGGACATGCTAAGGTTTAAGTGTGGGGAGGTTGATAAATCCCATTTTTAGGGTTTATCTTGTGTTGGATTTAGAGTATTTTGTTAACCTTTTCTCACATTTAGCCAATGAATTAGCATGATTTTGTGATCTCTCCCTTATTTGTGCCTAAGTGTAAAGAACATGCTTTTTTGGCCTTTAATTAGATAACTTTAACTTCTCCTTGATTCCATAAGGTGCCTTGATATGTTTGTTAGTAGTCTCAGGTTGAAAAGGCTAGGAATGGATCAAGGGAGCAAGGAAGAAAGCATGCAAGTGGAGAAGATCATGAAAAACCAAAGATTTGAACTCGCCCATGGACGCGCGCGCGCACCAGGCGCTTACGCGCACCTTGCGAAGCCACCCATGGACGCATACGCGTGCTGTGCGCGTACGCGTCGGTGCTGATATATGATTTTTTTAATGAAAACGTGGCCAGCGAATTCTCAAGGCCTATGGTACCCAACCCAAGCCAACTTTGGCGCTAAAACACTCAAAAGGACCAAGGATTGAAGGGGGAGGAGGATCTTGGATCATAACACACACATTAGGCTAGTCTTTAGTTTTTAGAGAGAGAAGCTCTCACTTCTCTCTAGAATTAGAATTAGGATTAGGATTAGGTTTAGTTCTTAGATCTAGGTTTTAATTCATGCTCTCTTCTACCTCTTCTTCTTAATTCCTTGTTGTTACATTCATCATTCTTCCATTGTTGTTATTACTTTCTTCTACTTTGTTTGTAGATCTACTTTGTTCACTTTATTTTCTTTTCATGCATTTTGAGGTAATTCATTTAGATCTTATTTTCTTTGATTGCTGTTGTTGAATTCTCACATTTAATTGTTGTTAGATTTTATTCTAATTGTCAATTTACTATGCTTTTCTTATGTGCCTTCCAAGTGTTTGATGAAATGCTTGGTTGGATTTTAGTGTAGAATTTTTATCCCTCTTGGCCTAGGTAGAGTAATTAGTGACGCTTGAGTTATTCAATTCCTTTGTTGATTGATAATTAGAAGTCGCTAATTGATTTGGATACCACTAACGCTAGTCTTTCCCTTGGGAGTTGGCTAGGAATTGTGGGATCAAGTTGATTCATCCACTTGACTTTCCTCCAAGGTTAGAGGCTAACGAAGTGGTAGCAATGGACAATTTGTGGTCACAATTGAGGAGAATAACTAGGATAGGACTTCTAGTTCTCATATCTTGCCAAGAGCTTTGTTAGTTATAGTTTACTTTCATTGCCATTTACATTTCTTGTCTAAAATCTCAAAAAACCCCAAATATAACTCACAACCAATAACAAGAACACTTTATTGCAATTCCTAGGGAGAACGACCCGAGGTTCAATACTTCGGTTTATAGATTTTAGGGGTTTGTCACTTGTGACAAACAAATTTTTGTATGAAAGGACTATTGTTGGTTTAGGAACTATATTGCAACGAGATTTCATTTGAGAAATTCTAAACCGTCAAAAGTCATATCATCAGCAAGACACCTTCATCAAATTTCATAATTTGAGGTAAAAGTCATTATTTGTAGAAGAATATACAATGGACTTGAAAGAATTGCTTATGAAGTGTGACATTCAAGAGCCTGAAGAACAAACAATTACTCATTATCTTGGAGGACTAAACACAGAAATTTTTGGTATTGTTCAGCTGCAACCATATTGGACCTCGAATGATGTCATTAGGCTGTCATTAAAGATTGAAAAGAAAAGAACACAAGAAATAACACTCAGTCGCCAAAGGAAAAAGAAGTTATCCTTGATGTTCAACAAGAAATGAGGACAGAATCTTATAAAAGCAACAAGGAGCGTGGATCATTAGGTAAGAAATGTTTCAAATGTCAAGGTTTTGGTTATATTGTTGCTAATTGTCCAAATAGAAGGGTTATCACTCTTGTTGAGGAAGAGGTTAATAAAGAACCAATCAGGAGCAAGAGGAGGAAGGTGAGGTTGGCTATGCTATTGAAGAAGTTTCAGCCGATTTTGGAGAAGCGTTAGTAGTTTGTCGAAGCTTGAATACTGCAAGGGTAATAGAAGACGAGAGTTGGCGATGCCACAACATCTTTCACACAAGATGCACTGTTGAAGAGAAGGTTTGTAAGGTCATCATAGATAGCGAAAGTTGTGAAAATGTTATCTCAAATTATATGGTAGACAAATTGAAGCTTTCAACCGAGTTACATCCTCGTCCTTACAAGTTCCATTGGTTAAAAAAAGAGGATGAAGTTAAAGTAACAAAGCGATGCTGTATCCAATTTTCTATGGGGAGAAAATATAAGGATAAAGTGTGGTATGATGTCATCCCGATGGATGCGTGTCACTTATTGTTAGGATGTCCTTAGCAATATGATCGTCGAGCTATTCATGATGGTTTCAAAAATACATACTCATTTATCAAAGAGGACAAGAAGATCGTATTAACTCCGTTACAACATGTAGACGGTCAAAAGAATCAAGTTGAGCTATGCCTTTTCACAGCTTTCAAGACTAAATGCACTCTCCAATGGAATCTTTTGCCAATACAAGATGAGCCTTTTTTCAATCCAGGGAGGATAATGCAGGAGCTCTTTCCAACCCAGGGAGAATGATGCAGGAGCATATTTCTTTATGTTTATGTCGTTAATTAAAGTAGTCTAATTTAAGCATATATTATTATATGGGATTATGAGTTAGTCCAGTATTACCCGAGTCATGAAGGTTCTTCCCTCTCCTATTAGTATAAACATGCATATGTACCCCTTTTACTTACGAAATTGAGTTGATTGAGTTATATATTAAATAAGCTGTGTGATTATTTTTTTTTCTAGACTCTTTGAGAGTAAGAAGTGCATCCTTAGCTTAGCCAACTAAAATAAGTTCTTGACTATTTTCACTATAGTAGAGTTGTTAACATCGTCAAGATTGGTGATCCAAATGACATCCCAACGTCATATCTGTTCCTGTTGAAGTCGAAGTTTAAAAGTAAATTTATTGCTAATATTTCTCTCAAATAAATTTATTTTTGTTCAATCCGCGCGACTATCCATTCATACTCTCTGAATATACCTTTTGAACTTCTCCTTAGAATGTTATCATTAAAGATAGATATTGTACTATCACTAATCTTCCATGGTTACTATCTTGAGAGTCTGATTTCATTGATGTTTATCTCTGCTCACCCAATATGTGTTCTCTATTTATTTTTTTAAACTTAAATTTTAATTATAACAAATTTATTTTTTTATCACGCTTTTCTTATATGCCATATGTCTTATTGTTAACTTTGTACAAGTTTATATTCAAAGGTCAAGTTTGAATATTCATAGCAGTACAATAGGAATGTTTGTACATTTTGATTTATGATAAAGGTAAAAATAATGGAGTATTTGTAAGTTGTAATATAGGTAAATCCCATTTTATCATTTTAATAAAATGTGAAGTTTATAAAATAATTTGTGTATTTTTGATATTTTAAGAACATTTGTATATATTTCTCTCATTAATAAGTTTGATAGTTACAATCATACTTTTTTTTTTTATAATTTATTAATTTTATTTTATTTTATTTGACATGATGTGTTTTTGTTTAATATATTTCAAGTTTTAGAGATATTAATAGTCTCAAAGATTGAAAAAAGGCATGAACAATGAGAAAATTGTATAAAAAATGAATGCTGTGTATAAATACATGAATGCATACTCATCATCAGATGTACACACATGATTTGTGTGTACGTATTAATTCGTGCGTACACTTTCTTAGATGCACATAATTCATAAAAAATTGCACATAAAATCACGTTTTATATCTCAAAAAGCCTCAAATACCAGATTTTTAAAGCATTTATAAAAAAATACAAGAAAAAATACTAAATAGTTTTTAGGTTTAATTTTTTTAAGTATGTTTTAGTTAAATTCTAGAAAGAGAAGTTTCAACTTCTCTATAGAATTTTTAAGGTTTTTACCTTAATTTTTGTTCTAGTTCTAAGTTTTAGTTTTGTTTAATTATAGTTTTGCTTATAATTCTTGGTTTGCTACTCTAAGTTGCTTAGAATTTTTCGTTACTTTCTCTATCTTGTTATTTTTAAGTTTTTGAACTCTTATTGAATTTTAATTTTTTTAATGAATTTAATGTTTTATTCTTTCTTACTTAAGATGTTATTATTGCTTTCTTGAATTGGATAGCTATAGATTTTATTATTATTGTAATTTATGAAATTTTATTTTTGGAGATTCCAAGTATTTGATAAAATGCCTCATTTAGTTAGAGAGTAGATTTTTCATTCTTAGCTTGGGTTGAAAACCTACATGATCTTGAGTTACTAATGTCCAAGTTGATTGATAATTATAAGATGTTAATTAATCTTGTTTCCATTATTGCTAACCTTTTACCAAAATTAATTAATAAGTTGGTTAGGACTTGTGGATTAGGGTTAATTAGCCTTAATTGACTTTTCTCAATTTATAAAAGTTGACGAATTGGATTTGTTCTTGATAATTATCATGTTGTGGTTAGTAAAAAGTATAGTGATCCTTAACCCTCAACTCTTGCCAAGACTTTTTTAGAGTTTGAATTTACTTTCTTTCGTCTAGTTGGTTATTTTAATTACTCTTAGTTTAATCTCTTTGCTATTTAATCTCTAATTGTACTTTTAACTTCTTCCTATTTAAATTTTTGTCAATTGCAATCAAAATCATGATTTTTTCATAGCCAATTGAAGGTTCCAAGTGAGTTGAGAAAGAGAAGTTGAATTAAAAAACCACTTTTAAATCTTAAAAAATAAATTGTGTAAAACTCTAATTTTAGAAGATTATTTTTAATGTTGTTTCGTCCCTTAGTGCAGAACATAATAGAATTGAAATTGCAGAGAGTAGGGAAGGAAAAGAGTGAGACCAGAATTTATCTTGGTTCGGCCACAAAATTTAATGTAACTAATGTGCAATCTCTATCACAACTGTAAAATCTGGTCAAACCGTAATTAATTAAATAATAAATTAAATAGGAGCGAATATGGTTAGAAAATTTAGCAATCAGAATTTGATAATTTAAATATGATATTTGGACTCAGTGAATTTTTCTAAGTCGGAAAACATAGTTTTCTGAATAAAAATATGCGCACTGAAAATTTGATCGGCAGTACCGGCTGCGGTCTGTCCGGTACTGTGGCTGAGAAAATTAATTAGAAATGAATAATTTTAAGAAATAAGAATTTATAATTTGGAAAGCTAGAAATATTTAAAATACGATTTAAAGCTCTAATCTTAAAGGTTTTGGCCCAAAGTTGGACCAACGGGCAAAAATAAGTGAACCGGGCCCAAGACCCAACATATATAAACATTAGTTATGAGCATTTCAGCTCATTTACCTAAAAATGAGAGGGAGGGGCGGATAGAGAGAAGAGAGAAAGAAAACTTAGCTTTCCAAACTTCAAATCACCATAACTTTTTCTCCGGAACTCTGATTGACGAGCCGTTTGCGGCCACACGTCGTTCTTCTCATCCTCTTTGAGTCTATCTAGTTATTGTGGTGAGTATTTCATTCATCTCTGCCCAATTTTCAAAATTTCCCACTGTTACGCATTTTTGAGTAGTTAGTATTAAAATCTTATAATTTTGGTTGTTTAGGGATACTCTAACATGGATTCTAAGTAGGTTCTATCCCTATTTCATATGGGCTAAGATGAGAAGTGCTCAAACCCTTGTGATTTATCATTTTTATGAACCCTAGATTGATTGTAAGTGTAAAATTGGTTATGTTAGAGTATTGGTTGATTTTGGTGCACAATTGGAGGTTGGTGTTGCTTGTGGAGCTTTGGTGAGGTTTGGAGCTAAGGGTTTGTAGAGACTTCTAAGAAGAAGCTCAATTATTTTGGCTACAAGAGGTATGGTTTAAGTTTCATTTAAGTACCGTGTGGTGTGATGAGAATTCCTAGGCTAGATGCCCCTAGGATTAAGTTTGGATTGTGTAAATAGTTGGTACTAAAATGTATAGTTGATATGCAATGTAAATTAATGATTGGGTTGAGAATTGTGTGAATTGTATGTTTGGTGTGTTGAGAAATTGATAAATTGGATAATGAATATTAGTTTGTGGAATATGCATTTAAATTGTGAATTTGGGCCGGAGGCCGTGAATCTTGGGCCGGAGGCCAGAAAGAGGTAAGAAAGGTAAGTGATGTGTGTATTGTGTGATGTCATATGAAATTGAAGGGAATTGTGATTGTTGTTATTTGGTTACAAGGGATTGTATGGATTATGTGGTTATTGGTTTTGAGGGAGGAATTGATGTCTTTGTTGATAATACACGTGAGTTGTATATGATAACATAGATTTATATATATTGGGGGTTGATGGAATTAGTATTGTTGGAACTTAAGATGTGGAATGAAATATATGATATGCTATTTTGTTTGAAATTGAGTTATTTGATTGAGATAGGTCAAAATGGTGGATTGGTGGGTTGTGAATTTAATGAGAATGTTGAAAATATGAGTTTGAGGAGGCTTGAGATTGATTTGGTAAGTTTTGGTTAGTTTTGAAAAGGTTTGAAATTGGTTTGTGTTGAAAATTTGGTTTTGTTGGTTTTTATAAAAGTTGTGATTTTGGCCTACTTTGACGGAGCATAACTCGGTCCCCGGATCCCCGATTTGTATCAAACTTATTTAAAAATAAAATTGGATCCGAGATGTTTGTGTCGTTTGAAGAACGGGTGGAAAATGATTTGAAACGAAAAAGTTATGCTCGTCGGAAGTTTGGGGTTTGAAAATGTGATCCTGCAACTTTTTAAACTTAGTAAAATTTTTGGAAAAACGTACTCTGACGCGCATGCATGGCCGACGCGCACGCATGGCCGACGCGCACGCGTCACTCACGATTTTTACTCTCTCACGCATGCACCTGGCTGACGCGTACGCATCGCTGTATTGATGCAGGTGCGTGGTACGAATTCCAGAGAGTTGTGATGGTAGCATGCTGGCTTTGTGCGAGGAGCACAAAACGCATCCACGTGTACGCGTGGCTGACACGCACGTGTCACCCTACCTCTCTACTTTCCATGCGTGCGCATAGGTGATGCTCACGCATCACTCTACTTTTCCGCCTTCCACACGTGCGTGTGGGCGAGGCACACGCGTGACCTTGTTTTCAGCAAAAAAAATTAATTTTTGAGCTTTTAAAGCCGAATTTCAGACTTCTAAACCTCCATTTTCATCCTTTAAGTCTTAAATATTTATAGCATGCCTAGTAATGAAAAGAAGCTAGGACATGTGGTAAGTTGTGGATGAAGTAAAGTAAGAATTAATGATGAATAATGAGTAATGATGATTGTATGAGTTGCTAAGGATGATGGTGAGAGTGCTGTGTACGTTATGAGCCGAATGGCTGTGACAAGCATTGAAATATGGCTGAGTATATACATGTATATGATTAATGATTAAATGATTATGATTGATTGAGGAAGCTTGAACATGTGGTGAGTATGTCAGAGATGCATATATGATTAATGAATGTGGTAAATGAATAATGATGGAAAATATTGAATATGACGTGTGACCCCGGGTAGTAGGCAGTGGCATTGTCCACTTGCTCCGGATATGAGATGGAGAAGGAGGATTTCGATAAATGAGTTTAATTATGGAGTTTTGGATGAATGTATGTTTGAGATGCATAGGTAGTAGCAAGGGTGGTGGTTCGTCCCACTTGCTCCAGGTAAGAGATTGTGACGCTTGGGTAGTAGCGACAGTAGTGGTGATTCTACTTGCTCCAGGTCGAACTTTTAAACACATGCCTGGGTAGATGCAGTGGCATTGATCCACTTGCTCCGGAATGTGGTGAGATATACCTACCTGGGTAGATACAGTGGCATTGATTCCACTTGTTCCGGGTTTGGTTTGCAACTCCTGGGGTAGATGCAGTGGTTAGCCCCCACTTGCTCCCAGTCGAGGTTGATTTGAGATTTGTGAAATTATCTAAGTTTCAGATTTCCTTGGGGAGATGCAGTGGGTCGGCTCTACTTTCTCCAGGTTGAGATCCGAGATTCTGTTGACCCTATATCGTAAGTGTGGCCGAAAACTGTGAAAGTTCTAGATGAGCTCCCCCCGTGGATAAAAACTAGTGTGGGTGTTGTGTGATTATGATTATGATTGTGAATAACTCGAGTTGGGGATGCACGACAGAGGGACAGTCCAATGGTTAGCTACCAGGACTTATCGGGTTGGCTTTATAACCGACAGATGAGACTCATCAGCCATAGGGCAGGCATACATCATTTGCATATGTTTGAATTGTTTGGGTTTGCCTATTTGTTTTGGATTGCTATATTATATATGCTATGTTACCTGATTATGTGCTACTTGTTCTACTTGTACCTTATTGTGTATTACTTGCCTGAATTGCTTGTGTTTGTACAACTGAAAGGTCCCTCATGCTGGTGTCGGTGGACGCTGTGTAACAACCGCCCCTTCTAGAAACAAAATTAAATTTGAAGTTTGAAAATCAGTTAGGAGATAAGTTTAGAATTTTGAAATTTTGGATAGGAACCTGGTAACCACCCTCAGTTTGAAATTTAAAATATCCCAACCACCCTATCCCCAAATGTATATAAATAGGGGAGCACCCATAGGTAGAAAATCACTTCTCTCAAACACTTATCCTCTCCATTCTCTCTCTACAAAGAAATAACATTCTGTGGGCAAACACAAGAGGCAAGCTCAAAGAAGCGTTAGAAAAGAAGGTAGGGAATTATGTTTTTAAAAACGCTTGGCATGTGTTATGTTCCATTCTTTATTATTATTTTCTTCCATGTTATCATGACATTAATTTTCTCTCACTCACCTTTCATTCATGATGATCATGTCTCTCCACCATGCCATTCACGTCTTCTTGAATCGTTATTATATGTCTCCGTATGATGCTCATTCAATTATTTACTATACCCATTTTGTGCTCTTTCATATAATTATGTTGTTAATATTCTCTTTAGGTCGAGAGTACATGCCCTCTTAAGATGCTTATTCAATATCCTATATTATTATATTGATATTCCCTTAGGGCCAAGAGTACATGCCTTCTTATGTCTTGTTCAACATATAGGTATATGTGTGATCTCTTACATGGTTATATTATTATTTATAATATTTTAATTCAATTATTTAAATTATCCTATTCCATCATGTGCATCCATGTAACCTATTATACTATTATGTTATCATCATTCCTTTAAAGTCAAGAGTACATGCTTTCTCAAATATTTTATTTAAAAATTTAATCATATGTGCATCTATGTGATCTCTTCTATCATTATTCCTTTAAAGTCAAGAGTACATGTTTTTCTTCAAAATATTTAATATTCTTATTATGTGCACTTATATGATTTTTCCCTTGTGTACGTTTAAAACAACCTAAATGTAAATTAAACTGAGGGAATGATCCTTCGGTAAGGGAAGGTGACCCCCAAAGACAAGATATCGATATGATCCTTCGGTAAGGGAAGGTGATCGAAAAACGTTTGGGATAAGAACCTTCGGTAAGGGAATGGGACTATCCCATCAATTTTATATAATAATATATCTTTTTATATGACTCTCTTCTTGTGTATGTCTAAATAACCTTGATTGTAAATTAAACTGAGGGAATGATCCTTCGGTAAGGGAAGGTGACCCCCAAAGACAAGATATCGATATGATCCTTCGGTAAGGGAAGGTGATCGATCGAGATGATCCTTCGGTAAGGGAAGGTGATCGAAAAACGTTTGGGATAAGAACCTTCGGTAAGGGAATGGGACTATCCCATCAATTTTATATAATAATATATCTTTTTATATGACTCTCTTCTTGTGTATGTCTAAATAACCTTGATTGTAAATTAAACTGAGGGAATGATCCTTCGGTAAGGGAAGGTGACCCCCAAAGACAAGATATCGATATGATCCTTCGGTAAGGGAAGGTGATCGATCGAGATGATCCTTCGGTAAGGGAAAGTGATCGCCAAAACGTTTGGGATAAGAACCTTCGGTAAGGGAAGGGGACTCCCACTTATACCGGTTTGAGCTCAAAACCCTCCATATAAGTTATAAATTAAGAAAGAAAGAAGGCACGAATGAAAGCTTGAGTTCTATGTTTTCCTTAGATTTAATTATGATTATGTTGATGTTATCCTTCTATTTTCCTATATGTTTTCCCTTTCTTTTACACACATGTTTTACAAAAAAAAGAAGATGCATATTACATGCCATGTTATACGCTTGTTTTTAAAATCTCGCACGTGGGCTGGAGATGGATATGGAGGTGTTACATAGCACTCCTACTGAGACGTTAGGTTCTCACTCCCTTTCTTTTCCCATACTATCTCCAGAGGAACATGGCACAGCGGATAGAGACGACGCAATGCCCCCTCGAGGGTAACTTCTGAGTATGACCCCTCGAAGCACGCGTGGGTAGTTGCGACCACTACTACCGTGCTCCAAACTATCTACTTAGGTCGAGAACTCGTGGAAGAAGAACCCCAGCTGCCCGTCATAACCTTCCTAGATAGGGACGCTTCAACATCTAGGAAGCGGTCATCCAAGGTGGTACACCTTGAGTCCGACCCCGAGACCGAAGAAGAGAAATCCGACAACCCTGGTCAGAAGGAAGACACCATGGAGGAGGACCCAGAGGAGAAGTTGAATCCTTGTGGAAGCCCAAAGGTGGAATACGTGCCCTACTCCCCCATTTCGGCACCCCGTTGAGTTTTGGTTCATCCCACGCAACGGAACCGGGTCTTCACTGCGCGAAAGGGTGTTGGAGGGAGACCCCTGGTACCTCGATTCATAAATAACTGAAGAGTCCTGATCAAGGATGGGATAGGATGCAAGTATGGGAGCCTCTTCGACGAGATTAGTTTAGGACGTATTAGTTTCCTTTCTTGTTTTAGTTTACTATAAGTATTTCATACTCACGGTTAAGATGCTATTTCATTTTTATTAAAATTCCAACGTTTTAGTGCTACCCATTTTCCGCTCTACGCGCATTTACTCCTTTCTTGCGTAACGATTTAGTCATTTCTTTGCTTAATCAAGTGTGGCACCTTATTTTAAAGACCCCATGATAGTATAAAACTTAGGGTGTTACACGCTGAGGGCTGTTCTTGATGAGATGAGTTGATGATGTAATTGAATAATGATGATGGTTATTGAATGAGGTAATTGAGCTCCCTGGGTAGACGCAGTGAAGTGATTTCACTTGCTCTAGGTAGAGAATGAGATAATTTGAGCTCCCTGGGTAGACACAGTGAAGTGATTTCATTTGCTCCAGGTGAGGATATGAGGTAACGATATAGAATTGCTGAAACAGAATGGCTGGGGATGGTTTCATTTATAATTCTGATTGTGAATCGTCAGAGAGTTAGAAAGTTGGGGAGCATGAGGAATATGAATCAGATTTAGCATTCCCTTATGACAGTTGCCTATTTATAGATTAGCGAGAACATAGGTTGAATATTTGGTGAAAGGAAGTTTAGGATGCTTAGTGAGTTTTTATTACAATGCATTGTATTTATTTAGCACTTTACTATACTGGGAACCCATGGGTTGGGGGTTCTCATTCCGTATATATCTGTTGTTTTTTAGATACAAGTCCAGGTGCTCAGAAGTGAGCTGTGGTTCATCTGAGAGATGGCGAAGATATTTATATTCTCTACTTTATATTTGCTTAGAATCTCTCCACCTTTATTTTGAAAAGCTTTATTATGTATTGAACTCTTTTGAACTTGCCTATAGAGGCTCTTATGTTTCTTTTGGGAGAGATTAGGAGATGCTGTTGTCAACTACTTTCATACTGTACCCTAGCAGGCCTAAATTTCGCGGGTCGCGACTAGTGGCTATTTACTTATATTATATATCTATATACTGTCCTTCTCTTACTCTCCTTTATGCCTTTAGCTGTATATCGCTTTCGACTTCACGCTTTACTTTTAGTTGTCGATACTTGAGTGATACGACTTCGCGATTTTATTTTTACTGTTTTCAGGCTTCTCAATTAATACTCCTTTCAATCTTACTTATAATTATGTATAAAAAATCTCCCTTGAGAGTCGTACCACCTTATTATCATTGACTTATGACTCGAGCATGAAGATTTGGATATTAGAGTGTTACAATAATTATAGTAGAATTTTCACTATAACAATTTAAATTACAAGCACCAATACCGAGAGACTCACATTCTTGTAATTTCACCTAAGTTATTTTAAGTTTAGTCACTTACCTAAGTGCTAACCCAACCTAATTAAAAAGAATCACGTATACTCTAAACTTACACACTTTTCAAAATAAAAATCCTCAAATAAAATAGAAATTGACTTTTGTATGCACTTCTTTCTTAGTTGTTTTCGTTGACATTAAAGTAGAAATATTTTCCTTCTTTATCTTGATAATATGTAACAACTGTCCAAACACTCATGAGCTTGATTCTTAGAGCGTGTCCCTTGCTAACTTGATTGTACAATATATTTTTAAGTTTGGCTTGATATCTTTGATAATATTCCTCTTAATGATGCTAATTTGCACAATCTCATGTTTCTAGTTTGTTTATTTTTGATTGATTTCTGCATTGCTCATCTCAATAGTTAATTATGATAGAAAATAATCAATTATATTTATTATCATAAGGTATCAAATTATATCTTGATACAGTACAAATGATTATGCACTATATTGTGATTTTAAAAAAAATAGCTTGGGATTAAAATTCTCGATATTATTTTAAATTAAATTGTAATATTTTTTAAATTAACCTTTGAGAGTGTTAATTAGCGGTTTAAAACTATACCAAATTTTGAGTTTTTTAACTTATGAATTTTAAACTGATTTTTAACACTCATCGAACATCTATTTTTTTAATAAATATTTGACATAATATATTTAATTTTATTCTCTTTTCTAGATAAAAATAAGATAATAATATAGATATTAGTTTTTAGTAACTATAATATACAATTAAAATTATTTTTAGCAACTACATAATTAGATAATAATACACTCAATAAATTTTAACGTAATAAAGTTTGAAGAAAAAAAAGAGGGAGAGACAATGGGTCGGCAATGCACAGTACTGTCCATGTCTTTTTCTTCTTCCTTTATTTATGTATATACATTAGACAGAGAGAGAGTATTAAAGTTTGAAGATAGATATATTTTTTAAAATAAATTTTTCTAGCTATATATATATTATAATTATTTATATACCGTTAAAGTTTTATGTGTTATGACTTTTTTTTATGTGGTGTTTAGTTATTATTATATTTATGATTTATTATTTATTTTCTTGATCCTGTGCAGATTATCGCCGTTCTGATTTTCTTATTTATTTATCTTTATGCTATTTATCATTTATTTCTTTTATTAATAATTTATAATTATTTATTAATAATATTATTATATTATTACTATTGCTTTTAGAGTTATGATTATTGATGAGCGCAAGAGATCAGTTTTGAATTTTACAAGTTTAAAAGCTCGATTACGTAATAGATATTAGGGGTGTTTGCGGTGTAGTTTGGTTTGGTTTTTTTAAAATAAACCTATCTGATCTAATTTTATATTAGTAGTTCGGTTCGGTTTGGTTCGGTCTTTTTACTGAGATTATTTGAACTAAACCAAACCAATTAAAATCGGTTTGATTTGGTTCAATTTATTCGGTTTTTCAACTGAAAAAATGAATTCAGTTTCAGTTATTTCTCATGTACTAAAACTCTGTCCTATGTTATTTTCAACAAAAACATATGCAACAAAATAACAAGTTTAATTTCACAAAGTCATAAATACAGTCATACAACATAATAACTAACAAAAATCTTGATACAAGAAGTTCAACAACAAAAGAAATTATAAATACAACAATCGAAAAACATGAAAAGTTCAACACAATAAAAAGAAAAAAAAGTTGCTTCCATTAATTTGTACAGCAAAGCAGCCATATTTTGATGTTTCTTAGCAAGATTGCAAAAAATTGTTCAGCAAACAAAGAACCTGAAATCAAAAATTGAGTTATAACAATTAATACCAAATAGGGTTGTATATTCAGTAAAAAATGAATGTTAAACAATAGTATGAATGCTTAACTAAACTAAAAATGTGCCTCTAAATGGTATTCTCGATTCTCAATCTTCAAATTAGGGGAACAGGGCCATGCCTCAATTTTTGCATTATTTTCAAAATTAGAATCATAACAAGTTTCAGCAAATAAACACAGTTTACAAACAAAATCATTGAATACAACCAAACTGATTCCAAAGTCACTAACAAGTAATCAACTTGACTCAAATCATTAACAAAGTAGTAAAAACAGAACAAATTAAAATCATCAACAATTTTGTAAAAATAGAGGAAGCAGAAGATGGAACAATAATCTACCTCACTCAGAAAAATCACGAAGCAAAAAAAAAAGGCAAGAGACTGAATCAGAAATAGAACCAAACTAAATCAGAAATACAACCAATCTGATTCCAAACATTTTCATGTAGTGCATTAATTCCACAAATTCTTCCTCTTTCACCTTCTCCTTTCGTGCATTAACATTGAATAAACAAGAAATTCAGAATCAACCCTAAACAAGAATTACCCTAAATCAAACATAACAAAAAATTCAGAATTAGAAAATAAAATCAGAATCAACAACTCAGCCATAGAATCAAGAACAAGCCAACCAAGTGTTCATCCAAAATTAGAATCAATAAAAATACTAAACCAGATTAAAAAAAATAGAATCAGAACAAAAAAAAAACCTGAAGCTTAGGCTCCATTACAGACAACAGAGATGCTGCGATAGAGGGAGATGCTGCGACGGAGGCGACGAGGCTAGAAGAACTGGAAAACAAATTAAAATGAAGAATAAATTAAAAAAATTAATAATAGCAGATTAGTAGTGAACCAAGAAAACAAAATTAAAATAAAAAACACCAATCAATAATCAAGAAAATTATAACAAAAATAGAAAAGGAAAAAATGGTAGAAGAGAATGAAAACTCAAAGAAAATCAAGAATAAACCTGTGTGACGGAAGACACAGCGGCTAGACTGCACTGCGCTGTGCTTCACGGAGGGCGATGGTGCGTGCTGTACTATTGCTGCTATTTCACTGCGTGGGAGACGATGGAGAGAGCGCGGGTATGAGAAAGGGAGAGGGAGAAGGAGGGGATAAGGGGGAGAAAGGCTCCTTCGCGGCTGCTGCAGTCTGGACTCCGGAGGATGGCAGAGGCCAAAAGAGAATGGAAGACGAGGGTTGAGAGTCCAGAGTAGCGCAAGGTAGTGAGGTCTGCGGCGCTGAGGTGAGGGTGAATGAATGGGCTTCACATTAGGGTTAGGGTAATTTAAATGTTTTATTTATATACCAGTTCAGTTTGGTTTGGTTCAGGTTTTCTCAACCAAAACCGAAAACCGAACCGAATCGAACAAAAAACTGCAAAAACACAATTTTTCGGTTATTTCAGTTTTCGATTTTTTTGGTTCGATTTGTCGGTTTGGATTGGTTTTGAACACCCCTAATAGATATAGACCTAAATCAGCAATTAATATTATTAAAATTTAGTGAAAATGTCACAAATTTAAAATAAATATAGAGTCCTTTGAACTTTCAATAAAATGCACATCATTGACTATGGAAATCGGAATTCGAATGCAATTACGGAAATGTAAATCGACTAAAAAATAAAATGACAACTAAAAAATTAAAATGCAAAGAAATAAAATCAATAAGCAAGTAAATAACCAACAAAGCAAGCATGAGTATAAATGAGCAATAATTAAAATGACAACTACATTAAAAAGTAACTAAATTGAACTAGAAATTATTAAAGAAATGAACTAATAAAGAGATGAAATTCAAGTATTTAAAGGGTCTTGGCTAGGATTGAGAATTAAGGATTCTTATCCTTATCATTAACTACAAACATAGCAATTATTAAGAGTTAATCCTACTTTATCAATATCTAAACATTGAAGAAAGTCAAGTAGGCATAATTGATATTAATTCACAAATCCTAACTAACTTACTAATTGAATTTAGTAAAAAGTTAGTGTTAGTGAAAATAAGATGAACTAACAATTCTAAATTACCAATCAATATTGGAAATTAATGACTTAAGGTCACCAAATTTCTCAACCCAAACCAAGAAAGAGAAAATCTACTCCATAATCAATATAAACATTTCATCAAGCACTTGGTATGCATAAAAAAGAAGCATTATAAATTTCAAGAAATAGCAAAAACTATAACAATCTACTATAAGAATTCAACAATAATAACTCAATTAAGCATGAATAAAACATAAAACATCCAATTCATTAATATAAACCAAGAATTTACATAATTCATAAAATTACAAAAAAAAAGTAAAATTAGCCCTAAATTCTAAGAGAAGTATAATGTAAAAACAAGAAAACAAGAGTCAACACTATAATTAATGAAGATCAAAATCCAAAATTAGAAGCAAAATGTAATTAAATTCTAGAAAACCTAGAAAGAAATTAGAGTTTCTCTTACTACAGCTATGAACAAAACCTAAGAACAAAATGTAAAATGGTTAGTATATGAAAGTTCCCCCTTTTCCCCTTTTATCTTGGCTTCATAATACATCAGAAGATAGCTATTGGGATCCTTTAAAAAGTCCAAAAATGAGGATGCACATATTTCATTAAACTCAGTACGTGGAGTCGTCTCGCGCACTCGGAAAAAGCTCACGCATACGAGGAAGAGCTGCCCACATGAGTATTTTGCGCACACGAAAAAGTGTTGCGCACGCGAGCTTCCAGAAAGCTCCACTCTCGAATACCTTTCCAAATTCGCTTATTCACTCTATTCATTTTGATCGTTAGAGGCCATTGATGTACCTAAACTCTGAAACACTTAAACACATTTGATTATGGTATCAAATGGAATAAAAAGAGATTAAGAATTTAATGATTAGGAGCACAAAAGTATCTTTTTTCACACATACTTCATCGGAAGAAAAATTCAAAAAACTTAATTAAGCTAAAATTGTATATGTTTATTGATAAACTCCATACTTTTTGACACAATTTAAAATGATAAAATAGAGTTTATCAATTATCCATTAATTATTATTGATGTCATTGTTATATTATTGGTTTTATTATTATCATCATTGTTATATTTATTGTTATTATTATTATCTTTTGTGATTATTATTATTTGTTTATTATATTATTTAATTGGTATAATATAATATTATTTTTAATTAATTATGATGAAAAGAAAATAAATATGTAAGATTGTCAATCTTTAAGAAGGTCAGATGTCTTGGTTAGTACGTCATAAATCCTGCTTTGTTGTCACGATATTATAAAGCATACCAAGAGATAGAAAATTCTTGAAAAGTCTTTTTATATGTGAGACAAGCAAATGAAAAATAGTAATAAATAAATAAATAAAGATATCATAAAGACATCTTTGCATTACACTAAAAAATTTATTTTTATAGGACTATGATATCAAAGATATTTTTCATGGTTAAAACTAACATTTAAGTTAAAATGAGAGGCTTAACATTGGTGCAGAGGTGCTAAGAGTCTCTTAGAGTCTAAAGAAACGTAGATTACCTGAGAGTTTTTTAAACAACGTTTTTTGATA
Source organism: Arachis hypogaea (assembly GCF_003086295.3). Taxonomy (NCBI): domain Eukaryota; kingdom Viridiplantae; phylum Streptophyta; class Magnoliopsida; order Fabales; family Fabaceae; genus Arachis; species Arachis hypogaea. Next base: position 35,092,563 of record NC_092052.1, on the reverse strand, counting down.
AATATTTTCCTAACAGCGTGAAAAAGAAAAGAGACTAAATTTATGCAACTCAAATAGGAAATATGATCATTGAAAAGTATGTAAATAAGTTTAAGAAACTTTTCAAATTCTCTGTATTCCTAAAACACCCATCTGATAGTCAATGGAAAGTCATCTAGTTTAAACTAGAATTATGACCAAAGATTTAAGAAAAGGTAGCAACTTTAGAAACAAAAGATTGCAATTTTTTAGTAAATAAATGTAGAATAGCAGAAAAGAGTTTCTTAGAAGCTGAATTTGAGAGGAAAAGATAAACCTTCATTAAAAGAAAAAGAGATATATAAACACATAAGAAAAATAACTTTAAGAAAGGAGAAAACTTAAAAAGGAATGAACTGGTATCTTCTAGGGAACCCTCAGCTCAATGTTAAACATGTGAAAAATCTCATGGTTTGAGAGCTTGCTATGCTGGACAAAATGTGTGTTATCGCTATGACAAACTTGGACATTATGCCAACAACTAGAACGTTTCAAGAACTGCAAGTAACCCAAGTATCAGGCCACAAATTAAAGAAAGAGTATTCTCTTTTAATGGAGGTGAAGCAACTGATTCTCCTATCATGATGAAAAGTAATTGTTTCTTGAATAATAATTTTTTTAATTGCATTGTATAATACTAGTGCTACACATTCTTTCATTTCTATTAACTGTGTGAATAAATTAAACTTTTCTAAACTCTTCTACTTTTTAGTTTTCTTGTTTCAATTTCTACAGGAATAAAAATTTCTAACACAAATGCTTGTTTAAATTGCCCAATATCTATTTAAGTAAAATCATTTATCATTAACCTTATTTGCCTGCCTTAAAGGACACTAATGTCGTCATTGGAATGGACTGGCTATTCAAAAATGGTATCCTCTTAGATTGTTATAAAGAACTTGGTTGTTTTCCTAATGAATTTCTTCCCAAATCTACTAAATCCTTATACCTTAATGTCATTGAAGTAAAAGAGTGCCTTTTAAAAAAGATACTTGATTTTCTTTTTTATTCTTTAAAGTCAGAGCTCGAACAAGATATAAACAACTTACCTATAGTAAAAGAATTTTCAACAGTGTTTCCAAAAGACATAGTGAACATGCCACCTGAAAGAGAAGTCGAGTTCTCTATTGATCTTATTTCAGAAACATGTCCATTATCCATTGCACATTACTGAATGTCTCCTTCAAATTAGCTAAACTTAGGAAACAACTTGAAGTTCTATTAACTAATGGATTCATTAGGCCAAATGTGTCTCCTTGAAATGCATCAATTTTGTTTGTTAAGAAAAAGAATAGTCGCATGAGGTTGTGTATATATTATAGACAGTTAAATAAAGTCATCATTAAGAATAAGTATTCTCTGCTTAGCATAGATGACTTGTTAAATCAATTGTTAGGAGCCACAATTTTCTCCAAAATAGATTTAAGGTTCGGTTATTATCAAATTAGAATAAAACAAGAAGACATTCTAAAGGCTGCTTTAGAACTAAATATGGTCATTATAAATATGTTATAATACCTTTTGGACTGACTAATACTCCTGCAGTATTCATAGATTACATGAATAGGATACTCAAACCATACTTGGATCAATTTGTTGTAGCCTTTATAGATGATATTCTTGTCGATTCTAAGACTAAAGAAGAATATGAATAACACCATAGTTGTGTTATAGAGGAGAAACAATTGTATGCTATGTAACACCCTAATATTCAAATCCTTATGCTCGAGTCATAAGTCAATGATAATAAGGTGGTATGACCCTCAAGGTGGATTTTTAATACATAATTATAAGTGTAATTGAAAGGAGTATTAATCGAGAAGCCTAAAAAGAGTAAAAATAAAATCGCGAAGTCGTATCACTCGCGCATCGACAACTAAAAGATAAATCGTGAAGTCGAAAACGATATACAGATAAAGTCATGTAAGAGAGTAAAAGAAGGACAATATATATATGTATAACATAAGTAAATAGCCACTAGTCGCGACTCGCGAAGTTTAGGCCGGCTAGGGTACAATATGCAAGTAGTTGACAATAGTATCTCCTAATCTCTCCCAAAAGCAACATAAGAGCCTCTATAGGCAAGTTCAAAAGAGTTCAACACATAGTATAAGGTTTTCAAAATAAAGGTGGAGAGATTCTAAGCAAAATATAAAGTAGAGAATATAAATATCTTTGCCATCTCTCAAATGAACCACAGCTCACTTCTGAGCACCTGGACCTGTATCTGAAAAACAAGAGATATATACAGAATGAGAACCCCCGACCCATGGGGTTCCCAGTACGGTAAAAGTGCCAAATAAATACAATGCATTGTAATAAAAACTCAGTAAGCATCCTAAACTTCCTTTCACCCAATATTCACCCTATATTCTCGCTCAAATTACCTCATTTTCTACCTGGAGCAGTGAAATCACTTCACTACGTCTACCCAGGGAACTCAAATTACCTCATTCAATAATTATCCTTTTAAATTAATCATATCATCGCTCCATCTCAACAAGAACAGCCCTCAGCGTCAATTGACACCAGCATGAGGGACCTCTCAGTTGTACAAACACAAGCAATACAGACAAGTAATACACAATTAGGTACAAGTAGAACAAGTAGCACATAATCAGGTAATATAGCATATATGATATAGCAATCCAAAATAAATAGGCAAACCCAAACAATTCAAACATATGCAAATGATGTATGCATGTCCTATGGCTGATGATATCATCTGTTGGTTATAAAGCCAACCCTACATGTCCTGGTAGCTAACCATTGGACAGTCCCTGCGAGAGCGCATCCCCAAGTTCAAAATCATAATCAATCAAAATAAAATATCCATGGGGGAGAGCTCATCCGGAAAAGTCTAAGTGTCTGGCCACATCTTAGGACGAAGGGTCAACAGAATCTCGGATCTCGACCTGGAGCAAGTAGAGCCGACCCATTGCATCTACCCAAGGAAATCCGAAACTCAGATAATTTCACAAATCTTAAATCAACCTCGACTGGGAGCAAGTGGGGGCTAACCACTGCATCTACCCAGGCGGGTATATCTCACCACGTCCCGGAGCAAGTGGATCAATGCCACTGCATCTACCCAGGCGGGTGTAGCACAATCAGGTTCATATTTGATATCAGTCTCTTAATCGTTATTATTCTCATTAACAATCTTGTAGTCATCATCATTCTTTTTATGAGTCTCATAATCATCATCATTCTCATTAATAATCTCATCATTAATCCTCTTCCTATTTCATCCACAGAATTTACCAAGCTTAATTCATCGTCTGCTAAACTCAACATCACAATTATCCCTTTTATTCTTTTACTACTCTCGCCCTTGATTCAATACCTTAAAAATGGTAAAAAGGTCTTAAGTAAGTGTTACGGAAGGTTGCAAGCTTGTCAGGAAGGTGAAACGGTTAAAAATAAGGTGTTCTTTGAAAAACAGGGCAGTGTGCGTGCGCACAGGGTTGTGTGAATGAACGCGCAGAAGAATTTTCAAAAAGTGTGCGTGCGTACAAGGCTGTGCGTACGCACAGAATGTGCGAACGATCCCAACAGAACGCACTTCCCAGAGTGTGCGCGCACACAGGTCTCTGCATGCGCACAGTTTGCAAAACATCATTGGTTGTGTGTGCGCACAGGGCGTGCTAGCGCTCCCAACAGCAGCCGTATCCCTGTGTGTGCGTGCGCACAGGGCTGTGCGAGCACACACAAACCAGAAATCATAAAATTCTACAACATCACAGGATTCAGATTTTGATACCAAACTTTAAACGGTCATACCTTCCTCTACAAAAATCTATTTTCTACAAACTTTATATCGATTTAAAGCTCTCAAAGCCATCTTTAATTTAAAACAAGTTTCATTTAATTTTAAGCTTTGAGGCTCAAGTTACCCATCAAAGTTAGCCTAAAACTCATTTTTACCAAACTTTGACAAACCTCAATTTTCAAAACATACTCTTTTCAAACCTCTTCTAAACCAACCAAAACTTTACCAATTCAACCCGAACCACATTTCAAGTTCCTTATTCAATCCACCACACATAAATTCTATATTTTCATCAATCATAGCTCAATAATTCAATTCAAGCAACATCCAAGCTTTCAAGTTTAATAATCAACAAAACCTCATACTCAAACACTTATATATCACTATCATTCATTCAATCGCCAATCATCAACCATATACTTATCGTCCTCACTTTTTCCGGCCTCCGGCCCAAAATCCACGGCCTCTGGTCCAAATTCACAACCCAATACACATTTCACAAACCATTGATCATTATCCAATTTTATCAAATTTCACAACACACACATGCAAGTTCACACAATTCTCAACTCAATCATTAATTTACATAACACATCAACTATGCATATTCATACCTACTATTTACATAATCCAAACCTAATCCTAGGGGCATCTAGCCTAGGAATTCTCATCACACCACACGGTACTTAAATGAAACTTAAACCGTACCTCTTGTAGCCAAAATAATTAAACTTCTTCTTGGAAGTCTCCACCAACTCTTAGCTCCAAGCCCCACCAAAGCTCCACAAGCAACACCAACCTCCCAATTGTGCACCACAATCAACCAATATTCTAACATAACCAATTTCACACTAATAATCAACTTAGGGTTCATGAAATTGATAAATCACAAGGGTTGGAGGATTTTTTACCTAAACCCATGAAATTTTGTGATGAATATCACCAATGGCTCATACTAGAGCACCTCTAAACACCCAAAATCACAAGATTTCCTCAAAATCCAAATCAAATTCAAAATATAAGAGGAAAATTAAAACTGGGCAGAGGAGAGTTAAATACTCACCACAAAACTTAAATAGACTCAAAGAGGAGGAGAAGAGCGACACGTGGCCTCAAACGGCTCGTCAATCGGAGTTCTGGAGAGAAAGTTATGGTGATTTGAAAATCAAAGAGAGTTAGGGTTTCTCTCTTCTCATCTCTCTCTTTTCATTTCAGAAACAAACACACTAAATGAGGGTTATGGTGGCTGAATGGCTTTAAGTTAAGGCTTATATATGCTGAGCTTGGATCCACTTGGGCCCAATTCACTTGATTTAGTCCATTGGCCCAACTTTGGGCCAAAACCTTTAAGATTAGCGCCTTAAATCGCATTTTAAATATTTCTACCTTTCCTAATTATAAATCCTAATTTCTTAACCTTATTTACTCATAATTACTTTTTTCAACTGTAGTATCAGACAGATCTCAGTCAGTATTGCCGGTCAAAATTTCAGTGCGCGTTTTTAAGTAGAAAACTATGTTTTTCGACTCAGAAAAATTCACTGAGTCTAAATATCACATTTAAATTATCAAATTCTGATAGTAAAATTTTTGAACTATATTTGCTCCTATTTAATTTATTATTTAATTAATTACAGTTTGATTGGGTTTTACATGTTAAGCTTGAAAAGTGTGAGTTTTAGTTGAATGAGATCAAGTTTTGAGGCCATGTGATTAAAAAAAGTGAGGTCATAGTTGATCCAAGTAAAGTTGAAGTAATGATACACTAGGAAATACCAAAATCTATCACTAAGATTATGAGTTTTTCAGGATTAGCAGGGTATTATAGATGAATCATTAAAAGATTTTCTCAACTAGCTTTACCTTTGACTAGGTTGACTAGGAAAAACCAACTTTTTTTGTGGAGTGAAAGTTGTGAAACTAGCTTTCAAGAGTTGAAATGTAGGCTTACATCAACCCATGTCTTAATAATCCCTGATCCTTAGTATATACTTCTAGGCAGCTTAAGACCCATGAAAAAAACTATCCAACTCATGACCTAGAACTTACAACAGTAATATTTGCATTAAGGATTTGGAGGTATTAAAGTTTGAGGTGTATATTGATCATAAGAATTTAAAATATTTGTTTGATCAAAAGAAATTGAATATGAGACAAAGAAGATGGATAGAGTTTCTAAAAGATTATGATTTTGAACTAAAGTATCATGTTAAGAAGGCTAATGTAGTAGCTAATGTCTTAAGTAGAAAATCCTTACACATGTCTTCATTGATGATAGAGGAGTATAAGTTATTAGAGGAATTTAGAGACTTAAGTTTCCTAGTGTCATTGACACTTCAATGTTTGTATGCTAGCAAAGTTAGGATCGAGTCTAACATGAGGGAATAAGTGAGATTGGCCCAAGAGAATGATCAACTTCTTTTGTCCCTCAAAGAGAAGCTTTCAAGAGAAAAGATTGATCATTTTAATCTTGATGATAAGAGTATTGTATTGTATGAAGGGAGATTATGCGTACCTAACAATAAATATTTAAAAAACTAGATTTTTTTAGAAGCACATTGCAATAGATTTACCATGCATCCTGGTAAAACCAAGATGTATCAAATCTAAAAGAAAAATTCTAGTGAAAAGGGATGAAAAAAAACATAGTTGAGTTTGACTCTAAGTATTTCACTTGCCAAATGGTTAAGATAGAATGCCAAAGACCTGCAGGATTACTTCATCCTCTAGAGATCCCAGAATGAAAATAGCATAGTATATCGATAGACTTTGTCATAGGATTACTTGGACCACTTTGATACTATGATGTTGTTTGGGCAATAGTAGATAGGTTGACCAAATCTACACATATTCTGGCAATAAGGATTAGTTGGCCACTATATATGTTATCTCAATCTTATGTCCAATAGATTATAAGGTTGCATGGAGTACCAACTAGTATAGTGTCTGACAAAGATTCTAGATTTACATCTAAGTTTTGGGCTGCATTGTAAGATGCCTTAGGTACTAAAGTTCATTTTAAAATAGCATATCACCCACAACTAAATGGTCAAACCGAGAGGACAATTCAAACTCTAGAAGACATGCTTAAGGATTGTATAGTCGAGTTACAAGGAAGTTGGGATACTCATCTACCTTTGATAGAGTTTGCCTACAACAATAGCTATAATTCCATCATTGGAATAGCTCCCTTTGAGGCTCTATATGATAAAAGAGTCGATCACCTTTGTGCTGGTTTAAGGATGGTGAGAAGAATTTGTTAGGACTTGATATTGTACAACAAATCACATAAAAGATTATATTCATTAGAAAGAAGTTGCTCACTGTTCAAAGTAAGCAGAAAAGTTATGCTGATAAAAGCAGAAGACCTATAGAGTTTAAAGGAGATAATATTTTTCTTAAAGTCATTCCTACTACTGGTATTGATAAAGCCCTAAAATCCAAAAAGTTAAATCCCAAATTCATTGGTCCATTCCAAATTCTTAAGAGGATTGGACCTGTTGCTTACCAAATTGTACTTCCTTCAAATCTTTTAAACTTTCACAATGTCTTCTATTTTTTCCAACTCATAAAGTATTTTTTTGATCGAAAACATGTCATAGAATATGGTACAATGAAAATAAGAGATGGTTTGACATATGAAACTATACTGATAGAAATTATTGATAAACACTACAAGAAAAACGTTGAGTAAGTCAGATTTACCAGCGGAATAACAAAAATAATCCGCCAATAAATTGATTACCGTCAGATTGTATCCGATGGTATAAACCTTACCGGTAAATATTTACCAGCGAATTTTTTTGTTTGATAGTAACTTGTGGCAGAATTACCGGCAGAATACGAAGTTTAAGTAAAGGTAACCTGATGCCACTTACCGTCGGAATTTTTTCGACAGTAACTGTGATGCCAAACGTTGAAACTTTGCGCTTGATTACTGTCAGATTTTTCTAACGATAAATCCAACCGTAGCACCAATTTTTTTTTTAAATCTAGAAAATCGTTACCGTATCTGATGGAAACGTCAATTTTTTTTATTTTTATTTTTCAATCTATAATGGACCCTGAAAGTTAATAATCAATAGTGAAGTCCCAATAAGTAAAGAATAACTCCCAATAAGTAAAGTATACATTAGTAATTTATCTAAAAAAAGTGATTTATATATGATGTGAAAGATCAAACATACAAAATAAAAACATGAAAGAAATAAATAGAAATACATAAGATAGAACTAAGGCTAGCGTGCATTGTAATTATATGATATGACTAAAATAAAGTTTAAACACAACAAGTTAGTTAAACTATATTTAGGTTAACCATATTCAGATTCATCATCTTTTTTCTTTGGTTCATCATCCTCCTCTTCCGAGGTAATTTCCCGATCATCGAACTCATCTTCTTCTTATTCGTCTCCATCGACCTCCTCTTCTTCTTGAAGATCGTAATCCTTTAGTAGTAGTGTGTCGTCATCTACCCTAAGGTCAATAATGTCATCATCCATAACAGCCGACTTAAGGGTGATCGGATCACCGATATTAACCCCCATTTTCGAAGGAGTTGGGTCATCAATTTGGTAAGGTTGCTGACTCTTTGTCCCATCAGACTCGATGCAACCTCTTGGCACAGTCTTAACCACAATAACCCAAGTAGACTTGTATAACCCTAGATAAGCCAAATAGTATACCTATCATGCATTTTGAGGTAGACTAAAAGGATCGTAGTGCCTATATTTTTGGTTACATTTACTTCAATGATATTATAGTTTTTGTACTTTTGTGTTCTCTGTCACGAACGTGGATCATATCATTCACATTTAAACACATACACCTTGTACGTAGTGAGACAAAAATACGCTCATTGAATTATATTGTGCAACACACTATACCAATCAGACTAACCACTGCTTGCATCCCTACGAACCCAGACTTCGGTGTTATCTATTTTCTTTCCCACCGCCCATTGTAAAGAATGGAACCAATATCTATTAACATTGTATATCAAATACATCCACCTAAATTGGACTGGCCCATATACTGTTGCTTCGTATGGTAGGTAGATTGCTAAGTGTTCCATAACATAAAAAAATCTTAGAGAAAATATCCTCTTTAACTTATAAAGTATGATGGGAATGTTCTTCTCCATGACCATGAGATCATTAATGCTAAGTTTCATAGCACATAATTCCCTAAAGAACTCACTTATTTTGGTAAGGGGTTTCTAGATATTGGTAGGAAGTTCTCTGAATGTAACAGGAAGCACTGACTTCATAAAGACATGACAATCATTACTCTTCAACTCAACAAGCCTACCCTGTGAGACGTTTGCTCACCTATCTAAGTTAGAGGCATAACCATCAGAAAATTACATTCTCCTAATCCACATACAAATATTTTGTCTTTGATCATTTGTTAGAGTGAACACCGCCTTTGGTTTAGCCCACCAATCGTTCTCAAGTCTCTTTAAGTTCAGATCTGGCCACCTGCAAATGTCCACCAAGTCTAACCTTATCTTATCGTTGTCCTTTGTTCGCTCATCGTCCATTACGGTGTGCATGATATTATCAAACATGTTTTTTTCAATGTGCATCACATTAAGACAATTACAAACTAAGTTGTCTTTCCAATAAGAAAACTCTATTTTGTCCAATTATGCTCCTTGCCATATCCCGGATGTCTTAACCTTGTCCTATTATCGACGATCCTTACGATTCTACTAACACGATGTCAAACTTGCAAACCACTCAACCTCACGAGTGCCTCTTCTTGTTTAGTTTTATTCTTCCTAAACAAGTTCTTGTTGCGACAAAAAGGATGACCAATATTGAGGAACCTTTGATGACAATTAAACCATGAATTCTTACCCCCATTCGTCAGCCAAAATGCCTTCTATCCTCCGTATAAATGGGACATGACATTCTACCCTGAATGGACCAACCTGATAACATCCTATATGCAGAAAAGTCGTTAATAATGGTCCACATCAATGCATCATGAAGGTGAAAGTTTATCTTCGTTGAAATATCATACGTTTTTATATCATGAATTCACAACTTGATCAAAGCATCCACCAAAGGTTGAAAGAAGACATATATTTTGGCCTTTGGGTTACTTGGACTAGGTATGATATAAGTTAGTAACATGTATGAGTCCTTCATTCACATTTTGGGGGAGGGTAGGTTATAAAGAGTCACCATAATAGGCCAACAATAGTACGCATTATCGAAATTAGAGTTCGGTGCAAACCCGTTAGAGCACAAAACTAATGTAACATTTTTAGGGTCACTCGCAAATGTAAGATGGACCTAATCAAAGTGCTTCCAAGTATCCCCGTGTAACGGGTTCGTCATAAAATCATCATCTCTCTTGTTGTTACTATGCCAGGTCATGTGAGGGATTGAACTCATCGATGCATACAGTTATTTTAGCCTAGGAATTAGGGACAAATACTGCATCCATTTGTTTGGAATTCTCTTTACAAGTTGTTTACCAATTCGTTTTCTCTCGACTTGAAACCTCGATGTATTTCAAAATCTGCAAATAGTTAGATCCAAGTCTCCCTTGTTATACAATATACAACCATTCAAACAATAATCGATTTTCACCAAATATAGACCTAACTTTGAAACTAACTTCTTTGCTTCGTAGTGGCTCCGGGGGATGCTAGTAGTCCCGCTAGGTACTAATTCATTGCAAAGGGTGGCCCACTTATCAAAGAATTCTTTTTTATGATTTGACTCAAACTTAATACTCATCATTCTAACACATGCAAACAATTTTAAATGAATGCACCCCTCGAACAAAGGTTTCATGTCAGGTTTTAACAGATAATAAAATTCTTTTGCCTCCAAGTGAGGCTCTTGTTATCTTCCACATCGGGAACACTAATTGCATCAAACACTATATTGGAATTCGAGGCTCAAATACTATATTGTTTAGCCTATTATTTTAATAGATAACACCCGAACTCTCGTTGATCGACCCTCAAACCTATTAGAATTCGAGGTAGACTAGTTAATTTCCTACTCTTCCACTTCTCCGTATTCCGTTCACATCTAATACCATCCTTGAACCCATTATAGTAGAGATGAAGTTTATATCCAAATATTCTAACTACTTAGTCAGTCGAAACTTCTAGCACAGACACCTAGATACCCCTTGAGACTTAAATAATTTCATGTTAAAGAGATACGCAACAAACTCGTCAACCCCCTTAAAGAACTTAGGTTTTAAACCCTCTGGTCTACTGTTATCCCTATCGTACATTCATAGACGATGGATGGGAATCTTTTTGCAACAAAAATCCTAGAATTCAACCAATAATGCAATTTGTTAAAATTTTAGAAGATTTGGCAGAGTTCCCTCTATAATTAGAATCTCTCACCAAATCCAATTATCATTTTCTCACAGACCAAACATATTTTAAACAACATAAACAAAAATTCGGCAGAAAAACAGCTACAGGCATAAATTAGTAGAAAATATGCATTCAATAAAATATCAAATTCTAGCCGTTCTAGTGCACAACCCCTTATAACTCCATACCTTTTTAGCAAACAAGAGTTTCAAGAAGGCGCCACTACGCAACCTTTTTCCACTTTAGTCCAAAACCTCTATCCTAGGTAAAGTAAGTCCGGCATACAACTTAAACAATTCAGTATATTCAGAGATATAAAACCTATTTGGAATATGACTGTATAGACTATGAAAGAAGCAAATTCCAATTGATCTCAGAGAAAATAGCACCATCCTAATAAAAAGGACAACTTATTAAATTCACAAGGTAAAACTACATCAAAGACTAATTTGCAAGAAATAAATAAAACTCAACATTGAAATTAATTAAAATATAATTTTAATTTCACCAAATTAATAACAAGCATAACAAACATAAATGATATAAATTGAATGCAATTAAAAGAAACTCACTCACTAAACTCAAATAAATTTTTTGATAAGCTCAAGCACTCTTAATACTTAAACAAAAACTTTCAACAACTCAAGCACTCTTAATTTTACCTTACCGTAACCTACACTAACATTATTTAATTTCTAATTACACTAAATTAATATAAAAATTCCTAATCACACACTTTATTAAACAAAATCGTAAACTCATAAAAAATCTAGAAAAATAAAAAAACTATAGAAAAATTTCTCTGATGGTAGCTGCAGGATGGTGAAAGTGTGGTGGTGATAGCAGGCGGTAATGACGGGACAAGGTGTGAATCTTCGATGGGAGCAGCCACCAACAGAGGGGGCGGCGATAACAGCTCCAACAGCAGTGACGACGGCATACAGTGGCGGCGACGGCAACAGCTCCAGGTGGTGGCGATGGCGGTAGCTTTAATGGAGCAATGGAGACGAGAGAGAAGAGAAGAGAAGAGAAGAGAAGAGAGAGAGAGAGAGAGAGAGAGAGAGAGAAAGAGAGAGTTCGCAGAAGTGAATGAGAAGGGTTTCGTATTGAATTTTACCCCAATTTTATCGTCGGATTTACCGGAAGATAAATCTTGCGGTAAGGTATTCGTCATTACCTAAACGACGCGTTTCACTAAATCCCGTTACTGTAGAAAAATTTTGCTGTAAAATTCGAAAGGAAAATGGTGCAAATAAAATAAAATTTTGTGCCAGTACTTACTGTCGGATTTAGTGACGGAATATTTAATCTGACAAAATTTTTTTCAAGGGATGAATTTTCACTATAACTGCCGGTAAATCTGATGCTAAATCTGCCGGTAACATTCGAAGGTAAATTCGAAGGTATTCAGCATTTTTCTTTAGTGAAGTTTGTTAAAAATTTAAGAATAAAAGAAACTCCTTTATTTATAGTGGTGTGCAAAGGGTTAACAAAAGAAGAAGCAACATAGGAATTAGAAGATGAAATGAAAAATATTTATCCAGAATTTTATCAAACAGGTCAATGGATTTTGGAGTAAAGACCCAATCCGATCCTTATCCATTTTCATGAAGGCAAGGCGCCCCTTGTCCAAAACAAAAAGGGACCCTTTGGTGCTCAACTTTTTTTTTTTTAGGATAATACGATACCTCTATTAAAAAATATGTTAAATAGTAATAAAAATTAGTTTTGCGGGAGTTTTATTTATAATTTGTGGGGGTTTTAAACTCCCACAAACTATTAATAAGTTTATTTTTTAAAAATTCTTTGATTGGTGGTGGTTAAGTGGAGAAAGATCATTGCTGAAAATAATATCGTAGGAGAAAAATGTAATTGTAGTACGAATACCTTTTAAAGAGAAAAAATAGTGTAAACCCGACTAATTAGTAAATAATTAACCAATAAATTAATTATTATTTAAAGAAATTAGAATATTAAATTTTATAGTTTAGAAAGGAAGACATAATTAAAATATGAATTTTGACACTAATTTTAAAGTTTTTGACCCAAAATTAGACTAAACGGGTCAAATCAATTGAACTAGACCCAAACCGGTCCAAGGCCCATTATATAAAAAAACCAAGACTTGCACTTTTCTTCCCCAAATGGCCTGAAACATGTTGATGGAGGGAGCAATCAGCGTTGAACCCTAACCCTTCTACTTTCAATTTCAATCGTCCATAACTTTCAATCCGGAGCTCTGATTGACGAGCCGTCAGCGGCCACACGTTCGTATCAAAATTCTTTACACAACCCACTGAATAATTTAGTAAGAATCTAGCGATTTTTTACTCAGCTACTCTTCCCTAATTTCAAAATTTAAGGTTTTGATTTTGAGAGATTATGTGGTTTTGATGTTCTAGGGTCAAATTAGCTCATGGATAATGTAGGGCTTTATCCATTTGACTCGTGTGTAATGGTAAAAAAACTCTAACCCTTTTGAATTGGTGATTTAGTGAGCTCAATGTTGATTATTGTGATATTATATGAATTAGATCGTGTATCTTGTTGAATTGGAGTTAAATTGGTGGATATTGGAAGCTTGGAATTGAATCCTGGGAGCTGAAAATTCAAATGGTAAGGGAGTTGGAGCTTTGGATCTTAAGGAACGGTGGATAATTGAGGTGTTCCGAGCTTAGGGAGGAATCAACCAAGGTATAGTTTTGGTTTCTCTTAGATAATATATAATGTTTTGTGAAAACATAGGCTAGATGATCATATAATAGGTTAAAAATATGGGAATATGTTAATGCTAGTAACCTTGATGGAAATGTGGAATTATATTGTGAATGGGTTGATGAATGATGATTTTGTTGAGTTGGTTATAGGAATTATGTTAATTAACATTGTTGATAGGAGTTGATGAATGTGAGTATTGATGATGAAAGATTGAAGATTGGTTGAGTTACATATATATATATATATGTGTGTGTGTGTGTGTGTGTGTGTTTGTGTGTGTGTGTGTGTGTGTTGAATAATGAATGACTTGAGAGTTGGAAATGATTTTGATATTGGAATTGGTTTGGCTTATTAGAAATGATTTGAAAAGGGTTTGAAAGGTAGAGGAGATGCTGCCGAAAGTTTTATGAAAATAGGAGGCTTCATCTGAAGTGATTATTTAAAAAGATTTACATTTTTAAGGATTTTATGATTTGATTTTGAGTTATTAAGAAAAGGATTATGTTTTGAGTTTGCTTTATTTAAAAAAGAATGAATTGTGTTTTGAGTATGAATTGTTGATGAACGATATGGGAGGTGTGGTAATAGGGAATGAAGGATGATGAGAGTTAATTTTTTAAGTCTAATTATTGAAATGATTAAATTTTGAGTTTTATCGAGAAAAGTATTATGTTTGAATTTGATTTCTCAAGTTAATGAGATATGTGTGACCGGGTAAGAGGCAGTGGCATTGTCCACTTTCTCCTAGAAAGAGATTAGAAAGAAAAATGATGAGAGTTGAGTTTGATTATGAAGTGTTGAATGCTGAGGTTATATGAATGAACTTGATTTGAAATTGTTTTGTGGGGATTGTGGTTGTTTACCGCCCACCAAATTTTAAAGAGAATTGTTTTGTGGGAATCGTGGTTATTTACCGTCCACGTGTGTGCTATTTTTCAATTGAAAATGTCTGTGGGGATCGGGGTGGATTACCGCCCGCAGATGGTGGGGATCGAGATGGTTTACCGCTCACTAGGTGAGGATCCTGGTATTGTACTGCTCACCAGTTTTCAAGAGAACGATGTTTTGATTAGCTACCGGACATGTCGGGTTGGTTTTATAACCGACAGTTGAGAGTCATCAGCCATGGGGCAGACATACATCATATGCATATGTGTGTTTTGTTTGATTGTGCATTAATTGGGCTTGCCTATGTGATTAATATGCTTACCTGCTATATTTTCTATCTGCTGTATCTGTATCCTATTTGTGTTTGCTGTGTCTGTATTGCGTGTCTGTGCACCAGAGTTTTGGAGGATTGGAGGAAGGCAGAAATTAGGGCTTAAGTTAGAAATGAATTAGAAATAAGAACCTTAGATAACTGGTGCACGGAATTGTGATCACACTTTTCACAACTCCGGTACAACTGACAAGCAAGTGCACTGGGTCGTCCAAGTAATACCTTACGTGAGTAAGGGTCGATCCTACGGAGATTGTCGGCTTAAATCAAGCTATGGTCATCCTGTAAATCTTAGTCAGGCGGATTCAAATGGTTATGAGGTTTTGATAATTAAAAGATAAATAAAACATAAAATAAAATAAGATACTTATGTAATTCATTGGTGGGAATTTCAGATAAGTGTTTGGAGATGCTTTGTTGCTTCTGAACCTCTGCTTTCCTATTGTCTTCTTCCAATCATGCATGCTCCCTTCCATGGCAAGCTGTATGATCCTCTCGGATAAAAAATACCAGGTACGGTTTCTGCACGGCTAATCAACTATTGGATTTCTCGTCTCGGATGAAAAATACCAGGTACAGCTATCGCACGGCTAATCGTCTGTCGGTTCTCACTAGCGTCGGAATAGGATCTCTTTATCCTTTTGCACAATATCACTGCGCCCAACATTCGCGAGTTTGAAGCTCGTCACAGTTATCCCTTCCCAGATCCTACTCGGAATACCACAAACAAGGTTTAGACTTTCCGGATCTCAGGAATGCTGCCAATTGGTTCTAGCCTATACCACGAAGGTTCTAACCTCACGGACTCGGTCCGTGGATTAAAAACCCAAGAGAATATACTTCGGCTGTCATCCAATGACTACGTTGAACATCATGTAGACCGCTTGTGGTTGTCAGGCACGCGGATCTTGGCTAAGCGAGTAACGAAGATAGTGGGTGATTATCACGGGTCACCCCTTCATTCTGACTTAACTGAATTAAGTACGAGAGTATATCTTGGAGAAGAAGTTAGCGTGAATTGAAATAAAAATAATAGTACTTGCATTAATTCATGAAGAACAGCAGAGCTCCGCACCTTAATCTATGAGGTGTAGAAACTCTACCGTAGAAAATACATAAGAGAAAAAGGTCTAGGCATGGCCGAATGGCCAGCCTCCTCAAAATGATCCAAAGTTATCAAAAGTATAAAGAGGGTTTTTTCAACCATGCGAATACAATAGGAAATACTAGTATTTATACTAAACTAGTTACTAAGGATTACAGAAAATAAGTAACTAAGTGCAGATAGTGCAGAAATCCACTTCCGGGGTCCACTTGATGTGTTCTTGGGCTGAACATTGAGCTTTACACATGCATAGGCCTTCTCTTGAGTTAAACGCCAGCTTGGATGCTAGTTTGGGCGTTTAACTCTAATTCTGGTGCCAGTTCTGGTGTTTTATGCCAGAAAAGGGTCTCTCAGGAAAAGTATGGACTATTATACATTGCTAGAAAGCCCAAGATGTCTACTTTCCAACCCATTTGAGAGCGTGCCAATTGGGCTTCTGTAGCTCCAGAAAATCCATTTCGCGTGCATGAGGGTCAGAATCCAACAGCATCTACAGTCCTTTCTCAGCCTCTGAATCAGACTTTTGCTCAGGTCCCTCAATTTTAGTCAGAAAATATCTGAAATCATCGAAAAACACACAAACTCATAGTAAAGTCTAGAAATGTGATTTTTGCATAAAAACTAATAAAATATAATAAAAAGTAATTAAAACATATTAAAAACTATGTAAAAACAATGCCAAAAAGGGTATAAATTATCCGCTCATCACAACACCAAACTTAAATTGTTGCTTGTCCCCAAGCAACTAAAAACAAAATAGGATAAAAAGAAGAGAAAATACAATAAATTCCAAAATTATCAATGAAGATTAGTTTTAATTAGATGAGCGGGGCTAGTAACTTTGCGCTTCTGAATAGTTTTGGCATCTCACTTTATCCTTTGAAGTTCAGAATGATTGGCATCCATAGGAACTCAGAATTCAGATAGTGTTATTGATTCTCCTAGTTCAGTATGTTGATTCTTGAACACAGCTACTTTATGAGTCTTGGTCGTGACCCTAAGCATTTTGTTTTCCAGTATTACCACCGGATACATAAATGCCACAGACACATAACTGGGTGAACCTTTTTAGATTGTGACTCAGCTTTGCTAAAGTCCCCAGTTAGAGGTGCCCAGAGTTCTTAAGCACACTCTTTTTTCTTTGGACCACGACTTTAACCGCTCAGTCTCAAGCTTTTTTACTTGACACCTTCACGCCACAAGCACATGGTTAGGGACAACTTGATTTAGCCGCTTAGGCCAGGATTTTATTCCTTTGGGCCCTCCTATCCATTAATGCTCAAAGCCTTGGATCCTTTTTATCCTTGTCTTTTGGTTTAAAAGGTTATTGGCTTTTTCTGCTTGCTTTTTCTTTTTCTTTCTTTATTTTTCGCAAATATTTTTTCGCAAGCTTTGTGTTTTTCACTGCTTTTTCTTGCTTCAAGAATCAATTTTATGATTTTTCAGATTATCAATAATATTTCTCTTTTTTTTCTTTATTCTTTCAAGAGCCAACAATTTTAACATTCATAAAAATTACTATAAAAAATATGCACTGTTCAAGCATTCATTCAGAAAACAAAAAATATTGCCACCACATCAAAATAATTAAACTATTTTCAAGATAGAATTCGAAATTCATGTACTTCTTTTTCTTTTTCAGAAAATATTTTTCATTTAAGAAAGGTTAAGGATTCATAGAACATTCATAACTTTAAGACATAGACACTAAACACTGATGATCATGTAATAAAGACAAAAACATAGACAAAACATAAAGCATAGAAACGAAAAACAGGAAAATAAGAACAAGAAAATTAAAGAACGGGTCCACCTTAGTGACGGTGGCTAGTTCTTCCTCTTGAAGATCCTATGGAGTGTTTTAGCTCCTCAATATCTCTTCATTGCCTTTGTTGCTCCTCTCTCATGGCCTTTTGGTCCATCCTTAGTTGCTCCATGTTAGAACTCAAGTCTCCTAAAGAGGTGTTGAGTTGCTCCCAATAGCCTTGTGGAGGAAAGTGTATCCCTTGGGGCATCTCAGGGATTTCTTGATGAGAAATTTTCTCATTCTCTTGTTGAGGTCCATGAGTGGGCTCTCTTGTTTTCTCCATCCTCTTTTTAGTGATGGGTTTGTCCTCTTCAATGAAGATATCTTTCTCTATGACAATTCCTGCTGAATTGCATAGGTTACAGATTAGATGAGGGAAGGCTAATCTTGCCAAAGTGGAGGGCTTGTCAGCCACCTTGTATAGTTCTAGAGATATGATCTCATGAACTTCTACTTCCTCTCCAATCATGATACTATGGATCATGATAGTCCGGTCCACAGTAACTTCAGACCAGTTGCTAGTAGGAATGATAGAGTGTTGGATGAACTCTAACCATCCTCTAGCCATGGGCTTGAGGTCAAGCCTTCTCAGTTGAACCGGCTTGCCTTTGGAGTCTCTCTTCCATTGCATTCCTTCCACACAGATGTCCATGAGAACTTGGTCCAACCTTTGATCAAAGTTGACTCTTCTAGTGAAAGGATGAGGATCTCCTCTCATTATTGGCAAGTTGAATGCCAACCTTACAGTTTCTGGACTGAAATCTAAGTATTTCTCCCGAACCATTGTGAGCCAATTCTTTGCGTTCGGGTTCACACTTTGATCATGGTTCTTAGTGATCCATGCATTAGCATAGAATTCTTGAACCATTAAGATTCTGACTTGTTAGATGGGGTTGGTGAAAGCTTCCCAACCTCTTCTTCGAACCTCACGTCGGATCTTCGGATATTCACTCTTTTTGAGCATGAAGGGGACCTCGGGGATAACCTTTTTCTTGGTCACAACTTCATAGAAGTGATCTTGATGGACTTTTGAGATGAATCTCTCCATTTTCCATGACTCGAAGGTGGAAGCAATTACCTTCCCTTTTCTCTTTCTAGAGATTTCTCCGGCCTTAGGTGCCATTAATGGTTATGGAAAAACAAAAAGCAGAGCTTTTTCCCACACCAAACTTAAAAGGTTTGCTCGTCCTCGAGCAAAAGAAGAAAGAAAGGAGGAGAAGAAGAAGAAATGGAGGAGATAGAGGGGTGTTTATAGGGTAAGAAAGAGAGGGAAGTCGTGTATGAAGGGGTTGGGTTTGGGAGGGAAATGTTTTGAATTTGAATGCTGAGGTAGGTGGGGTTTTATGATGGGTTTTTGGGGAGTAGTGGATGGATGTGAGTGGTGAAGAGATTGTGGGAAAGAGGGTAGGATTTGATAGGTGAATGGTGTTTGGGGAATAGGTATTGATGTGATTGGTCAAGGATATTTAGGAGAGAGTGTTATAGAAAGGTGTGAAGAGAAAATAGAGTGAGTTGGGGTAGGTGGGATTCTGTGGGGTCCACAGATCCTGAGGTGTCAAGGAATTCTGCTCCTACACCTTTCTGGCATTTAAACGCCCTCTGTGTGCCATTTCTGGCATTTAACGCCATCTCTGCTACCTTTTTTGGCGTTAAACGCCAGGCTGATGCCCCTTTCTGGCGTTTAACGCCAGCCAGACACCCTTTTCTGGCGTTAAACGCTAGTCTGTCTGCCAATTCTGGAGTTTAACGCCCAGAATGCTGCCAGACTAGGCGTTAAACGCCCATTCTGCTATTCTTACTAGCGTTTAAACGCCAGTAAGCTTATCCTCCAGGGTGTGCTATTTTTATGTTGTTTTTGATTCCGCTTTAATTCTGCAGCTGTTTTTATGATTCCACATGATCATCAACCTAAAGAAAACATAACATGGCAATGGAAAACAAATGTCTATAGAAAATAAATATAATTAAATAACATTGGGTTGCCTCCCAATAAGCGCTTCTTTAATGTCAATAGCTTGACAGTGAGCTCTTAGAGAGCTTCACAGAGACTCAGAGCTTAATGGTGGCCTCCCAACAGCAAACTTAGAGTTTGAATGTGGGGGCTCTGTTTTACTCTGTATTGAGAAAAGCTTTTCATGCTTCCTCTCCATGGTTACAGAAGAAGATCCTTGAGCCTTAAACACAAGGTAGTTCTCATTCAATTGAAGGACTAACTCTCCTCTGTCTACATCAATCACAGCCCTTGCTGTGGCCAAGAAGGGTCTTCCAAGAATAATGGATTCATCCTCATCCTTCCTAGTGTCTAGGATTATGAATTCAGCAGGGATGTACAGGCCTTCAACCTTCACTAAGACATCCTCTACAAGTCTATAAGCCTGTTTCATTGATTTGTCTACCATCTCTAGTGAGATTCTTGCAGCTTGTACCTCAAAGATCCCTAGTTTCTCCATTACAAAGAGTGGCATAAGGTTTATTCCTGACCCCAGGTGACACAGAGCCTTCTCAAAGGTCATGGTGCCTATGGTACAAGGGATTAAGAACTTTCCGGGATCCGGTTTCTTCTGAGGTAATTTCTACTGAACCAAGGCATTCAGTTCATTGATGAGCAATGGAGGTTCATCCTCCCAAGTCTCATTACCAAATAACTTGGTGTTCAGCTTCAGGATTGCTCCTAGATACTAAGCAACTTGCTCTTCAACAATATCTTCATCTTCTTTAGAGGAAGAATACTCATCAGAGCTCATGAATGGCAACAGTAAGTTCCGTGAAATCTCCATGGTCTCTGTATGAGCCTCAGATTCCTTTGGTTCCTCAATAGGGAACTTCTTAATGGTTAGTGGACGTCTAGCAAGGTATCCCTCATTAGAAATCACTGTCTTTTTACTCTCTCCAGGTTCGGCCACTTTAGATATGGTTATGGCCTTGCACTCTCTTTTAGGATTCTCTTCTGTATTGCTTGGGAGAGTACTAGGAGGAGTTTCA
The DNA here is from genome assembly GCF_003086295.3 of Arachis hypogaea. Taxonomy (NCBI): domain Eukaryota; kingdom Viridiplantae; phylum Streptophyta; class Magnoliopsida; order Fabales; family Fabaceae; genus Arachis; species Arachis hypogaea. The sequence goes on along the minus strand of NC_092052.1, from coordinate 35,071,588 downwards.
GTAACTCTTTTACTCAGCTGACCCACTTGTGCCTCCAAATTTTTTATGGAGGACCTTGTTTCAGTCATGAAACTGAGAGTGGTCTTAGATAGATCAGAGACTATGTTGCTAAGTCAGAGAGGCTCTGCTTAGAATTCTCTATCTGTTGCTGAGAAGATGATGGAAAACGCTTGCTGTTGCCAAACCGAATTTTCCCACCATTATTATTATTATTGAAGCCTTGATTAGGCTTTTGCTGATCCTTCCATGAGAAATTAGGATGATTTCTCCATGAAGGATTATAGGTGTTTCCATATAATTCTCCCATGTAATTCACCTCTTTCATTGCAGGATTCTCAAGGTCATAAGCTTTTCCTTCAGAGGAGGCTTCTTTAGTACTGCCAGATGTAGCTTGCATTCCAGTCAGATTCTGAGAAATCATATTGACTTGCTGAGTCAATATTTTATTCTGAGCCAATATGGCATTCAGAGTATCAATCTCAAGAACTCCTTTCTTCTGAGTCATCCCATTATTCACAGGATTTCGTTCAGAAGTATACATGAAATGGTTATTTGCAACCATTTCAATGAGTTCTTGGGCTTTTGCAGGTGTTTTCTTCAGATGAAGAGATCCACCAGCAGAGTGGTCGAATGACATCTTGGACAATTCGGACAGACCATCATAGAATATACATAAGATGCTCCATTCTGAAAGCATGTCAGAAGGATACCTTCTGATCAATTGCTTGTATCTTTCCCAAGCTTCATAGAGGGATTCACCTTCCTTCTGTTTGAAGGTTTGGACTTTCACTCTAAGCTTGCTCAACTTTTGAGGTGGAAAGAATTTGGCCAAGAAAGCATTGACCAACTTTTTCCAAGAGTTCAGGCTTTCTTTAGGTTGTGAGTTCAACCATATCCTAGCTCTGTCTCTTACAGCAAAGGGAAAAAGTAGAAGTCTATAGACCTCAGGATTAACCCCATTGGTCTTAATAGTGTCACAGATTTGCAAGAATTCAACTAAGAACTGATGAGGATCTTCCAATGGAAGTCCATGAAACTTGGAATTCTGCTGCATTAGAGAAACTAATTGAGGCTTAAGCTCAAAGTTGTTTGCTCCAATTGCAGGAATTGAGATGTTTCTTCCACAGAAGTCGAAAGTTGGTGCAGTAAAGTCACCAAGCATCTTCCTTGCATCTCCACCATTGTTGTTGGGTTTGACTGTGATGTCTACTTCTTTTTCGAAAATTTCTGTAAGGTCCTCTCCGGAGTGTTGTGCTTTAGCTTCTCTTAGCTTCCTCTTTAGAGTCCTTTCAGGTTCAGGATCAGCTTCAACAAGAATATCTTTATCCCTGTTCCTACTCATATGAAAAAAAAGAGAATAGAAAAGAAGAGGAATTTTCTATGTCACAGTATAGAGATTCCTTTATGTGAGTATAAGAATAGAAGAATAGAAGAATGAGGTAGAGAGAGAATAAGAGGAATTCGAACACAGAGAGAGGGAGGGGGTTCGAATTATGAGTAGAAGAGAAGTGTTAGTAAATAATTAAATAAATAGAAAGAGATGAGAGAGAGTATTCGAATTTTACTTAAAAGAAAAGAAAATTTTTTTGTTTTTATTTTAATTATAAGTTAGAATTCGAATTTTAAGAAAAGAAATAAAAGCAAATTGAAAACTAAATAAATTAATTAGTTAAAAAGATTTTTGAAAAAGTTGTTAGTTAGTTTTCGAAATTAATGAGAGAGAAAAGTAGTTAGGTGATTTTGAAAAAGATAAGAAATAGTAAATTTTTTAAAATTAAAACAAACAAATCAAGTAATTAGTTGAAAAGGTTTGAAAGTCAAATTTTTGAAAAGATAAGAAGTTAGAAAAAGATTTTTAAATTTTGAAAAAGATATGATTAAAATTTATTTTGAAAAAGATTTGAAAAAGAAATTTAAAAAGATTTGATTTTTAAGATTAAAGTTGACGACTTGACTAACAAGAAACTAAAAGATATGATTCTAGAATTTAAAAGTTGAACCTTTCTTAACAAGAAAGTAACAAACTTGAAATTTTTGAATCAAAACATTAACTATTAGTAAAGTTTTTGAAAATATGAAATAAAATTGAGAAAAAGATTTTGAAAATTTTAGTTAAGAAATTCGAAAATATTAAAAAGAAAAATGAAAAAATATTTTATTTTTGAAAAAGATTTGAAAAGATAAAGTTTTTAAATTGAAATTTTGACTTGACTAACAAGAAACAACTAAATTTAAAAATTTTTGACTAAATCAACCCAAAATTTTAAAATTTATGAGTAAAATAAGGAAAAGATATTATTTTTTATTTTTTTGAATTTTTAATAAGGAGAGAGAAAAATAAAAAAATGAAACAAAACATAAAAATTTAAGATCAAAACAAATAATGCATGCAAGAACACTTTGAATGTCAAGATGAACACCAAGAACACTTTGAAGATCATGATGAACATCAAGAATATATTTTTGAAAATTTTTAAGAAAAGAAAGACATGCAAGACACCAAACTTAGAAATTTTTAATGTTTAGACACTATGAATTCAAAAATGCATATGAAAAACAAGAAAAAAACACAAAACAAGAAAAACACAAGATTAAACAAAGAAAATCATCAAGAACAACTTGAAGATCAAAGAAGAACACAATGCATATATTTTCGAAAATTTAAGAAAACTTAAAACATGCAATTGACACCAAACTTAAAATTTGACACAAGACTCAAACAGGAAACACAAAATTTTTTGGTTTTATGATTTTATTAATTTTTTTATATATTTTTTTTCGAAATTATTTTGGAAAAAGAAAATAAAGAAATTCAAAATTTTTAATAAGAATTCCAGGATTCATGCAATGTTAGTCTAAAGTTTCGGTCCAAAAGAATTAGACATGGCCAAATGGCCAGCCAAGCTTTAGCATAACAAATACAGACATGTCCTTTCTACAATGGAAAGTGGAAACCACGGTCCAAAAGATTAGACATGGCTTAACAGCCAGCCAAGCTTCAACATATCTCATGAAGCTCTAGAATTCATTCTTAAAAATTTTTATGAATTTTTCGAAAACTAAATATTTTTTTTTTCGAAATTAAAAATAAAAAGCTTAAACATAAAATAAAATTACCCAATCTAAGCAACAAGATGAACCGTCAGTTGTCCAAACTCGAACAATCCCCGGCAACAGCGCCAAAAACTTGGTGCACGGAATTGTGATCACACTTTTCACAACTCCGGTACAACTGACCAGCAAGTGCACTGGGTCGTCCAAGTAATACCTTACGTGAGTAAGGGTCGATCCCACGGAGATTGTCGGCTTGAATCAAGCTATGGTCATTCTGTAAATCTTAGTCAGGCGGATTCAAAAGGTTATGAGGTTTTGATAATTAAAAGATAAATAAAACATAAAATAAAATAAGATACTTAAGTAATTCATTGGTGGGAATTTCAGATAAGCATTTAGAGATGCTTTGTTGCTTCTGAACCTCTGCTTTCCTATTGTCTTCTTCCAATCATGCGTGCTCCCTTCCATGGCAAGCTGTATGATCCTCTCGGATGAAAAATACCAGGTACGATCTCTGCACGGCTAATCAACTGTCGGATTTCTCGTCTCGGATGAAAAATACCAAGTACAGCTACCGCACGGCTAATCATCTGTCGGTTCTCACTAGCGTCGGAATAGGATCTCTCTATCCTTTTGCACACTGTCACTGTTCCCAACATTCGCGAGTTTGAAGCTCGTCACAGTCATCCCTTCCCAGATCCTACTCGGAATACCACAGACAAGGTTTAGACTTTCCGGATCTCAAGAATGCTACCAATTGGTTCTAGCCTATACCACGAAGGTTCTAACCTCACGGACTCAGTCCGTGGATTAGAAACCCAAGAGAATATACTCCGGCTGTTGTCCAATGACTACGTTGAACATCATGTAGACCGCTTGTGGTTGTCAGGCACGCGGATCTTGGCTAAGCGAGTAACGAAGATAGTGGGTGATTGTCACGGGTCACCCCTTCATTCTGACTTAACTGAATTAAGTACGAAAGTATATCTTGGATAAGAAGTAAGCGTAAATTGAAAGAAAAACAATAGTACTTGCATTAATTCATGAAGAACAGCAGAGCTCCGCACCTTAATCTATGAGGTGTAGAAACTCCACCATAGAAAATACATAAGAGAAAAAGGTCTAGGCATGGCCGAATGGCCAGCCTCCTCAAAATGATCCAAAGTTATCAAAAGTATAAAGAGGGTTTTTCAACCATGCGAATACAATAGGAAATACTAGTATTTATACTAAACTAGCTATTAAGGATTACAGAAAATAAGTAACTAAGTGCAGATAGTGTAGAAATCCACTTCCGGGGCCACTTGGTGTGTTTTTGGGCTGAGCATTGAGCTTTACACGTGCATAGGCCTTCTCCTGAATTAAATGCCAGCTTGGATGCCAGTTTGGGCATTTAACTCCAGTTCTGGCGCCAGTTCTGGCGTTTTACGCCAAAAAAGGGTCTCTGGCTGGCGTTTAGATGCCAGTTTGGGCCATCAAATCTCGGACAAAGTATGGACTATTATCCATTTCTGGAAAGCCCAAGATGTCTACTTTCCAAAGAAATTGAGAGCGCACCAAGTGGGCTTCTGTAGCTCCAGAAAATCCATTTCGCGTGCAGGAGGGTCAGAATCCAACAGCATCTGTAGTCCTTTCTCAGCCTCTGAATCAGACTTTTGCTCAGGTCCCTCAATTTCAGCCAGAAAATACCTGAAATCACAGAAAAACATACAAACTCATAGTAAAGTCCAGAAATGTGATTTTTTCATAAAAACTAATAAAAATATAATAAAAAGTAATTAAAACATATTAAAAACTATATAAAAATAATGCCAAAAAGGGTATAAATTATCCGCTCATCAATAACCTACCCTGTTCATGGTTTTCCATTTATAAACTCTAAGATTTAAATCGGAGTGTCGGAGTTTTAGGATTGCCTCTGGCTTTTCCGGAACCTTTTATATTAACTATGTGGGCACCTTTACCATGCTGAGAATCTCCGATTCTCATTCCATACATATTGTTGTTTTTTAGATGTAGGTTAGGAAGTACCTCACTGAGCATTCTAGAGACTCTTGGAAGCAAAGAACTGTCTTGGAACTTGGTGTTTGTATTCGGTTTATGTTTATATATGTGTATGGATTCTCCATCTTGTATATATTATGTTTTGTCCTTCTTAGAGGTTGACTTGGAGAAACAGAATTTATATTTATGGTTTATTTTTGGGGTGTAATATATATATTCTATCCGACCTTTGCTTTGCAGATCGAGTCTTGATCTTGATTATATAATTATCATTTGGAATTCTACTTTTATATATCTGTCTTTTGATTTTCTGTATAAGCTTTCTATCTTTTCGCTTCTCGTGAGCATTGTACCTTCAATTTTGTTTTTGTCGTACCCCTTTTCTTTCAAGGCTCCCAATTATATTACCCTATATATATATATATATATATATATATATATATATATATATATATATATATATATATATATATATTAATTTTAGAGGTCGTTGCGCCTCGCCACCTCTGTTTTACACCCTAGGTGTAAAGCTCTGTGTAGCATGGTGTTACGTTATGGTATCAGAGCAATTCGTTCCTATAGAGCCTGAGGGACCGACTGACTATGCTTCTGAGCATACTTTGGCTGTGTGTATATGCTATTTAAGATGTCTGCTTGACATATATAGCATAGATATTCATGAGCATACTTTTAGAGAATTGAAGCACTAGACTTGAGATATTCATACTTATCACCTTAATATCAATTGTTCGGTGTAGACAAGATCTAAAGGATGTCTCGTGGACGCGAGTGAGATGATACGGTTGATTTTAGGGCTGCTACTGTGCGAGCTACTGCTGAAGGGGATGGAGCGGATAACTTAGGAATTGTGATGGAGGTGGTGATGGATTAGGTGGCGGAGACAACCATGGATTTGAACTCGTGCAGCTGAACAAATGGTTGATAGCATTTAGTTAGAGAGATAAAGAGATTCAAGGAATGTCCTAGCAGAGTAGACGAGTGATTAAGTTCTTAGTGGCTTATAATTAGAGTGGCACTGCGGAAGCGCGGCAATTTTTGTGGCTCTAGAACTGTAGTGATGGGAGAAAGAAGTCTTGGGATATGAGAATGATTTGAGGGTTGACATAGGATTGAGGAATGGAGAGTATGAATGTGTGGTTTAGGTTATAACAGATTGACTCAGACTAAGTGATTGAAAAATTGTTTAGTGTTTGAGACAGTTGAGAAAGAATTAAGATTGATTTCATTTTGGGAGAACCATTGAAGGATAAGGAAGTTTGTAGTCATTGAGAAAGAGTTAGACGAAGTTGAAAGTGAAACAAAAGGGTATGACTTAGGCTTGAATCGGGAATAGGGTGTTAGATTGATGTTGGAGAATAGCAAAATGAATGGTAAGAGGTCGGTTGAATCTGAAGGAGCGTATATGAAGATTTGAGAGCGAATTTTTTAGGGCAAAAATTTTTGTTAAGGGGAAGGATGTAAACCCCGAGTAATTGGTAAATAATTAACCAATAAATTAATTATCATTTAAAAAAATTAAGAAATTAAATTTTATAGTTTAGAAAAGAAGAAATAAAAAAAATTATGAATTTTGACACTAATTTTAAAGTCTTTAGCCCAAAATTAGACTAAACGGGCCGAACCGGTTGGACCGGACCCAAACTGGGTCCAAGGCCCATTATATAAAACCAAGACTTGCACTCTTCTTCCCCAAATGGCCTGAAACACGTTGATGGAGGGAGCAATCAGCGTTGAATCGTAACCCTTCCACTTTCAATTTCAATTGTCTATAACTTTCAATTCGGAGTTCCGATTGACGTGCTGTTAGCGGCCACGCCTTTGTCTCGAAATTATCTAAACAACTCACTAAACAATTTGGAAAGAATCTAGCGATTTCTCACTCAGCCATTCTTCCCTAATTTCGAAATTTAAGATTTTGATTTTGAGAGATTATGTGGTTTTGATGTTCTACGGTCGAATTAGCTCGTGGATAGTGTAGGACTTTGTCCATTTGACTCGTGGGTAACGGTAAAAAAAAAATCCTAAACCTTGTGAATTGGTTATTTAGTGAGCTCAATATTGATTATTGTGATATTGTATGAATTAGATTGTGTATCTTGTTGATTTGGAGTTAAATTGGTGGATATTGGAAGCTTGGAGTTGAATCCTGGAAGCTGAAAATTCAATTGGTGAGGAATTAGAGCTTTGGAGCTTGAGGAACCGTGGATAATTGAGGTGTTCCGGGCTTAGGGAGGAATAAGCCAATGTATGGTTTTTCTTTCTCGTAGATAAAATATAATATTTTGTGAAAACATAAGCTAGATGACCATAGGATAGGTTGAAAATGTGGGAATATATTAATGCTAGTAACCTTGATGGAAATGTGGAATTATATTGTGAATGAGTTGATGAATGATGATTTTGTTGAGTTGGTTGTAAGAATTGTGTTAATTAATATTGTTGACGGGAGTTGATGAATGATTATTGACGAATGTGAGTATTGATGATGAAAGATTGAGGATTGGTTAAGTTATGTGTGTGTGTGTGTGTGTGTGTGTGTGTGTGTGTGTGTGTGTGTGATTGTTGAATAATGAATGAATTGAGAGTTGGAAATAATTTTGATATTGGAAGTGGTTTGGCTTATTGGAAATGATTTGAAAAAGGTTTGGAATGTGGTTTGGTTGGGACCCATGAAGGATGGCAGAAGTCCAAGTTTTAGAGGAAATACTGCCGAAAGTTTTATAAAGATAGGAGCCTCCGTTTGAAGTTGTTATTTAGAAAGATTTGGATTTTTAAGGATTTTATGATTTGATTTTGAGTTATTAAGAAAAGGATTATGTTTTGAGTTTGCTTTATTTAGAAAAGAATGAATTGTGTTTTGAGTATAAATTGTTGATGAACGATATAGGAGGTGTTGAAATTGATTTCTCAAGTTAATGAGATATGTGTGACCGGGTAAGAGGCAGTGGCGTTGTCCACTTGCTCCTGGAAAGAGATGAGAAAGAAGAATGATGAGAGTTGAGTTTGATTATGAAGTGCTGAATGTTGAGGTTATATGAATGAACTTGATTTGAAATTGTTTTGTGGGGATTGTGGTTATTTACTGCCCACCAGATTTTAAAGAGAATTGTTTTGAGGCGTGGTTATTTACCGCCCACGTGTGTCTATTTTCCAATTGAAAACGTCTGTAGGGATCGAGGTGGTTTACCGCTCACCAGGTGAGGATCGTGGTACTGTATTGCTCACCAGTTTTCAAGAGGACGATGGTCGGGTCAACTACCGGACATGTCAGGTTGGCTATACAACTGACAGATGAGACTCATCAGCCATAGGGCAGACATACATCATGTAAGGTCCCACATCGGTTGGAGAGGGGAACGAAGCATGCCTTATAAGGGTGTGGATACCTCTCCCTAGCATGACGCGTTTTGACGAGTGAGTGTGGGGGCTTCAACTATCATTCCTATCGTCAAAGGCAAAACTGTGAGGTCTTGTGTGCCAAAGCGGACAATATCGTTCTAGCGGGTGGTCTGGGCTGTTACAGATGGTATCAGAGCCGGAGCCCAGATCGATGTGCCAGCGAGGGCGCTGGGCTCCCTTAGGGGGGTGGATTGTAAGGTCCCACATCGGTTGGGGAGGGGAACGAAACATGCCTTATAAGGGTGTGGATACCTCTCCCTAGCATGACGCGTTTTGACGAGTGAGTGTGGGGGGCTTCGGCTATCATCCCTATCGTCAAAGGCAAAACCATGAGGTCTTGTGTGCCAAAGTGGACAATATCGTGCTAGCAGGTGGTCTGGGCTGTTACAGATGATATAAGAACCTTAGATAACCTACCCTATTTATAGTTTTCTATTTATAAACTCTAAGATTTAAATCTTAGTGTCGGAATTCTAGGATTGCCTCTGGCTTTCCCAGAACCTTTTATATTAACTATGTTGGCACCTTTACCATACTGAGAACCTTCGGTTCTCATTCCATGCATATTGTTGTTTTTCAGATGCAAGTTAGGAGGTACCTCACTGAGCATTCTAGAGACTCTTGGAAGCGGAGAACTATCTTGGGACTTGGTGTTTGTGTTTAGTTTATGTTTATATATGTATATAGATTTTCCATCTTGTATATATTATGTTTTGTCACTCTTAGAGGTTGACTTGGAGAAACTGGATTTATATGTACCCGTTGGTTTATTTTTGGGGTGTTATATATTTCTAGATCTTGATTATATAACTATCATTTGGAATTCTATTTTATATATATATATATATATGTCTTTTGATTTTCTATATAAGCTTTCTATTTGTGCGTGTGTGTGCGCGCGCGTGCGTGCGCATCGAACAAGAAATGAAATAAGATAACATTAATGTTGATAATATATGTATTGGTGATGATGACAGTAGAGGAGATAATGATAGTGATAAAGTATGGTTACACAACAAAAATAGTAGAGGTGGAAGTGATAATGATGAGAATGAAGAAGGTGGTGGTAATAATGGTCATAATTAGTTATATCATTGAAAATTTTTTTGTGGTGTTTAAAACCCCCCACAAATTACAAATAAAACTTACACAAAACTAATTTTTGTTACTATTTAACGAATTTTTTAACAAAGAGGTCGTATTATTCTAAAATGAAAAGGTTGAAGACCGAAATGTTCTTTTTTTTTTTTACAAAGAGCACCTTATTTTTCGTAAAAATGGACAAAAGACAAATTAGGTATTTACTCGTAAATTTTGGGGACAAAATTTATAAAAGATGATGCAGAGAATTGTAACATTTATTTCTTATAACTATTTAACATAATCCAATTGATTTTATTCTCTTCTCTGTACAAAAATAAGGTAATAATATAGATATTAATTTTTACTAATTATAATATATAATTAAAATTAGTTTTAGTCACTATATGATTAGAAAATAATGCACTCAATGAATTTTAGTGTAATAAAATTTAGAGAGAGAGAGAACTAGGAGTATTAAAATTTTATGATAGATATCTTTTTTTTTTTAAATAAAATTTTTTAGGTATCGTATATATATATATACTGTTAATGTTTTATTTTCTCGCATCTAATTATTTTATGTGGAATTTGGTTAAAGTTATTATTATTATTGTCATTATTATATTTATTATTTGTTCTTTATTTTCTCGGTCCAATGCGAATTTACCACCATTTCATTTGCTTTATAATTATTAATATTATTAGTATTATTAATATTATCTCTCCTTGATCCAATGCGGATTATCGCCATTCTGTTTTCTTTATTTATTTATCTTCATGCTATTTATCATTTATTTATTTTATTAATGCTTTATAATTATTTATTAATGTTATTATTGCTAAACTATTATTATATTATACTATTGCCTTTTCAGTATTATTATTATTATTATTATTATTATTATTATTAACCTCGATAATAATTTTATTATGATTATTGATGTTATTATTATATCTATTTAAATCATGTTTATTATTATTATTATTATTATTATTATTATTATTATTATTATTATTATTGTTGTTGTTATATATTTAGTGTTATTGTTATTTGTTTATTATATTATTTAAGTGGCATAACACAATATTATTTTCTACTTATTTATGATAAAAAAAAAAATAAATATGTAAGACAGTCTGCCAATCGTTAAGAAAATTCGATGCCTTAGTTAGTATGTCATAATTTCTTGTTTGTTGTCAGAATGTTATAACATATATCAAGAGATGAAAATTTTTTATAAAGACTTTTTATGTGTGAGAGAAGCAGATAAAAAAATAAAAAAATAAAAAAAATAAAAATATCATAAAAAACATATTTGTATTGCGTCAAAAGAATTATTTTTATATGATTGTAATAGTTTTGATATTTTTTTATAAGGTGAATTATATGGTAAAGATGTAAGTTTACAGATCTTTTCTTTTATGTAATAAAAGAGAAATTGAAAATATTAGGACCTATATTTTGAACATTAATAAAATAATAAAAAATAACTATAAAAAGAATTTAATTCTCTCTCTATACAATCTCAATCTATATAGTAGACCCCTTTTTATAATTATCATATCTACTGAGAATTTAAAATTCTCCGTATATCTATGTATTTATATGTGGTTTCAGATTAAACTCAATATGGACTCGTGGAAAATGAACTATTTCAAATGTGCATATTCTACAAAATCGTGTACACTATAAGAAATTTGTCGGATACTGGCGAATTTACCAAAAAAATCTATCGATAATATGTTTATCATCATATTTAACATCGAAATAAATTCAATGGTATAAACTTCACTGGTAATTGTTTGCCGACAGATTTTTTTGTCCGTCGTTAATGACCTTCGAATTTATTCCCTGGTAAATCCTACGATAATATATATTTTTACTAATAATTAAATTAGTAACTATCGGCAGATATAACTCACAGTAAATTTGTTGATAAACTTAAATTTTAAATTTTTTTTAAACAATCTGGTCCAATACGATCCAGTTTATTTCAAATAACAATTTTAACAAAAAATAAGTCTCAATTTAATAATTCAAGTATTTTAGAACAAAACAAAATAAAACATAATAAAAAAATAAAAAAATAGAAAATAGAATCATATGTATATATATGCTAATAGGTATAACAAACCAAATTCTTAATTAAGCAAAGAAAATAAAAAAAATTAATAGAATTCATTTAAACACAACAAAAGCTAACACAAACACTATTAAAAATGAGGAAGAGGTGGCACATAAACGCACATAAAAGTAGACACCATGTTGAAGGAACATATTTCTTGTGCTATCATTATTCTTCTACAAACAGATCAACACAAACAAGAAGAAAACGGTGGGATTAGCAGATTATAGTAATGAGAAAAGTGAATGGCGAATTACTTCCTGTGCTGCTAGATGAATGGCGATTTTTTGGCATCCTTCTCTGCGAAATCAAAGGGATAATCAACTAGATTTAGAATAATAGACATAAAATAAGAATAAGAATCATAAATAGGACCAGGAAAACAAAGACAAAAACTAGAGAAGATTTAACAAGTCAAGTATAATCATGAGGCAATAACTTATTAGGTAAGCACTGTGCAAGTAATGCTACGCTAAACTAGAGTTTAGAGTTTAACTATTTTAAACTAACTAGCGAGTAAATTATCTGAAGACAGTGGTAGAATGGAGGACTTTTTTAAGGTAGTAGCAGCACGAACGACACAGCAACAATGACCAACAGACAAGATGCATTAGAAATTTTTTTTAAATAAATTGAAAGAAATAATAGGGAGAGGAAAAAGGACAACCTACCTGAAGAGAGGAAGGAGGCAGTTTCTGCGACATAGAGAGCAGCGACAGCAACGATGGTGGGAGCGACGAAAACAGTAGCGACAGCAACCAACACAACGCAATGAAAACCAATTGAGTCCACACAGTCTTTAGAGACTGTTAGTGGTGCCCGATGCTGGCACAGGGGGTTGCCGGAGGTAGTTTGGAGAGAGAGAAAGAGAGAGATTCGAATTTAAGGCAAGATTTCCGTCAGATAAATCTGACGATACACTAATTAGGGTTACCGGGTAGATTTTTTTGCGGTAAATTTGGCGCCAATTTATCTTTTTTTTCTTCTAATTATTATCGGGGAATTTATTGTCGAAAAACAGAATCCAACAATAACTTTTTTCTCGACGAATTTGTTGTCAAATCCGTCGATAACCCTACCATTAACCTCCGACGCTAAATTCAACGGTATTCAGTATTTTTTTTTTATATTAGTATAAATAACTTGTAGATTTTTATGACTACTTTTGCAAAGTATGTTATCTTTGTGGCCAAAAATAAAATATATTACATTTAATCTAATGAATTATATTTGTATAATTATGATCAAATATTATTATATCTCATTGTAAGCTCATTCAATGAGTTTTTATTACAAAAAATTTGGATAAACTTTGTAAAACAAGCTAAGGAGATAATTAATGATTTTTGTGAAAGAAATTTAAACTACTCAATAAGTTACATACATGTATCTCAAAAGATACAGATTATCAGAAAGGAGCTGAAAGTTACTAATTTGATAAATAATGATAAATTATTTTCAAGCACATCTTTATATGCTTGGAAACATTATAAAAGGCAGTTGAATTTCTCTTAAAGAATACCATATTTAATATTAGAAAATTAGAAATAGTATGATTGTCTTTATTTCAAATAAAAAATTTAAACTCAAGTATAAGTTATATTAAAATTTAGTGTTATATGTATAGATAAATCAATTAAGATTCTAACTAGAGTGATTACCATCGTAATTGAATGACAAAATGATAAATATAAAAGGAAAAACCTAAATTTTTAAACTTAATGCCCAAGGTTAAAAGAATTAAATCAAATGAAATATAAAACTTAAATTTAAAATGTAACAAACTTATTTCTTCCCTAATATATATTACTCTCCACAAAAAAAGTTGTGCTTAGAAAAACAGTGAATATGTAAGAAAATTATTTCTATTTAAATAATACTAAATCACGGGATGTATATATATATATATATATTGCCATGTATAGTAGAAATTAATTTCTATTAAAATATGTGTCTTAAACATAAAATACTTAGAAAGATAACAAATTATAAAAGAAATTAAAAATAAGCATTCAGCGGTGTCTAACTTTTTTTTTTTCTTTTTCTTTTCTATGACAAAATCATTATATAATTTGTGTTTATTGTTGAAAATGTGGCCGTCCAGTAATCGAAGCTAGGTATATTAGTCAAACCATAACAACAAATGGAAATAGGTCAAATGCCATTTATACCGTAAAAGTAAGGCAATTTCAAACCACTATTATTATAAGGTGGGAGGCAGTGGCAGCAGCAATATAAATTGTCATTTTCATCTCTTTGCTTCACTTTCACTTCAATTAAAACAAAGATGGAAGCAAAGGAATCATGCATGCTTTAAAACTTAGCCCCAACAAACATTATTAGTTTTCTATGTCCATATCCCTATGATGTCCACGTGTTTAGCACAACCTCAGTACTATCCTTGCCATGTATATTATCTAGAACTAGAACTAAACTATCTTAATGGTTTCATACTTTCAAAAATATATTTTAGTTTTCATGTGCTAACGCAATACAAATATTTTATACTATCAACTAATATTTAATTTAAATAATAACCTTTAAATAGAAATTATAAAAGATAGTTATTTTTATTAAGGTGATTTCTTTGATACCCAATTAATTTGAGGGTATTATATACCCTTTTTACATGTTCCAATTAATTAGTGCCAAGTGTATTCATTAATTTCAATCAGCAAATGAATTTTTAATTTTTAAAAATAAAAAATAATGAATTTAATACATGTATTAAATACTTTATATATACATATCTTAATACATTATACATACATTTAACTCTGATTAAATTAAACCATCATATGTGGTAAACTTTAAATAAATTATTTAAAAAAAAAAAAGAAAAGAAAATTAGAATTGAGCTGTTGTATATGCTGATAGAGAAAGAGGTAAGAACATAGAATGCTAATACTTTTCATCTAATTTCGTCTTCTTTTCTTTTCTATGTTCACAAAAAAATTCGTTTTCGTCTTCTTCCCTCTCCTTCGCTCTCAGGATATACCTTCTTTTTCCTCCTTCTAATCTTCGAAAGTCGTTGATCTTGTTGCTGTAATTCAGAACAATTCATCGTTCTTGGGTTAAATCCTCCCAAATGATTATAAAATTGTGACGGCATGGGGTGAAAGAACGATAGATTGTTCTGAATTACAGCAACAAGATTGACGACTTTCGAAAATTAGAAGGAGAAAAAAGAAGGTATATCCTGAGAGCAAAGGAGAGGAAAGAAGACGAAAACAAATTTTTTCTGTGAATATAAAAAAGAGAAGACGAAATTAGATGAAAAGGATTAGGGTTCTATGTTCTTCTCTCTTTCTCCAACAGCATATACAACAGCTCAATTCTATTTTTTTTTCTTTTAAATAATTTATTTAAAGTTTACCACATAAAATACCAAAAAAAAGTTTATCACATATGGTGGTTTGATTTAATCAGAGGTAAATGTATGTACAATGTATTAAAATATGTATATATAAAGTATTTCATACATGTATTAAATTCATTATTTTTTATTTTTAAAATTTAAAAATTCATTTGCTAATTGGAATTAATGAATACACTTGACACCAATTAATTGGAACATGTAAAAAGGGTATATAATACCCTCAAATTAGTTGGGTATGGAAGAAATCACCATTAATATTATAAAATATAATTCAGTATTTATTTAAATTTTTTCAATGCTAAAGTACAGGAAAATTATGATAAAAAAAAATCAATAGCTAGTTTATTCTAAATCATAACATTTTCATCTCTTTACCACTGTGCATTGTGTTCATCCAATTAGGTAGTGGCTAAAGTACAGTGGGGTTCGCCTATGTTTCTATTTCATGTTTAGTTCCCATCTTAGCTTTGAATTTCGACTTTGTGATGCAATGTGTTTTCTTACAAGGAGAAGTATAATATTAAAAAGAATATATATATTGGTTCTTAAAGTTTGAACCATGTTCTGATTTGGTTTTTAGTGTTTCAAATGTTATATTTTAGTTTTAAAAAATTTTAAATATTTTATTTTAATTTCAAAAATTTTTAAATAGGTTTATATTAGAACAAATGATTTTATAATTCAGATCATCTATATTAAATTATCTAATATATATATATATATATAATAATAATAATAATAATAATAATAATAATAATAATAATAATAATACAAAAACGTACCTGTACTCATAAAAATGATAAAAGAGTATTTTAGTTTTTTTTAACCAAAATCTTTTGTATTTTTGGTAAGGTTGAATTATAACTCCTCTTATGAAAAAAGAGTTACGGAGGTGGTTTTGGTGTGTTAGAGATTGAAATCCTGAAGTCACTATTTATATTTGAGCATGACACCTATTAAATCTTAATATCCAAAATAAAAATAGTATCTTTGGTTTTATTCTCATTTAACTTCAAATCAAAAGTAATTATAACTTATTCAATTTAGCATTTATGACAATAGATGATATCACTATTATATAAGTCATCTAATGTGAAATAGCATAATTTGTGATTATAATTGATATATGTATTGTCCACAAATAAATTAGGAAATTAAATAATTTTCCAATAATCACCCACTTGGGTTATACATATATTTTTTCTTGAGATAATCACATCTTATATACTTTATGCGCGCATTTGAATGCTATTTTCCTTATTACTTTAACAATCTAGTCCCTTTCTTATATTAGTTATGGAATTACCGCAGCTTTTATCACATTAGTGTCGTGACTGAACCACGATGATCACCATACCAATATATTTAACAACATAGATCAAATTTGGATGACTAATATAAAAATTACATGCCAAGTGATCTCGTGCATATTTATTTCCATCTAGTCCAACTTTAAAACTTTATTGAGAACACATACAAAACAAATATTGCAAAATAAACGTTACACATAATATGAAATAAACCATCAACTTAATTCTGTAGAAAGATAATTCAATATTGGTCATAGGACATATAGCATAAAATAAACTCCCACCAAACCAAAGGTATCACATATATATTAACACCCATCCGAGCAATATGCTCATGAAAGACTTTAGGGGTCAATCCCTTAGTTAATGGGTCTGCTAGCATGTACTCTGTTCCCAGGGACGGATCCAGAAATCTAAGAGTGGAGGGGCCAAAAATTAAAATCTTGTATAATCAAATATAATGCTATATATTTAATAATAGATATAATTATAACTAATTTTTTGATTAAAAAATTAATAAATACTTGTCAAATAAAAGAATTATCTCAATTTTTATAATTTTTTTTATAGTTTTACATCTAATAAAATATAAAATTATATATTTTTAAATATTTTGTTAATTAATTTACTTTATTAAGTATTTATGTGATTTTAAGTTATATTTTTATATTTTATATAATTAAAAAATATAACATAAAATAATATAAGTTAATTGCACTAACAATTTTGTTATGTGAATTTAAAATATATTAAAGTATTTTTATATAATAATAGGGATAAAAATTAATTAAAAAATAATAAAAAAGAAACAACTAAATAAAATTAGAAAAAAAATATTATCATAAATAATATTAAAGTATTTTTTATATAATTATAAATGTTAAAATTAATCTTAAAAAAATGTAAAAAAAATTTTAAATTAAATAAAAAATACAAATAATATATATATATATATATATATATATATATATATATATATAAACTCTAATACATAAAAAATAGTAACTCTTTTTACTATTACTACACTATTAAATTTTACTCTATACAATACATTTATTATAATAGTATATGAGCTTTTAAAATTTGTTGCCAAAGCCACTACTTGCCCCCTTGAGTCCGTCCCTGTCTGTTCCTATATGTTCTATGAAAATATATTTTTCTTGAACTATCTCCTTGACAACTAAGAACTTGATGTCTATATGCTTCGATTTTGTCGAGCTCTTATTGTTGTTGGAGTACAATACTACTGACTTATTGTCACAAAATATCTTCAATATACTACAAGAAGAACACCCATTCATCCACACTTTTTTTTAAGCTACATTTGAAAAGCGTAGCCTATTCCTAGAATAGGTTATGCTTTTTCGCATGGTGCTCTTTTATAAGAGAAAAGGAAACACTATTGAGGCATCACTTCAAAAGCGTCTCCTTAAATATTTTAAATATCACTTATAAAACGTTGTCGAATTTGAAAAGCTATAGATACACTTTTTAGACCAAAGGGAGCACTTTTAAAAAGTAACCCATTTATTAAGTTTTTTGTGCACTTCAGAAGTGTTGCCTAATCTATGTAGGACCAAATCCCTTGAGACATAGTAATTTTTTTTTTCATTTTCAACAATACTTCACACCAACACAACATATGTAACTTAGCCAAATCGGTGCCTCTCAGCTCTCACCACCAACACCAATACTCGTCGTTATCAAAGAACCACTTCATGCCTCTCACCACCAACATTCTGATCTCACCACCACCACTTCGTGCCTCTCACAACCCAAATACGTTTCGCCGTCGCACCAACCACTTGAGAACCATCGGTGTCGCCACTCCAAAACCGCAGCTCCTCTTCCACACTCACCGCTCCTCTTCCCCACTCGACGCTAACCACTCTAGAGCTATCAGTCGTCAGCATTGGTCATCAGCATCGTCAGCATCGTTAGCACCAACCACTCGACGCTAACCCCAAATACGTTTCGTTGCGTGCTCACATTGGTCGTCAGCATCCTCCTCCCATCGCTCACCATCGTAGTGGTGAAGGTATGTATTTTTAAGGTTCTAAAATTTCAGAGGGTTAGGGTTCGATTTTTGGGTTTTCAATTTGGGGGTTTGGGTATGTTGCGGCGCAGGTGAACTCTCGTACCCTCATTTCTCCTTTTGTTCCACTTGATTTCCTTAGATTTTATACTCTGGCATTGTAAATCTTCTTATCTACTTGTTTCAGATTCAGTTCCTCCAAGGTTCTTTTTAGTCTCTAGTACTGTGAACTATACACAAAAATTGATATGCATATATGAAGATTTTCCTAATTTTCTTGTAATATTTTGACTCTATGCTATTATTCGAATAAAGCAAGATGCACATATACGATTATCCGATTTTGTTGTAACACTATATTGTCTTTCCTTTGAAGCAGACTTCAGAGATGAATTGCTAAACGACTTGAAAGACTTCGCGAACACGCCTCAAAAAAGGTATGATATAGAAGTGGAGATAGTAGCATTGGAAGTAGTTGTAGAGGAACCACCGGTTGAAGCAGAAATATCTCCTCTGGGTTTCATATTTGAGTCAACAAACACAGGCATTGAATGTTGCAAATTCTCAAATAAGCCTTTGCGTTTTAGTAACACAACTACTTTAGATATTGTTGGCCTCATTGATGCTGATGCTTGAGTGCACATTAATGCAATTTCCATTATTTTCTTCACTTCCCCTGTTTCATATTCATTAGGTTTTTTGCTTTTGTCCACTAACTTCATGTGCATTCCTTGCTCATGCAGTTTCCATGCCTGTTAAATTTGAAAATGCAAACATGAGCCAAAATGTTTTGAAGGAATACAAGGTTTAAATAAGTTAAAATTTTGATGAATCAAATCTAATTTATATTAGAAAAATCTTATTTAAATTAGAGGAAAATATATGGGAAATTTTCTTATTCGTTGAAGAAGATATTCATGTCTATTATCGTCAACCTTCATTTCGGTGCTCTTTTGACCACTTATAATTTTTAGGACTATTCATAAATTCTTGTTTAATTCATTGCCAGTCTGGGAGACAAGAGACATGGTTTGCTGATAACTCTCCCCTATTTGACAAGGTATGCTTGATTTAGATTTTCTTGATTTATATGTACAAAACCCTATAGCCTTTCAATGCCATCTACTATTCGAAGCTTAGTAACAAAGTTTCGCAACTATATGCCATGTTTGGATGCCTCAAAGCAAGCAACGTACTCTACCTCTATTGTTGAAGAAGCTACAAGAGTTTGTTTGTTAGACTTCCATGCAATAGCTCCTCCAGCCAACATGAAGACGCAGCCTAAAGTAGAGCTTCTACTATCTTGCCATCTCGCAAAATCGGAATCAGAGTACTCAATGATCTCCAAATTTCTAATCTCCGATAAATAAGCATGTAATCTTTTGTTCTCCTCAAATAATGCATTATTTAAGATCTCGGATTTTAGAAATTAAATAATAAGTTATTTATGATCTATTATGTTTACAAAAGATGATATTTTTGAGATTTTTGTATTAACTGGATAATTTCTTATTTCTGATTTAAAGCTTTAGTAATTGAAAAATAATGAGAATTTTATATATTTCAATTTGAATATTGAGATTTTGAACTTTGTTTTATGAATGACAAGAAAAAATATTTAGAACATAAACTCGAACATTTAGCTAAAAGGTTTTGCCCCAAGAAAGGGTCAACGGACCCAAAATCACGAAGGGCCTATGTTGGGCCCAAGTCCAAGGCTTATAAGCCTTCCACCCTTCACAATTCAGCATCTCACCCCATTCATCAAGGTAAAACACACTTTACCCTAAGAGAGAAGAGAGAGCCTAAATACTATTCATCCATCACCTTTAAATCTACATAACTTTCAATCCGTAGCTTCGATTGACGACCCATTTACGGTCACGCATCACTCTTGACTCCCTCTTCATTTTTATCTAACTTTTATGGTGAGTAATTTTAAGAACCCATCTTTAATTCTCAATTTGCTTCAAATTTTGAGTTTGGATTTGAGATATTGAGAAAATGGTGACTTTGATGTTTAAGGAAGGATTAATCTTGCGTTCTAGCGGGATTTTTGCTCAAGGTTCTATTAGAAAAGGTAAGAGGATGTTTTTTTGTTGATTTTTCCCATTATATGCAAAATCCTATGTTAAAATGTATTAAATTTGGTGTTATTAGATTAAATTAAATTAATTGGGAGATTGGTTTGGCGTTTGAAGCTTTGATTGAGGCTTGGGTTAGATTGTGAAGGAAATTTAAGGGGTTGGAACCTCCGTCAACAAGGTAAATATTTTTCTAATACCATTCTTTTACCAAGAATTGTTATGAATTGATATCGATATGAAAATTATATTTTTAGGTGATCAAGTGAGTCTTATGAATTTGTATGTTTGATTGTTGTGGTGATTAATTGATTGGATGGTATCTTGAATTATGATATGGATATATGTATGTTTATATGTGCATAATTATAATGGTGTGGTTTAATTGCCAATTATGACTATTCATGTGAGAGTTTGGGCCTAAGGCCGTGATAGGGTGAGGTATCCCCTATTTGGTAAGTTATGGTAAGCTGGATAATTTTTATGTGATTGGTTATTAAATTATGTGGTTAGATTATTGGATAATTAGATTGTTGGTATTGGTTTGTTGATGAAAACTTTAGAAATTAGATTGAATGTATTAGAATTGTTTGATTTGGTGTTGAATGGATTGGAATTGATAAATGAGGGTTGAGAATGATTAGAAATGATTTGGAATGGTTTGAGAACTAATTGGATTGAGGAATTGATAGAAATGCATAACTGGGTAAAATTGGTAAAAACAGATTTTGGACCAATTTCGACGGGTCATAACTTGGTGCTCGGAGTATGAAATCGAGTGAAATCTATCTTAAATTAAAGTTAGTTAAAAGATCTTCAAAACAGTCTAATAAGGGGTAAAAAATAAATTGTGTACCAAAAATTGAGTTTTGGAAAATTGGGATTTATAACTGAATTCTGCAGAAGTTGCAGAAAGTTGAGGTCATGTGTACGCACGACCCATGTGTACGCATGCCATACTTTACAAAACTGAACTTTTTTTGTGCGCACCCTGCGCGTATGCAAAAAAGTGGATTTGTGCATACGCATGATTGCCCTGTTTTTCAGAAAATGTTAATTTTAACTGTTTTAGCCTATCCAACTAGCTTTTTGACCCCTGTAACCCCGTATGAACTCTAATAAATTGTTTTAAGACTTTATATACACTGGGATTGGATTCTAATGAATTAAACTAAGTTTTATATATGAAACTTATTAAAGGAGATGCTGGAGATGTTGTGGAGATGGCAGTTTGCCCCGCCCACGGTGAGGACGGTGACTTTGTCCTGATCACAGAGTTTATGAATTTGACTTACTCAAATATAAAAGAAAAGGGGGTTTTTGGTTATGATGAAACTGAAACTAGTTGAGAATTTAAGCGAGGCTTATGATAAAAATTTTGATTGAGATATGTGTTAGCGATTGTGATTAATGATGAATTGATGGCAAAAATAAGTTTGATTGATATGATACCTGCCTTGGTAAGATGCAAGGATCGTGGCTTTGTCCCATTTGGTCTAGG
The DNA here is from genome assembly GCF_003086295.3 of Arachis hypogaea. Classification (NCBI taxonomy): domain Eukaryota; kingdom Viridiplantae; phylum Streptophyta; class Magnoliopsida; order Fabales; family Fabaceae; genus Arachis; species Arachis hypogaea. The sequence goes on along the minus strand of NC_092052.1, from coordinate 35,049,592 downwards.
TTATGTGAGGATTGTGGCCATGTTCCGTCCACAGTGAGAACGGTGGTATTATCTCACTCACGAGACAAAGGAATTGGTAAATTGAATGAGAGTGTGGTTAATGAACTTAATAATTTCAAAAATTGATTAAAGACTTTACTGTGAACTGATGTTTACTCGTGGCAAGGACAGTGGTGACTCTCGTATGCACACTGAGTTGAGTTATGCCAGGGCAAGGACAGTGGTTAATCCCACTTGTTCGTAGCTTTCCAGGTAAGGACGGTGGTTAGTTCCGCTTGCTCGAGATTTACTGCAACGGCAAGGAAGATGGTTCCCGCTTGTGCATTGACTGATATTTGTCACGAACAAAGACGATGGTTAATCCCACTTGTTTGAGGTACCCGGTAAGAACGGTGGTTAATCCCGCTTACTCATGGACTAATGTCACTGGCAATGACGGTGGTAAATCCCGCTTACGCATTATTTGTATTTGCAACCTGAGCAAGGACGGTGGTCAATCCCTCTTATTCAAGGTACCCAATAAGGATGGTTGGTTAATTCCACTTACTCATGGTCTAATGTGATAGGCATGGACGATAGTTAATTCTGCTTGCGTGTTTCGGGTAAAGACGGTTGGTGAATTCCACTTGTTTGTAGAACCTTCGAGTAAGGACATGCATGCATCATAATGCATTTGTTTGTATTTGCTTGAGTCTGCATAATTACTTGGCTTGCGTAATTTACATCCTCTTAATTGCTAATTATACTACTTGTGATACTTGCTGTCAATGTGTGATTGTTTGCATGCTGTTTGATTGTGTGTGATTGTGACTTGTTGGTTTGGAGTGTAGTAGCGTATAAGTGATTATATGGGAGGCCGAGATTTAATATCGTTTTGGGCCAGCGGCTGAGATTTTATATTTTTTTGGGCTAGAGGTCAAGATTTAATATTATTTTGGGCCAGAGACTGAGATTTGATATTGTTTTGGGCCAGAGGCCGTAATTTGGTATGGTGGTAAAGGTTGATATGCACATTGACTTGTGGTGGGTGGTATGTTGATTGATTTTTCTTGGCCCGAAGGCCATGACTGATTGTGTGATGGGCTGAAGGCCATGATTGATTTATATTTGAAGTTTAGTAAATTATGAAAAATCTAACTCGTTCAGTATAGACTTAAAGAACCTATGTTTGGAATATATTAGTTATTCATATAATTTAAGTAACTTTTGAGATTTTTATAATTGAACTATGAATTTGGACTTTGGATAAGTAATTGTTGATTTGCGAAAAGGTTCCTTCCCTAATCCTTCACTAGTCCTTCAATTCTTCAAGGGCTTGCTTTGTTGATCCAAGGTTAAGTTTTAAGCCCATGATTTTAACAAAGCAACACACCAAGTCTTGAATTTCAATTACAAGGAAGATCATTAATTTATTTAGAGTTGTTAGAAAAGATTTGATTTGACTAGATTTGATTTTGTTTGATTTAGTTTGAGTTTGAATTCTAGGTTTAGTTTTTATGTTTGAAATAAGTCCGAAGACTTGGTGGACATACATCACCATACACCACAATTTAAAATTTTAGGATTTTTCTTACATGATGAGCAACTAATCTTTTCTGTTAAAGTTAGGAGCTTTGTTCATCTTTTTATGAATTATTAATCTAAGTATTTTACTTTATTTGATATTTATGCTTTGATCTATTTTATGATTGAATTTTTGTTCTTCATCCCTAAAGATTTAGAACTGTTGGAAAGCATTCTAATTCCGTTTTGAATTCTAATTATTATTTTGGAAAAAGTAATATTGGAATTAGCTTGAAAACTCTTTCTCACTACTTTTTTATTTAACCAGGAATAATGTTTCAAAGAGTGTGCGACACGTACTGATTTTTAATTGCTCTAGTTTGAATAAGTGACATAAAATTCGGATTAGAAAATTTTTGAAAATCATTCTTTCTTGTAAGTTTCAATTGTTTAGGACTAGCTTGGATAAGTGACATATAATTCATCCTAAGGACTATTCTTGAATCTTATTTGAAATTAAATCAGAATTATGGTTCACCTCTTTTCATAAATAATTGACTAAGGAATTAATGATTAATTAGGTTAAAGAGAAATTGAATTCCCAAGGAATTGGAATTTGATTATGTATGATTTCTCGTGATTGATTTTTACATGCCTTGAATAAATGAACACATGATTGTTTTCCTAAAGAGTGAATATCTTTGAAACCTTAACATCCTCACCATCATTGTCTTCATTCACTCAATGTTTGCTATTTTATTGCCTCTATTTACATGTTGCTTTAATTCCTTATTCATTCCTCTATTTCTTTATTTGTCTAATTAGTGTAAAACCCGATCAAAACTGTAATTAATTAAATAATGAATTAAATAGGAGCGAATATGGTTAGAAAAGTTAGCAATCAGAATTTGATAATTTAAGTATGATATTTGGATTTAGTGAATTTTTCTGAGTCGAAAAATATAATTTTTTGCGTAAGAACGCGCACTGAAATTTTGACCGGCAGTACCGGCTGAGGTCTGTCTGGTACTGCAGCTCGGAAAAATTGATTATAAGTAAATAAGGCTAAGAAATTAGGATTTATAATTAGGACAAGTAGAAATATTTAAAATACGATTTAAAGCTCTAATCTTGAAGGTTTTGGCCTAGCATATATAAGTCTTAACTTAAAGCCATTCAGCCACCACAACCCTCATTTAGTGTGGTTGTTGCTGAAATGAAAAGAGAGAGATGAGAAGAGAGAAATCATAACTCTCTTTGATTTTCAAATCACCATAACTTTCTCTCTGGAACTCCGATTGATGAGCCGTTTGCGGCTACGCATTGCTCTTTTCTCCTCTTCGAGTCTATCTAAGTTTTGTGGTGAGTATTTAACTCTCCTCTTTCCAGTTTTGATTTTCCTCATATATTTCGAATTTGGTTTGGGTTTTGAGGAAATCTTGTGATTTTGGTTGTTTAGGAGTGCTCTAGTATGAGTCATGTGTGATATTCATCACAAACTTTAGTGGGCTAAGGTAAGAAACCCTCCAACCCTTGTAATTTATCATTTTCATGAACCCTAGGTTGATGTATATATGTGAAATTGGTTATGTTAGTGTATTTGGTGATTTTGGTGCATAATTGGGAGGTTTGTGTTGCTTGTGAAGCTTTGGTGAGGCTTGGAGCTAAGAGTTAGTGGAGACTTCCAAGAAGAAGCTCAATTAATTTGGCTACAAGAAGTACGGTTTAAATTTCATTTAAGTACCGTGTGGTGTGATGAGAATTCCTAGGCTAGATTCCCCTAGGATAAGTTTGGATTGTGCAAATAGTTGGTACTAATATGTATAGTTGATATGTAATGTGAATTAATGATTGGGTTGAAAATTGTGTGAATTTGTATGTTTGGTGTGTTGAGAATTTGATGAATTAGATAATGAATATTGGTTTGTGGAATAAGCATTTAAATTGTGAATTTGGGCCGGAGGCCGTGAATCTTGGGTCAGAGGCCAGAAGAGGTAATGAAGGTAAGTTGATGTTTGTATTGTGTGATGATATAAGAGATTGGATGAGTTTTAGATATTGAATGTGTAAATAATTGGTTTGGTTATTGAATAATAAGGTTTGAGGAATTGAGATGTGGAATTTGATAGTTTTGGGTAAAATTATGTAGATGAGGTAGGTATGGTTTTGGTTGAGTGTAATTATATGAATATGGTTGGGTTGTGGTCATTTGGACGAGTGGAAATGAATGTGGCTTGTGAACATGGGAAAAATTTGTGATTTCTATTTTGGATAAAAACTAATTTTTGACCAATTTTGGCAGTCTGTAACTCGGTCCACGGAGTTTGAAATTCTTCAAAATTGGACTTTTATGAAAGTTTATTCAACAATTTTTCCAACGGTTCAGAAATGGACGAAAAAGAAATTTTGTAGAAGAAGTTATGTGTGTTGGAAGTTTGAGGTTTGAAAATGTAATTCTGCAGCTTTTTAACTTGGTAAAAATTTTGGAATATCGTGCTTCCACGCGCACGCGTGGCCGACGCACAAGCGTCAATCTCAATTTTTACTCACCCACGCGTGTGCCTGGCCGACGCATACGTGTCGCTGCACTAATGCGAATGCCTCGTAGAAAACCAAAGAGTTGCGCAGGTACTGTGCTGGTTTTATGCGAGGAGCACAAAACGCACCCACGCGTACGCGTGGATGACGCGTACGCGTCCCTCTGCTTTTCTGACTCCCACGCGTGTGCGTAGGCGACTGGTGTACGAAATTGCGATCATCAACAATGGCACCAAAGACTTGGTGCTCTCAAACGTGAATCACACTTTGTCACAACTTCGCACAACTAACCAGCAAGTGCACTAGGTCGTCCAAGTAATAAACCTTACGTGAGTAACGGTCGATCCCACGGAGACTGTCGGCTTGAAGCAAGCTATGGTCACTTTGTAAATCTCAGTCAAGAGGATTCAAATGGTTATAGAGAATTGATAATTAAAACATAATTAAGATATAAACTATGATAGAGATACTTATGTAATTCATTGGTGAGAATTTCAGATAAGCGTATAGAGATGCTTTCGTTCCTCCTGAACCTCTGCTTTCCTGCTGTCTTCATCCAATCATTCCTACTCCTTTCCATGGCAAGCTGTATGTTGGGCATCACCGTTGTCAATGGCTACATCCCGTCCTCTCTGTGAAAATGGTCCAATGCGCTGTCACTGCATGGCTAATCATCTGTCGGTTCTCGATCATACTGGAATAGGATTTACTATCCGTTTGCATCTGTCACTACGCCCAGCACTCGCGAGTTTGAAGCTCGTCACAGTCATCCCTTCCCAGATCCTACTCGGAATACCACAGACAAGGTTTAGACTTTTCGGATCTCAGGAATGGCCGTCCATGGGTTCTAACTTATACCACGAAGATTCTAATATCTCGGACTCGGTCCTCTGTATTAGATATCTAAGAGATATTAATTCTAGCTTTTTTGCATGTAGAACGGAAGTGTTTGTCAGGCACGCGTTCGTAAGTGAGAATGATGATGAGCGTCACATAATCATCACATACATCATGTTCTTGGGTGCGACTGAAGATCTTAGAATAGGAATAAGCTTGAATTGAATAGAAAAACAATAGTACTGTGCATTAATACTCGAGGAACAGCAGAGCTCCACACCTTAATCTATGGTGTGTAGAAACTCTACCGTTGAAAATACATAAGAACAAGGTCTAGGCATGGCCGAGAGGCCAGCCCCCTAAACATGATCAAAGGATCAAAAGATAATCCAAAGATGATCCGAAGATGTAAATACAATAGTAACAAGTCTTATTTATACTAAACTAGTTACTAGGGTTTACAGAAATGAGTAAATGATGCAGAAATCCACTTCCGGGGCCCACTTGGTGTGTGCTTGGGCTGAGCATTGAAGCTTTCACGTGGAGAGGTCTTTCTTGGAGTTGAACGCCAGTTTGTAACCTGTTTCTGGCGTTTAACTCCACTTTGCAACCTGTTTCTGGCGTTTAACTCCAGAATAGGGCAGAAAGCTAGCGTTGAACGCCAGTTTGCGTCATCTAAACTCGGGCAAAGTATGGACTAATATATATTTCTAGAAAGCCCTGGATGTCTACTTTCCAACGCAATTGAGAGCACACCATTTGGAGTTCTGTAGCTCCAGAAAATTCATTTTGAGTGCAGAGAGGTCAGAATCCAACAGCATCTGCAGTCCTTCTTCAACCTCTGAATATGATTTTTGCTCAAGTCCCTCAATTTCAGCCAGAAAATACCTAAAATCATAGAAAAACACACAAAATCATAGTAAAGTTTAGAAATGTGATTTTTATTTAAAAACTAATAAAAATATACTGAAAACTAACTAAATCATACTGAAAACTATGTAAAAACAATGCCAAAAAGCGTATAAATTATCCGCTCATCACAACACCAAACTTAAATTGTTGCTTGTCCCCAAGCAACTGAAAATCAAATAGGATTAAAAGAAAAGAATATACTATAAATCCCAAAATATCAATGAAACTTAGCTCCAATCAGATGAGCAGGACTAGTAGCTTTTTGCCTCTTGAATAGTTTTGGCATCTCACTTTATCCCTTGAAGTTCAGAATGATTGGCATCTATAGGAACTTAGAATTCAGATAGTGTTATTGATTCTCCTAGTTCAGTATGTTGATTCTTGAACACAGCTACTTTATGAGTCTTGGCCGTGGCCCTAAGCACTTTGTTTTCCGGTATTACCACCGGATACATAAATGCCACAGACACATAACTGGGTGAACCTTTTCAGATTGTGACTCAGCTTTGCTAAAGTCTCCAATTAGAGGTGTCCAAGGTTCTTAAGCACACTCTTTTTTTTTTTTTTGCTTTGGACCTTGACTTTAACCGCTCAGTCTCAAATTTTCACTTGACACCTTCACGCCACAAGCACATGGTTAGGGACAGCTTGGTTTAGCAGCTTAGGCCAGGATTTTATTCCTTTAGGCCCTCCTATCCACTGATGCTCAAAGCCTTGGATCCTTTTTTATTACCCTTGCCTTTTGGTTTTAAGGGCTATTGGCTTTTTGCTCTTGCCTTTTGGTTTAAAGAGCTTTTGGCTTTTTCTGCTTGCTTTTTCTTTTTCTTTTTCTTTTTCTCTTTTTTTTTCGCTATTTTTCTCTTTTTTTTTTGCAAGCTTTTGTATTCACTGCTTTTTCTTGCTTCAAGAATCATTTTTATGATTTTTCAGATCTTCAAATAACATTTCTCCTTTTTCCTTATTCTTCAAGAGCCAACATATTTAACATTCATAAACCACAATATCAAAAGACATATGCACTGTTCAAGTATTCATTCAGAAAACAAAAAGTATTGTCACCACATCTAAATAATTAAACTAGTTTCAAGGATGAATTCGAAACCATGTACTTCTTGTTCTTTTGTTTTTAGAACATTTTTTCATTTAAGAGAGGTGATGGATTCATAGGACATTCATAACTTTAAGGCATAGACACTTAGACACTAGTGATCATATAGTGAAGACACAAACATAAATAAAACATAATGCTCAAAAATCGAAAAACAGTAAAATAAATAGACAAGGAGATTAAGGAATGAGTCCACCTTAGTGAGGATGTCGTCTTCCTCTTCTTGAAGAACCAATGGTGCTTTTGAGCTCCTCTATGTCTCTTCCTTGCCTTTGTTGCTCCTCCCTCATAGCTCTTTGATCTTCTCTAATCTCATGGAGAATGATGGAGTGCTCTTGGTGTTCCACCCTTAGTTGTCCCATGTTGGAACTTAATTCTCCTAGGGAGGTGTTGATTTGCTCCCAAAAGTTTTGTGGAGGGAAGTGCATCCCTTGAGGTATCTCAGGGATTTCATGGTGGGAAATTTCCTCATGCTCTTGTTGAGGTCCATGATCTCTTGTTTGCTCCATCCTTTTCTTAGTGATGGGCTTGTCCTCTTCAATGAGGATGTCTCCCTCTATGTCAATCCCAGCTGAATTGCAAAGGTGGCAAATGAGGTGAGGAAAGGCTAACCTTGCCAAAGTAGAGGACTTGTCAGCCACCTTGTAGAGTTCTTGAGGTATGATCTCATGAACTTCTACTTCCTCCCCAATCACGATACTATGGATCATGATGGCCGATAAACCACTATTTTATGGTTTATCTTGTGCTCAATTGAGTGGATTTTATCAACTCTTTACCCACTTATTCATAATATTTGCATGGTTTTATATTTCCTTCCTGATTTTGTGCTATGATTGAAAACATGCTTCTTTGATCTTATAATTGCTTATTATTAATCCTCTCTTATTACCATTAGATGCCTTGATATGTGTGTTAAGTGCTTTCAGAGATTATAGGGCAGGAATGGCTTGGAGGATGGAAAAGAAGCATGCAAAAGTGGAAGGAATACAAGAAGTTGGAGAAATTGCTAAGCTGTCTAGCCTGACCTCTTCGCACTCAAATGGCTATAACTTTAGCTACAGAGGTCCAAACGATGCGGTTCTAGTTGCGTTGGAAAGCTAACGTTCGGGGCTTCAATTTGATATATAATATGCCATAGTTTCTTTGACGCTAGGTGACGCGATCGCGTGCTCTATGCGGCCGCGTCGCAGTGACGGAAATCAGCGTGTTTGAATTCTTCTCCAGCGATTTCCGGGCTGTTTTCGACCCAGTTCGCGGCCCAGAAAATACAGATTAGAGGCTATAAAGTGGGGGATTACATCCATTCATAGACAAGCTCTCACATTCACAATTTTAGGAGTAGATGTAGTTTTTAGAGAGAGAGGTTCTCATCTCTCTCTTAGGATTAGGATTTAGGACTTCTCTTAGTTTTAGGAGTAACTCTCAATCCTAGGTTCTTTATTTTTATTTATTTTCCCAATTTAGTTTATTAACTGTTCTAGATTACTTGAATTAATATTATTTGAGGTATTTCAGTTATTATTGCTTTCTTTTATTTACATGATTATTGCTTCCCATCTGAAGGCATTCTTATTCCAGTAGATTTACTTTTCCCCTTTTGGTTTTGGTTAAGAAATCAGTAACTCAGGAGTTATCCAACACAACAGCATAATTGATAACTGTTATCTTTGCTAATTGAATTGAGCTTCAATAATCCTAACCTTTTCTTAGGAAATAAATAGGATTCGAAGATCAAACTAATTAGTCCCTTGACTTTCCTTTATTTTAGTAAAGGTTGACCAAGTGGAATTAAGATTCGACTTTCATTGTTATTGATAAGGATAACTAAGTCTGGACTTTCAATTTCTCATACCTTGCCAAGAGATTTTATTATTATTATTTTATTTTACTTGTCATATAAGATATTTCCTCCTTACTTCCAAAACCCCCAATTTACAATCTTCATAACCAATAATAAGAACATACTTCCCTGCAATTCTTTGAGAAGACGACCCGAGGTTTGAATACTCGGTTATCAATTTCAAAGGGGTTTGTTACTTGTGACAACCAAAACTTTTGTAAGCTAAGAAAGGTTAATTGCTTGGTTTAGTAACTATACTTACAACGAGAGTTTATTATAACCTCTAAACCATCAATCTTCAGTTCTTTCAAAATGGCGCCGTTGCCGGGGAATTGCAAACGTGTGCCTTATTATTGGTTATTGTAAATATTTTCTTTTGCTTGTTGATTTGTTTTTATTTTTATTTTTTTGCTTTTTCGTAAATTAAGAGATTATTGGTTTTTATTTTAAAATTTTTATCTTATCTTCTCTTATTTCAAAAATCAAATTTAAAAATTCAAATTTAAAAATTTTCAAAATTCAAATTTCAAATTCAAAATTTAAATAACCTTTTAATTTAAATTTGTTTTTATTTTTGTTTTTAATTTTTATTTGTTACTATGAACTCTCACCCCTTTGGCTATGAGTCTGGTTACAATTATGTTGCAGGAAGAAGAAATTACAATGAAAACAGGCATCAAGGTTAGAACAATCAAAGATGGGAGGAGTCACAAGGATTTGATCAACCCTCATGGCAACAACCACCTCCAATGGACTATCAACAACCACCACCATATGCCTATGAACCATTTCCTCAACATAAATTTGGACCACCAAACTCACAAGCCCCTTTACACCATTCACCTCCATATGACCCTAACCCACATCCACCATACCAACCACCCTATGAACCAAATGAACCATACATAGATCCACCCCAACCTCCGTTAGATAACAATACGCTCATCTCTAACATCATTGGTCTCACCTCTACACTCCAAAATCTTATATCCCGCATGAACCAACCCTCTACCTCTAATATTCAACCCTCAAGCTCTAGTGCACTTCCTTTTCAACCACATAATGATCTTTTCATCCCATCACCACCCTCCATGGAAGAGCACCCACATCCATCAATCCAAGAGCAAGATGATCCCAATTATGCTATTGATATGGAACAGGAAAGAAGGAATCATCTTCGCGAATCATACTTCATAAAGAGCTAGAATAGGCCCTATGGGTAAAGGTAGGAGAGACCCTTGAAGATGCAGGAGTAGTTAAAGGGAGTTGTCATAGAAAGAAAAATATCGAGGATGAGTATGATTTTATACTTAAACAACTGGACAAAGCAGCAATTATTAAAAAGGAATAAGTGGTTGCAAACTTAAGAGATGCTGTACCTCCATTGGAAAGTCCAGTCACAGAGCCTCCTTCCACGGTGTTTGATGTTGATGTTGATGTTGAGGAGAGCGTACAACCTCCAAGGCAGATCATGGTTGAAGACTTTGTAGAGGTTGATCAAGAGATGGAGATTAAAGAAGAAGAAGCACAACCTCCCATGCCCTTGGTGAGCAATAAAGAAGAGATCGAATTGGAGGAAAGCTACCAAGAGGATGAGGTTAAAACTGAAGAAGCTTGCAAAGAGGTAGAAATTTTCAAGGAAGAGCTTAAGGGAATGGAGCTTGAAATCTCTGTTCCAAACTTGTTAGAGACCCCTCCCCCTAAGTTGCCATCATCCTTCACAACATTCAAGTGGGTAAAATTCATATCCCTTAGCTTTCTAATTCCACTTTAATATGGGCTACTGGAGACGGATGGTCAACTTAAAGCTCTTTGTGGTATAAAGAGTAAGAAGAAGATGGTCAGTGGTAAGAACTGTCCTGCAAGGTTCATTATGGTTGGAAGCTTTAAGTTTAAACGCAAGGGTTGGTGTGAAGCTCAATTGAATGGGTCTAGGAAGTTGTTTGGACGCTTCAGTGAGAATTCTAAAGCTGAATCACCCGGACGGAATCATGATAATCAACTTGAAGACGGGTGCAAAAGCAAGATTTGGGACCCCGGAATTCATTCTGGCAATCAACACTCTTGGGGCCTTGTAACTTGCTTTAACTTACTTGAAGGCTTTCTGCGCCTAGTTTGGGACCCCGGAGGTTACTGGAATCACAAATATTGGTGGAGATTCCTGGATGAGTTCAAGCACAAGCCACCATAACAAGGAGCTCACCAAATGTCCAACTTAAGGACTTTAACTAAAAGTGCTAGGTGGGAGACAACCCACCATGGTATGATCGTTCTTTTTTTTTTCATTTTTATGTAGTTTTATTTGTTTTCGAGTTTTATTTTATTTTATTATATTGAACCTGGAGTTTTGCATCACATTTATATTAACAGTGCATTCTGCATTTTTTTTTCAGATATATAAAAAAAAAAATACGCACGCGACGCGGCAGCGTTGCTGACGCGTCCGCGTCACTAGTGCGTTGAGGGGAAAAGAATTTAACAGAGAGTCACGCGAAAGCGTGGCTGGAGGCGCGCCTTTAGCATCATTTGACCCCACGCGACCGCGTCGCTGACGCGTCCGCGTCAGGTGGGAACTTTGGCCTCCCACGCGACCGCGTCACCCACGCGGTCGCGTGCCCTGAAAGTCGATGTAAAAAGGGTGCATGGCAGAGAGTTGAGCTGGAGTTGGGCTGGACTCGTGCTAGAAGCCCAAGTCCTCCCAGGCGAACGCGTGACCCACGCGTCCGTGTCATATTGGAAATAAGGCCACTCACGCGATCGCATACCCCACATGACCGCTTCACCTTGGATTTTGGCAATACTAAGTTTTGAACAGAGAATTGTGCGACTGCGAGGCTGCACTCGCGCCACTAGCACAAATCGAGTCACGCAACCGCGTGCCCCACGCGTCCGCGTCACCCAACCTTATCGCGCACCACGCGACCGCGTCACCCACGTGACCGCGTCGACAGCGTCGCACAACCTATCCAGATTAGTGCCAATTTTCTTATCTTTTCTTTTCTAATCCTAATTTCTTCCTTCTCTCTCCTTTCTCACTTTTTTTTTCTTCTTCTCATCCTTTTTCACTCTCATTCTATTTTATTTAATTTATTTGCATACTTTCATTCATTGCATATTTTTATTTTTCTAAATTTATTATTTTACCATTGGTGTTCACATGTTCTTATTCAACTGTTATATCTTTTCTGGTATTTTTTTGGTGCTTCATGACTTGTTTAATTCTGATTGTGTAATATTATTTAAATCGATGCCAATCTTTTATATCTGTATTACTTTTGCATTGACATGAATTTATATTATCTCTCCTTCCCCACTCTCCTCCCCATTGTTGTACATTTTGTACCACTGGCATGCCATGGCTTCTATTGTTTTCTCACTTGCATGTTGTAGCTACCATGTAATTGAGACCCTTATTATTTGGCATTAACCCACCCATACTGTATTTATTTTCCTATCTTTATTTCTAGGTTACTCTTCTTCCCTTTTTCTTTCAGGATGGCCACCCGGAAGAGAATCGGAAGACGTTTACATGGGGAGACAGGCAAGTCAATCTGCACAATCTATAGAGAAAAGCATCAGTTGAAGCCACCCGTCCACTTGCACATCTTAGCATGCACCGAGGACGGTGCAATCTTTAAGTGTGGGGAGGTCGATACCGATCTCCATGGGTTAGTACCTTCTTGTCTCAACACCAATGTTTAAATTTTCTTTGTAGTTAGTTGTTGCATTTGTATGTTTGTTTGATTTTTGTGCATATTTTACCACTTGGTTGAAGTAATATTTTCTTTTTCAAGAAACCTTTTAGAGCATTTCACTAATTTGAATAAAATTTAATATTACACTTGTTTGAAGAAATATTATACTTGAACATGATTTAGAGCTCGAACACACAAAACCTGTGAGATTTTGAGCCTATTTGAATTGGTTGCATTTTATCAACCAAAAATTTTGTTTTAGTGCGTATTTTTCTCTCTAAAATTGTGATCTTTGTCTTGCTTAATTCTATATTTCCATGGTTTGATGTATGCATGCACTTACATGATTAAACCTTTGTTTCACTAAGCTTACATACCCACATGGCCTTACCTCTCATTATCCTTTGCAAACTAATTTGAGCCTATTTTACCCTTTTGTTCTTTACTTTAGCTCATCACTAACTCTAAGCGGAAAACAATAATGTCCTTAATTTGAATCCTTGGTTAGCTTAGACTAGTGAGAATGCTTATGATTTAAGTGTGGGAAAAGTGGGTTTGGAAACAATTGGTTTAAGAATTGGGCATTGTATATCTTTATGAAAATGTGAAAAAAATGTTTAGGACATGATTCATGCATCCAATAATTTAATCATATGCATTGAGAAAAATAAAAGAAAAGAAAAAGAGCAATATATATATAAAAAAAAAAGAAGTGAGAAAAAGAAAAGAAAAAGAGCAAATAAGAAAAAGGGACAAAATGCCCCAAAGTAAGTGGTGAAAGCAATGCATATGTACTGTACTTAAAATTAGAATGCATGAATATGTGGAAAACATGGTTAAATGGACAAGTTAGGTTTTGTACTTCGATTACATGGATTGTCTTAAGTTAGGTGGGAAAAGTTTAAGTTAATTAAGGATTCAGATTTTAGTCCACTTGGCCAAATACAATCCTACCTTGACCCTAACCCCATTACAACCCTTAAAAGACCTCTTGATATGTGTATCTGTGCATTAAATTTATGTTGATTGTTAGATGAAGAGCAAGCCTTAGAAAGCAAGGTTAGTAGAGAATTGAGAGAATCGAACCTAAAACACATGAGTGATTAGAGTGTATACACTACCAGTGAGGGTTCGATGCTCAACTCATTGTTCCATACTTTCATGAGCTATTTTCTTCTTGAAAGTCTATTTGTACTTCATTTTGTATGATTTGAATTAGTGGAATCTGATTTATATTTGTCTTGGAGAATTTATTTATTTTTGACCAAGTAGGTAGAAACATTTTGCATGTAGTTGCATTCATATAGATAGGTTGCATTTCATACATTCTACCATTCCTCTTCATCTTTATAGCTTCTCTTGAGCTTAGCATGAGGACATGCTAATGTTTAAGTGTGGGGAGGTTGATAAATCACTATTTTATGGTTTATCTTGTGCTCAATTGAGTGGATTTTATCAACTCTTTACCCACTTATTCATAATATTTGCATGGTTTTATATTTCCTTCCTGATTTTGTGCTATGATTGAAAACATGCTTCTTTGATCTTATAATTGCTTATTATTAATCCTCTCTTATTACCATTAGATGCCTTGATATGTGTGTTAAGTGCTTTCAGAGATTATAGGGCAGGAATGGCTTGGAGGATGGAAAAGAAGCATGCAAAAGTGGAAGGAATACAAGAAGTTGGAGAAATTGCTAAGCTGTCCAGCCTGACCTCTTCGCACTCAAACGGCTATAACTTTAGATACAGAGGTCCAAACGACGCGGTTCCAGTTGTGTTGGAAAGCTAACGTCCGGGACTTCGATTTGATATATAATATGCCATAATTTCCTTGACGCTAAGCGACGCGATCGCGTGCTCCATGGGCCGCGTCGCAGTGATGGAAATCAGCGTGTTTGAATTCTTCTCCAGCGATTTCCGGGCTGTTTTCGACCCAGTTCGCGACCCAGAAAACACAGATTAGAGGCTATAAAGTGGGGGATTGCATCCATTCATAGACAAGCTCTCACATTCACAATTTTAGGAGTAAATGTAGTTTTTAGAGAGAGAGGTTCTCTCCTCTCTCTTAGGATTAGGATTTAGGACTTCTCTTAGTTTTAGGAGTAACTCTCAATTCCAGGTTCTTTATTTTTATTTATTTTCCCAATTTAGTTTATGAACTGTTCCAGATTACTTGAATTAATGTTATTTGAGGTATTTCAGTTATTATTGCTTTCTTTTATTTACATGATTATTGCTTTTCATCTGAAGGCATTCTTATTCCAGTAGATTTACTTTTCCCCTTTTAGTTTTGGTTAAGAAATCAGTAACTCAGGAGTTATCTAATTCAACAGCATAATTGATAACTGTTATCTTTGCTAATTGAATTGAGCTTCAATAATCCCAACCTTTTCTTAGGAAATAAATAGGATTCGAAGATCAAACTAATTAGTCCCTTGACTTTCCTTTATTTTAGTAAAGGTTGACCAAGTGGAATTAAGATTCGACTTTCATTGTTACTGATAAGGATAACTAAGTCTGGACTTCCAATTTCTCATACCTTGCCAAGAGATTTTATTATTATTATTTTATTTTACTTGTCATATAAGATATTCCCTCCTTACTTCCAAAACCCCCAATTTATAATCTTCATAACCAATAATACGAACATACTTCCCTGCAATTCCTTGAGAAGATGACCCGAGGTTTGAATACTCGGTTATCAATTTCAAAGGGGTTTGTTACTTGTGACAACCAAAACTTTTGTAAGAAAGGTTGATTGCTTGGTTTAGTAACTATACTTACAACGAGAGTTTACTATAACCTCTAAACCATCAATCTTCAGTTCTTTCAATGGCCCGATCTATAGTAACTTCAGATCGGTTGCTAGTAGGAATGATTGAGCGTTGAATAAACTCCAACCATCCTCTAGCTACAGGCTTAAGGTCCAGTCTTCTCAATTGAACCGGATTGCTTCTTGAGTCAATTTTCCATTGAGCTCCTTCCACACATATGTCCATGAAAACTTGGTCCAACCTTTGATCAAAGTTGACCCTTCTAGTGTAGGGGCATGCGTTTTCTTCCATCATTGGCAAGTTGAACGCTAGCCTTACATTTTCCGAACTGAAATCTAAGTATTTTCCCCGAACCATGGTGACCCAATGCTTTGGATTTGGGTTCACACTTTGATCATGGTTCCTAGTCATCCATGCGTTCGCATAGAACTCTTGAACCATTAAGATCCTGACTTGTTGAATGGGGTTGGTGAGAACTTCCCAGCCTCTTCTTCGGATCTCAAGTCGGATCTCCGGATACTCATTCTTTTTGAGTTTGAAAGGAACCTCAGGGATCACTTTCTTCTTAGCCACAACTTCATAGAAGTGGTCTTGATGGACCTTTGAGATGAATCTCTCCATCTCTCATGACTCAGAGGTGGAAGCAATTGCCTTCCCTTTCCTCTTTCTTGAGGATTCTCTGGCCTTAGGTGCCATTGATGATTATGGAAAAACAAAAAGCAATGCTTTTTACCACACCAAACTTAAAATGTTTGTTCGTCCCCGAGAAAAAGAAGAAAGAAAGAAGGAGAAGAAGAAAAAGAATGGAGGAGAGGGAGAGGGGTTTATATAGGGGTGGGATGGGATTTAGGGTTCGACCATTAGGGTTTGGTTTGGGAGGGAAAATAGTTTGAATTTTGAAGGTAGCTGGGGTTTTTGGGGAAGAGAGGATAGATATGAGTGGTGAAGAAGGGATGGGGAAGAGTGATTGAGGTGATTGGTGAAGGATATTTGGGGAAGAGAGTTATGAAAAGGTGTGAAGAGGAGAGAAGAAGTGATGGGGATCCTGTGGGGTCCACAGATCATGTGGGAATCTTGTGGGATTCACAGATCCAGTGGGGCCAAGGACTTAACATCCCTGCTCCAATTAGGCGTGTAAAACGCCCTTGCTGTGCAATCCTGGCATTCAACGCCAGACTGCTGCTTGTTTCTGGCGTTAAACGCCCAAATGTAGCCTGTTTCTGGCATTTAACATCAGGTAGATGCTTGTTTCTGGCGTTAAACGCTAGCTTGGTGCTTGTTTCTGGCGTTAAACACTAGACAGATGCTTGTTTCTGGCGTTTAAACGCCAGAATGCTCCTCCTCCAGGGTGTGCTGTTTTTAATGCTGTTTTTCATTTTTCAGTAGTTTTTGTGACTCCCCATGATCATTAACCTAATAAAACATGAAATAACAAAAAGAAAATAAAATAGATATGATTAATTAACATTGGGTTGCCTCCCAACAAGCGCTTTTTTAATGTCAATAGCTTGACAATGAGCTCTCATGGAGCCTCACAGATGTTCAGAGCATTGTTGGAACCTCTCAACACCAAACTTAGAGTTTGATTGTGGGGGCTTTGGTTGACTCTGCAGTGAGAGAAGCTTTTCATGCTTCCTCTCCATGGTTACAGAGGGAGATCCTTGAGTTTTAAACACAAGGTTGTCCTCATTCAGATGAAGGACCAATTCTCCACTGTCCACATCAATCACAGCTCTTGCTGTGGCTAGGAAGGGTCTTCCAAGGATGATGGATTCATCATCTTCCTTCCCAGTGTCTAGGATTATGAAATCAGCAGGGATGTAAAGGCCTTCAACCTTTACTAGCATGTCCTCTACTAGTCCATAAGCCTGTTTTCTTGAGTTGTCTGCCATCTCTAATGAGATTCTGGCAGCTTGCACCTCAAAGATCCCAAGTTTCTCCATTACAGAGAGTGGCATTAAGTTTATTCCTGATCCCAGGTCACACAGAGCCTTCTCAAAGGTCATGGTGCCTATGGTACAGGGTATTAAGAATTTGCCAGGATCCTGTTTCTTTTGAGGTAATTTCTGTCTATCTAATGCATTTAGTTCATTGGTGAGCAAGGGAGGTTCATCCTCCCAAGTCTCATTACCAAATAGTCTGGCATTCAGCTTCATGATTGCACCAAGGTACTTAGCAACTTGCTCTTCAGTAACGTCTTCATTCTCTTCAGAAGAAGAATACTCATCAAAGCTCATGAAGGGCAGAAGGAGGTTCAATAGAATCTCTATGGTCTTTAGATGAGCCTCAGATTCCTTTGGTTCCTCAAAGGGGAACTCCTTATTGGTCACTAAATGTCCCAGGAGGTCTTCCTCACTAGGATTCATGTCCTCCTCTTCCCTTGTAGGTTCGGCCATGATGGTCAAGTCAATGGCCTTGCACTCTCTCTTTGGATTTTCTTCTGTATTGCTTGGGAGAGTACTAGGAGGAGTTTCAGTGACCCTTTTACTCAGCTGGCCCACTTGTGCCTCCAAATTTCTATTGGAGGACCTTGTTTCATTCATGAAACTCACAGTGGCCCTAGATAGATCAGAGACTATATTTGCTAAGCTAGATGGGTTCTTCTCCGAATTTTCTGTCTGTTGCTGAGTGGATGATGGAAAAGGTTTGCTATTGCTAAACCTGTTTCTTCCACTATTATTAAAGCCTTGTTGAGGCTTTTGTTGATCCTTCCATGAGAAATTTGGATGATTTCTCCATGAGGGATTATAGGTGTTTCCATAGGGTTCACCCATGTAATTCACCTATGCTATTGCAGGGTTCTCAGGATCATAAGCTTCTTCTTCAGAAGATGGCTCTATAGTACTGTTGGATGATTCCTTCAATCCATTTAGACTCTGAGAGATCATATTGACTTGCTGAGTCAATATTTTGTTTTGAGCCAATATGGCATTCAGAGTATCAATTTCAAGAACTCCCTTCCTCATAGGCATCCCATTACTCACAGGATTCCTTTCAGAAGTGTACATGAATTGGTTATTTGCAACCATGTCAATGAGTTCTTGAGCTTCTGCAGGCATTTTCTTTAGGTGAATGGATCCACCTGCAGAATGGTCCAATGATATTTTAGATAATTCAGACAGACCATCATAGAATATATCCAGGATGGTCCATTCTGAAAGCATGTCAGAAGGACACTTTTTGGTCAGTTCCTTGTATCTCTCCCAAGTTTCATAGAGGGATTCACCTTCTTTCTGTTTGAAGGTTTGAACATCCACTCTAAGCTTGCTAAGCTTTTGAGGAGAAAAAAACTTGGCTAAGAAAGCCGTGACCAGCTTATCCCAAGAGTTCAGGCTATCTTTAGGTTGAGAGTCCAACCATATTCTAGCTCTGTCTCTTACAGCAAACGGGAAAAGCATAAGCCTGTAGACCTCGGGATCAACCCCATTGGTCTTAACAGTATCACAGATCTACAAGAATTCAGTTAAGAACTGAAAAGGATCTTCTGACGAAAGTCCATGAAACTTGCAGTTCTGTTGCATCAGAGAAACTAATTGAGGTTTAAGCTCAAAATTGTTTGCTCCAATGGCAGGGATTGAGATGCTTCTTCCATGTAAATTGGAATTTGGTGCAGTAAAGTCACCAAGCATCTTCCTTGCATTGTTATTATTTTCGGCCATGTCTCCTTCTTTTTCAAAAATTTCTGTCAGATTTTCTCCAGAGAGTTGTGCTTTAGCTTCCCTTAGCTTCCTCTTCAGAGTCCTTTCAGGTTCAGGATCAGCTTCAACAAGAATATTCTTATCCTTGTTCCTGCTCATATAAAAAAGAAGAGAACAGAAAATATGGAATCCTCTATGTCACAGTATAGAGATTCCTTATGTAAGTATAAGAAGAGAATAATGGAAGAAGGAAAAGATAAGAATCCAAACACAAGGGAGAGGAATGAGTTCGAATTCTTGGGTGAAAGAGGGGTGTTAGTAGATGAATAAATAAACAGAAGGGGATGAAAGATGAGAGAATTCGAAAATTAAATAAATTAAATTAAAAAAATATTTTTGTTTTAAATTAAATTTAAAGTTAGAATTCAAAAATACAAAAAAAGAAAAATTAAATTAAATTAAAGTAAAAATTAAAACAATTAGTTAATAAAAAAGAAATTTTGAAAAAGAGGGAAGGGATTTTCGAAAATTAGAAAGAGAGAGTTAGTTAGGTAGTTTTGAAAAAGATAAGAATCAAACAAAAAGTTAAGTGGTTAATTGAAAAAGATTTGAAACTCAAATTTTGAAAAGATAAGAAGTTAGAAAAGATTTTGAAATAAATTTTGAAAAAGATGTGATTAAAAAAAAGATTTGAAAAAGAAATTTAAAAAGATTTGATTTTGAAAATTAAAGTTGATTACTTGACTAACAAGAAACAAAAAGATAGGATTTAAAATTTAAAGATTGAACCTTTCTTAATAGGCAAGTAACAAACTTTAGGATTTTTGAATCAATCACATTAATTGTTAGTAAAGATTTTGAAATTATGAAATAAAATAAGAAAAAGATTTTAAAAATAAATTTGAAATTTTCAAAAATTATGAAAGAAAAATGAAAAAGATTTGATTTTTGAAAAAGATTTGAAAAAGATAGGATTTTTAAATTGAAAATTTGATTTGACTCATAAGAAACAATTAAATTTAAAACCTTTTTGATTAAATCAAATCAAATTTTCGAAAATTATGAGTGAAATAAGGGAAAGATATTTTTTTGATTTTTAAATTTTAATGATGAGAGAGAAAAACATCAAAAAGACTCAATGCATGAAATTTTAGGTCAAAACAAATGATGCATGCAAGAACACTATGAATGTCAACATGAACACCAAGAATACTTTGAATGTCAAGATAAACACCAAGACTTATTTTTGAAAATTTTTCAAGAAAAGAAAACATGCAAGACACCAAACTTAGAAATTTTTAATTTTTAGACACTAAGAATTCAAGAATGCATATGAAAAACAAGAAAAGACACAAAACAAGAAATTTTAAAGATCAAACAAGGAGATTCATCAAGAACAACTTGAAGATCATGAAGAATGCAATGCATGAATTTTTGAAAAATGCAAGAAAGAGATAAACATGCAATTGACACTAAACTTATAATTTGACACTAGACTCAAACAAGAAACACAAAATTATTTTTGGTTTTATGATTTTATTAAATTTTTTTGGTATTTTTCGAAAATTATTTGGAAAAAGCAAAATAAGGATTTCAAAATTTTTAATAGGAATTTCAGGAATCTTGCAATGTTAGTCTAAAGCTCCAGTCCAGGAATTAGACATGGCTCACTAGCCAGCCAAGCTTTCAGTGAAAGCTCCGGTCCAAAACACTAGACATGGCCAATAGCCAACCAAGCTTCAGCAGATATTGCCTACCTCTCATTTATACAACAACTATGTGTGTAACTGCCAAATGGGTGAAGATCAACAAGCTCTTGTGATGATAAGTTGAAACCCCGGTCCAAAAGATTAGACACGGCTTTCAGCCAACCAGGATTCAACAAATCATCATGAAACACTAGAATTCATTCTTAAAAATTCTAAAGAAAAAAAATATTTTTGAAAATATGTATTTTTTTTCGAAAATAAGAATAATAAAAAAAAGCTTAAAATTAAAATAAAATTACCTAATCTGAGCAACAAGATGAACCGTCAGTTGTCCAAACTCGAACAATCCCCGGCAACGGCGCCAAAAACTTGGTGCACGAAATTGCGATCATCAACAATGGCGCCAAAGACTTGGTGCTCTCAAACGTGAATCACACTTTGTCACAACTTCGCACAACTAACCAGAAAGTGCACTGGGTCGTCCAAGTAATAAACCTTACATGAGTAAGGGTCGATCCCACGGAGACTGTCGGCTTGAAGCAAGCTATGGTCACTTTGTAAATCTCAGTCAGGCGGATTCAAATGGTTATAGAGAATTGATAATTAAAACATAATTAAGATATAAACTATGATAGAGATACTTATGTAATTCATTGGTGAGAATTTCAAATAAGCGTATAGAGATGCTTTCGTTCCTCCTGAACCTCTGCTTTCCTGCTGTCTTCATCCAATCATTCCTACTCCTTTCCATGGCAAGCTGTATGTTGGGCATCACCATTGTCAATGGCTACATCCCGTCCTCTCTGTGAAAATGGTCCAATGCGCTGTCACTGCATGGCTAATCATCTGTCGGTTCTCGATCATACTGGAATAGGATTTACTATCCTTTTACGTCTGTCACTACGCCCAGCACTCGCGAGTTTGAAGCTCGTCACAACCATCCCTTCCCAGATCCTACTTGGAATACCACAGACAAGGTTTAGACTTTCCGGATCTCAGGAATGGCCGTCCATGGGTTCTAACTTATACCACAAAGATTCTAATATCTCGAACTCGGTCCTCTGTATTAGATATCTAAGAGATATTCATTCTAGCTTGTTTGCATGTAGAACGGAAGTGTTTGTCAGGCACGCGTTCGTAAGTGAGAATGATGATGAGCGTCACATAATCATCACATTCATCATGTTCTTGGGTGCGAATGAAGATCTTAGAATAAGAATAAGCTTGAATTGAATAGAAAAACAATAGTACTTTGCATTAATACTCGAGGAACAGCAGAGCTCCACACCTTAATCTATGGTGTGTAGAAACTCTACCGTTGAAAATACATAAGAACAAGGTCTAGGCATGACCGAGAGGCCAGCCCCCTAAACATGATCAAAGGATCAAAAGATAATCCAAAGATGATCCGAAGATGTAAATACAATAGTAAAAAGTCTTATTTATACTAAACTAGTTACTAGGGTTTACAGAAATGAGTAAATAATGCAGAAATCCACTTCCGGGACCCACTTGGTGTGTGCTTGGGCTGAGCATTGAAGCTTTCACGTGGAGAGGTCTTTCTTGGAGTTGAACGCCAGTTTGTAACCTGTTTCTGGCATTTAACTCCACTTTGCAACCTGTTTCTGGCGTTTAACTCCAGAATAGGGCAGAAAGCTGGTGTTGAACGCCAGTTTGCGTCATCTAAACTCAAGAAAAGTATGGACTATTATATATTTCTAGAAAGCCCTTGATGTCTAATTTCCAACGCCATTGAGAGTGCGCCATTTGGAGTTCTGTAGCTCCAGAAAATCCACTTTGAGTGCAGGGAGGTCAGAATCCAATAGCATCTGCAGTCCTTCTTCAACCTCTGAATCTGATTTTTGCTCAAGTCCCTCAATTTCAGCCAGAAAATACCTGAAATCATAGAAAAATATACAAACTCATAGTAAAGTCCAGAAATGTGATTTTTATTTAAAAACTAATAAAAATATACTGAAAACTAACTAAATCATACTAAAAACTATGTAAAAACAATGCCAAAAAGCGTATAAATTATCCGCTCATCAGCGACGCGCACGCATGACCTTATTTTCGGTAGAAATTGATATTTGAGTTTTAAAGCCAAATTTTAGACTTCTAATCCTCCACTTTAATCCTTTAAGCCCTAAATTTTTATAGTATGCCTAGTAATGAAAAGAAGCTAGGACATGTGGTAACTTGTGAATGAAGTAAAGTAAGAACCAATGATGAATGAAGAGTAATGATAATTGTATGAGTTGCTAAGAATGAAGGTGAAAGTACTATGTACAGTATGAGCTGGATGGCTATGATAAGAATTGAATTATGGCTGAGTATGTATATGTATATGATTAATGACTAAATGTGGTAAGGGAATAATGATGGAACATGTTGAATGTGATGTGTGACCATGGGTAGTAGGCAGTGGCGTTGTCTACTTGCTCCGAATATGAGATGGGAAAGGAGGATTATGATAAATGAGTTTAACTAAGGAGTTTTGAATGAATGTATTTGTGATACCTGGGTAGTAGCAAGGGTCGTGGTTCATCCCGCTTGCTCCAGGTCATTATTTGAGAATTGATAATAATGAAGGGTGATTATGAATAAATGTGTATTTGTGATACCTGGGTAGTAGCGAGGGTGGAGGTTTGTCCCGCTTACTCCAGGTTAATGTTTGAGATTTGATAACAATAATGATTGATTCCGAACTGAATGAATGTATGTTTTGAGATCCTTGGTAGTAGCAAGGGTTGTGGTTCGTCCCACTTGCTCCAGGTCAGAGGTTGTGATACCTAGGTAGTAGCGAGGGTTGTGGTTTGTTCCACTTGCTCCAGGTCAGAGATTGTCACGCCTGGGTAGTAGTGGCAGTAGTGGTGATTCCACACGCTCCAGGTTGAGCTTTTAAACACCCGCCTGGGTAGTAGTCGCAGTAGTGGTTATTCCACTGGCTCTGGGTTGAGCGGGTAGTAGCAAGGGGGTTGTAGCTCAAACCTACTTGCTCCGCGATAGGTGTTTCAGTCCATGGTTAGCTACCAGGACATGTCGGGTTGGCTATATAACCAACAGATGATATCATCAGCCATAGGGCAGACATACATTATTTGCATATGTTTGAATTGTTTGGGTTTGCCTATTTGTTTTGGATTGTTATATCATATATGCTGTGTTACCTGATTATGTGCTACTTGTTCCACTTGTACTTTAATTGTGTATTACTTGCCTGTATTGCTTGTATTTGTACAACTGAGAGGTCTCTCATGCAGGTGTCGGTGGATGCTGAGAGCTGTTCTTGATGAGATGAGTTGATGATGTACTTGAATAATGATGATGATTATTGAATGAGATAATTTGAGTTTCCTAGGTAGACGCAATAAGTGATTTCACTTGCTTCAAGTAGAGAATGAGATATTTTGAGCTTCCTGGGTAGACGCAGTGAAGTGATTTCACATGCTCCAGGTGAGATATGAAGTATTGATATAGATTTGCTGAGATAAAATAACTGGTGATGTGGCTTATGATTTTGATTCTGATTTATTGGAGAGTTATAAGTTGGGAAGCACGAGGAAGAGGAATTAGATTTAGCATTCCCTTATGATAGCTGCGTATTTATGGATTAATGAGAACATAGGATGAATATTTGGTGAAAGGAAGTTTAGGATGCTTAGTGAGTTTTTATTACAATGCATTGTATTTATTTGGCACTTTTACCGTACTGGGAACCCATGGGTCGGGGGTTCTCATTCCGTATATATCTCTTGTTTTTCAGATACAGGTCTAGGTGCTCAAAAGTGAGCTGTGGTTCATCTGAGAGATGGCGAAGATCTTTATATTCTCTACTTTATATTTTGCTTAGAATCTCTCCACCTTTATTTGGAAAAAGCTTATATTATGTATTGAACTCGCCTATAAAGGCTCTCATGTTTCTTTTGGGAGAGATTAGGAGATACTGTTATCAACTACTTTCATATTGTACCCTAGCCGGCCTAAACTTCGCGGGTCGCGACTAGTGGCTATTTACTTATATTATATATCTATATACTGTCCTTCTCTTATTCTCCTTTATGCCTTTATCTGTGTATCACTTTCAACTTCATGCTTTATCTTTTAGTTATTAATGCGTGAGTGATACGACTTCGCGATTTTATTTTTCTCTTTTCAAGCTTCCCGTTTAATATCTCCTTTCAATTATACTTATAATTATGTATTAAAAATTCCCTTGAAAGTCGTACCACCTTATTATAATTGACTTATGACTCGAGCATAAGGATTTGAATATTAGGGTGTTACAATTAGAATTGTCAATTAATCATTGTTGCCTAGTCATTTAATCCTCGTGAGAATGATAACTCACTCGTCGTGATATTACTTGATACGATTCAGTGCACTTGCTGAGTTGTGGAGTTGCAAAATTCTGCATCACCTTAACATTCAACCTCCAGAGAAAAAACTCTTAATAGCACCATATAGATCACCCTTAACTACCTACCAATAATGTTAATAAAACTTTGAAGTGAATCTGTCATCTCCTGAGGATGAGAAAGGATTAATGGGAATGTAGCTTTCTTGAACTTTTCCTCGAACCACTTCTAGTAAGCCTTCAATTAGTATCATCATCAGTTTTCCTCTCTAAAGAATACAGTTCTGCCGAGGCTATATTGGGGTTTAAGGAACTGAATAGCTTCTCAAAGTACTCAGCGACAGTTCGGGCAATGCCTACAGGATCTGTGCCAAAGTTACCCGACCTCCATTTCAACCATTAAATTCTAGATTTTTCCTTCAAGTACCTCTCCTCTTGTAAGTAGGCTTCAGCTAGTTCTTCCTCCGACTGTAAAATAGTTGATCTTATTGTCTCTGTCCCCTTCATTTTTTTCAGCTCCGATCGATTTTTCAGATCTGAAATTAGCTTTTGCGAATTGCTAGAGCCGGACTTCTGCCATTCTACCAAAACATACCTCCATTTTTTCAGTTTAGAGAAAAGTTTGAAAATTGAAGAGCCATTAAATTCGATCAGCCATTAAATTCAATCAGCCATGCTTCTTTCACCATATTAAAAACTTCTTCACTATCACACCATTTTTCCTGAAAGCAGAATCTTCTTTTTGCTTTGTGATCCTCCCTATCCGCCACTAGCATCAAAGGGCAATGGTCAAAGCCTATATCCCCTAAACAAACGATTGTTGCTCGTGGGTAATCTGCTCTGAAATATTGTGAAGAGAGGTATCTATCTAGTCGTTCCATAATTAGGTTTTCACCGTATTGTCTATTGATGAGGCCGACTTCATTTTTCCTCCATTTTTCTCCTGATAGACGGAAACAGAATTAAAATCACCTACCACAAGAAAATAGGAATGGCTGCCATTTTAAGCTCAATAATTCTTCCGTATTGATTAAACCAAATGTTGTCATCACAATGTAAATGAACAGTAACTAGTTCCCATTTCCTTTAATTGGTAGGATTTGTCAACTCAATAAAAAAATCATCGCTGGAAAGAATTGAGACAACCGCATTGTCCTTCCATCTCAGCACTAACCCACTAGATTGACCCTTAGGGTCCACATAATAAACTTGTTGAAAACTGATGATTAGATTCTTGCTAGTAAAGAATTTTATAAGAATAATCACGTTGTAAGTATAGTTTCTAAACCAACAGAAAATTTTTTCGTACAAAAAATATTGTTTGTCACTAAAGCAAACCCAATAAAATTTATAACCGAAGTATTTAAATCTCGGGTTGTCCCTCTAGGAATTGCAGGGAAGTATGATTTATTATTGGTTATGAGAAAAAGTGTATTTTTGGGTTTTTGAGATAAGGAACAAGTAATTTTAAATGACGAGAAAAATAATAAATTAATAATTAGAAAATCTCTTGGCAAAGTATGAGAACTGAAAATCCCATCCTAGTTATCCTTATCAGGTGTGATGAGAATTGTTTATTGCTCCCACTTAGTTAACACTTACTAAATAAAGGAAAGTCAAGTGGACTAATCAATTTGATTCCTCAAGTCCTAGTCAACTCCTTTGGAAAGACTAGCTTTAGAGGGATCCAAATCAATCAGCAAGAATTCTAATTTTCAATCAACAGCTGAGTTTGACAACTCAAGCGTCACCAATTACTCAACCAAAGTAAAGGAGAGAAATCTAAATTAAATTAGAACATCAATAACATAAATAAAAGAAAGTAATCTTAAATCTGAAATACCTCAATGTGTATTAATTAAGAAAATCAATCCTAACATGAAGGGTTCATAAGCCAATTTGGCAACATAAATAATTACCAAGAGAAATAGAAAAACCAAAGCATTAGAGTAAATAAAAGAAGAAGAGAAACATAAATTAAAGGAACATTGAACCTGAAACTTGAGAAGAAATAATCCTAAAATTAAGAGAAATCCTACTCCTAAAACCTAAGAGAGAGGAGAGAGCCTCTCTCTCTCTCGAAGAACTACATCTAAAACCTAAAATTATGAATTATAAATATTATTTTTTATGAATGAATGGATTTCCCCACTTTATAGCCTCTAATTTATATTTTCTGGGCTGAAAAATGGGTCAAAAATAGCCCAGAAATCGCTGGGAACGAAATCTGCCACGCTGGTTTTTCTGCAAAATGACATGTCCACGTGATTCACGCGTGCGCGTCATCTATCCTCAGGGAAACTATGGCAAATTATATATCATTTCGAAGCCCCGGATGTTAGATTTCCAACGCAACTAAAACCGCCTCATTTGGACCTCTGTAGCTCAAGTTATGACCGTTTGAGTGCAAAGAGGTCAGGTTGGACAGCTTTAGCAGTTCCTTCAGTTTCTTGTATTTCTTCCACTTTTGCATGCTTCCTTTCCATCCTCTAAGCCATTTCTGCCCTATAAACTCTGAAATCACTTAACACACATATTAAGGCATCGAATGGTAATAAGAGAGGATTAAACATAGCAAATATAAGGCCAAAGAAGCATGTTTTCAATCATAGCACAAAATCAGGAAGGAAAACATAAAACATGCGAATTGTATGAATAAGTGTGAAAATAATGGATAAAATTCACTAGATTAAGCATAGGATAAACCCTAAAAATGGGGTTTATCAACCTCCCCACACTTAAACATTAGCATGTCCTCATGCTAAGCTCAAGAGAACTAAAAGAGTGAAGAGGAATGGTAGAGAGTATGAAATGCAACCTATCTATGTTAATGCAACTATATGCAAAATGTTTCTACGTACTTGGTCAAAGTAAATAAATCTTCCAAGAACAGACATGATCTGCATTTTACTAATTCAAATCATAAAATATAGTACAAGTAAACTTGCAAAAGAAAATAGCTCGTGAAAGCCGGGAACAAAGAATCGAGCATCGAACCCTCACTAGAAGTGTATGCACTCTAATCGCTCAGGTGTTTAAGGTTCGATCTCTCAATTCTCTACTAATCTTGCTTTCTAAGGCTTTCTCTTCTTCTACCAATCAACACTAATTTGATGCACAAATACACACATCAAGAGGTCTTTTAAGGGTTGTAATAGGGTTAGGGTCAAGGTAGGATTGTATTTGGCCAAGTGGACTAAAATCTGAATCCTTAATTAACTAAAACTTTTCATCTAACTTAAGACAATCCATGTAATTATAATACTACATCTAACTATCCATTAACCATGTTTTCCACATATTCATGCATCCTAATTTCGAGTACAGTACATATGCATTGCTTTCACCATTTACTTTGGGGCATTTTGTCCTCTTTTATTATTTATTCTTTTTCTTTTCTTTTCTCTTTTTCTTATTTTTTTTATTTATTTTATTTTATTTTATTTTTTTCTAATTTTCTCAACGCATATGATTAAATTATTGAATGCATGAACATGTCCTAAACATTTCTTTCACATTTTCATAAAGATATACAACACCCAATTCTTAAACCAAACGTTTCCAAACCCACTTTTTCCCACACTTAATTCATGAGCACTCTCACTAGTCTAAGCTAACCAAGGATTTAAATTAAGGACATTATTGTTTTCCTCTTAAAGTTAATGATGTGCTAAAGTAAAGAACAAAGGGGTAAAATAGGCTCAAAATTGGTTTGCAAGGGATAATGAAAGGTAAGGCCATATGGGTATGTAAGCTCAGTGAAACAAAGGCCTCAATCATATAAGTGCATGCATACATCAAACCATGAAAATATAGAATTAAGCAAGACAAATATCACAATTTTAGAGAGAAAAACACACACCTAAAATAAAATATTGGTTGATAGAATGTAACCAATCAAATAGGCTCAAAATCTCACTGGTTTTGTATGTTCGAGCTCTAAACCATGTTCCAGTATAATATTTCTTCAAACAAGTTCAATAAAAATTTTAATTCAAATTAGTGAAATGCTATAAAAAGTTTCTTGAAAAAGAAAATATCACTTTAACCAAGTGGTGGTAAAATATGCATAAAATCAAACAAATATGCAATCAACATGCAAGTGCAACAATGAATTAACAAAGAAAATAAAACATTGGTGTTGAGAAGAAAATAGCTAACCCATGGAAGTCGGTATCGACCTCCCCACACTTAAAGATTGCACCGTCTTCGGTGCATGCTAAGATGTGCAGGTAGACGGGGTGCTCTAACTGACGCTTTTTCTCCATAGATTGTGCAGATGGACTTGTCTGTCACCCCATGTAAAAGTTTTCCGGTTTTCCTTCCTCGGTGGCCATCCTGAAAGAAGAGGAAAAAGAAGAAAAGTAATCCAAAAACAAAGATAGGAATCAATTTAAAATATGGTTGGGTTAATGCCAAATGATGAGAGTCTCAATTACATGGTAGCTACAACATGCAAGTGAGAAAACAGTAGAAGCACATGGCATACCAGTGGTGTAAATTTTGCAACAAAGGGGAGAAGTGTTGGTAATGAAAGACAGTATAAGTGCATATCAATGAAAATGGAATGCAAGTATCATAAAAGGATAGCATTGACTTATGAATAATAATACCCAATCAGAATAAAACAAGTCATGAAGCACCAGAATAATTCAAGAAAAGATGCAACAGTTGAATAAGAAAATTTAACACCATTGGAAAAATAATAGACTAAGAAAAGAAAATAAAAATATGCGCAAAATTAAAATGCAATGGATGAAAGTATGCAAATAAATTAAATAAAATAGAATGGAAGTGAAGAGGGATGAGAGGTTAAAGGGATGAAGAGGAAGAAAGTAAGAGAAGAGGAAGAAAGAAGGAGAGAAGATAGAATAAAAGGGAGGGAAATTAAAAACAGGACGCGATGCGCGCGCGCAGGGCATGCGTGCACGTGAAAACTGCATAAACCATGGGACGCGTAAGCGTCGCCCACGCGTATGCGTGGGTGATCAGAATTAAAAAATGGCGCGCACGCTTCAGGGATGGGTACGCGTGGGTGATTTGTGCCTTGGGCACAGTGCCCGCACCAGGCCAGCACAACTTTCAGCCTGACACCTCTTTACACTGATTTGTAGGATCACGCGTACGCGTGGAAGGCTGATTTTGTAATTGACGCGGACGCGTCAGGGATGCGTTCGCGTAGGCGTGTTTGTGCCTGAGGCACGCCTCCAGCCACGCTCCCGCGCAACTCTCTGTAAGGTTTAGCGTCGCATGTGATGCGTGCGCGTGGTTCACGCGCACGCGTGGGTCGCGCTTATTTTTTATATATGTAGTATGTAGAATGAAAAATGCATATTGCTGATGCAGATATTATAAATGAATACTACGAAAAATAGAATAAAATAAAATTAAGAATAAAACGAAATAAAATAAAACTAAGACTGAAAAAGAACGATTATACCATGGTGGGTTGTCTCCCACCTAGCACTTTTAGTTAAAGTCCTTAAGTTGGACATTCGATGAGCTCCCTATTATGGTGGCTTGTGCTTGAAGTCATCTAGGAATCCTGACCAATGTTTGCAATTCTAATATCCTCCGGGATCCCACACTAGTTGCATAAATCCTTTGAGCAAGTTAAAGCAAGTGACAAGGCCCCAAGAGTGTTGATTGCCAGAATGAATTCCGGGGTCCCAAACCTTGCTTTTGCACCCGTCTTTTTGTTGATCATCATGATTCCATCCGGGTGGCAGGCAATCTGAATTCTCACTGAGGCATCCAAACAGCTTCTTAGACCCATTCAATTGAGAATTGTACCAACCTTTGTACTTCAATTTGGAGCTTGCAACCATATTGAACCTTGCATGACAATTCCTACCACTAACCATTTCCCACTTACTCTTAAAGCCACAGAGAGCTCTAAGTTGCCCATCCGTCTCAAACAAAGCATATTCAAGTGGGCTAATTAATCTTAGAGATGAGATATTTACCCACTTAAATGAAGGGATGGATGGTGATGGCTTTGGGGGAGAGGTCTCCAGCAACCTTGTCAAGGTGATTTCCGGCTCCATTCCCTTGGGCTCCTTTCAATATCAACCTCTTCCTCTTGGTAGCTTTCTTCTAATTTGATTTCTTCTTCATTGTTTACCAAGGGCATGGGAGGTTGTGCTTCTTCTTCTTTAATCTCCATGTCAAGTCCAATGGGAGAGGATTCAAATGTAGATAAGAATTCATCAATGATTGAATCCATCTCTTGATCATCCCCTTCAAAGTCTTCAACCATGATATGCCTTGGAAGTTGTACACCCTCCTCAACATCAAATTCAATCTCCTTAGAAGGGGGCTCTATGACTGGGCTTTCCCATGGACGTTCTGCATCTCCTAAGTCTTCGACCACTTCTTCCTCTTTAACGATTACGGCTTCCTCCAATTGTTCCAATACAAAGTCATGCTGCTCACTGTCCACCGAAGTTTCTAGTGTCTCCTTCATGCTACGTTCTTCATTAAATTATCCACATGAAGCCATGGGGGTTCCTTGAGTGTCCGAACGTCGGGAAGCTAATTGATTTATCGCTTGCTCCAGCTGATGAAGGGTTGCATGAAATTGATCAACTGTTTTCTTGAGGCGAGCCTGTGATTCTTGGGTCGATGGATATGGACATGGTGCATATGGAAGTGGTGGTTCTTGGGAGTAATTGGGTTGGAACTGGGGTGGATAAAGGTTAGGATCATATGGAGGTGAATAGTCGTAGGTGGCTTGTGAGAATGGTGGTTCAAAGCTATGTTGAGGAGGTGGTTCATTGGCATATGATGGAGCTTGCTGGTAACTACAAGGGGGTCCACCATATCTATCACCTTGGTACGCACCTCGAAATGGCTCTTGACCAAAGTAATTTTGTGGATGTTGGTTGTCATGTAAGGGTCCACCATAACTATTGTCTTGGCATGCATTGTAGAATGGTCGTTGTCCATGGTACCTTGGAAGGCGTTGTTGCCAAAAGGGTTGATCAGATCATCGTGGCTCCTTCCATTTTTGATTGTTTTGACCTTGATGCATGTTCCTGTTATAGCTTCCATTCCTTTCAATAACATTAGAACTAAACTTAAAGATAGAGGGGTGAGAACTCATAGTAGCTAATAAAAATAAAAATTAAAAACAAGAACAAGAACAAAAACAAATAAATAGCAAAAGAAAATATTTACAATAACCAATAATAAGGCACACAATTGCAATTCCCCGGCAACGGCGCTATTTTGACGATTAGATTCTAGCTAGTAAAGAATTTTATAAGAATAATCACGTTGTAAGTATAGTTTCTAAACCAACAGAGAATCCTTTTGTACAAAAAATATTGTTTGTCACTAAAGCAAACCCAATAAAATTTATAACCGAAGTATTTAAACCTCGGGTCATCTCTCAAGGAATTGCAGGGAAGTATGATTTAGTATTGGTTATGAGAAAAAGTGTATTTTTGGGTTTTTGAGATAAGGAACAAGTAATTTTAAATGACGAGAAAAATAATAAATTAATAATTAGAAAATCTCTTGGCAAGGTATGAGAACTGGAAATCCCATCCTAGTTATCCTTATCAGGTGTGATGAGAATTGTTTATTGCTCCCACTTAGTTAACCCTTACTAAATAAAGGAAAGTCAAGTGGACTAATCAATTTGATTCCTCAAGTCCTAGTCAACTCCTTTGGAAAGACTAGCTTTAGAGGGATCCAAATCAATCAGCAAGAATTCCAATTTTCAATCAACAGCTGAGTTTGACAACTCAAGTGTCACCAATTAATCAACCAAAGCAAAGGGGAGAAATCTAAATTAAATTGGAACATCAATAATATAAATAAAAGAAAGCAATCTTAAATCTGAAATACCTCAATGTGTATTAATTAAGAAAATCAATCCTAACATGAAGGGTTCATAAGCCAATTTGGTAACATAAATAATTACCAAGAGAAATAGAGAAACCAAAGCATTGGTGTAAATAAAAGTAGAAGAGAAACATAAATTAAAGGAACATTGAACCTGGAACTTGAGAAGAAGTAATCCTAAAACTAAAAGAAATCCTACTCCTAAAACCTAAGAGAGAGGAGAGAGCCTCTCTCTCTCTAAAAACTACATCTAAAACCTAAAATTATGAATTATGAATGTTGTTTTTTATGAATGAATGGATTTTCCCACTTTATAGCCTCTAATCTGTGTTTTCTGGGCCGAAAACTGGGTCAAAAACAGCCCAAAAATTGCTGGGGACGAAATCTGCCACGCTGGTTTTTCTGCAAAACGACGCGTCCACGTGATTCACGCATTCTTGTCGTCTATCCTCAGAGAAACTATGACAAATTATATATCATTTCGAAGCTCCAGATGTTAACTTTCCAACTCAACTAGAACCGCCACATTTGGACCTCTATAGATAAAGTTATTACCGTTGAGTGCGAAGAGGTTAGGATGGACTACTTTAGCAGTTCCTTCAGTTTCTTGTATTCCTTCTACTTTTGCATGCTTCCTTTCCATTCTCTAAGCTATTCCTACCCTATAAACTCTGAAATCACTTAACACACATATCAAGGCATCGAATGATAATAAGAGAGCATTAAACATAGCAAATATAAGGCCAAAGAAGCATGTTTTCAATCATAGCACAAAATCGGGAAGGAAAACGTAAAACTTGCGAATTGTATGAATAAGTGTGAGAATAATGGATAAAATCCACTAGATTAAGCACAGGATAAATCCTAAAAATGGGTTTATCAAAAACCTACTTTCTTGCAGTGATTTGTAACATTCGAGGTAGTATTCTTAGTTTCACATAAAAACATTACCTCTGGAGAATGAGATCTACAAATTTCTTGTATGTTGTAAACTGTTAGGGGATTTCCCATATTCCGACAGTTCCACATCATCATCTTCATGGGTCACTGGGTACCCATTGTAGGGTGGCACCCTCTCCTTTTTCAGCACGCACATTTTTGCTTGAGCATAATTTCTTCTGATTGAGTGGAAGCCTTTCTACTTGTGAACTCCCTTTCTCCTTGTGAACTCCTTTTTATTCCCAACACATTGATAGTTGTCCTTGCTAATTGCTTTAAGTTTTGTCTTTTGTTGGTATATTGAATAAGTTGTTGTCCCTGTTTTCCAAATACAAAGCATGTTGTTTGTTCAGCCCCCATCAAATCTCTCCTTTCTTCTCTTTCTTCAGCATTGTTCCTGAGCCCGTATTGGTTTGTTGGGAATGGTTTCCTGCTTGTCTTCTTTTGAACGACAGCATTGCTCATAACTTCCTCCTTACTACTCCATTCTCTTCCCCGGGACTGCATTAGTAGATTAGCCAATCCTTTATTAAGTTGATTGGAGTTAGCTTTTTGACCCTGTTGTCTTTCTCTTTAGTCAGATTAATATTAGGATTATCCTTCGTAACTCCTTCTTTTCTTCCCATTTGATTGGCTTTTAATCGATCCCCCCCTCAATTTTCTTCCTCCATCTCTCCCTTTAACAAATCTTCAATTTGAAAATTGCGGGCTCTTGTCTCTCGTCCAATGAAACCACAATAATTGCAAAGATGTTGAGCCATTAATACTTGAGTGCAACTTTAAGTTGTTTGTTATTCAGACCAACAAGCTTGACGTATCTTCTGAGTGGTTTTGTTACATCCAGCTTTACTTGAATTTTAACAATGCTGTGTCTCTTGCCACGGACATGGAAGATATTAACATCTAACACCTCTCCTAATGAGCCTTTTATCTTCCATCCCAATTCTTTAGCTTCAAATTGTTCTGCCAAACTCTAAATTTGTATCTTTATTGGCACGTGTGTAAAATATATTTCTGCGTTATTCTCATCCTCCTTCCATCTTCTAAGGTTTAGAATGTAGTTTTGAGGAGTCAAGAGACACCCCTTTCAATCTACAACATATCTTTCCCATCTCCAAAAAAGAATTGGAATAAGTTTCCTCCATGACCTACCACTTTAAAACTCTCCGATTGCCCCCATATATAAAATACATAGCTACCTCCACAGTACCACCTAAAAATTGTTTATCCACCAATAGCCTTCTAACTCAACTTTTAGCACAACGTTCATTCCTAACATGCACGTCTTTATAAAAAAACTGATTATTATGTTTTCTTCCTCAGGTTGTAGCCTTGATTTGCTAGTGATAGTAGTAACATTTGCTGCCATGATGGTCAAGCTAATACAATTATACTAGACTATCCGAACAAATCGAGCAATCACAGAAAAATTATAAAAATTAGGATTTCTCTACTAAATTTTAGCAGAACATGTTAAACTCCAAGGGCACTTTTATTTCTTATGGAGAATATATTTAGAAGTTACATCAATTAAACTTTGTAGGATTTTAGAAATTAACTTTCAATAGTTAAAAAACATTATATTATTAATATATAGTAGTTACTAGTTAGTGACTAGATATATGACTTGATCAGAAAGGGTGCCTAACAATAACAAATTGTAAAAGATAGGGTAAGTAGTTAAGTTAATTAATAATGTTAATTAATAAATATGTAATGTTATATCTTTAAAAGTTTAAATCATTATGAGTCCTGCTAGGGAGACAATGGACTATTTGTACATGTGTACAATGGGCTATTGAGTTACAAAATGAACATCTCCTATACTATCTAGAATAACCATCCGAGTACTAGGGATAATAAGCATCTTCCCAAAAGTTTAAACTGATTTTTGGGTTCACCAAAGATCAAACTCTTGACCTTTTGGATCTAGAGCTCTAATACCATATCATGATACCACTCATCCCAAAA
Source organism: Arachis hypogaea (assembly GCF_003086295.3). Classification (NCBI taxonomy): domain Eukaryota; kingdom Viridiplantae; phylum Streptophyta; class Magnoliopsida; order Fabales; family Fabaceae; genus Arachis; species Arachis hypogaea. Next base: position 35,013,914 of record NC_092052.1, on the reverse strand, counting down.
GCTTCAGTTGATAGGAAATGGTAACACTAATAGTTATATCTCTAATACTCCCTAAACCTCTATTGTACACATTGTATAAATATTCCATTGACTCCTCATACTTTTTCAATCATTATATACACTATTATTAACAATTTGATCAATTAATTAATTCAATTTGAGGGATTATAGTTTTCTCTTCCATCACATTTTTATACAAGACTCGCATTTGAGACTAATAGAAAGAAATCGAGCTTATCTAAGATCTATCAAATTAGGGTGAGTTTTGTTAGAAAATTATTATTTTCTAATCTATTTATAGGCAATACATATATTAATTATAACCATAAATTAGCTATTTCATATTATATGACTCGTATAGCGGTGATTTCAATTATTGTAATTAACTAAGTCATTATTACTTTCAATTTGGAAGTAAATAAGAATAAAACCAGAGATACTATTTTATTTCGGCTTTAAGATTTAATGGGTGTCATACTCAATATAAATAGTGACTTCAGGGTTTCGGTCCCCCAACATATCAAACCTGCTTCCACAGTTCTTTTTCCATTAGAGGAGTTACGATTTAGCCCTATTAAGGATACAGAAGACTTTGATTGAGTAAGATCAAAGAGTCAATCTCTCTCAATCATGCTCATAAATTAAGATATGTTTCTGTATTCAAGTATTTCTTTTTTAATGATTTAACATGGATCATCTTGGGGTTGAAAAATCCTAAAAATTTCCAACAAGTAATATCAGAGCCATCCATGACTAGATAATTGAGAAATAATTAATTCAATTATTATTTGTTAATATTATGTGTATATATACACAGTATGTATGATGTGTGTTGCTTTTGTTTGTACGCCACTTTTATTCTTTCATGTTTTACCTTTTTTCTAAGAAATAAATATAACGGATTGCTCATATTTTTTTGGTAACTGAAAATTAAATAAGAAAAAAAGAAAGGAGTACAGAACAAAAAAGAAAAAAAAACAAGGTAAAATATAACCTAAGTCACAGACTCACAGTAGCTAGATCCCTTTGCATCAAAGTCATTAATTCACCTCGAGGCTCATTCCATTTTAACTACTCAATGTCATTGGATGCTGCAAACTTGGCCAGAAAATTCGCAATGCAATTAGCTTCCCTCTGACAGTAATGTTCTTTTCATGAATTAGAATGAATGCATATAAACAATTAGTCTCGCAAATGACATCTCTATATCCCGCTTTCCAAGTTAGAATTAAACCTCTCCAAATTGCAAAAAGCTCTCTACAAAGAATAGGCAATGAAGGCAGAGAATCAACACACCCATGCAGCCAGGCACCATTGGAATTGCGTAGTACATAGCCAAAACCAGCACCATCTCCCAAGTTACTAACATCACAATTCACCTTCATAGAGTTTTGGGATGATAGAGACCGTGTTAAAACCATAAAAAAAGGGTAGAAGTCTGTTGAAAAAGGAAGATCCTATGGAGCTCAATAGAATAAGAATAAATCAAGGATAACACCTTATCAATACACTATGGATCAGACGAGTTAAACACATCATTATTCCGATCACACCAAATCCACCAGCAGCCATCTGAGAACAAGAATTTGTGAGTTTGCTTACTTCAGAGGATCTACAGTAGCAAGTCATCACACCCTAAATTGAGGTGCATACTTTTCCAAATAGCTTTAGCTTTAGGGCAATCTAACAAGCAATGAAGAATAGTTTCTGATTCAAGGCGGCCTCGAGGGCAAAGATCAGAGTTAGAAAGACTCTGCTTTGAAAGGAAGAGAGTTGTTAGTATATCATCATGAAGGCAAAGCCAAAGGAGCATCTTAAATTTCTCAGAAACTTTAGTCTTCCATAACCAGTGCCAATCACCATGGTTCTCCCGATCAAAACATCTCTTACATAACCAAAGATATTCGTTCCTCGAAGAATAAGTCTTGGAGGATGAATCTGACTAAAACCAGCCAGTACAATCCCCAAAATGAAGATCTGGGTTATAATAGAGAATATGTTATTTGACATCATCGAATAATAGAGTATGGAGAGCTTCCAACTTCCAACCCCCATTGATCCAGACATCACGAATGCAGATATCTGTATCAGATATGTGCATATAAAGGACTTCATTAGCCAAGCTCCTTCAATTCTCCATTCATCAATCCAAAGAGATTGCTCCAGAGAGTCGATATTCCACATGAACCCTTCTTTCAAAAAATCATATGCTTTGCAAATGCTCTTCCAGACCAAGGAAGCATTCTTAGCAGGAATCAAATCCTTCAAACCTATTCTCTTGATATATTTATGATGGATGAGTTGCATCTATGTTTTCTTAGGACAACGAAAAATATGCCAAATGAGCTTTCTTAATAATGCCAGATTAGCTCAAGATGGATCCCTAACCCCAAGACCTCTGTATCTCTTCGGAGTAACCACAGTTTTCTAATTTGCCAAGTTCAGACTCCTTCCATCAACCTTTCCTTTCCACAAAAATAGCCGCATCATTCTAGAAATAGCATTTGTAACACAAAATGGAAAGAGGGTTACCTACATATGATATATAGAAGTAGAAACTGCCACTAAATTGATAAGGCAAAGTCTTCCACCTCTATTAAGCATCCTACCCTTCCAATTAGCAAGTCTTCCTCTAATCTTGTCAACATTATCAATGAAACAAGATATATTAACCCTAGAGTGATCAAGGTTAATTTCAAGGTATTTACCCAAGTTCTGCATAAACCGGATTAAAGAGACACCAGTAAACAGTTATTTCCTCCTATAACGAACATTCTTGGAGTACAGAGCTTTAGATTTATCCAAGTTTATCTTTATTCCGAAAGTTTTGCAGAATATATTGTGGCTATTCATAATAACTTGCACCTTGGTTTTCTTAGCTTTGTAAAACAAAAGTAAATTATCTACGAACATTAAATGAGAAATCCTAGGTGCCCCTCTAGTGATAGCCACCGGATTCCCATAACCCAAACTCTACCTGATGAGTAATGAAGGAAGCCAAATGCTCCATACAAATGACAAACAAATAAAAGAACATAGGATCTCCTTGACGAAGTCCTCTTCTTAGAGCAAAGCTCTCAAGCCTGTTGTCATTCCAAAGAAGAGAAAGAGGAGATGCTCGTACACAAGACATAATGAGATTCACAGTAACTATTAGGAAACCAAATTTGAAAATAGTATGTTCTAAGAAATTCCAGTCCACTCTGTCATAGACTTTTTCTAAATCAATATTGAACATAATAGTACCTTTTTGAGACTTAGTATGCTTCATATAGTGAAGAATTTCTTGAGCAATGATGACGTTCTCTGGAGTTCCTCTCCCAAGAATAAATTCACCTTGTAATAGAATGACAATCTCTAAGAGAAATGGCCGAAGACAATTGACAAGCACCTTCGTGATGATTTTGTAAGCCACATTGCAAAGGCTAATGGGTCTAAAATCATTCATATAAGAAGGAGCCTCTACCTTTGGAATTAGCACAATAAGTTTCTCCATAATGTAAGGATTAATAACACTGCCTTGAAATGCACTCTTCACCAGCTTCCAAATATCAACACCAACAATCTCCTAATGTTCGTTGGAAAAGAAGGCCTAGAAGCCATCCGGCACTGGTGCTTCAAAAGATTTTTCATACCGAAAATAGCAGCTTTGACCTCAGATAAAGTGACCGGAGTAGTAAAATTCTCACAAGCTTCAACACTAAGAGAAGACAAAGGAACTTCTCCCAAACAATTAATTTCTACCTCCTCCATTGAATAGAAAAGTTTTTTGAAAAAAGCTGGAGAGTCTTTTGATCCGTAGACCAAGAGCCATCAGAGATAAAAAGCTTATTAACTTTTTTGCTTTCCTCCTAACCAAAGTTTGAAGATGGAAAAATTCAGTATTCCTGTCCCCAAATTGCATCCACTTCTCATGAGATTTCTGGTACCAAAAAAGTTCTTCCTGAAGAAGAATACTATTATACTCGTCATTAAGCTCATTTTCTATGATTCTCAAGTGTAGAATATTAATGACCTCCAGTCTCTTTTGAATGGCACTAATCTGATTTTCTAAACTTCTTTTCCTAGCAAAAATATTACCAAAAATCTTGGAATTAAAATCCAAGGATCCTTGTTGAACAACTTTTAAATTTACGGAAACGCTCCTACCTCCACCCATCCAAGCATGTTGAACAACTTGCTTAAACAAAGGGTGAGTACTCCAAGACGCTTGAAAATGAAAGGGCCACTCACCCTTAATCTGAGGAACTCCATGGCTTCTAATCATAATCAAACAATGATAAGAATGTAACTCTACACAAGATTTCGGTGTAATCTTCCGGAAAAAGAGAGAGTCAATCACCATTAATTATCACCCTGTCTAATTTCTTAGCAATATCCATATTATTCTGCATTCTCTGATACAACATGAAATTCCTATCAATCATAAAAAGATCAAACATCCCACAATCTTCTAAAACTAAAGAAAAACAAGAGGCCCTGTTACTAGAAAAAAATCCCTTTAACCTCATCAGCCCTAAGTACCTCATTGAAGTCTCCCAGCGCTAACCAAGGCCCATCATAGTTCGAAGTTAGCTTTGAGAGATGATCCCATAATAGAAGTCTATGCTCAAACTGAGGACTGGCATAAATGTAATGCACCTCCAAACACCAAGACCCAAACACAAATCAAAAGTAATACAATGCTCAAATCTATCAATAAGCTGACAAGATAAATTAGGAATAGAAGAAAGAAACCAAATGGCCCATTTATGTCAAACAGATTCAACAATATCAATAGCATAAAAACCAAGCCCTTCCCAAAAGGATTTCAGATCATGAAAGGGATAATGAGTTTCAAAAAGAAGAATGAAGGAAGGTTGAAATTTTTTTACCATTTCTTTGCAGTGAATTCATGCCAATTTATTAAAGGCACCTCTAATATTCAAACATAAGAAGTTTAAACTATCCATAATCAAATCAATTCGAAAAAATCTGAACCATAGCAGCGACATTAACCTACATTCCCTTTCGGCGACAGTGACATGACATGCTCCACGGCCTCCTCTGCGATCGGTACCATTGCCAAACCATACTTCTCCACTAGTGATGATTGAAGGGATTGAGGCTTGAGGCATTTTCTTTCTACTGCCAAAGATGGAGTGCTTCCTCCCTGTTTCCAAACTCGCATTGAGGTTCCAACATTTTCCCTTACTATTCCTGTTGAATGTTGGTTTAGAGTAATTCTCAAAGACCCAAAAGAGCCACCCAGTGTTGTCCCTGAAGATTGGCCTTTTTCCTTAAAGGAAGAATTTCCTTTCTTATGAGCGTATTGGGCTTTATTAGTCAACAACCAACTTTAACTTTGCATGAGCCAAGTTTGACTTTTCCTTTTCCTTTTCAATTAACACAGTCCAACCATCTTCATTACCAAATGTTACGTGATTTCCATGCATGATTACCGCACTTGACCCCGGATGTTTCTCATGCAAAGGATTCTCATCGTAATTCTTGTTATTTTTAGAAACTTGCATAGCTTGGTGAGTTTCTGTTATTGGATTCTCTAGTTAAAGGTGTTGGAGCTCTAACGATATGTTACGCTTTTCCATCCTATTTTCTCCGAACACAACAGCATTGTTATTCCTGGTGACACCACTCCCAAATGATTCTACCTTCTCATTCTCAACTACTTTTGGCTTTGATTATTCCATCTCTGTCTTATTTGTTCATACCATGGGTCGAGCTATGAGAGCTGGGCTTGATGAAGACAAAAACGACCGACCTCTTATAAAGGTTGGTCGACACCGACCTCTGCCCAAAGAGCTCGGCCAAGTTACTATAAGGGTCCAAGTAGGCCCAAAACAGAAGATCATAGCCCACCTAAAGGTGGCTGGCCTAAAAGATAAGGGGACCTACCCACAAAAGATAAGATAAGATAACAAACTTATCTCAAGGGAGGTCATCCCAGACTACTATAAATACATTGGAGCACCCAGGTATAACTCATACTCTGATTCTACACAAAAACCTACTTAAAGCACGTGCTAACTTAAGCATCGGAGTCTCTTGCAGGTACCGTCACCCTCTGATGATCAAGGATCGACAGCACCACCAGATCCAGCAAGTCGGACACAACGGCTCCGGCCACCACAGCAGATATCATCCGAGATCGACCTTCAGTTTTAGGTAACCCTCGGAACATTGGCGCCGTTGCCGGGGAACCTAGAAGTCATCCCATCATCATGGAGGATAACCTTGACAATGATCACAACTCTGGCTTGCAGGACAGAACGCCGCATAAGAACACGGAAGCCACGCTAAAAGATACACCTCAAAACAAGGGGGATAAACAACACCCAAACACAGAAATCTTGGAAGCTATCCGAGAACAACAGCATCACCTTAAACAGCTGCAGCAAGAAGCTGACCGACAGCGGAAGGCAGAACGAGACCTTCGTAGAGAAACAAGACGACGCCGAGAGCTGGAGGACAAGCTCCTAAAGCTCGAAGCTGATCTCAAAACTAAGACCACCCAATCCAGCCACAAGAAATGTCCCTACAAGGACCAAGACCCGTTCACAAAGGAGATCATGAAAGCTAAAGTCCCGAAGGATTTCAAAGCCCCTGACATGACTCTGTACGACAGTACGTCTGATCCAAGCCATCATCTCAGCAATTTCAGAAGTCGGATGTATCTTACGGATGCCTCAGATGCAATCCGATGTAAAGCTTTCCTGACCACTTTGACCAAGATGGCAATAAAGTGATTCGACAGCTTGCCGCCAAGGTCAATAGCAAGTTTCGATGACCTCGCCAAGAAGTTCCTAGCTAGATTCTCCATCCAGAAAAACAAAGCCAAGCATGCCCTAAGCCTGCTAGGAATTAAACAAGGAGATCGGGAAAGCCTCCGCAGTTGCATGGAAAGATTCAACAAAGCATGTTTGGACATACAAAGTTTGCCTATAGAGGCAGCCATCTGATAAACCCCAATTTTGTGGTTTATCTTGTGCTTAATTTAGAAGATTTTATCACCTTTTTCTCACATTTATTTAATAAAATAGCATGGTTTTGTAATTCTCCCTTAATTTATGCTTAAGTGTAAAAACATACTTTTTAGGCCCTAAATTGGTGATTCTAATTCACTTTAATTCCATTCAATGCCTTGATGTGTTTGTTGAGTGATTTCAGGTTCATAAGGTAAGTATTGGATGGAAGAAATGAAGAGAAAAGCATGCAAAGAGGAGAATTCATGAAGAAATGAGCATTTGGAGAATTGAGGGCCACGCGCACGCGTCACCCACGCATACGCGTTCATTGAAGATTTGCAAGCCACGTGCACGCGTCACCCATGTGTACGCATGAGTAGGAGTTTTGGCCAGCGACGCGCACGCGTCACCCACGCGTACGCGTGACGCTCGGCACGTGACTCACTTAAAGTGAAATCGCTGGGGTGATTTCTGAGCTGCCCAGGCCCAAATCCAACTCGTTTCTGAGGGTATTTCATGCAGAATTCAAGCCTGAGCAAAGGGGGGGAGCACTTAGTTAGTCATGATGAGCCTTTAGTTAGTTTTCTAGAGAGAGAAGCTCCCTTTTCTCTCTAGAATTAGGTTAGGATTAGGTTAATTTTCCTTAGATCTAGATTTGATTACTTGATTTCATCTTGTTTCCTCTACAATTCCTTGTTCTAATACTTCAATTCTTCTTGGTTCTTCTGTTAATTTTACTTTCATGTCACTTTTATGTTCATGAATGCTCATGTTGAATTTGGATCTCTTTAATGCAATTTATGTTTGATGTTCTTTTATTATTGATTTGAGTTGTGAATTTATTTTCCTTGCAATTGGTAGTTGGTAGATTTTATTATTCTTGCACATTTATTATGCTTTCCTTATGCACCCACCAAGTGTTTGACAAAATGTTTGGTTGGACTTTAGAGTAGACTTTGAGCATTCTTGGCTTGGAAAGAGTAATTAGGCAATCTTGAGTCATGAATACCCAATTTAGATTGGTGATCTAGAGTTGTTAGCTAGTATTATTTCCATTGACTCTAATCTCTTGCTAATTCAATTCATGAGTTGATTAGGACGTTTGGATTGAGATTAGCTAGTCTTGTTAGACTTTCTTCGAGTGTGAAGATAACATGATACCTTCTTCCATCGTCGGGGATGACGTAATAAGATAAATTCTTGTTTATTATTGTGACATGATTAACTAGTCTTGTTTGATGTTCTCCCTATGTGAAGATAACATGATACCTTCTTCCATTTGTTGGAGTTGACTAAATAAGATGAATTAATCATTGTATGACTAGGATAGAAAGCCTATATTCTCAAATCTTGCCATGAATGTCTCCCTCTTTATTACTTGCTTTCTTTAGTCACTTGCTTGATTTACTCTTCTTGTCATTTAAATTCTTGCCCATTTAATTTTTTGCCTTTTTATCAATCAAACCCCTTGTTCTTCATAGCCAATAATTGACCACTTCATTGCAATTCCTTATGAGACGATCCGTGGTTTAAATACTTCGGTTAACTTTTTATTGGGGTTTGTACTTGTGATAAAACCAAATTAAATTTGATGTAAGAATTGTTTGTTGGTTTGAAGCTATGCTTACAATGAAGTTCTTATTTTTATAAGAGAAATTCTAGACCGACAATAATCATCGTGTCAAATTGCAATTGCGTCGTTGCTGGGAAATTGCAATGGTGCTATGTTATCGTGCTATATTATTGTCAAATTCTACCCCTGGTCGTTACCATAATACTTGCCAATGCCAATCTTCACCGAACACTAGTCGACCAAGGAAGCTCTGCGGATATACTGTTCAAATCCGCCTTCGACAAGCTCGGCTTGCAAGAAAAAGAACTCAGAGCATATCCAAATAACTTATTTGGGCTAGGAGACGCCCCAATTCAGCCATTAGGGTACATTCTATTACACACAACCTTTGGAAAAGGAATTCGGTCTAGGACTTTGAGCATAGACTACATTATAGTTGACGTGAGCTCAGCCTACAACGCTTTAATAGGTCGGACAACACTAAACCATCTCACCGTCATGGTCTCCACTCCACACCTATGCATGAAGTTCCTCACTCCGGAAGGGATCGGTACCATAAAGGGAGACCAAAGATTCGCGTGACGCTATTACAACGAAAGTCTGAACCTTAAAGGTGACCCCAGAGGAAAAGAAACCAATACTATAGAACTCGGGAAATTCGAGCTCGCGAAGAACTCCGCCCTCAGCCAGAAGGTGAAACCCAAGAAGTTCAGAACGGAGATGCTCCAGACAAAACAACAAGTATAGGAGCAAATCTGAGAAAAGACTTAAAGGAACTGCTAATAAAGCTGCTAAAAGATAACTCTGACCTCTTTGCATGGAAGGCCACCGACATGCCTGGTATTGATCCCGGACTAATGTGCTACAAGTTAGCCGTATATCCAGGGTCTCGGCCAGTACAGCAAAAATGTAGGAAGCTCGGCCCAGAAAGATCGCAAACTGTAAAGGAGCAGGTACAGGCCTTGTTGGAGGCAGGGTTTATAAGGGAGGTAAAATACGCAGTATGGCTAGCCAATGTGGTGTTGGTCAAAAAGTCAAATGGGAAGTGGCGAATGTGCACCGATTATACCGACCTCAACAAAGCCTGCCCAAAAGATCCCTACCCACTCCCGAACATCGACACACTAGTTGACGCTTCGTCAGGCTATCAGTACCTCTCCTTCATGGATGCTTATTCGGGATACAACCAGATCCCAATGTATCAACCCGACTAAGAGAAGACATCATTCTTGACCCCAAAAGCAAACTTTTGCTATATAGTTATGCCCTTCGGACTCAAGAACGTAGGGGCTACCTACCAAAGACTAATGAACAAAGTCTTCGCCAACCACATCGAAAAGATAATGGAGGTTTATGTAGACGACATGCTGGTAAAAACGCAAAGTGGGGAATCATTGTTATCAGACCTCACTAAAGTGTTCAACACCATAAAAAAGCATGGTATGCGACTTAACCCCGCAAAGTGCACCTTCGCGATAGAAGCTGGCAAATTCCTGGGCTTCATGCTCACCCAAAGAGGCATCGAAGCAAACCCAAACAAGTGTCAGGCCATACTTTGCATGAAAGGTCCAACCTGTGTCAAAGAAGTCCAGCAGCTCAATGGAAGACTAGCAGCTCTGTCTAGGTTCCTAGCTGGATCAGCCTTAAGATCTCTCCCTTTCTGGGCAACATTAAGAAGGGGAAAGAGGTTCGAGTAGACCCCAGAATGCGAACAAGCCTTCCAAGATTTCAAGGAATTTCTGGGGCAACCACATGTCCTTACTCGACCTCGGGAAGGTGAAGAGCTCATACTATACCTCGCCGTAGGAAGTCGGGCAATAGCATCAGCACTAGTCAGAGAAGACGAAAGTGGGCAACAACCCATTTACTTTATCAGTGAGGCTTTACAAGGGGCTGAATTAAACTATCAAAAGATAGAAAAGTTCGCATACGCCCTCATACTCACTTTCCGACGACTCTGACCATACTTTCAAGCTCACACCATCAGAGTGCGTACCAACCAACCAATAAAGAGGATCTTACAGAAAACAGGCTTAGCTGAAAGAATCCTATAATGGGCGGTCGAGTTGTTTGAATTCGACTTCAAGTATGAAGCTCAGAAGCTATTAAATCCCAGTACCTGGCCGACTTCATCGCAGAGTATACTGACACCTCGGGCACCCCCACAAAGTGGAGCCTTTATGTAGATGGCTCCTCAAACAAAACTGGGAGTGGCACAGGCGTCATTTTAGAAAGCAATCAGAGAACCCAAATCGAGCTCTCCTTAAAGTTCAAGTTTCCTGCCTCAAATAATCAAGCTGAATGTGAAGCACTACTGGCTAGCTTGAGGCTGGCTAGGGAAGTGGGAGCTCAAAGACTTACCATATTTAGAGACTCCCAAATAATCACTTCGCAAATAGAAGGGAGCTATCAAGCTAAGGATCCCACTATGAAAAAATACCTTGACAAAACCAAAGAACAGCTCGGACAATTTAAGGGATATGAGATCCGACATATACCTCGAGAACAGAATACCCGAGCTGATGCACTCTTAAAACTAGCCAGCACCGAACCAGGGTGCAACAATAGAAGTCTCATCCAAGAAACACTCCGAAGTCCATCAATCTTGGAGGAAGAAAAGATCCTAGCCATATCAGGACAGGATCAAGGATTGATGACTCCCATAATCAACTACCTCAAGTCAAAAACACTTCCCGCAGACAAAAAGGAGGCAAAAAGGCTAATACGAGAAGCACAGTACTACACCATAATACAAGACGTCCTATATAAGAAAGGAATCTCTACACCTCTCCTAAAATGCGTCCTGACCTCTGCTACAAGGGAAGTTCTCGAAGAAGTCTACAGTGGCAAGTGCGGCAATCACCTTGGGGCACGAGCCCTTGCTAAAAAGGTACTCTGAGCTGGTTTGTACTGGCCGACCTTGCAAAGGGAAGCAACAGAGTTTGTCAAGACATGCCCACCATGCCAGAATCATGCCAACTTCCACATAGCTCCACCTGAGGAGCTCATCTGCGTTACTTCACCTTGGGCATTCACAAAGTGGGGGCTCGACCTACTTAGACCCTTCCCCCAGGGGTCCGGACAAGTCAAGTTTCTCATTGTAGGCATAGACTACTTCACAAAGTGGATTGAGGCAGAGCCGTTAGCTAACACCACCGTCCAAAGAAGTCGGAAATTTCTATACAGAAATATTATCACAAGGTTTGGGGTCCCATGCTCCATCACCACAGATAATGGTACTCAATTCACTGACACAGGCTTTAGAAATCTGGTAGCTGATTTAAAATCAAGCACCAGTTCACCTCTGTAGAGCACCCACAAGCCAATGGATAGGCGGAAGCCACCAATAAAGTCATACTGGACGGGTTGAAATGGAGATTATAGGACGCCAAGGGAGCTTGGGCTGAAGAGCTCCCACAAGTCTTATGGGCATATCGGACAACAATACATTCAACCACAGGAGAATCACCATTCCGACTTGCTTATGGAATGGAGGCAATGATTCCCGTAGAGTTAGAAGAAGGATCCCCCAGGATGATCCTCTACAACGAAGATACCAACCCCCAAGCTCAAAGGGAAGAGCTCGACCTACTTCCAGAAGTCCGAGAAAGAGTTCAGATTAGAGAGGAAGCCCTAAAGCGTCGAATGACTCTGAGGTATAATCGGAGGTAGTCCAGTGAAGCTTCACCACTAATGATCTCATCTTAATTCGAAATGATATCGGAGTAGGTCGGTCAGGAGAAGGGAAGCTAGCAGCTAACTGGAAAGGACCATACCGAGTAGCAGAAGTACTGGGGAAAGGTTACTACAAGGTGTCCGACCTCAAAGGGCGAGAGCTACCAAGGTCATGGCATGCCTGTAACCTAAGAAGGTACTATAGCTAGAGAGAAGTAAAGATCTTAGGTCAAGGGGCACTCTTTTTCCTGAAAAGGTTTTTTAATGAGGCGCCAGGCCGAGATCTAAAAAACTACCCGACCACTAAGGGCAAGCACTCATATGTACATACTTATATTTATGTTTTTATTTCATTTATTATTCAAATAAAAGTCGACAATTCCCTAAAAAGTTTCCTACCAAGACGCATTAATCTAAGCTCATAAAACACAAAAATTCATCGCCCGATTACAAAGAGGTCGGCAAGGTAAAAACCAAATTCATCACCCGATTACGAAAGAGGTCAGCAAGGTGAAATCAAATTCATCGACCAATTACAAAGAAATCGGCAAGGTGAAAGCGATAGAAGTAGATTAATGCAAGAAGTTATAAAAAGTAACCCATAAAAAGTGACTTGACGAGGTCTGACTAAAAATGGATTACTAAAAATAACTTAACAAGGCCCGACAGAGAAGTCGGACCAACGAAAGGATCACTAAAAAGGGACGAAGACACCTCCAAAAGGCCAAAAGTGCTTCGCTGAAAGGTACAAGTCTTGCGTAAAAGACATTACTTAAAAAGCAAAAGCACAAGTCAAAACGGCACTAAAAAGTCGTCCAAACAAACTATAAAGAAAAGGTTCCCCTTGGAACACTACCTAAAAAGTTGTTGGAATATAAGTAAAAAGCCCGAACAAACAAGGACAAATAGGTCGGCGCCCGAAAGGACATAACCTAAAGGGACAAATACGACCTCAACAAGAACAAGTAAAGCCAAAAAGGTTGAAAAATAACTTAAGGCCCAAAGATGTTCAGCTAAAAGGGATACAACTTCGCCCAAAGAAAGCATGATCCCAAAATCAGGGCTACAAAGAAGTCGTCCGAACTAACTAAAAAGGTTCTATAGAACACTAAAAAGTTGTCGGACAAGTTACTGAAAGCTCGGACAGGAAGCCACCAGGATCACTTCGCCAAAACAGAGATACAGCTTGGACCAAGATGCTCGAACACGACTCCCCTAAGGGATCGAGGTCGGAAGGCACGACCTCAAGGGAAGATCGAAGCTCGAGCAGGGGCACTGTTCATACCATGGGTCAAGCTATGAGAGCCGGGCTGGAAGAAGAGAAAAACGACCGACCTCTTATAAAGGTTGGTCGACACCGACCTCTGTCCAAAGAGCTCGGCAAAGTTAATATAACGGCCCAAGTAGGCCCAAAACAGAAGATCACATCCTACCTAAAGGCGGCTGGCCTAAAAGATAAGGGGACCCACCCACAAAAGATAAGATAAGATAACAAATGTATCTCAAGGGAGGTCATCCCAGACTACTATAAATACACTGGAGCACCCAGGTATAACTCATACTCTGATTCTACACAAAAACCTGCCTAAAGCACGTGCTAACTTAAGCATCGGAGTCTCTTGCAGGTACCGCAACCCTCCGGTGATCAAGGATCGACAACACCACCAGATCCAGCAAGTCGGACACGACGGCTCCGGCCACCACAGCAGATCTCATCCGAGATCGACCTTCAATTTCAGGTAACCCTCAGAACATTATTCATGGTGCATTCACGAGTAACATGGCCGTAACAAGAGCACGCATTGCGTATTAGGTGAAGGCTCCTGTTCATACCGTGGGTCAAGCTGTCCGACCCGGGATGTTTAGCGACATGGCGACCGATCTCTTCAGGTCCGACTAGCCGACCTCTTCTCAAAGAGATCGGCCAAACCGACAAGAGAGCCCAATAGAGGGCCCAAATAGAGGAACACGACCCGAATCCAAAGGCAATCCAAGCCTATAGAGATAAAGGCGGTTCCCTTGAAGATAAGCTGACTTCACAAAATAAGATAAAGATAAGATAAGATAACTAACTTATCTTATCAGAAAGGTCAGCCCCATCTACTATAAATACACTAGAGCACCCAGGTATAACTCATACTCTGATTCTACAATAAACCTGCTTAATACCCGTGCTAACTTAAGCATCGGAGTCTCTTGCAGGTACCCCCCACCCTCCGGTGACCAAGGATCAGAAGTCAGCCAACAAGTCGGACACAACAGCTCCGGTCGCCACCAGCCAGCCGGACACGTCATCTCCGACCAGTACAGAAGATCTCATCCGAGATCGACCTACAGTTTCAGGTAACCCTCGGAATATTGGCGCCGTTGTCGGGGAACCTGGAAGTCATCCCAACACCATGGCGGACGGCCATGACAATGACCACGATTCAGATCTAGAAAACAGAACGCCGCACAAGAACGCGGACACTACACTAAAGGATACTCCGAAATCCAACGAGGACAAAAACTCATCAAATCCCAGGGTAATAGAAGCACTTCAAGATCGCTTAAAGAAACTTGAAAAAGAAACCCAACAACAACGAGAGGTTGGGAAGGATCTTCAAAGAGAGGTACGGCGACGTCGAGAACTGAAAGACAAACTACTGCAATTAGAAGCCGATCTCAAAGCAAAAGCTCCTCGGGCCACTCCTGAGGAAAATTCACGCAAAGAACAAGACCCATTCACCAGAAAAATCATGAAAACCAAAATTCCAAAAGACTTCAAACTCCCGGACATGACTCTGTATGATGGTACCACAGATTCCAACCACCATCTCAGCAATTTCAGAAGCAGAATGTACCTCACCGACGCCTCAGATGCCGTTCGCTGTAAAGCCTTTCCAACAACTCTCACGAAGACAGCAATCAGATGGTTCGACAACCTACCTCCCAAGTCCATCTCAAACTTTGACGACCTGGCCAAAAAGTTTCTGGCCAGATTCTCCATCCAGAAAGATAAGGCCAAGCACGCCCCCAGTTTACTAGGGATCAAGCAAGGAGATCGAGAGAGCCTCCGCAACTACATGGAAAGATTCAACAAAACATGCATGGACATACAAAGCTTACCAACAGAGGCCGCCATAATGGGACTCATCAATGGCCTAAGAAAGGGACCTTTTAGCCAATCTATATCAAAGAAGTACCCTACCTCCTTAGACGAAGTACAAGAGCGAGCAGAAAAATATATCAACATGGAAGAAAACGCTCGGTTGGGAGAAACTTCAAAATCTGGGACCCCCTACCGAGATAAAGACAAGGAATCCAAAAGGAAAGAAGATCGACAAGGGGAGAAAATCAAAAAATACCATAATTACACTCCTCTCAGAGCATCCCTGGTCGACGTATATAAAGAAGTCTGCCATACAGAGAAAATCCCCCCAGCGCGGCCACTCAAAGGCAAAAGGGGAGGAGGAAACTGATGACAAGTCATCTTAGCCTAGTTTCACTAGTTTTTTTTCTTTTGTTTTCAATTGATTATTGCACTTTCTTGAGCCATAAGCAAGCCAATTGGGTAGATTTCCATGTTTCCTTTGATTTAATCAACCATAGATGAATTAATGCAATTTCATGAAGATTTATGCTATAATTGCCACATATTATGAAAGAATGACAATCTCATGATTTTGAGCATAGCTTTGATGTGTTTGGTTGATTAATGATAGGTGAAGAAAGCTTGGAGAAAGGTTGAAGCAAAAAGGAATGGCTAGGAGGAAGAGAGAACAAAAAGTTTGAGCAAAAGTTTGCCTCAAACTTTAGCTCAAACTTTTGGAATAAGTGAAAACAAACCAGCGAGCAAAAAGCTTGAGCAAAAGTTTGCCTCAAACTTTTGCGCAAACTTTTGGGAGAAAAGCTTGAGCCAACGTTTGCCTCAAACTTTTTGGCAAACGTTGGCCTCACAAATCAACACCCTGGAGAGCAAAAAGTTTGCGCCAACGTTTGCCTCAAACTTTTTGGCAAACGTTGGCGCCATGAACAACACACCCTGGAGAGCAAAAGTTTGCGCCAACGTTTGCCTCAAACTTTTTGGCAAACGTTGGCGCCATGAGTGTGCAAGGGGGAGCCAACGTTTGAGCAAAAGTTTGACCCCAAACTTTGGCTCAAACGTTGATAGCAGCAAGGATGGGGTGGCTGATATGAAAAGTTTGAGTAAAAGTTTGCCTCAAATTTTTACTCAAACTTTTACTCAAGCTTTCATGATTCCAAACCCGGTTCACTTCGGTTCTTCTCCAAACTCCAAGAGCAATCAACCAAGGCCTCTATCAACCCAATTCCATCAAGAGCAAAGGGCCAATTGAAGGCTTGAAGACCATTTGAAGAAAGTGTATAAATAGATTAGGATTTAAGTTTCTAAGGGAGCTTTTCTTTTCGGTTTTGATTTGGTAGTTTGTAGAGAGCTCACTTTTACATTTTGGCTTTGTTGTTTGAATTTAAGAGAATTTGGAGGAGAATTGATCTCTCTTCTTCCTTGTTCCTGCTTGAATACTCTTTACTTTTCTTGCTTCGGATCTTGGGTGGAGAATTGAAGAAATTCTGTTTCAATCTCACCTTGGAATCTTGTTTAATTTTCACATCATTGAATTTCAGTTTCTGTTAATTGCTTCTTCTTCTACTTTCTCTGCAATTTACATTTCTTCATTTCCTTTGCAATTGCTCTTGTTGGATCTAGGAAGGCATTGAGATCTAGACTTAGTTATCTAGTCTCTTGAGTCCTGAGATCTGGATTTCCATTTTCAATTTCTCTGTTTACTGCTTTTCAAGCTCTTTTATATTTCTGTTTTAGATCCGATTCAATCCAAGGCATCTTCCACTCTTCTGTGTGTTGAATTTTACTTTTCCTTGTTTAATTTCTGCAAATCCAATTCCCAACTCCCTTTACAATTCAAGCCATTTACATTTCTTGCACTCTAAGATTCTGCAATTTACATTTCTTGCGTTCTAAGTTTCTGCCATTTAATTTCTTGTTCTTTAAGATTCAGCACTTTATTTACTGCTCTCTTTAATTTCATGCGAATTACCCATTCCCTTTATTTTCTATGCAATTTAAATTCTGCAAATCAAAAATCTCTCAACCAAATCTTGATTCGCTTGACTAAATCGACCACTAAACTAAAATTGCTCAATCCTTCAATCCCTGTGAGATCGACCTCACTCCCGTGAGTTATTATTACTTGATGCGACCCGGTGCACTTGCCGGTTAGTTTTGTGTCGGATCGTTTTACGCACATTAGAAACCAGAAAGAATACTGTGAATACCATCGAGTCCAAGGGCACTCCACCAACGAGTGCTTCGACTTAAAAATATCATAGAAAAATTGGTGAGAGAAGGAAAATTAGATCGATTTCTGGCCACCCGAGATGATGACCAAAGAAAGAGACGAAGGGACGAAGATGCCGGATGAACTGAACGATCACCTCAGACACCAGAGAGACACGTCCACATGATACACGGCGGATTCGCATGAGGTGGGATCTCCAAATCATCTCGTAAAAGATATCTCAAAGAAGTACATCATGTCGAGGGAAAGGAGGAAGCACCCGACATCCCTACGATAATATTCACTAAAGAGGACACATCCGGCATCATCCCGGGACACGACGATCCCATGGTCATCACTATCATACTGGCAAACGCTAATCTACATCGCACATTAATAGACCAAGGGAGCTCCGCCGACATCTTATTCAAAACTGCCTTCGACAAGCTCGGCTTGGAAGAAAGGGAGCTTAAGGCATACCCAAACAGCTTGTTCGGACTGGGAGATACCCCAGTACAACCACTGGGATACGTATCACTGCACACAACCTTCGAAAAAGAGAACCAATCCAAGACGCTCAAGATAGACTACATTGTGGTCGACGTGAGTTCAGCCTACAATGCCCTAATAGGTCGGACCACACTAAATCAACTTGGCGCAATAGTCTCGACCCCGCATCTATGCATGAAATTCCCAAATACAGAAGGAATAGCTACAATAAAAGCAGATCAAAAGATGGCGCGCCGCTGTTATAACGAAAGTCTAAACCTCAGAGGCAGAGGAGAAGAGTTTCATACAATTGAGCTTGGCGAAGTTCAGCGACGAGAAGAACTTCGTCCATAGCCAGAAGGCGAGATAGAGAAGGTTCAGATTGGAGACACCTCGGACAAAACAACTAATATCGGAACGATCCTAAGAGGAGACTCAAAAGAATTACTGATATAATTCTTACGCGATAATGTCGATCTCTTCGCATGGAAAGCCGCAGACATGCCAGGCATAGACCCCAAGCTAATGTGCCACAAGTTGGCGGTCTATCCCGGATCTCGGCCGGTGCAGCAGAGACGAAGAAAACTTGGGCCAGAGCGATCCCAAGCTGTGGAAGAGCAGGTACAGGCACTACTGGAGGCAGGATTCATAAGAGAAGTCAAGTATCCACTATGGCTAGCCAACGTCGTCTTGGTGAAAAAATCAAATGGGAAGTGGCGAATATGTACCGATTACACCGATCTCAACAAAGCCTGCCCAAAAGATCCTTACCCACTCCCAAGTATCGATGCTCTGGTAGATGCTTCCTCCGGATATAGATACCTCTCGTTTATGGACGCATACTCAGGATACAACCAAATCCCAATGTATCCACCAGATCAAGAAAAGACCTCGTTTTTAACGCCGAAAGAAAATTATTGCTACATCGTGATGCCCTTCGGTCTCAAGACCGCGGGAGCTACTTATCAAAGGCTGATGAATAAAGTCTTCTCAGACCACATCGGAAAAATCATGGAAGTCTATGTGGACGACATGTTGATAAAGACACAAAGCGAAGATACATTATTGTCCGACCTGGCTCAAGTGTTCGACACTATAAGGAAGCACGACATGCGACTCGATCCTGCAAAATGCACCTTTGCGGTAGAAGCAGGCAAATTCCTAGGTTTCATGCTCACACAAAGAGGAATTGAAACAAACCCGGATAAATGCCAAGCCATACTCAACATGAAGAGCCCCACCTGTGTCAAAGAAGTGCAGCAACTCAACGGGAGATTGGCCGCCCTATCCAGATTCTTAGCAGGGGCAGCGATAAGATCTCTCCCCTTCTATGCTACTTTAAGGAAGGGAAAGCAGTTCGAATGGATGACAGAATATGAACAAGCCTACCAAGACTTCAAGGAGTTCTTAGGACGGCCGCCTATCTTATCTCGACCACGAGAAGGAGAACCGCTCATATTATATCTCATAGTAGGAAGCCGGGCAATAGCCTCAGCACTAGTCAGAGAAGACGAAAGTGGGCAACAACCCGTCTACTTCATTAGCAAAGCGCTACAGGGATCCGAGATGAACTACCAGAAAATAGAAAAGTTTGCCTATACTCTCATTCTAACATCTCGACGACTTCGCCCATACTTCCAGGCTCACACCCTTAAGGTTCGAACCAACCAGCCCATAAAAGGAATATTGCAGAAAACAGATTTAGCAGGAAGAATTTTACAATGGGCAGTTGAGTTATCAAAATTCGACCTCCAATATGAAGCTCGGACGGCCATTAAATCACAGTATCTGGCCGACTTTATCGCAGAATTCACAGATGCCCTGGAAATTCCCACAGAATGGAATCTCTATGTGGACGGTTCTTCAAATAAGGCTGGAAGCGGCGCAGGCGTAATAATAGAAAGCAACCAAGGAACCCAAGTTGAGCTCTCCCTCAAGTTCGGGTTCCCGGCTTCAAACAACCTGGCGGAATATGAAGTGTTATTAGCTGGTTTGAAGCTGGCTAAAGAGGTTGGAGCTCAAAAACTGAACATCTATAGTGATTCATAAGTAGTCACCTCACAGATAATGGGGAGCTACCAAGCCAAAGATCCCACCATGAAAAAGTATTTGGATAAAACCAAAGAACAGCTCAGACTCCTCGGGGAATATAAGATATGCCACATACCCCACGAACAAAACGCCTGAGCTGACGCACTCTCAAAACTAGCCAGCACTAAACCAGGGGGCAACAATAGAAGCCTCATCCAAGAAATGCTACAGAACCCGTCAATCTCGGAAGAGGAAAAAGTCCTAGCCATAACAAGTCAGGACCAAGGATGGATGACCCCCATAATTAATTACCTCAAAAAAGAAACACTCCCCACAAATGAGAAGGAAGCAAAGAGGTTAAAACGGGAGGCTCAGTACTACACCATCATAAACAACACCCTATACAAAAGAGGGATTTCAATACCATTGTTAAAATGTGTTCCGACCTCTAACACAACGGAAGTTTTAGAGGAAGTACACTGCGGTATTTGTAGCAATCATCTCGGAGCACAAGCTCTCACCAAAAAGGTACTTCGGGCGGGATTTTACTGGCCAACTCTACAAAAGGAAGCTACAGAATTTATAAAGACATGTCCCCCATGCCAGAAACATGCCAACTTTCACATCGCCCCGCCAGAAGAGCTCATCAGCGTAACTTCGCCTTGGCCATTTGCAAAATGGGGACTCGATCTTCTCGGACCCTTTTCCCAGGGATCAGGACAAGTCAAATTCCTCATAGTCGGGGTAAGACTATTTCACAAAGTGGATTGAGGCAGAGCCCCTAGCCAACGCAACTGCTCAAAGAAGCCGGAAATTCCTATATAGGAACATTGTCACAAGGTTCGGGATTCCATACTCCATCACCACAGACAATGGCACTCAATTCACAAATGCAGGCTTCAGGAAATTAGTAGCCGACTTGAACATAAAGCACCAGTTCACCTCCGTCGAACATCCTCAAGCCAATGGGCAAGCCGAAGCTGCCAACAAAGTCATATTGGCTGGGTTAAAACGGAGACTGCAAGATGCGAAGGGAGCTTGGGCTGAAGAACTTCCACAAGTCCTATGGGAATATCGAACTACGCCACATTCCACCACAAACAAATCACCGTTCCGATTAGCGTACGGAGTGGAGGCAATAATCCCAGTAGAGTTCGAAGAAGGGTCGCCTAGAGTAGTCCACTACAATGAAGAAGCCAACTATCAACTTCAAAGAGAAGAACTCGACCTACTACCTGAAATCCAGGAAAGAGCTCGGATCAGAGAAGAAGCACTAAAACGTCGAATGGCTTCCAGATATAATCAAAGGGTAGTGCCGAGAAGTTTTGCGGAGAACGATCTCATCCTAATCCAAAATGATATTGGAACAACTCGACCAGGAGAAGGAAAGTTGGCAGCAAACTGGAAAGGACCCTACCGAGTTATAAAAGTACTTGGGAAGGGCTACTACAGACTATCCGAACTCGATGGACGAGAGCTTTCCAGATCATGGCACGCCTGCAACCTAAGAAGGTACTACAGCTAGAAAAAGTAAAAGATCTCACTATTGGATACACTCTTTTTCCTGAAAAGATTTTTTAATGAGGCACCAAGTTGAGACTCAAACACTATTCGACATAAAGGGATGAAAAATTCCCACATGTATATATTTGCACTTTCCTTTGAATAAAATATATATTTTAGATATTCTACAAGTTTTCAAGACGCATTAATCTGAAGCATTCATCGTCTGATTATAAAGCAACAGATCGGCAGAAAGTGAATAACAATTTAACTACACGATCACGATAAAGACAATCATTCGATAAAGGTGAAAACACGATTCACCCAAAAGACGATCTAAAGATAGCAACCACCTTCTACAAATCGGCAAAGATGAACACAGAATAATGTAAGAAGTTATCGAAAGTGATCCGAAAAAGAACCTGACGAGGTCTTATGGATTGCTAAATAATAACTTAAAGACTGGCCGACGTTAAGAAGTCGGACCAAGTCAACCCAAGTTATAAGTAAACCCTGGAAAGAGGTTTGGCCAACCCTATTAAAGAGGATTACTTTAACTTAGAAGGGCCCGACATGACAAAGTCAGCCCAAAATGAAAAGTTATAAAAGTAGTCCCTGAAAGAGACCTGACAAAGGTCCAAAAAAGAGGACTACAAAAATAACTTAGAAAGAGGACGACGCAAAGAAGTCGACCTCCTACAAACAAGTTATAAAAGTAATCCCTAAAAGAGATCTAACAAAGATCCAAGAAAGAGGATTACAAAAATAACTTAGAAGAGATCGATATAAAGAAGTCGACCTCCTACAAACAAGTTATAAAAGTAATCCCTGAAAGAGATCTAACAAAGATCCAAGAAAGAGGATTACAAAAATAACTTAGAAGAGATCGATATAACGAAGTCGGTCTCCTACAGTAAAAAGTTATAAAAGTAATCCCTGAAAGAGATCTAACAAAGATCCAAGAAAGAGGATTACAAAAATAACTTAGAAGAGATCGATATAAAGAAGTCGACCTCCTACAAACAAGTTATAAAAGTAATCCCTGAAAGAGATCTAACAAAGATCCAAGAAAGAGGATTACAAAAATAACTTAGAAGAGATCGATATAACGAAGTCGGTCTCCTACAGCAAAAAGTTATAGAAGTAATCCCTGAAAGAGACCTGACAAAGGTCCAAAAAAGAGGACTACAAAAATAACTTAGAAAGAGGACGACGCAAAGAAGTCGACCTCCTACAACAAAAGTTATAGTACAGACCTGACAAAGGTCCAAGAAAGAGGATTACAAAAAATAACTTAGAAAAGATCGACCTAACGAAGTCGGCCTCCTACAAAAACCAAGTTATAAAAGTAATCCCTGAAAGAGACCAGACAAAGGTCCAAGAAAGAGGATTACAGAAATAACTGGAAAGAGGACCAACGCAAAGAAATTGGTTATGAAGTGCTAAAAATACAAGCAAGAGCGAAAAAACCGAAAAAGCAAGTTGGACCCACAACCTCAAAGGATCCAAGCTACAAACAATAAAATACAAAGCAATCCAAAGAGGTCAAGCTGCAAGATTCCAACACTCTCAGAAAACAGAAGAGATACCAAGTCAAGCGCAAAAAAACATGATATAATCTACAAAGTTATAAAGCTTCAGAGGCCACCAAAATTTACCTAAAAAGGCTAGCAAGCTACTTTTGTTTTTCAAAGTAAAAGTTGCTAGGCAAGCAACTAGAAAATGCCAGCAATTAACAAAACAAAGTTTAAGAGCCCACAAGTCGGGCCAGCTGCATAAATATCCAGAGAGAGATCAGCAAACATCAGGAGCCTTCTTGGCAGCATCAGGACAAGGAGAAGGAGGGCGAGTTTGAATAGGCACAGCATCTACAGTTTCATCCTCCTGGTTCAGAATCTGGCAATCCGGATCAGACACAACTGGAGGAGCAGAAGAGGTCAACACCTTAGCAGAGGACACAAGGGGATCAACATCATCATCACCCTTATCATCAAGGACAATCTTGCCATCCCTGACAACATTATCTAGGCTGAAGAGGGCAAGGTCAGCCTCGGGAGCAATGACCCGAACTTGCTCCTTCAGGTTCTCATAAGCAGCAGTCACGCTGCCAACGAGATGACCTTGAAGCTCAGAATAATCTTTCCGGGCACTCTCCAGCTCCCCCCTCAGGCGCATCACCTCCCGATAAGACGTAACGTAACTATCCTTATGCATCATAGCCGTATCCTCGGCCAGCCTCACAGAAGCCGCCAGGGAAAGGGAACTCGCCTTCTCAGTCTCCAAATCCTTCTCCAACTTGGCAATCTTTACCTCAAGCTCCTCCTTAAGGCCCTTCATCCGATCGAACTCTTGTTTTGCCTCCTCCATAAATTCTTTGGTGGCATGGAGAGGAAGATTCTGGGAAGTTCGGTACAGAGCAGCTCCCATATACGCCATCTTAATGCTGTTTTGGGTCATAAATTCTAGATGGCGAAGGATGGACACATCGTCCATGGGAAGGGCACCATAGGGACCAATTTGCTGATCCACGAATTCAATTGCATTAAAGTCGGGAGCATCAAGGTTAAAAGACTCAGCTATTCTTTGTTTCTTATTGGGAGAAACGCCAGAAGGAGCGACAGAAGTTAGGGGAGGGTCAGCCAGACGAACTCGGGGAGTGGGGATCACCTTCCTCGGAGAACTCGGCATGGACGGCTTCACGCGCACTTGGGAAGATCCCTCCCTGGCCGCCTTGGCCGAGATGTTTTTAGCAGCAGTCGCCTTCTGTGCTCTTTTAAAAGCCTTCATGGATTCATTATTCTTCATTGCCTCTGCAAAACACAACAGTAAGAAATAAAGCTGCAAGTCGGAAAGGCATTTACAAGCAAAATAAACAGATAATAAAGGGAAAATCAAGAACGCAAAATACCCAGCTCGGTTTGAAGAAGAGAGGGATTGGTTAAAAATTTCTTTGTATCGAGATGGGGAGGTTGACCCCAGTGTTCTTCCAAGACGGTCACAAAAGCTCGCTCAGTTTCATCCAACATCTCCCACGTGTATCGGGACACTCGCACATCTTTTTGCCATTCCAAGGGAAAGGCGGGCTCATCATTCTCATCCAGAAAAAAGGGCCGAGCTCCTTCAACAGCTCGGACCTTGAAAAAAGTAATTTTTAAAATCACGGAACGATTCGTCAAACATGGAAAAGACCTTCTTCCCCTGGGAAGATCGAAAGGAGACCCAAGCCGCCTTCTTTTTTACTACTCCAGGCTTCGTCAAAACAAATAAATAGAAGAAGAGAGATTGCGAGGTAGGAACACCAAAATCATTGCACAACAATTGAAAAATTTTTATGAAGCCCCAGGAATTAGGGTGAAGTTGAGAGGGAGCAACATTATAAGACCATAACAGGTTGGTCTCAAATTCAGTAAAGGGAAGGGTGATACCTAGCTCACCAAAAAAGAAGTCATAAGCATAGAAAAAAGGGCGATCTCTAATAACCCGAGTAGAGAAACAAACTCTCTCTTCAGAAGAGGGAGGGACAAGTTCATAATTCTTCTCATCGCCGGCATTACTACAGACCCTATGAAACTGCCTAAGCTGCGCACAAAACTCAGAATCAGCCAAAGAGACACACATAAGAACCATTGAGTTCACCCAATTGGCCATGCCTTCAGGAACTTGGGAAGATATCTCTACAACGTTATGGCGAGAAGACATGAGGCCAACTAGTCCTACAATAAGAAAAGAAGATAGGATTACTAAAAGAAAAAACATCTCGGACGAGGGGCAAAAACAACTCGACTAATATGATACAGACGAACAAACAGAAAAGGAAAACCCCAAGACTCAAACCAAAGTCCCGGGGCATCCTTTGGAGGCAGTAACAAACCAAGGTTAAAAAGAAATTCCTACAGAATATGTCCCGGCACTCATCAAATAAGAAAAAGGTTTCAAAGGAAACAATGGAAGTAAAAACACAAAAATCACTACCTTTCTATAGTCTATCAGCAAAAAGCATGGTCAAACATAAAAAATGCCAAGCAAAAATCATCAAAGGCCCAACCTTTTTCAGAATCAAGCAAAAACCACCATCAAAGGCGCAAGCAGAAACGAAAACAACATGCAAAAGCCCTAGAAAAGGTCTAAGCAACAAGAAAAGCAAAAAAGATCTTACAGAAGATGAAGAAACCCCTAGAACACACAACAATTAGGTGCGACAAAAACAGAAAGATCCAAACTTTCTCTAAAGAAAAATCAAAACTTGATCACAAAGCCAAAGCAACGAAAGAGAAAGAAAATACGAATGGAACTCATCTGGAGAAGGAAGAAGCTTCGGAGGAAAGAAGGAGGCGTAAAAATGGAAGCTGCCCAGAAAATTCGCCGAGCGATGCCGCAACGCGAGAAAAAGCAGAAATGAGGGCAAAAAACAGAGAGCGAGACAAAGGAAGAAAATGTGAAGAAGTTACAAAGGAGCGAAGAAGAGAAACTGTTTTTGGGTTTTCAAAAATCAAAAGCTTCAAAGGAAAAACGGGGCAATTAATGCTAATTAATGAAAGCATTAAACCCTCACACGTTTCCAAAGCACTGATGTGAAAGCGCGCGCTTTTAGAGAAAAACGTTCCACATTCAAAAGATTCTACAAAAAGGGAAAGATCGATGAAATGCTTGAGTTCAGCTCCACTATAGAAGGACCGAAGTCAAGGACTCGACCTCAAAAAAGAAGACCGAGCTCAAGCAGGGGCACTGTTCATACCCTAGGTCAAGCTGTCCGACCCGGGATGTTTAGCGACATGGCGACCGATCTCTTCAGGTCCGACTAGCCGACCTCTTCTCAAAGAGATCGGCCAAACCGACAGGAGAGCCCAATAGAGGGCCCAAATAGAGGAACACGACCCGAATCCAAAGGCAATCCAAGCCTATAGAGATAAAGGCGGTTCCCTTGAAGATAAGCTGACTTCACAAAATAAGATAAAGATAAGATAACTAACTTATCTTATCAGAAAGGTCAGCCCCATCTACTATAAATACACTGGAGCACCCAGGTATAACTCATACTCTGATTCTACAATAAACCTGCTTAATACCCGTGCTATCTTAAGCATCGGAGTCTCTTGTAGGTACCCCCCACCCTCCGGTGACCAAGGATCAGAAGTCAGCCAACAAGTCGGACACAACAGCTCCGGCCGCCACCAGCCAGCCGGACACGTCATCTCCGACCAGTACAGAAGATCTCATCCGAGATCGACCTACAGTTTCAGGTAACCCTCGGAACAGCTCCCATACTCCACGTCAAAGCTTCTACCATCAACTACAATCATGTGTACAATCACCATTCCCAAGTTAATTTGAACACATACCCTCGCATACTTTCCTCTCTCTGCCGACTTGGTGGCGAGGTCAACACAAATAGGGACATCAATGGCAGAGGCCACCCACTTCATTGCTACTTCATTATAGTACCATATATTTAATCCTAGAATCTTAATCCACACCATTGTAGACCTAAAAGTCTTTTCATTAGGGAAGAAATTGGTTGTTCAAGGTTTTACGGCAACATACGATCCCGCAATCATCCATGGTCCATCTAAAAGAACCTTCTCCCTATCCTCAGCAAGACCAAACTTAACCAAGAAGTATTCATACCCAACGTCTAACTCGTCATAGCCTCCATTTAATCACCAAATACCTTTTAGAGATAGCCGTGTAACTCATGTGTATCCCAGAACCTTGATGACAATGACGTCCTTGTATGGCCGAATAAGCGCTAACTTTACCTCTTCGGAGAATATCACCTTCGGCGGAATCCCATCACCTTGCTTATCAATAACCTTAGCCAGCCTTTCACCTACTAGAGCATGATCCTTCGTAAGCGGTTAAAGAGTAGAGACCCAAAACTTTGTCACGAAATGAGATCTTGGTTGTTTTCTTCTCTCCTGTTCTCAGTTCTTCCTCAGCCTCACCTTCGAGTTTCTGGATATAGCCCCTTAACACTCTTCTCTTTATCTCTTCCATCGACATAACCAACACCCTCACCATGTTTCACCCTCACACTCTCACTCCCGTTCTCTCCTCCACTCATTATAGTTTAGTTGTGAATGAATTAGAATTGCTCATATTTAACTATGATGCAGTTTTATTAAAGTGAAATCTTCTGATTTGGTTATTATATGAATTTAAACTAAAGATGAATATCTCTATTTTTTGGGTATATGGATATGGAATTGTATCGACGGTTATACAAAAATTATATTGTATATAGCTCATCTTTTTTTTCTTTTGACCCTTTTGAGTGTTGATATAATTAAATTTTAATTTATTAAGAGAATTGAATTTCTGTACATATTATTGTGACTTCTTTATTATGTAAATTTTTTTTTTGTGGATTTAAATTTGTGTTAAATAAAAGAATTAACAATTAATTAATAAGAATTCACAATATTATAGGATTGTTATATATTGTATCTTATTGTTTTATTATTTTTGTGCTATGTAAGTATTTTGGATTTGTTACATAAGAAAATTAGTAATAATTTAAATTTTTATACCCGTTTATTTTATAAAGGTTTGATTTTGGAATAAATTAATTGAACATTATGCTACCAAAGTAGCTTTTTTTATGAAGATTGATTTATTTTGGAATATTAGGAATATGATAAAATATAATTCATGAGAATATTGGTCACCCCAAAGGAAGATTTATATTTAGAAGAGTTAGATATACATATAAATGATATTTTATATATTTGGATAAATGGTTAAGAATAAATCAATGCTTATTATTTATGCAAACAATAATCCGTCCAAAGAAAATTTATTGTTTGGCCAAATAAAAAACATTGAATTTTGTGTTTATTTTCTATTTAATTATGCAACCACTAATCAACCCAACCTAGTGTTTCGCCAATTGTTAGAAAAATATATGCAGTAATAAATAGGTATAATTCTCAAGTTTTCATGTGAACAATAAGTCAATTCAAAGATAGGCTTATTGTTTGAGAGAATTTTGTTGAGAATATTTGGTAAGGCACACTAAATGAATTTATCTATATGTAGTTTATGCAGGTACAGATCGGCCCAAAGAAAGTTTTCTATTTGAGCAAATTACATGCGCATTTGTAATAATAAACATATGATATTTATCAAGTTTCATGTGAACAATAAGTTTGACAAAATTTATTATCAATATTGGATTACCAAATTAAAAATACTGCTTACAGATTAATATTTCAATCCAAAGATAATATTAATGTTGTGTTGGGTATTTGTGATGAGCCATCATTATATAAATTTTATTCATATGATATATAACTTGTGCGAATATATTTTGCTTTAACATTATATCTGTTAATGTTAGTCTATTTTTAAATAGATTTTTTTTTTTGGAAATAAACAAAAAGAAAAAGAAAAACTTTCTGTTATTAGTAACTTTTATTTAATCAAATTATTATCTCATATGTACGTTTGAGATAAATGTGGTTAATGACTTATATTAATTCAGTGGTAGTGAGTATAGTTTTACTATTCTTATATGTCAGCAGCATGTAGAATTATAAATAAGGTTATATACTCAATTTTAAGGGAGACAAATATAGTCTTATTAGGTGTCTAAAAAAATTATAAAGTCCAAAAATGTATAAGATTTAATATGCTTTAATAGTAGTCTTATGGATAACAAATTTGTATACATACAATTATTGTGAACTTTATTGGTATCTTTGACAGATATTTGAGTCAGTTAAGAATGAATCACTAAATAATAGACAAACAAATTTTGTTATAGCAAAACGTTACATATTCACACATATGAAGTCAAAAACTAAATTTAGAGATTATTTGGTATTCAGATTCTGACTATGTTAGATGTCAAGGAAGTTATGATCCATTGCAGGTATATTCATATACTCTTTGAAAGAGTTCTTTGAAAAAGTGTTGAAAAGATAATCATTACTCTTTCCACTAAAGCACTTGAATATAAAACATCTTTTGAAGACATCCAATTATGTGACTACAAAAACGTGTCACAAATTATGGATATATATTTGAAAGACCACTTGAGTTATTTTGTGATAATGTGTTAGTAGTCTAATATTTTAAATTATAATTAAACAAGAGAGTTCAGAGTATTTAAGTGTCTCATGAATAAATTAGCACAAACTCTATAAATGAATGCATATTTAGTTTATAAG
The DNA here is from genome assembly GCF_003086295.3 of Arachis hypogaea. NCBI lineage: Eukaryota > Viridiplantae > Streptophyta > Magnoliopsida > Fabales > Fabaceae > Arachis > Arachis hypogaea. The sequence goes on along the minus strand of NC_092052.1, from coordinate 34,984,213 downwards.
AAACAAACACCCAAGATTTTTCATGTCGATATTGTTCACATGGGTGTCATATCATTTTATGATATATTGTTTCAATGGGAGTGTGCATTTGGTTGTTCATATGATTTAGACAAATTTATGAATATAGATATTTTTACAGAAATAAAGTATTTAGTTTTATTTTCACTCTGACTCATGATCTTATATAGTTTATTAAAGTTGGATCGGTTGAAAATAGGCATGTATAAGATCATTTTCGCATGTAATTTTTGAATTTTTTCATCCAAATTTGATCTATGTCGTTGAGTATATTAGTATGGTGATCATCGTGATTTCGTCGCGACACTAATGTGATAAAAGTTACGGTAATTCTATAATTGATATATAAGACGAACCAAATTGTTAAAGTAATTAGGAAAATAGTATTCATATGCGCGCACAAAGTTTATAAGATATGATTATCTCAGGAAAATATATATGTATAGTCCAAGTAGGAGATTGTTAGAAAATTATTATTTCCTAATCTATTTATGGGCAATACATATATTCATTATAATTACAAACAGAAAAGCTCTGCATACAAGTCATTAGGGCTTGTATGCTTTACAAGTTAATTAACGAATAAACCCCCAAAATGCGATGCAAGGTACGTTCTTCTTCTTCTTCCTCTTCCTCTTCTTCTTCTTCTTTTCTTTCGTTTATTGCCTTCTCTTTTTCCTTCTTCTTCTTCTTCTTACTACACATTCTTCTTCCTCTTCCTCTTCTTCTTCTTCTTCTTCTTCTTCTTCTTTTCTTTCGTTTCTTCTTCTTCTTTTCTTTCGTTTCTTGCCTTCTCTTTCTCCTTCTTCTTCTTCTTACTACACATTCTTCTTTCTCTTCCTCTTCTTCTTCTTCTTCTTCTTCTTCTTCTTCTTCTTCTTCTTCTTCTTCTTCTTCTTCTTTTCTTTCGTTTCTTGCTTTATCTTTCTCGTTCTTCTTCTTCTTGCACGTTCTTCTTCCTATTCCTCTTCTTCTTCTTTTCTTTCGTTTCTTGCCTTCTCTTTCTCCTTCTTCTTCTTCTTGCTGCACGTTCTTCTTCCTCTTTCTATTCTTCTTCTTCATTTACGTGCTTTTCTCTCTGTTTTCTTTCTTCGTTATTCTCGATTTCCATTATTTTTTGACATCAAGCTCTGAAATTGTTTTTGAAGAAAAAGAAGAAGCAGCAGAAGATGAGGAAGAGAAAGAGAAAGAGTTCTAAAATATGCATAAGGTGTACTTCAACGAATTTTGGGTGTATTTCTTAAATCCTTTGGGTGTATTTTTGTAATCCTTTGGGTGTATTTCTATAATCATCTGGGTGAATTCCTATAACCGTTTGGGTGTATTTTGTAATCCTTTGGGTGTATTTCTGTAATCGTTGGGGTGTATTTCTGTAATCGTTTGGGTGTATTTCTGAAGTTCTATTATCTTCAAATTTGGCAAGAAAATTGTTTTCATGGAGGAAGAAGAAGAAGAATCGTTCATAATGCATGGTGAGTAGCGCGCTTTGGAAACAGGAAATTGTTGAATAACGTGCGTTTTATTTACTCTTGAATGTGGAAGTGTGTAATACGTTAATTAAGTGTAATGCGTGTGTTTTATTGGACTTGTAAGACTTGTAAGCCAAAAAGACTTGTATGTGTAGCAGGCCTCAATTACAAATTAAGTTATTTCACATTAAATGACTTATATAACGGTGATCTTATTTATTGTCATAAATGCTTAATTAAATAATTTATTATTACTTTTGATTTGAAATTAAATGAGAATAAAATTGAGATACTATTTTATTTGTATTTTAGAGTTTAATGGATGTCACACTCGAATATAAATAGTAATTTCAGAGTTTTGGTCCCTAAGGATGTGTTTGTTTCTGAGAACAGGACAGGACAAGACACTAAAAACAGGACAGGACAAGACATTGATGGATAGAGATACAAAATTTTGTGTTTTTGTATTCTGTTTGGTAATAAATTAGAATAAATTATAAAAATTCAATTTATTCTCATTTTTTTCATTCAAAAAATTTGAGATGAAAAATATAATAATAAAAAATATAATTATGAAAAATTAACAAGAATAATAAAAGAAAAAATGAAAAATAAGTTGTGTCCCTTATTAGTGTCTCTGTGTCCTTCCTGTCAGGATAGACACAAAATACACTATTTCAGTGTCTCTGGACACATTGTCTCTATCCATGCCTCCTCTATCAAACAATTTTGTATTTCTGTGTCCTGTCTCTGTAAACAAACGCAGCCTAACATATCAAAGCCTCCTCCGTACCTCTTTTCCCATCAAAGGAGTTGTGATTCAGTCCTGTTAGATGTAACATCCCAACTTTTTGAATCAAGTATTTTTTTAATAACTAATTAATTAATTAAAATGATAATAATTTAAGATTTGAATTTAAAATTTAAACATATGAAAGTACTAGTGGTAGTAAATCTCTAACCGACAGTAAACAACCTTTTAAAACATAGTCATAACTAATTCTACATTTATTAGATTTGAATGATATTTTGTTATATGAAAAGATAAGAATAATAGCTCTATTCCTTAAGTTCAGTATAAAATCAAATTCAAATTAAATTAGATAGATAAATCGGTTACGAGTTCAGAGTAGAAAATCGCGCTCTTATCAGCTAGCCTGATATACTAACAGTATTTCAGAAATATCTCAAGTTGTGGTTATCCGATTTACTTCATTTAAAATTAGTTTTAAATCTAATTCAATTCTATATAAATTTTTCTCTAATAGCTAATTCCAAATTCCAAACGTAGAAAAATTTATAGGGCTCACAAAGTGACGATCCAGATTGAAGATTTCACCTAAATGCCTCCTAACATAATCTGCACATGCCTGAGAGCTATTTGATCCTTCCTTTCTCATTCTATTCCCTTTTTCTATACAAAACATTCTAGTATACACAAAGTCTAGCCATGAAACAAGTCTCTCTTCACTAACAAAGTGCATCTACTTGCATCGGAATACCTAGCGGAACTTCACTCGAGGTAGGGGTTTTATGCTAATTTTTATGTCATATATAAATGTTAGCATTACATGTCATGATATAATGTCTCTTCCCTTCATACGCATTATGCATTATAATAAAAATCTTATGTGCATAAAGAACTAAGGGAATGATCTTTCGGTAAGGGAAGGTGACCCCCAAACACAAGATAATCGAAATGATCCTTCGGTAAGGAAAGGTGATCGGCAAACTTTTGGGAACCTTCGGTAAGGGAAGGAGACTCCCATCAATTTTATATAATAAGATATCTTTGTTGATATAACTCTTTTCTTGTGTATGTCTAAATAACCTTGATTGTAAATTGAACTGAGGGAATGATCCTTCGGTAAGGGAAGGTGACCCCCAAAGACAAGATATCGATATGATCCTTCGATAAGGGAAGGTGATCGATCGAGATGATCCTTCGGTAAGGGAAGGTGATCGCCAAAATATTTGGGATAAGAACCTTCGGTAAGGGAAGGGGACTCCCACCTTTTATACCAGTTTGAGCTCAATATCTTCCATAAAAGCTACGAAAAAAAGTAATGAAAAGTACAATGAAAAGAGTGATCATCTTTTATCTTTTTTTATTTATGATTATGTTTATTATTGCATTCAAAGATCCTTCTTTTTTTCCAAAGTTCTTTTTGTATGATGTATGATATTGGTTGGTTAAAATCTTTATTTTATTCAGATCTATTCTGTTTGACTTATCTATGGCAATGTTACTATTCTTCTCTTATTTATTATTTATTTCGTCTTGCTTTATGGGCTATGAGAACATCATACCAAGGTTTATGAGTTACCTTTATATGTTTTAATGCTATAGGCATTTTGTATGCATTACACATGTCATAACATAAGTAAATGAGAAGCATCTAAAAGTCACACCACTTCGACTAATCAAGACTTTTGAAAATAATAATTGAACAACATTGCATCATCACTGTTTTTATTTTAAAACTCGGAGTGGCTGGGGATGGATACGATGACACCATATAGATAAAAACTACTGAGAAACTCTTGTTTCTCACCCCTCTCTCTGTACCATCTTCAAGAACGATGCAATACGAAGCAATACAGTTGAGGTGAAAAGACAGGTGCACTAGTGGGAGCAAGCTATCGAGGACGTAGATACAAAACATTAAACGTTTACCTTAAGAAGGAAGGATATGCGATTGTTTTAGTCATAGTTAGACAAATTTATAGAGAATTAGAATTTTTTATGTGTCTTGTTTTATCCTTATTGACTGATTGCAATTGTAACTATTATGTTTCCTTTTTTATTTAGTATAAGTAAAGTTTGTTATTGTTGTGCCTTCATAGTTTAGCACACCGGTTTTTTCATGTTAGTATTTTTAAATCCACTTATATTTTTCAACTAGTAACTATTCTAATAAAAACTAATTATTCAATATTTTTATTTATAAATTATTTTATTTCACATTTGTTTTAAAAGAAAATTTTCGCAAGGTTTTGAATATCAACTACTAAATATAATCCAAATAAAGCTTAACTCAGTTTAAAAGTATTAGGGTGTTACATTAGAGATACAGAAGACTTTGGTTGAGGAAGATAAAAAAACTAAACTCTTTTAAGTATGCTTATGAATTTAGGTATGCTTCTGTATTCAAGTATTTCTTTTTTTAATAATTTAACATGGAGGTCTTGGGATTAAAAAAATTTTAGAATTTGCAACAAGTGATTTAATGTTTGGAGTATCAAATGCATATTTATTTATTTTTTTAAGTTTTTTTGTTATTTTTTTGTCTAAACACAAATGTGTCTAAAAGCAAATGTGATTTTATAATTTAACTCATATTCACGTGTAGTTAAAAATTTTAGTTTTTTTTTTTCCTGTTAGACTATGTATGTATTGAGAAATTTTATTTTTTATTTATCAGCTTTGTCCTTCATTGTTTATATGATAAATTTTATTGTATTTTTTAATACTCTCTCATACATATTATTGTTTTATATAAAATTTGTTTTTTGTTCATTTGAGTTATTTTTTTTATCACTCTTGTTATTTTTTTTTTGTATATATGAAGCTTTTTTTATTTTATTTTTTTTACTTTGTATTATAGTTTTATTAATCCCGTTAGAAAGAGCAAATTAGAAAAACTAACATAAAAATAATACTAAAATCATAAGTAATAAAAAATTATAGTTAAAAGAATATTAAAAAGTATTGAAAAAATTAGAAAAATAATATTAGAATTTATTTAAATATCTAAAATACGATAATATAAAATAATTATTTAAATTTATGTCATTTTTAATAAGTTTTTTATCTAAAAATAATTTTGAGTAATATAATTCAAATAACATTTAGTTTATGTTCCGGCCCAATCCATCGAGAGTCCCAGGTCCAACTACGGCCCACCGACCTGCCGGGTCACTCAACCTGAATTCGGAGGTGACCTGCACGTCACTTCACGCCCCGCTGAAAAGTCCTGGACAGCTAGTAGAAGCTTCCAGGTAGATGGGCCCAAGCAAGGGAGTCCACCCAAGTTCAGAGTATAAAAGGGGATGGACCTACCCTTCCCCAAAGGTACGTCACCTTTCTTACCATAATTGGCCGTCTCTTCGTACGAATACTGACTTTAACATCGAAGTGTCCTTGCAGATGGCCCCACCCGCTGACACACCGACAACTCGGACAATCATCTCACCCCCAGCTCGCACTCAGGTCCACATCCTACCTCACCCGATTACACCTACCTCCACCTCACCCGATCCGCTATTCTTCCGAACAATCGAACAGTTTAATATAATCTATTTTGATATAAAAAATATTAAATATAAATCATGTCAATAATAATTCACCTTACTAAAATTAAATTTACAAAATTAATTTTATATAAATTTTCGTTTACAAATTTCAATTCAAACACACTTATATGTCTTTTTTTTTTTTTGAAAAAAATCAAATAATTTTTTTTTATTTTTTATTTTTTTTTGCAAAACATCTATTAACCGACAGCAATAACTAATTTCTTTTGTGTTGATTAAACCTCCAATTAGATGTTATATGCCTGATTACATAATATTTTTCATTTATAAAAGTGAGAGATCAAATCTCTATCCTACTTAATCGAAGAACCTAATAATAAAATAACATATACTATCCTTCCCAAAATCAAATTGCTAAATTAATCTTATGGTATAATTTCATACATAAAAATATTAAAAAATTATCAGAATGTATTTTTTGTGACAATTAATTAATTATATAAAATAAAATATGTATTAAATTATTAAACTAAAAAAAATTAAATTAATTAAATAATAAACAAAAATAATAAATTTTAATAGTGCTAGCATTTCTGTTTCATATAATTGCAAGCATCTTTGTTTCTTTTGACAAGGGGGTAGGATTAGAAATTAGAATCCGTCCATGGGGCCAAGCACCAAAAGCTAAGGTGACAGTCTCGAATTCCCTATTACCATAAAAACAAATGAAATGACAACAAGCATGCATGTTCCCTATAAACGATACCAATGGAAATTCCCTCTCAAAGTTGCAATATCCTATAGCTTTTCCTATGTGTCGCCCCATTAATGGATGTGAAAGAGGAAGATAGAAAAGAAATGAAAAATGGTCCAATACCAACACCCCACCGCGAAGGTAAAGTGAAAGCCCAAGTAGACCCCACCCTACCCCTATTTTTTATTTCCTGAAGGATTTAAAGCCATTACGGCACTGCTGCAAAACAATGCCTTGTATATATATTATTTTAATAATATTTTAAAAATAATAAAAAATCAATTTAAATAACTTAAAATTATCTTATTTAATATTTATTAATTATTATTAACATAATTATATAATTTAAATATAATAAATATATAATTACAGATATTATATTATGTTATATAAAATAATTTTAAATATTATTACTAAAATTATTATTAATTACCACATTTCTTTTGTCGTGTCTGCCTATTTGCAACTGCAAATTAATACAACACCACACGATTGGCATCTTTACAAAGTTGAATAGTACACTATTATTTATAGTGTTATGTTGCATAATAATAAAATATAGAGAAATGCTGTTCTTTTTCCTTTCATTTATTTTTGGAAGTGATTTGTACAATGAAATTGGTCAACTTTGAGCCAATCCCACTATACGATCTTTCATGCAATTTAATTTTGCACGGGTTGTGTAGGGATCACATTTTTTGGATCGTGTGGCTCCATATAACCCATGTAAAATAACTAAAAAAATATATTTATTATTATGCATTTATCTATTAGATTATTTTTGTCCTGTTCACTAAAAATTTCGCTCATTACCGTCATATATTATCCAACATTATTGCTGTGGGAATTACTGTAAAAAAAAAAAAGACTATAACATCGTAAAATAAAATTTCGGAAACTATTACCGTAGGATCACGCAAATTCAACACTAAACCGGAGCTAACTTAGGTGCCAATTGAGTAAGGTTGTGGCGCATAATATACCGTTGATAATTACAAATTATTTATTTAAGATTTTGACATCGTGTTGGAATTATCGTTAAATTTTTCAACAGCAATGCAAAAATCGAATTTAAAGAGTGTTCTTCCCTGTTTTGTCACATACAAAACAACAGTTTCATTCCCTCTCTTTTTGTTAATGCCACTCACTACTCTCCGACCTCACGGTCTTGCCCTTTTCATCCTTACAAAAAATTTTGGTTAAAAAAACTGTTTTTTAGAATAACTATGGTAGTTTTAATCGTCATTATCTTTAAGAATAACGTTTTTTAAAAACGCCATAACTCTAAACGTTATTTTAGATGTTACGACAATTTTTGAAATCGTCACAATTTTCATTGTTAAAACAGCAATTTTTTCTACATTTAAAATGGCAGTTGAAACCACCATTTTAACCAAATAAAATGACGGTTTTTTAATTGTTTAAAACAATGATCTAAAATTGTCATTTTTACTAGATAAAATGACAATTTTTTTTGTTTAAAGTGATGGTTAAAACGACTATTTTATTAGTTAAAATAGCATTTTTACTCATTTAAATTAGTAATTTTAACCACTGTTTTTAGTAAATTAAAACGGCAGTTTTATGTCATTTAAAAGGACAGTTTAATTGTCTTTTTTACTTAATTAAAATGACAATTTTATACATTATTATCGAATTAAACCAACAATTTTTTTTATTTAAAATTTTGTAATAATCAAAAATTATAAATCATAAATAAAATATCAAATATATCATATAATTTTTAAAATTTATATATATTCTTCAAAAATCAAAAGTCATAACCCGTAAAAATTTGAACAAATAAGGAGGAATGTATGTCACTAAACTGTAGAGCCAAATTACATCAATCCAACCCTATCTCATTTCCATGATTCTTGCAAAGCCCCAGTTAGTATATGCTGCTATGAAAGTTGCTACGTATCAATTATAGAAATTACAAAAGTCAACACATGAGAAATTTAAGACTAGTTGATAGAGCATCTCCTAAGATAGTGTTTTATTCTTGTTCTTGGATAAAGCTTAGCTTTCTTTAGTTTCAAACTATTTTTTCACTTACCTAAAATTCTTACAGCATCTGTAGCATCAGTGAGGACAATATTAAAGACACTTCTTGCAGTATTTATAGCATCAGCAACTGTAATTTCAATATAAAAAAGAATTCTACAACACCTGAGCAAGAGAATAATCATACTTAGACCAATTAAAATTACTTAAAATCGATTCTCTTTCAAAGTTTCCCATGAGCCATCTAATTAGGAATAAAAAATATTACCAAAATGCATGATAAGTAATTGTTGTTCACTATGTATTAATTTTTTGGTGAAGAACACAACATTAGTTTTCATATAAATGTTATCATGTAACAATGTAATTGAAAAATTATGGTTTTGGTCCATAAATTTAGAATTATATAAAAGAGAGACATTTTAGCTGGGGAAAGAACAAAGAAAAAGTTTCTTTTGCATATTAAATAGAAAAGCATGTTATCCAAATTTTAGAAATCTTTTACATTTAATTTTGGAGCAATTTGTTGTTCTTTTATGTTCTATTGAAAAGATTTTCAGTTTACTTAAAAGGTTTAAGTTGAAATTATTCATGCATATATTTTTTTTTTTTTAATCAAAGAGACCTAACCATAAGCAAATATAAAGTGTGAATTTCAAAATCCTAAGAAAAATGAACTAAAGTTAAGAGGATGCACAAATATGCAAAAGGCCTCAATAAAGCAAATACGCAAAAGTCCATCTATACAAGTAACATTGATATGGTTCAAGATTTTTAGCCTGAAATTGAGTATATTAAGCAAATGAAGATATTGCAACCAAGATGCAATTCATAGAAATACTATATCATATGTATTACATAAAGAATCCAATGCTAGAACAGCATTCTGAAATTCAAATAACAAAAAATTAAAAATGTTAGAGCAAAATGAAAACTAAGCCCTCAATCAAGTTATATCTAAATGAAAAGTGAAAGTGAATAATAACCTCCCATAACAAAAAAAAAACAAGTAATTGAATAAAACGATAGAAAAACTTACAAGGATTTGAGCAACGTAATATGTCACAACTGCAAGAAAGCTGGACATTCCAAGTTCAACTGTCCTAAGATAAAAAAAAAAAGGAGGACAAGGCAAATAAGGAAAAGAAGAAAGTACTCATGGTTTCTTGGGAGAATCTAGAGAACGATTCGGATGAGGAAGAGGACTCCGAATATGAAGCTCAAGTCTGCTTCATGGCTGATGAAGATCAACTGGAAGAGGTAAATTACTATGACCTATCTATGGATGATTTACATGTTATTGTTGATGATCTCACCCACCACTCTGAGAAATTGTTGAATAAATACAAAACTGAAAATGAATGATTGAAAGCTGAAAATGATTTCTTCAAAGAAAAAGTAAAGGAAACCGAATGTGCTATCGATCTAATTGAAGAAAATCTATTTTTGAAATATGAAATAAAAAAGCTTAAAGGAAAGCACATTATTGATCCTTCTCAAGAACTTGTTGCTGAAATTGAAAGGTTAAATGAAATCATTAAAAGGTTGAATAGTGATTTAGCAAAATTTGCTCATAGTTCTAGTAACTTGGACAAATTACTTGCAAATCAAAAACCATTGTTTGAGAAATCAGGTTTGAGCTATGTGACAAAAGAGGATATAGTTTTTGAAAAACCAATTGCAAAATTCATGGCCTCTTCTTCAAAAACAAAAACCTCTTTTGATAAATCTGGTCTTGGATATTTTTTCAACAATGATGCCTCTTTTGAACAGCCACATTTTGATGAAATTGCATCATCCTCTAGAATCCAATCGGTTCTAAATAATTCTGGTTAGGGCTACTCAAAAGATTCTAAAAAGTGGCTATGGCACAAAAGATTGGGCCATATTAGCATGTTTCAGATTAACAAGCTTGTTAAAAAGGATTTGGTGAGAGATCTTCCTTTGATCAAATTTGACAAAGACATCATTTGTGATGCATGTCAAATGGAAAAATAAATAAAGAGTTCTTTTAAATCAAAGAAAGACATTTCCACTAAAAGACCACTTGAGTTGCTACATATTAATCTCTTTGGTCCAACAAGAACTCAAAGTTTGGCTGAAAAACATTATGGCTTGGTGATTGTGGATGATTATACTAGATTCGATTGGATTTTGTTTCTTGCTCATAAAAATGATGCTTTTTCAGCGTTTGAGGTTTTTGTCAAAAGAATTCAAAATGAAAAGGATTTAAAGGTTGCTTCCATTAGAAGTGATCATAGAAAAGAATTTAAAAATCAATATTTTGAATCCTTTTGTGATAAATTTAGAATATCACAAAATTTTTCTTGTCCAAGAACACCACAATAAAATGGTGTTGTTAAAAGAAGAAATAGAAGCATTCAATAAATGGCCAGAGCCATGGTATGTGAAAGTGATGTTCCAAAATTCCTTTGGGGTGAAACTGTTAATACGGCTTGCTACATTTTAAACAGAACAATCATTAGAAAGTTGTTAAAGAAAATTCCTTATGAGTTTTAGAAATGACACCCATCAAATTTGAATTATCTTCATATCTTTGAATGCAAATATTTTATTTTAAATAACAAAAAAATTTAGAAAAATTTGATCGAAATGCATATAATTGTTTGTTTGTAAGTTATTCCACAACTAGCAAAGTTTATAGAGTTTACCGTCAAGATGCTATAGTTATTGAGGAGTCTATATATGTTACTTTTTGTGATACTAACATGGTTCAAAGTATTTTGAAAGACTGTGATCCAAGAAACCAAGTGGAGAGTAACGCCAATAAAGCCCAAAATCAAGAAAAAGGAAATTCTGGGCAACTTGACTTTGAACATGCTGCTGTAAGAGATAATTCTGTTTTATCTTCTAAAACTGGTGAAATCCCTGAAAATACTAGTTTCATTGATCCCAGCTTAACCGAATCTGTTCTTGAGTCCTCAAGACCCCGAGAATAGAGATTTTTAAAGAACTATCCATAGGAATTTGTCATTGGGTATGTCTCTCAAAGTGTCAAAACTCGATCCTCCACTAGAAAGGAAATTGAAGAAGCAAAAATGGCCTTTTGTCTCAAATTAAGCCTCAAAACATCAAAGAAGCACTTGATGACCCCTCTTGGGTAAAGGCTATGGAGGAAGAGTTTCAACAATTTGAAGAGAATCAAGTTTGGACACTTGTTCCCAAACAAAATAGAAAGAAAATGACCGGAACCAAGTGGATCTTTAGGAACGAATTGGGTGAAGATGGAGGTATTGCTAGAAACAAAGCTAGATTGGTGGCACAAGGATATTATCAAGAAGAAGGGGTAGATTTTGATAAATTCTTTGCCTCTGTGGCCCGAATGGAAGCTTTTAGGCTTCTTCTAACATATGTTATCCATTGTGGCTTTAAATTATTTCAAATGGATGTGAAGTGTGCATTTTTAAATAAAGTCATTGATAGAGAAGTGTATGTGGCACAGTCTCCTAGTTTTGAAAATAAAGAGCTTCCAAATCATGTTTTCAAACTTTCAAAAGCTTTTTTATGGATTAAGACAACTCCTAGAGCTTGGTATGAAAGACTCGGTTCTTTTCTTTTGAAAAATGGTTTTCAAAGAGGCACCACTGACACTACTCTATTCATCAAAAATTCTAATGATTCTTTCATTCTAGTCCAAATTTATGTTGATGACATTATCTTTGGATCAGCAAATGAAACCCTTTGTACTGAATTTAGAAAACTCATGACAAGTGAATTTGACATGAATATGATGGGTGAACTTAATTTCTTCCTTGGGCTTCAAATTAAACAAACTGAAAATAGAATTTTTATTCATTAAGATAAGTATGCTAAGAAATTAGTTAAGAAATTTAGTATGGAGAATTCCAAACCAATGGGAAGACCCACGCACTCTAACTCAAAGTTAGAAAAGGGTAAAACTGAGAAAGATGTTGATGAGACTAGGTATAGAGGAATGATTAGTTCTCTTATGTACCTAACATCCTCTAGACCTGATATTATACAAAGTGTTAGAATTTGTTCTACATTCCAATCACAACCGAAAGAATCACATCTTTCTGCAGTTAAAAGGATCGTTAGATATGTTCATGGCACATCTAACTTTGGTTTATGGTATCCCAAGACATTGAGTTTTCTGTAGTTGGTTATTGTGATGTAGATTTTGTTGGAGATAGAATTGATAGAAGAAGTACATCTGACGTTTGTTGTTTTCTGGGCAGATCTTTGAATGTATAGTCTAGCAAAAAGCACTCAACAGTAGCTCTTTTCACTGCTGAAGCTGAATACATTGGTGCTTCTTCTTGCTGTTCTCAGTTGCTTTGGTTAAAAACTCAACTTGTTGATTATAAATTGAATGCCAAAAACATTCCCTTTTTGTGTGACAACATGAATGTCATAAATATTTTCAAAAATTCCGTTTTGCACTCAAGAACTAAACATATTGAAGTGAGATTTCACTCAATAAAGGATCATGTTCAAAAGAAAAATATTAGCATTCAATTTGTTAAATCAGAGGACCAACTAGCTGATATTTTCACCAAACTTCTGGTTGAGGACAGATTTTGTAAATTAAGAATAAATCTAGGCATTCTGAGTCATGATTCCTTATTTTAGCTTTGCTGATGTGTTGATTGGTATTTTTGTCTCTCAGATCGGGAGGAGACAATTCTGGGTAAATAATGAGCCATCTTTCTGGATCTTGGTTTCTGGGGTCAGTCTCGAGTTCTGAATCAAATAGGCCAACCTTCAGTTCGGATTTCTTGTGGTCTATTGTGTTTTCTTAAACACAACCACCTTTGGGGCAAATGGGTGTTACATTTATTTTGTGTGCTTTTGTATTTTATCTTTTGTTAAAATAGTGTTCTTTTAAATTTGTTTTATTATCTTTATTTCTTTTATTTTAAATAAAACCTTTCAATATGATGTTAAGTCTTTTCAAGGAATAGTCATAGGTTCTGCGCATGCATGTTTTCAAGAAACCTTTTACTTGTAGCAGTTACCAAACTTCTCTCTTCATAACTCCCTACATAACCTCTTCGGTTTCTTCCCAATACCATCATTGTTTTAATACTTGCAAAATCCTTGCTTCACATAAAGATGAGAAATAAAATCGCTACCCGAAAAGGTTCTCTCACTCAACTTTCCAGAATCCCTGAAAAACCTAGAGCCTCTTCACATTCCAAAGATCCTACCTTTACTCTGTCCCCCACTCTGTCATTCTCTCCTCCTCGCACCGATCCAATGGCAAGAACAAAAACAACTCCAAGATATCCCTCATCTTCTAAGCCAGCAGCTCCACAAATTGGTCCCTCTCGTCCAAGCTCTTCGAAAAGGAAGCGTCCTGCCGCAGAGAAACCCACTTCTGAACCTACAAGTCCAGAGCCTAGGTTAGTTCCTCAGCGTCCTCAAAGAGGTAATCCTCATATCCCTCTTCAATCAGTTAAGGAACCTCACAATATTGATCTTTTTGCTCACAAATCTTCCTTTATGACCTCTCACTCCAACTATAACCCTCACCATTTTCGCTCTGTCATGAACCATGATTTTTATCATGATATTGTTGTTTATCGTCCCATTTGTCCTACATTTTTTGCTGACTTACCAAATCTGAAAAAGAAAGGTTTTGCATTTGTTGAAAATCTTGAATTTCTGGACTGGAATCAATTTTTCAAAATCAAAAGCCTATTTATCCAGATTTAGTTCGGGAGTTTTATGATAATCTGACCTACCATAAGGGATCCATTCATTCTTATGTCAAAGGTCGTGATCTTGTCCTGAACAGTGAATCTATAAGTGACTCCTTAGAATATACTGATATTGGTGTCTATGCTTATACCTTTGGTAAATGGGATGAGGGGTTAGCTGTGTCATATAAAGATGTTCTAGCTCATGTGTGTGAGAATATCTCTCTGACTGATGGTCTAACTCCTAATCATCGAGCCCTTGGCCATTCTCGTGCTCAATTGCATTGTATAGTGAACCATATAATTTTACCTCAAAGTGGCTCATATCAGAAGGTGTCTTTCTGTGATACTATTGTTTTATATGTATCATCACTAAAACTAAAATTTCTTTTTCATATTTGATGGTGAGGCATATGTTTGATTGCATAAGGAGTGACAAAAATGTGGCTCTCCCTTATGGCATCTTTTTAACTTATATTTTTGAACAATTTGGTGTTGATCTGTCAAATGAATCATATAAAAATAGACACTCATATCTAAAAGGAGGTGATTTAGTGAAACAGCACAAGAAAGGGCATACGAGAACTGAAAAGGTAGTCCTAGATGATGATGATGATGAACTAGACGATATTCCTCCTCACTCAACTTCGGGAACTTCAGCCTCAACTGATCACAAATCACTCCTTTATGGAGTTATTAAAAATGTTCTGCATGAGTTTGTGAACCTATCGAACCATCTATTCTCTACAAGCCAACAAGAAAGGAAGCTTGCGGTCAGAAATGAGAATGTCCTCAGAAAGTCAAGGGATAGAGTGGCTGTCCTTCTGAAGTATGTTAACAACATTAACGAGGACAAAACCATGGCCACTAACCACAAAGAACCACTTGATTCTTAGGAGGATGGCTCGGATTCTTGAGGATGTCTCTAGTTGCTAATTTCTGTTATTTGACTTTGTCTCTTAGAACAATTTAGTTTGTTTTAGACACAGTTTTATTTTGGATGACTGTAAATATTAACGACTGCTTTATCTTGCATTTGGTTTAATCAAGTTTATATGAACTTTGAACTATGACCAAATCTTTTTTTCAAGTTTTGCACTACTTATACTTTCCTCCCTTGATGACAAAAGAGGGAGTAGAGATGAGTAGTTTTGTGTTTTGAGTAATTATGAGTAGTTGTGAACTTTAATTATGAGAGTATTTGTGAATTTTGTGCTAGTTTTGTGATTGTGCTTGATGTTGTATTCTGAGTGAGCTTGGCAAATCTGATGAATCTGCTTTAAAGATGTGCTTGTGACACAAATTTTTGACAAATGCATGCTTTGGTATGTTGTTGATAACTACTCAGGTACCTGGAGATCTCTTATGGCTAAATAAGATATCTGTTTGACAATAGAAAGTGTTTAAATGAAATCCGAATACTTTTTTATCATGCATTTGAGTCATGATTTGGTACTCATAACTGAATGCCTTTTAATTAGGATTGTGAAAACAAAAATGCTTGATGACTCCTTTTTGCTTGAGATGTTGAAAATGTTGCATTACTAATTTTTGTGCAAGCATGTGTATGTTCTCTATATGGATATATATGAACAAGAAACAAAAGAAGAGCACAAAGTCAGGGGAAGCAACCTTTGAGAAAGAAAGGAGGAGCACTTCAAAACTACTTGATGTCATCAAAGGGAAGTACCTTAATATTATCTAATTCAATTTCTTTAATTCTATCCTTTGAAATTATATTTGTCACCAAGAGGGAGATTGTTGAGTTAAGTATACAATTAATTTAATAATGATGACAAATATTGAGTTATTGAGTTAAATACCCAATTGGGTTTGATTGTTTCATTTAGTGATGCAGGCCTAAATTATTTTTGTCACAGCCCAAACAAATGAAACAAAGCAAATTAAAGTGGCTGAATGAAAATTGATCCACTAACCAATCCCAATTGTAATTAAGCTTTAATGAATTAACCCCAAGCTAATCTACACAAGTTCTATTCAGGTAATCACCAAAGAGAGAGAGCTTCATCTTCAAGCTCACATACACTAAAGAAAAAAGAAAGAGAAAGTTAATCAAGAAAGCAAAAGTCCAATAAAACTAATCAAAAGCATGTTAAACTAAGTCAGAGGTTAAAGGTAAATAATTTTCATTTGCATACAAATTGATTCCTTCACTTTTTTCCTACTCTCTGCAATGCCATTTTGAGAAAGTTGAAGAAAATGGTGGTTGATAATTGATAAACCACTATTTTATGGTTTATCTTGTGCTCAATTGAGTGGTTTTTATCAACTCTTTACTCACTTATTCATACTAATCACATGTTTTACATTTTCCTTCCTAATTTTGTTTTATAATTGGAAACTTGCTTCCCAAGCCTTTAAATTACCAAAAATTAATTCCTCTTTATACCATTTGATGCCGTGATATGTGTGTTAAGTGATTTCAGAGATTACAGGACAGGAATAGCTTAGAAGATGGAAAGGAAGCATGCAAAAGTGGAAGGAATACAAGAAACTGAAGGAACTGCTAAAGCTGTCCAGCCAGACCTTCTGGTACTAAATCGACCATAACTTGAGCTACAGAGGTCCAAATGACGCGGTTCTAATTGCGTTGGAAAGCTAACGTCCGGGGTTTCACAACAATATATAATTTTCCATAGCTTCCCCGAAGCCAGACGACGCGAATGCGTGGATCACACGGATGCGTGACCTGGCAAAAACCCAATCCACGCTAACGCGTGCACGATGCTTCCGCGTGACTTTGCAGCGACCTGTACGTACTAGAAATCGCTGGGGGCAATTTCTGGGCTGTTTCTGGCCCAGTTTTCGGCCCAGAAAATACAGATTAGAGGCTATAAAGTGGGGAAATCCATTCATTCAAAAATCAAGTTTTAATATACACAATTTTAGGATTAGATGTAGTTTTAGAGAGAGAGGTTCTCTCCTCTCTCTTAGGATTAGGATTTAGGATTTCTATTATGTTTAGGCTACTTCTCTTCAATTACAGGTTCAATGTCCCTTTTATTTATTTTCCCAATTTAATTTATGAATTCCTATGTTAGATTTGATTTCTTTTATTTAATATAATTTGAGGTATTTCAGATTTAAGATTTCTTTCTTTTATTTATGTTACTGTTGCTTCCCATCTGAAGGCATTTTTATTCAAGTAGATTTTCTCCCTTTTTGCTTTGGTTAAGTAATTGGAGAAACTTGAGTTATCAAACTCCTTGTGATTGATGATTGTTATCTTTGCCAGTTGATTTGTATTCCAATAACTCTAGTCTTTCCATAGGAATTGACCAGGACCAGAGGAATCAAATTGATTCATCCACTTGACTTACCTTCATAGTTAGAGGTTAACAAGGTGGGAGCGAAATCCAATTCTCATCACAATTGATAAGGATAACTAGGATAGGACGTCCAGTTCTTACACCTTGCCAACAGATTTTCTAATTATTAATTTATTATTTTTCTTGCCATTTAAATTACTTGTTCTCTATTTCAAAAACCCAAAAATATATCATTTTTTCATAACCAATAATAAATCATACTTTCCTGCAATTCCTTGAGAAGACGACCCGAGGTTTCAATACTTTGGTTATAAATTTTATTGGGTTTTGTTACTTGTGACAACCAAACTTTTGTACGAAAGGATTCTCTGTTGGTTTAGAAACTATACTTACAACGCGATTATATTTGTGAATTTCTTTACCAATAGAAAATCCGATCGTCAAAATGTTGCCGTTGCTAGGGAATTGCAATTGTGTGCCTTATTATTGGTTATTGTAAATATTTTCTTTTACCTGTCTATTTATTTTTATTTTCGTTTTTAATTTTTATTAGCTATTATGAGTTCTCACCCCCGTCACTTTGAGTTTGGTTCTAATATTGTTGAAAGGAATGGAAGCTATAACAGGAACATGCATCAAGGTTAAAACAATCAAAGATGGAAGGAGCCACAAGGATCTGATCAACCCTTTAGGCAACAACACCCTCCAAGATACCATGGACCACGACCATTCCATAATGCATGTCAAGACAACAGTTATGGTGGACCCTTTCGTGACAACCAACACCCACCAAATTACTATGGTCAAAAACCATTCCGAGGTGCATACCAAGATGATAGATATGGTGGACCCCCTTGTAATTACCGACAAGCCTCGCCATATGCCTATGAACCACCTCCTCAACACAGCCTTGAACTACCACACTCACAAGCCAACTACCACCATTCACCTCCCTATGACCCTAACCTGTATCTACCCCAATTCCAATCCAATTACTCCCAAGAACCACCACGTACCTATGCGTCCTATCCATATCCATCGCCCCAAGAATCAAGGGAGCAACTCAAGGAAACAGTGGAAAAATTTCATGCAACCCTTCACCAATTGAATCAAGCGATAAATCGATTACCTTCCCGATGTTCGGACACTCAAGAAACCCCCATGGCTTCATGTGGACAATCTAATGAAGAACGTAGCATGAAGGAGATACTAGAAACTCCAGTGGACAGTACAGAGCATGACTTTGTACTGGAACAAGTGGAGGAAGCTGTAATTATCGAAGAAGAAGAATTGGTTGAAGACTTAGGAGATGCTGAACCTCCATGGGAAAGTCAAGTTATAGAGCCTCCTTCAAAGACATTTGAAATTGATGTTGAGGAGGGTG
This sequence comes from Arachis hypogaea, assembly GCF_003086295.3. NCBI lineage: Eukaryota > Viridiplantae > Streptophyta > Magnoliopsida > Fabales > Fabaceae > Arachis > Arachis hypogaea. Next base: position 34,965,350 of record NC_092052.1, on the reverse strand, counting down.
TACAACCTCCAAGGCATATCATGGTTGAAGACTTTGAAGGGGATGATCAAGAGATGGATTCAAGCATTGATGAATTCTTATCTACAATTGAATCCTCTCCCATTGGACTTGACATAGAGATTAAAGAAGAAGAAGCACAACCTCCCCTGCCCTTGGTGAACAACGAAGAAGAGATCGAATTAGAAGAAAGCTACCAAGAGGAAGAGGTTGATACTGAAGAAGCTTGCAAGGAGGTGGAAGTTGTCAAAGAAGAGCCCAAGGGAATGGAGCTGGAAATCACCCTGCCAAAGTTGTTGGAGACCTCTCCCCCAAAGCCATTACCATCCAATACAACATTCAAGTGGGTAAAATACTTATCCTTGACCTTTACCTTCCCGCTTGAATATGGGTTACTTGAGACAGATGGTCAACTTCGAGCTCTTTGTGGCTTTACGAGTAAGAGGGAGATGGCTAGTGGTAGGAATTGTCATGCAAGATTCAATATGGTGAAAGGATCAAAGTTTAAATGCAAAGATTGGTGTAAAGCACAACTGAATGGGTCTAGGAAGATGTTTGGGTGCCTAAATGAGAATTCTAAGGCTGAACCACCCGGATGGAATCATCATGATCCACTTGAAGACGGGTGTAGGAACAAGATTTGGGATCCAGGAATATATGCGGATCAAATTTGGGAGCTCAAAGCTTGTAAAGAACTCCATCAAAGCTTGAGAAATTTACTTGGTATTGATAGAGCTTATTGGAAGTCCAAGCATTGGTGGAAGTTTTAAGACGAGTTCAAGCATAAGCCACCATGACAAGGAGCTCACGAAATGTCCAACTTAAGGACTTTAACTAAAAGTGCTAGGTGGGAGACAACCCACCATGGTATGATCATTCAGTTTCAGTCTTAGTTTTATTTTACTTTATTCTATTTTTATTTTTGTTAATGACTCTTCTCATAATCTCTGCATATAGCTGTATATAGCCTGTATTTGTATTTGCATACTGCATAAAAAAAACACGCACGCGACGCGTCCGCGTCGCAGGTGCGTTGGGAAGAAAAGCAACTTGAACAGAAAGTCACGCGAGAGCGTGGCTGGAGGCGTGCCTTAGGCACAAATATGCCCACACGATCGCGTCGCTGACACGCTCGCGTCATTTGCGAAATAGCCTCCCCACGCGTCCATGTCACCCACGCGAACGCGTGGCCCTGCAAAATCGACGTAAATGGGTGTATGGCAGCAAGTTATGGTGGAGTAGGGCTGGAATGATACTGGAAGCACAAGCCTTACCACGCGACCACGGGCCCCACACAGCCACGTCATTTTCAAAATATAGCCATCCACGCGATCGCGTCGACCACGCGATCGCGTCACCCCAACTTTTTGGCAAAATGGGTTTGAAACAGAGTTGCGCGAACGCATGGCTGCCCTCGCGCCAATCGCACAAATCAAGTCACACGACCGCATGACCCACGCGTCCGCGTCACTTGACAAAAATCACACACCACGCGTCCGCGTCATATGCGACGCACAGTTTATCCAGATCAGCTGCCACTTATCTTATCTTTTCTTTTCTAATCCTAATTTTTTCTTTTCCTTTCTTATTTCTTTTTTCCTCCTTTCTTACTTTCTTCTTCTTCATCTTTTTAACTTCTCATCCTTCTCCACTTTCATTCTATTTTATTTAATTTATTTGCATATTTTCATCCATTGCATTTTAATTTTGTGCATATTTTTATTTTCTTTTCTAAATTTATTATTTTTTCGTTGGTGTTAAATTTTCTTTTCAACTATTGTATCTTTTCTGGTATTATTTTGGTGCTTAGTGGCTTGTTTTACACTGTTGGATGATATTATTTATCTGTCACTGCCAATCTTTTATGTTATCTGTATTCCTTTTGCATTGACATGAGCTTATACTATCTTGCATTACCCACACTCTCTTCTCCTTTGTTGCAATTTTTGTACTATTGATATGCCATGTGCTTCTATTTTTTTCTCACTTGCATGTTGTAGCTACCATGTAATTGAGACCCTTATTATTTGGCATTAACCCACTCATATTTTATTTGTTTCCTATCTTTGTTTCTGGGTTACTTTTCTTTTCCTCTTCTTTCAGGATGGCCACCGAGAAAGGGAAATAGAAGACGTTTACATGGGAAGACAGACAAGTCCATCTGCATATTCTCTGGGAGAAAAGCATCAGTTGGAGCCACCCATCCACCTGCACATCTTAGCATGTACCGAGGACGGTGCAATCTTTAAGTGTGGGGAGGTCAATACCGATCTCCATGGGTTAGTTATTTTCTTCTCAACACCAATGTTTTATTTTTTTTTTGTTTGTTCATTGTTGCATTTGCATGTTTGATTGCATATTTGTTTGATTTTGTGCATATTTTACCACCACTTGGTTAAAGTGATATTTTCTTTTTCAAGAAACTTTTTATAACATTTCACTAATTTGAATTAAAATTTTTATTGAACTTGTTTGAAGAAATATTATACTGGAACATGGTTTAGAGCTCGAACACACAAAACCTGTGAGATTTTGAGCTTATTTGATTGGTTGCATCTTATCAACCAATATTTTATTTTTGGTGTGTGTTTTTCTCTCTAAAATTGTGATATTTTTCTTGTTTAATTCTATATTTTCATTGTTTGATGTATGCATGCACTTATATGATTGAGGCCTTTGTTTCACTAAGCTTACATACCCATATGGCCTTAACCTTTCATTATCCTTTGTAAACCAATGTTGAGCCTATTATACCCCCTTTGTTCTTTACTTTTGCACATCATTAACTCTAAGCGGAAAACAATAATGTCCTTAATTTGAATCCTTGGTTAGCTTAGATTAGTGAGAGTGCTCATGAATTAAGTGTGGGGAAAAGTGGGTTTGGAAACATTTGGTTTAAGAATTGGGTATTATATATCTTTATGAAAATGTGAAAGAAATGTTTAGGACATGTTCATTCATTCAATACCTTAATCATATGCCTTGAGAAAAGCAAAAGAAAAAAAATTATGAAAAAAAATTATGAAAAATTATGAAAAAAATGAAAAAAAAAAGAAAAAAAAAGAAGAAAAAGAAAAGGGGACAAAATGCTCCAAAGTAAATGGTGAAAGCAATGCATATGTACTGTACTCAAAATCGGATGCATGAATATGTGGAAAATATAGTAAATTGGTAGTTAGATTTTGTATTGTGATTACATGGATTGTCTTAAAGTTAGGTGGGAAAAGTTTAAGTTAATTAAGGATTCAGATTTTAGTCCACTTGACCAAATACAATCCTACCTTGACCGTAACCCCATTACAACCCTTAAAAGATCTCTTGATATGTGTATCTGTGCATTAAATTTATGTTGATTGTTAGATGAAGAGCAAGCCTTAGAAAGTAAGGTTAGTAGAGAATTGAGAGATCGAACCTTAAACACTTGAGTGATTAGAGTGTATACACTTCCGGTGAGGGTTTGATGCTCGATTCTTTGTTCCCGGCTTTTATAAGCTATTTTCTTCTGCAAATTTACTTATACTTTATTTTGTGATTTGAATTAGAGAGATCCAGTGCATATTTTATTCTTGGAGAATTTATTTACTTTTAAACCAAGTAGGAAAAAGCATTCTGCATATAGTTGCATTCACATAGATAGGTTGCATTTCATACTCTCTACCATTCCCCTTCACTCTTATAGTTTCTCTTGAACTTAGCATGAGGACATGCTAATGTTTAAGTGTGGGGAGGTTGATAAACCACTATTTTATGGTTTATCTTGTGCTCAATTGAGTGGTTTTTATCAACTCTTTACTCACTTATTCATACTAATCGCATGTTTTACATTTTCCTTCCTAATTTTGTTCTATAATTGGAAACTTGCTTCCCAAGCCTTTAAATTACCAAAAATTAATTCCTCTTTATACCATTCGATGCCGTGATATGTCTTTTAAGTGATTTCAGAGATTACAAGGCAGGAATGGCTTAGAAGATGGAAAGGAAGCATGCAAAAGTGGAAGGAATACAAGAAACTGAAGGAACTGCTAAAGCTGTCCAGCCTGACCTTCTGGTACTAAATCAACCATAACTTGAGCTACAAAAATCCAAATAACGCGGTTCCAGTTGCGTTGGAAAGCTAATGTCCGGAGATTTGCAATGATATATAATTTGTCATAGATGTCTCGAATCCAGGTGATGCGAACGCGTGGATCACGCGGACGTGTGACCTGGCAAAAAACCAATCCACGCTAACGCGTGGACGACGCTTCCGCGTGACTTTGCAGCGATCTGTACGTACCAGAAATCGTTGGGGGCGATTTCTGGGCTGTTTCTGGCCCAGTTTTCGACCTAGAAAACACAGATTAGAGGCAATAAAGTGGGGGAATCCATTCATTCAAAAATCAAGTTTTAATATACAGAATTTTAGGATTAGATGTAGTTTTAGAGAGAGAGGTTCTCTCCTCTCTCTTAGGATTAGGATTTAAGATTTCTATTATGTTTAGGCTACTTCTCTTCAATTACAGGTTCAATGTCCCTTTTATTTATTTTCCTAATTTAATTTATGAATTTCCATGTTAGATTTGATTTCTTTTATTTAATATAATTTGAGGTATTTCAGATTTAAGATTTCTTTCTTTTATTTATGTTACTGTTGCTTCCCATCTGAAGGCATTTTTATTCAAGTAGATTTTCTCCCTTTTGCTTTGGTTAAGTAATTGGAGACACTTGAGTTATCAAACTCCTTGTGATTGATGATTGTTATCTTTGATAGTTGATTTGTATTCCAATAACTCTAGTATTTCCATAGGAATTGACTAGGACCAAAGGAATCAAATTGATTCATCCACTTGACTTACCTTCATAGTTAGAGGTTAACATGGTGGGAGCAAAATTCAATTCTCATCACAATTGATAAGGATAACTAGGATAGGACGTCCAGTTCTTACACCTTGCCAACAGATTTTCTAATTATTAATTTATTATTTTTTTTGCCATTTAAATTATTTGTTCTCTATTTCAAAAACCCAAAAACATATCATTTTTCTATAACCAATAATAAATCATACTTCCCTGCAATTCCTTGAGAAGACGACCTGTGGTTTCAATACTTTGGTTATAAATTTTATTGGGTTTTGTTACTTGTGACAACCAAACTTTTGTACGAAAGGATTCTCTGTTGGTTTAGAAACTATACTTACAACGCGATTATATTTGTGAATTTCTTTACCGATAGAAAATTCGATCGTCAATCATCTCTGCTGCTAATTAATGGCTCAAATTGTTACTTTGAGCCAAAGCACATTTTCAAGAATTTAGATTTGGAATTGTCACTGAGCATACAAAAGTTCTACTACTCTTCCCTCTTCGGTAAGCCAAAAACCATATTTCAAATCCCTAATTTTAGGGGTTGATTGAAGAAAGAAAATGTATGATTTCTAAAAGCCTAAGGTCCAAGAAGTTGACCACGGGGAACCCTAACCATAACTCTGACTAAGGTACAAAAAGGAAAATTGAATCTCATCACAAGGAGAGAGAACCCGAGAAAGAGAGCCAAGAGTAAATCCTCACTACTGAGTTTGAAGTCTTGGAAGCATTGCACCTACACTAAAAGGAGTACTCCACCAAGATGAAGAACAAGGTTATGAGTTCAGATGCTAGGTTCAGTGTATAGGGTCAAGGCTGTAAATCATCATCACCTTCATTGTTTACTATTTTGTATTTCAATTTCAATGTATATATTTCTTAGTTTTCTTTGAGTGGTAAAAATCAAGAAAGAGAGGCATTGACAAAAAGCCATAGAGTGAAAAAGGCTGAGGGAAATACTTTAGAGAAAACCAAGAATGATTTCATATTTTCTTTGGTTGTATTCTCTGTTTTGTGTCATGTACCTGAGGGGTATCCCTTGCTGAGTTGGGTAAGCACTTACTGTGGTGAGTCTAGGTATTTGCATAGCTAAGTCAAGTTTATGTTGAAGTTTGTGTGCCCAGATAGGATTACGTTGAGTCCTAGAGAATTGGTGTATGTAATACTTGGATTGATAGTGAAAATTCCATCACGTTGTGGTGGAGACTGGATATAAGTTGCATTGCACAAGGCAACTAACTAGAATATATGGCTGTGTTAGGGGGCTGGCAATGGGTAAGGTAGGGTAGGGTTTGGACTCTACCCTAACCCTACCCGTGGATTGAAAACTTTTTTAAAATTCTACCCTACCCTACCCGCGGGTTGAGAATTTCTCAACCCTAACCCTACCCGCACCCTAAAGTTCTAAACCCTACCCTACCCGACCCTACCCGACCCTACCCGCAGATAGGGAATAGATTGTCAGCCCTATGTATCAGCTTCTTCTTCTCTGCTTTAGTTCTTTTTTCTGGTTTTTATGAGACAAAACTAAATTGTCTCCTGCATAATTTATTGCCCAGACCAAACAAAAGCCAAGTTTAATTTCTGGGTTTAAGGCTTAAATACTTACAGTTAAAGAAGGTCATTGATTCAACCCTTCCTTCTCTAAGCCTTCTGGAACCTTCACATACAAATCACAGGAACAATGGAACCGCTATCATTAAGGGCAGAAGCGTAACTATATTTAAACTAGGGGCCCACCCAGTTCTAACTTCACTAAAAACTAGACATTTACAACAGGGTTGTTTCATCTCCATCGTTTTCAAAAATAATATTCAGAAATTTATGTGCTGCTAGCTGCCCACCATATCGAAACAAACTATAGAATATCAACAAATGAATGAACACCCTACACACTAAAGATATAAATAATGTTAATAGAAATATAATGTTAATAGAAATATAATGTTAATAATTCAAATATCTGATCTCGACCATCAGGAGGAATATCCCTTCCAGGGACTTGAACCTTAAGAAGTATGGCATACCTGTAGAAATATAATGTTAATAGAAATTCAATTATTCCAAGAAAATGGGGATAATAATCTGAGTTTGCTTGCCTCAAATGGCATGTTTAATAGTTAATGGTAGGTATGGACTCGATCCAATCTCCGTCGAACTCTTCACTATCTATGGATGGTAGGAGTGGAAAAAGACCAGACGGCCTGCCAGGGGCCTGCAGCCTGGCCTGTGTTTAGCCTGGCCTGGCCTGGCTTGTTATAAAATAGTCACAGGCTCAAGCTTTTGTAAAAGTCTTAACATGTTAATAGGCTAGGCCCAGGCTCACTAATTAGCCTTATTGGCCTGTCAGGCCTGCCTTGGACTGTTAACACATAATTAAATATATAAATAATTTTTTAATTATTAATAAAGTTATGAGATAATTTAACTATATTATATTTTATTATAAATACTTTTGTATATTTTAGATACTTTAAAATTTTAAAAATTCTTATAAATATTAAATATGACATATTAGTATATTACATATAAATATTTTTATTAAAAAATGATTTTTTAAAATAATATTTTTATTTTTGTAAAAAAAAATTATCAGGCCTTTTAACAGGCTTCAGGCTAGGCCAAACTAAATAGCAGGCCAGACTTAGTACTTTAAAAAAATCATATAGTAGGCTACAGCCCAAACTCAGGCCAATTAACTACATAACAGGCCAGACCTGTTAAGAGCAAAGCCTGGCCTGGCCTGGCCTAGCCTGTTTCCACCCCTAATGGATGGAATTGCTGCTAGCACCTGCAAAATGACCATTATTGTTACTATGTCAGTCAAATTTCAATGTGGGAGTTTTGTTCTTTTTAAATCCCACGTATTTCCAATTTCATCTTTGCACCACTAATTTTGATAATATTATGCGTCGGTACAGTTTCAACAAACAACTTTAAATTTTTTTTTTTCCAATGTCTCTCAGAAACTTTAAGACAAATGAATAGTAAGAAAAAACATTAATTACATATCCCAATGCAATGGAATTTCGACATATCTGCTAAACTCCAAAAAGATTAATAGAATCTATATCACCCAAAGCCTATAAATAATAAGTTTACCCTATCATTAGCAAAATGAAAAGAAATAACACAAATATTTAAATTGAAGATACATCCTCAAAAATTAAGAAAAAGAGTACAATGTTCTTCTACAGTAAAGGTGAAAAATGTAAGAAACTATACATGTATACCTAAAAAAATTTATGTGCTATAACAAAACAAATTCCTCCAAATATGTAACTCCGGTTTGCATTTGAAATAAAATGAGCTATTTCTTCATCTCTCTCAGTAATATAGAGGTCCCATAAAAATGTAAAAATAAACAGTTCGCCTAGCATAAGCACATGCTACATCTTTGAATCATTAAATAAGAATACCAAACCTTATAAAAGTTCACCATTATGTTTCGGTTACTCTCTTGTTAGGTTTTGAAGATTGAGATTGAATATAACATTTTAAATAATTAAAAAAATTAGAATTTTGGATTAGCTGGTTTAGTAAGTTGGTGTTACAAGTTATTATGATATTTTAGTTATTCCTGCAATATTTTTCTTGATCCATTCCAGATAAAACTAAGAATATTCATGAAGACAACCACATTATTTCACAATTATATGCTTTATGCAAGTCCACAATTCGTTCTGCTAGTTCACAACCTAAGGACTAAGAATTTAGGAGAAGAAAAAACTGTAAAATCTAGAACCTTCATTCTGGTCGTTCTCGGTGAACTCGTGCTCGAGTGCTTGATCGACATTTTTGTGAAGCTTCTTTCCATGGAACAAGCATTCTCTATTTCTTCCTACTAGATCATGAATTAAATTTAAAAGTATAACGAGAAAGAAAAATCAAAAGAAAAAGATGAAGTAGATTACCTACTAGAAGTGACAGAGAAGGCGGAACCAAATCGCAGAAGCTCGCTAAAGGCAGCAATAGTGACATAGCTTGCGGCAGCAAGGTGATAAACAAAGGCGGCAAAAAAATGAGTGGCAGTGACTAACCTTTAGATCGAAGCCAGAACCAAATCGTAGAAGCCCATTGAAGGCAGCAACACAATGTTGCTTGATGTGGCGAAGGGATGAGTAACGGGGAGGAGATGAACAACGGCGGTAGCGACAAACCTTCATATTAAAGCCAGATTGAGAACCAGATCAAAAACTCGCTGAAGGCAATAACACCGACATTTCTTGCAGTGATAAGGATATGATCTACAACGAGGGGATGAGCGGTAGTGAGGAGATAAATGACAGCGGCAGGAGATGAACGACGGCAAGAGATTAGGGTTCGTCACCGGAGCAGTCGCTGGAGCAGATCGTCACCAAAGCATAGCACAGATCGTCGTTTTGGGTTTCAATGGTGGCAGGCTGGCAACGTTAGTTTCACCAGATCTGGGTTTTCAGGTTTTAGTAGTGGTAGCATTGTTGTGTCTTAGGGTTTTCGTTGTAGGAGAAGAGTTTTGAGCATTTTTTGTTTCATAATGGGTCCCGATAATGACGGTTTAAAACCGCCAGAATCACCAAAAATCGCCATTTTATGCAAATTAATTATGGCAACACCATATAATGCCATAATGCCCAAATATTATGGCAGTTTTTTAAAACTACTGTAATATAAATGCCATTTTAAACCCGTTTATTAGTAGTGTCACTTGCTAGCACAACGCTCGCTGCTTTTTTGTCGTCGTAATCCACCATCATCTCTTTTGCAGTGCCAACTCTAACCTTGTTACCTCACTCACTTTCCCTCTCTTCCCACACCCTATCGTGCCTCCTTTGTTCTTTAAGCTGTTGTCGTCGTGCCTCCTCTTTTCTTTTGGAATTTGCCATCGCCACCATGTCGTTCGGACACTACTTTAACTCTTCTTTCTGCTCCTGCTGCTCCAGTCTTTCTCTTTTACTTAATGATTAGTTTGTGACACGTGGTATTAACCTGTCATATCATCATACTACATAGCACTTAATAAGATCATTTACTTAACAAGCTCTTTTTGGGACCAATTTACACTACAAGGGAGGTGGAAAATAATGGTATTTTTTTAGCTTTGTTGCGGCAATTTAAAACCCCGCAAAACGGATTGTCAGCACTTCAAAAACTGTTGTTCTTTAAGGCATTGAAAAACATTTTTGCAATAGTTTAGGATTTGTAACTGTCGTTATTTGCTAATAGGTTTTTTTCAAATCGTGGCGGTGTTCTAGTCTTAAAAAAATTATGACAGTTTAAATCACAATCTGTTACATAAGATTTTAAAAAAAAGTTGTGAAAATTAAAGCACTTTGAAAATAACCCATTGTTCAACCTGAAAACATAGTTAATAAAGCAATACTTATCCAAATAGTTACGTGTTTATGGTCAACCTAAAAACATAGTTACCAACCTATGTATTTATGGTCATCGGTAGCTAATAGTATGAAGGCTATTCATAGGTACCAATATAGAACAATTTTAATTGAAATCATATTGCAATTTTTTTAAAAAAAAATACTCATTTAACATAGTTAAAAAGAATATTAAAAAACAAATACGGGATTATAGCAAGTAATAAAGTATCACATTTTTTGTAAATTATATAAAAAAATTTAAAAATATATAAATTATTTTTATATAATAAAAATAATATGTTTCAAAAAATATATTTATATAATTCACTAACAAAAATATGTGATACTTATCATAATTTTTATTTTTAATAAAAGTATATTATTGTATTAAAGGGACCGGTCTTAATAATAGTGATACGTTTCTAGAAAATTATCGATATAATTTTTATTTATAAAAAATTTAGTGAACAATAAACGTTATTTGTATCCTTATTATTTATATTTTATTACTAAAAAAATTAAAACAAATTAACTAGTATAAATATTTTTTGAAATTTAAGATAAAATCTCATTCCCTTTTAAGTCCCAACGTTTTTGGCATGTTAGTATTTCAGGACCTTTATATATCCACCATATCAACCTTACGCCATAAGTATTTCTCAACAATTATGAATGATAAAAGTAGCAGCGAGATCCAGATAGATGAACCTGTTTCATGAAATTGATGAAGTTCAAATTAAAGCATCTCAATTACTTGAATGGTTTGTTGAATTAATTCAAAATAATTAGTTTTAGAAAATTATTAGATGTGTAAGATCATGCAATAGGCTTGAATTAATAAGAATGACATCTTACATTATATGTGCACCAAACCTCACGAGTTAAGACTCCTGTCGAATTGGAATTGGTGAAAGAAAGAATCAACATATTTTCGCGAGTACAAGAGTCATTATTTCTCAATCAAAATTCCCTATAATGTTTTGGAACTTATATTAGGGTTGCAAAAATAAAATATTATTTTAGTCATTCTTAACGTTAGATTAAGTTTTAATTTTGTTCCTAAAATTTAAAATGTCTTATTTATGTCTTAAATATTTTTTTTATTCCATTTTTTTTCTATGCTCAAAAATAAAAATTTTACTTCTAAAAATACTATTTTTTTTTATTCTTCAGTTATTTTTACTCTCAAAACACTAGAACTACTATTTTGACCACTACAATTACGATTTTTTCTGTTATATAAAAAAATCATAATAAAAAAAATATTTTTAAAATAAAAAATATTTAATTTTTATTAAAAAATTAAAATATAACAAAATAAATTGTTTAAAATAAAATAAAATATTTTAAATATTAAAAACAAAATTAATTAAGACTTCATTCAACACTAGAGACTAATACAGTATTTTATCTTATAAAAAAAATTTTACCGAACACCACCCCATTATTCTAAGTTCTCTATCTTTACCTAACGGATGTGATGCAAATAGGATTAAACCCCGTCTTCCCCGAAATGATAAGATAGTTGTCCCCTTCTAACTTAACATGTTCAAAGAAAATCATACAATCATTGATCAATATTCAGTAATCGGAAATTGATGCCAAGATGGAATCAATTTCCTTGCTTCAAATATACGAAAGCTTATTAAGGAGATACATGTTTTGATAATCTAGCTAGTTCATTGAATTTAATTATTTAAGCAATCTGGTCGTTTTTCTTTTTCTTTTCAATTTGATTCTTCTTTATTCGACACTTATGGTAATAACCCAGTTACCTCATTATTCCACGTCCCATACAATAATCATACCATGCTTGCACGTATATTTCTCATGTACTAATCATTATTTGTAATTTTATTATTTAGAGTTTTGTAGTGCACAAATGATGCTTACCATGAAGTTTGAATAATGTTGCGTACAAATGAAGAATGATAGTAAATATGTTATTTTGTTGGTGTCTGATTATTTTATGGTCGATCCACTTATATGTGAAAACTTCTGCGTTTTAACTATTTAAGTTTTACAAAAATATTATGTGTATACTAGGGGTGTACATGGGTCGGATCACATCGGATTTGGCTTAACTCAGATCCGACCCGAAATATAGATCGCGCCTAATTTTTAGACCCTAACCCGATCTTGAACTCGATGAAACCTACGCACTTTTGGGCCGGGTGAAAACGGGGTAAAAACCGGGTCTTTAGCATGTAAAAATCACCTAATCTCCAACCATTATTTCACAATTCACATAGTAAAATTCATTTAAAAAAATATAACAAGAACCAATCCTTCTCTAAAATTAAAACATAACCATAATCAAAACTAATATTATCTAATAACACCAAATATTTAAATCAATACAAATAACACAATATTATGCATTAGTCTAAAGTCTTATACATTTTAAACATAAAACATTAACTTATAATCTTATAATGACTAATAACACAAAATATTAAGGTTTACAATATTTAAATTCCACATAAGAATAGCCATTATCTATCACTAATAACACAAAATATTAATTGTATATGATGATCGGGCAACCGGACCGAGTGCGGGTGACCCGAATTATGGTCCGGACCCAACCCGAAATAATGACCGGGTCTATTTTTAAGACCCTTATCCGGCCCTAGACCCGATGAAATCACACTAAATTAGTCCCTAAAGTGTTTGGGGCCGGGTCATGTACACCCCTAGTATATACTAAAAATTAATTTTTATATATTTATATATTAATATATGTATATAATTTAATTTATTTTTAATATATATTGTTTGTATTCAAAATATATTTTTATGAAAGTAATTAATTTGGTAGTTAATTTTAAATTAAAAAATAAAATGCTAAAAAGTTTTTTTTTTGAAAAAATAAACAAAGTAACTTCTGATTAAAATCGATCTTCATAATTTATTTTGCTATGATGAATTAGTTTAGATTTAGATTGACTTTTGAAATAAATACTTTTTTTTTATAAAGAGATACTTTCTAGTAGAAAAATTTATTTCACAATTGAACAGTAGTTTTTACTTTTAAAATATTAAACTAAATGAAAAAACATACCGAAAAAATGTCCATAATTAAAGTTTTATGTTTTTTTTATAAGCTTATAAACACTACACACATTCTTTGTGATAAGAAATGTGATGAACATGGTAAAAAAACAGTATTATGTATCTTAAACAAGAGAAAAACAATTGAAAAAAATAAAACTATTCAAACAGTAATATAATTAAAAAGAGGATAAATCAAAGTATTATTTTAGTCTTAGAATTTGGATCAAGTCCTAATTTAATTTCCAATATTTCAAACGTCCTATTTTAGTCTCACAAAATTTTAAATGGATTCAATATTATCTAACTGTTAAATTTGATATGAATAATTAGTATATTAAAGAGTCAATATTTTTTTATTTTAGTATGTAAGTAAAATCGACCCACTAACGATAGTCAATATCACTACAAGAGACACGCCGAATAGCGGCGGTTTTTTTAGAGATTTGCGGCAGTTTTTAACGGCCGCAAAACGAAATTTCAGCGGTTCCACAAGCGTCGCCTGTTAGGGGGTGGAGATTTGATTTCGCGGCAGTTTCGAGAAACCGCTGGCACAACCGCAGCAAATCAAGTTGATGATTTTGCTGCGGTTGCAAAACCGCCACTATTTTGGTTAGTTGATTTAAAAAAAAATCTGCACCGCCGCAATTTTATGTGGATCTTTTTAAAAAAATTGCAACGGTTTTGAACCGCCGCAATTTCATGCATGAGCTTAAAAAAAACTGACCAACTACAATAATTTATACCATTTTTCTTTACTATAACCTATTTTCTTTACATCATATTTAATAAACTTTAAATATTAACATAGAAAAATACTAAATAAACAATATCATGATTAACAAAGCATAAGGTTAATCAATTTGAGAAGTGAAATAGCACAAAAAAATTTTAGGTAGAAAATCATTGTTAACAGATGAGCATCAGCCGATTGCATGAGATGTTTTTGCAAGCAAGTAATTAACTAGACAAAAAGTTAAAAAAAGAACATGTTGAGCCTTATCTTGCAACTGTACTGCACTCTACAGTGAAGGATACAGAGAACTATATATTAAAACCCCCAAAAAAATATTCATGTGATTCTGAATTTCCTCACATCACAACAAATTTCGCTAAGATTTTTGCAGGGAGTACAATACCTTTTCATATCTCTTTGATGCTCTTTCATATTTGCCAGCCTTGAACAATGTATTCCCTTCTTCCTTTTTCTTTTCAGCTGCCTATATCTTCTCTGGTGTATTCAGATCCCACAATTCCTTTTCCTGCATTCTATTTTTATTAAATTAGTGTTGTTTTTAATATTGTCAGAACCATAAAACATTAGGAACATAAGACAATTCTCTCTCACCTTTACAAAAGAAACCAGCTCAACTTCATAGTACACATTGGAGTTGGGAGGAACGGTGGCCAATTCCTGAGTTGACCCAGATGAGCCAAAAGCATACTCAGGATGTATGGTCACCAATGCAACTTCTCCTTTCTTCATGTTCATCACAGCTTTATCAAGTCTATCAATTACTTGCTCCTCGTCAATTTTAAACTCAAATGGCTGCTCATCATCATGACCCTTCTTCACAAAAACAGTCCCATCTTGCAGCTTACCAATAAGTTTCACTACAATAATAAAAATAACGAATTCAACAACAGCAGCCAATGAAATAGTAAATGGAACAAAGAGAAGCATAATGTAGATCAAAAGCTTTACCTTGAACCACAGCTCCATCATTGGGACGTTCATACCCCTCTCCTTCCTTCAAGGTCTTCTTGATAACCTTCTTATCCTTGGTTATCTCAGATACAGCCTTCCAAGATATCAACTCAAGATCAATTTGGAGCGAAGCATTCGGAGGTACAACACCTCCATCACCTGATGCTGGCCTTCCATTCTCACCAAACGCATCTGCAAAACTATACATGTCAATAAACTTGCACATGATAATTCATTGGTGAGTATAAGCAGGGGTCACAATCAACTCCCAAGTTTCAATATATATATATATATATGAAGGAATCTATACTGTTTAGAAACCAAGCCATTGATCTTGGGAGGAATGCAGCTAGCTAGCTCTATTCATAATAATAATAATAATAATAATAATAATAATAATAATAATAATAATATATTGAGCATAGAAATAAAGAGGAGATGCAAGAATCAAAGATAAACGATTTTTTAGGAGATGATGTCACTGTCAGGCCAAGAGGAGACTAGTGAAGAACATAAATAAAAATTGTGGTAAAATTAAAGTACATGCTAACAACTTGAATACAAAACACAAGTTGCAAAACTAGTTTTATCCCATTAACTCTACCTACTTATTGGTACGATTTAGATGTGTTGAAGGTTAACATGTTCAAAAGATTTACTTAAAGGCAAAGCAAAGAACTAAGCCAAAACCGAGTACTTAAAAACTCATTAGAATAATTGAAGTAATTTTGTATAAAAATAAATAAAAAATAAATATTACAAAGATAAAATATTTGTTAATACAGAGAATTGAGGGTACAAATTCAATGCAGTTACCTAAGGGGGAAGGCTTACCTTTATGCTATGAAAATAGTGGGCAATTAAACAAGAAAACAAAGTAACATGTTTGGCACCCACCTCAAATTACTTTCTCAAAAGATCAAGCCTATTTTGGAGATCTTCACGAGCCTTTTTTAAGTTCAGCATCTTCTATCTTGACATGTGTACAAAACAGGATTGTAAGAAAATAAGTGTTTTAATTTACTAATAGAACACTTGTAGCAGGTTGCCTTTATAATATGTGATGCCTAATGCCTACTAAGCAAAAATTTTATGATCAAAGATGCCCCTATATAAATTCTGCATGAACATACCAGCAATGACAAAAGCTTCAAGCTTAATGGTATACATTCTTCAACTAGGACAAAGGGCTGGCCTATTTTCTCTTCGCTCCCACTTCGCTTTTCTTTTCATTTTTTAATAGTGAAATTAATGTATGATAGAACTACTCAACCAAAATCTCAGATCAAGAAGAGATCATTTCAACCTGTAAACAATTTTCACAATAAAAGTTTGCAATAAATATTGTCACTCTCAATAGTTGTAGCTTTTAACACTCAGAAAGCAAAACTTTAAACATGATATAAAATCTAGCGTTTTCACAGTAAAAATACCATTAACTTATATGAACACTAGATTGTTTTCTAGTAACCCTCACTATTAATTACAGGTTACAGGATAAATGACAATTCACACCCCTGCTGTGAACTTGGCAAATAATTTTCTTTTTTTTACCAATATGTCTGTTTTAATAAGATTTTGCTTTATTAAGATTTGTGTATTAAGACAAAACTGTATCTTGGGTTGAGTCAAAAGTTTATATTCATGAGATATGTTTATAGGTATAAATTGAAATTTATCTAATGCACAAAATAATGGACAATGACTGAATGAGAAATTGAGGATTACTCAACACTCAAGTGCAAACACCTTATCTTTTATATTTAATTATGAAAAGTAGATTAATCAGAAGAAAAAAATTAAATACATATATATTTGGATAAGACAAGCATCTATAATTGATAGTTAAGCTGCAAAAGCTATGAACAATTTGGATTTTTACATAAATCCCAATAAGTATTTTCAAACAAGAACAGTAACAATTCAACATTAAATTATAATAACTTCAATTCATCACAAGACATAATAAAAGTTAAAACAGATATTTACCAAGAGAAGCCAGTTGCTGTTTCTTCCCAGACCCTGTGGGGCGACCTCTACCCCGTTTCTGGCCTTGTTGTGTCATGGTTCCTGGATGAGTAGCTGGTGTTGGAGTCAATGCCAGTGAAACGGTTCCATCCGACCCAACATGTGTTTATCCGTGTCTGTGGGGTAACTGAAATGAAATTCAAACAAAAAAAATAAATAATAAAATACTATAACAAAAATTCAATCTCCTTTTATTTCTTTTTCTAATACATGGAAGAAAAGTCAAAAGAGAGAAACAAAAAAACAAAGAGGAACATACGAATGAAGAAAATGCTTGAATAACCATGCTTTGTGGGGATACATCAACTGGGGCATACAAGAAGACTCATAGCTGAATGTTGATACATGAAAATAATCCACAAATTAAATGCACATCACTTAGTTTATTAGTTAATGACACATTTTATTTATATTCTTATAGGAAATGTAATTTATTGGGGAGAATGAAAGATTCAAGAAATAAGTAACTTTACTACAAACACATTTTTCAAGTATTAAAGAATAGAAGTACTAAAGACATCCATCCAAAATTGAGCTGCCAAGCTTGGGCATACTATATTACACATTTTTCAACTTGGGCATACTATATTATTTTTTGTCAACATGCAGAGAGATATTAAATTGAGCTGCCAAACTTTAAAACAAATAAGTACTAAATCAAGCAAATTATCACAGCGAAAATTTATAATATATGATTTTGACATCTAACTAAAAGAAAGGGAGAAGCATCTAACGGAATAAGGAAGCAAACATTGGAAGACCTATGAATGGTTGAACAATGAACATTTTATAGAACACAATTAGTCTATGCACTAAGAATCTATGACCAAGGATAATTAGTTTAGTTTATGTTCAACTGGATTTGTCATGTTTCACAAGAAACGGTCATCTCTCTCTCTCTCTCTCTCTCTCTCTCTCTCTCTCTCTCTCTCTCTCTCTCTCTCTCTCTCTCTCTCTCTCTCTCTGGCTTCTTGGTATCTTGTAATTTATAATATCAAATACAAACACTAGAGCACTCTCTCTCTCTCTCTCTCTCTCTCTCTCTCTCTCTCTCTCTCTCTCTCTCTCTCTCTCTCTCTCTCTCTCTCTCTCTCTCTCTCTCTCTCTCTCTCTCTCTCTCTCTCTCTCTCTCTGGCTTCTTGGTATCTTGTAATTTATAATATCAAATACAAACACTAGAGCACGATGATAATATATAAAACCAATTCATTGTTAGGATTATTGGACCTTACCGGTTTCCTCTTTCATTCTTCTACATCAAATTTGCCAAACATGGAAAAATCAACGTCTTTGGCACATTATTTATCTATTTATTTTTTTAAAAAAGACAAGACAAGAGTCACAATTCAACAAGAAACAACATATTAATACAACCATAGAAAGGAACACCCCTTTATATTCCACAAAGGAGGAACAAAATGATGCAACTCTAAACCAAAATAGAAAATCATGAAAAAAAACTGAGAAAAAGTAGGATAAATTAAATCAGATATTAAGAAAAAAGATGCAATTATGCACCCCAAAATTCAATATTTGTTAAATGCTATATAACAGATAGTGTAGTAAAAGCAAGAGGCTTTTTTTCATTTTTGATAGATAATGTGCCCAAATGAAAAAGATAATAAAGTAAATCATATAAAAGCATGTGAATCATGTTAAAGGGAGTGAAAACCAACCTCCTATTGCATGAAAAGGAGCCTTGCCTTCTTTTGTTGGTAATCTGACCGAGGAGATAGACAAGAACCACTCTTGGTTCTCCAATCTGCTTTATTCTCATTTGCACCATGGAACATCGAAGATGAAGAACCTGAATTGCTACCTTCTTTTGCTGCAGCCTCAGTTTGATTATCGACAGTGATAACATCATGTGAAAAAAGGGCATGTTTGCGAGATAAATTTTTGGAGGCTAAAGAAAGGAAGTGAAAAGTTTAAATTTAAACCCTTACCTCTCCGAAATTGAAACAGGGGAACAACGATTTCAGATCAATTTATTTACTTCTACTTAACATTCTTTTGAGGTCTTCTCTTAACCCAATTAAACATGAGGCATAATCTGAATCAAAATTAATCAAATATTTAGAGAAAATCTGAATCAAAATTCTTAACTCTAAACAACTATAATTTAACTGAATTAATCAAATATACAAATAAAATCTGAATGAAAATCCTGAAAGCATAATGTGAACCAAGAAGATATACAAATCTTGAGGAAAATAAGATTCTAATTTTGTAATTGATCAAGAATGAAAACAAGAAAGAAAAAGCAATGTGGAAGTACGAACCAGTGACAGGGAAGAGACCATGATAACTCATATTCATTGGAGGAGAGGGGAACAGTCGACAACGGTGAGAGGAGGACGTCTGGGCAGCCACGCGACTCAGAGATGGCACAGACGTGCACGGTGGATGCGAGAACAGGGGTAGGTTACGCACACCGAAGATGAGGGATTAGGGGTTTCACGCACTATAGAGTAGAGGGGAACAGTTGACGGCGGTGAGAGGAGGTTGGGTTGGTAGCCACGCGACTCCACGGTGACACAACGATGCATGATGTGTTTGAGCACAGGGGGTTCTTACGCTTCCACTCTCCTGTCGCAGGTTCCTCTTCTTTCTGATTTTGGGTACTGAAGTGATTTAGGGTGAAATCAAATTATTGGGTTGGGGTTTGCGGCGAAATTTCATTGAATCGACACTAATCCAGTTGATTCTGCATCACAATGAAAAAATCGGATGCCAATCGCAACTATTTTGAAAAATTGTGGCAGATGGAGAAACTGCATGCAATTTGCTGCCGCTATCTTCCGCGTATCTTGTAGTGAATTTCCATTTAATTCTGGAGTGTTGATAATTGGTTACTAGGAGAAGATATTGTAAGACCCGAAAATTTTGAAAAGTCTTATTATGAACTAATTTCAAATCATATATTTAATTACAGTTTTAATTTCAGAAATTATTTTTATTGAAGATGATTAAAAAGCAATTTTGATTAATTGGATTTGAAATAAATTAAGACTTTTGTCTAAACTCTATAATTATTGAATTTTCTATATTTATATTATAAAGTTAGTAGTTATCAAATAATAAGAATTTTATATGATTAGATTTAAATAATTTATATCTTTATAATTTAATACTTTATATTTTAGGGATAAAAAGAATTAATTATATTACCATATATTTTCAATTACAGTAATTGATTGAAAATTAACTAGTATTTTTATACAACAAATAATATTTTAAAATAATTTTAAAGATTTAATTGAATTTTAAATTACTACTCTATGTCCTAATTTAATTAAAATAAACCTAAATTAATCTTAAGATTCCTAAAAAAGCCTAACCCTAACCCAATACACTCAAAAACACTCCCTTCACCCAAATGAAAACCCTAGCCCCTACCCTTCTCCTTCCCTTCAGCAAACACACAAACACCACACAACAGCAACTTCAGAAAAAGAAAGAAAGAAAACGTTGAGGGAGAGAGAGAGAAATGGAGTTAGAGAAGAGAACAGATGAGAGGGGGACGGCTAGCGCTGGTGGGCCGAGCTGCTCGCCGCCATCGTTGCTGGCGCCGACGCGGAGGAAGGAGCCAGAGGAGAAAAAGAACGACGTTGTTCTGCCGTTCCTCGCCGCGGATGAAGTTCGCCCCTCTACTGCTGCTGTCTACGCCGTCGTCGTCACCAAAGGGAGCCAACATCGCCGTCGTCTATGGATGAAGCAGAGGACAGAGCCCGTGGGGAGAGGAAGGTCGTTCGCATTCTGCCGCCGCTACTGTAAGGATGGTCGCCCTCGCCGATCTGCCCGTCATTGTTTATGCTTGCTGCTGCGTCGCCGGAGCTCCACACCACTACTGCTGCCTCCGGAAACCGCCACTAAAGCATGTGTCTTTTTGGTAAGCTCTAATCTTCCTTTAGCTTCTTTGTCCGTTGAGTTGGTTATTACCGTCAGAGTTGTTGCTGAGGTTTCTGTGCCAGGATATACGGTCACCGCAAGTTTTTCTGTCTTGCGCCGCCAGCAGAGCCACTATCCCGCTGCTGCCTCCTCTACTCTAAGTCATTCTACCATTCGGTTCAGCTATTCTTCCCTGTTGCAGTAGGTATCTCTGATCCAAAACTCTCTTCGCTAGCGTATAAGTATTCTATTATGGGTTGTTAAAGGTTTTGAAATTTTGGTACCGTAGGGTCTGTCCTAAGTGTTGCATGTCACTTTTAAGTTGTTGAGATTGCTGCGAAAGTGATCAGGGGCTGAGGTTTCGGTTGCTGCTGATTTTCGGGTTGGGAGAAAAGAGTTCAATTGACGCGTTTGGGTTATGGTTTCGACTTATCGAGGTAGGGGCCTTTTTCAGAAAACTATACTTTATAAATTAGAATTGTTATATATGGATACTGTTGTTAGAAATGTATCTTTAGTGATTGTACAAGTCTTATGTATTGTTGGTTGTCTTGGTTGGATATGAATGTTTGTTTGACTGGATTATTGTTGGTTTTGCTAAACGGACGGTTTTGAAGTTGTTTCTTTAAAGTTTTGAAAACGAGTTTGAATCTATTTTCTTGAAATATGAGAATGATATGAATTTTCGGAATTTGTTTGATTTTAAACTGTTTTGGTTTTGAACCTGTGGAAAGGATTGAAGAATGATCTGATTGGGACCCCCGAAAGGGGTGGCAAAGTCCAAGTTTTAGGGGAGATGCTGCCGAATTTTTATGAAATTTAAGATTCTGTTTTAAAATGTGATTTAGAAAAGGAATCAATTTGAGAGGTTCTATTTTTGGTCCTTGATTTATTAAGAAATAGGTGTTTCGAGATTATTTTGTTTAAGGAAAGTTTATGTTTTAGGATTGATTTAAATATGAAAGGACCTACATTTTTGAACTTTGATTAAAGGAGTACTCTTGAAGGAGTTATGTGGATTTTAAAAGAAATTAAACTTTGATTAATTAAGTTCGTTTTGCTTTTAAAGTATTCTTTAAATTTTGATTTAGCAAGATTAAACAATTTTAGGCCTTTGGGAAGGTTACCGATTTAAGAATGAAATGGAATTGGTTCGGAACTTAGTGTTTTAAACATGCTTTAGTTTTGGTTTTAAATCTCTATTTTAATTGTTTTCAATAATTTTGGTTTTAAAATTGGTTTCATTTTCACTATTATTTTACATGCTTTCGTTTTTGTTTTAAGTCTCTATTTCAATTGACTTCAAATTAAGTAACTATGATTTCGAGGATTTCTAAAGAATTTAAAAAATGAGGTAGGTTATTCTTTTCTAGAGTCTTGAGTCTTTGTCAAGATTGTTAATTAATAACTCTAATTTAAAATAGTTAAACAGATGATTTTAAAAGTAGAGGATATGAGTCTTTTCAAAGAGAATTTCCATTTGATATGATTTTTAAGAAAAAGTGGACTATGAACTTAGAATAATTTGAGACATGAGGATTTTAGAGTTAAAACTGAGATGAATTATTTTGGTTTTAAAGTAAAGAGATTTGAGAAAAAGTGACTTATGGCTTGAATGATTGATTTGATATGAATTGTTAATGAAGTGCGGAAATGATGATGAATAAATGAATATGTGACCTTTGCACTTCTTTTATCTGAGATACGAGTTTTCCAAAGTAAAGTACCGTGGCTTGCCACCACGTGTTCCAGGTTGAGACTTGATACTCTGTTGACCCTACAACGTAAATGTGACCGGGCACTAATAAATTTTCGGGAATGTTGACCCCCATTGAGCAATTATATATATATAAGCTAAGCATAGACTCTTGGGGATGCGCGTCGGGGGACAGTCCTGGGTTTAGCAGCCAGACTTGTTGGGTTGGCTTGATAACTGATAAACCACTATTTTATGGTTTATCTTGGGTTTTATTGAGTGGTTTCATCAAGTCATCACCCACTTATTCATACTAATTGCATGATTTTATATTTTCCTTCCTAGATTTATTCTATGGTTGAAAACTTGCTTCCTAGAGATCTTTAGTTAGTATATTTTAATTCTTCTTTATACCATTCGATGCCGTGATCCGTGTGTTAAGTGTTTTAGGCTTTATAGGGCAGGAATGGCTTAGAGAATGGAGAGCAAGCTTGCAAAAATGGAAGGATGATGAGCGGATAATTTATACGCTTTTTGGCATTGTTTTTAGTATGTTTTTAGTAGAATCTAGTTACTTTTAGGGATGTTTTCATTAGTTTTTATGTTAAATTCACATTTCTGGACTTTACTATGAGTTTGTGTGTTTTTCTTTGGTTTCAGGATTTTCTGGCTGAAATTGAGGGACTTGAGCAAAAATTAGATTCAGAGGTAGAAGAAGGACTGCTGATGCTGTTGGATTCTGACCTCCCTGCACTTAAAGTAGATTTTCTGGAGCTACAGAACTCAAAATGGCGCACTTCCAACTGCGTTGGAACGTAGACATCCAGGGCTTTCCAGCAATATATAATAGTCCATACTTTGGCCGAGTTTAGATGACGCAAAATGGCATTGAACGCCAGTTCTACGCTGCAGTCTGAAGTTAAACGCCAGAAACACGTCACAAACCAGAGTTGAACGCCAGAAACATGTTACAAACTGGCGTTCAACTCCAAGAATGACCTCTCCACGTGTAAACTTCAAGCTCAGCCCAAGCACACACCAAGTGGGCCCCGGAAGTGGATTTATGCATCAATTACTTACTTCTGTAAACCCTAGTAACTAGTTTAGTATAAATAGTACTTTTTACTATTGTATTAGACATCTTCGGATCATCTTATGATTTTTAGTTCATATTTGGATCATATTGATCACGTTTGGGGGCTGGCCATTCGGCCATGCCTGGACCATCATCACTTATGTATTTTCAACAGCAGAGTTTCTGCACTCCATAGATTAAGGTGTGGAGCTCTGCTGTTCCTCACGAATTAATGCAAAGTACTACTGTTTTTCTATTCAATTCAACTTATTTCTCTTCTAAGATATTCATTCGCACTTCAATATGAATGTGATGAACGTGACAATCATCATCATTCCCCTACGAACGCGTGCCTGACAACCACTTCCGTTCCACCTTAGATTGAATGAATATCTCTTGGATCTCTTAATCAGAATCTTCGTGGTATAAGCTAGATTGATGGCAACATTCATGAGAATCCGGAAAGTCTAAACCTTGTCTGTGGTATTTCGAGTAGGATTCAAGGATTGAATAACTGTGACGAACTTCAAACTCGCGAGTGCTAGGCGTAGTGACAAACGCAAAAGGATAGTAAATCCTATTCCAATATGATCAAGAATCTCCAGACGATTAGCCATGCAGTGACAGCGCATCGGACCATTTTCACAAAGAGGATGGGATGTAGCCATTGACAATGGTGATGCCCTTACATAAAGCCAGGCATGGAAAGGAGTAGGACTGATTGGATGAAGACAGCAGGAAAGCAGAGGTTTAGAGGAACGAAAGCATCTCTATACGCTTATCTGAAATTCTCACCAATGATTTACATAAGTATTTCTATCTTTATTTTCTGTTTATTTATTACTATTATTCGAAAATACTATAACCATTTGATATCCGCCTGACTGATATTTACAAGGTGACCATAGCTTGCTTCATACCAACAATCTCCGTGGGATCGACCCTTACTCACGTAAGGTTTTATTACTTGGACGACCTAGTGCACTTGCTGGTTAGTTGTGCGAAGTTGTGAAGTTATGTTTGGACCATGGTATTGTGCACCAGTTTGTTGGCGCCATTGCCAGGGAGAAAACGAACAACAAATTTTACAACCTGAGTAACAATTTCGCATACCAAGTTTTTGGCGCCGTTGCCGGGGATTGTTCGAGTTTGGACAACTGACGGTTCATCGTGTTGCTCAGATTGGGTAATTTTCTTCTTATTTTATTTTCAAAAAGTTTTCAAAAAAAAATTTTCAAAAATCTTTCAAAATTTTTTCCTCTGTTTTCGAAAATTATTCTAAATTTTTAAGAATGAATTCTAGTGTTTCATGAAGCATGTTGAAGCCTGGCTGGCTATAAAACCAGGTCTAATTCTTTTGGATAGAGGCTTCCAACCATCAGCATAAAGGCAAGTTAATTGGAATATCAGCTATTGCATGACTGATTTGTATCTTCTAAAGCTTGGCTGGCTATTAAGCCCTGTCTAACCCTCAGATTAGAGCTTTAGACTAAGAGTACAAGATTCCTGGAATTCATATTAAAAATTTTGGAATCCTTATTTTTCTTTTTCACATTAATTTTCGAAAAATCCAAAAAAAAAAATCATAAAATCATAAAAATAAAAAATATTTTGTGTTGTTTGTTTGAGTCTTGAGTCAATTTTTAAGTTTGGTGTCAATTGCATTTTTTCTAAAAATTTTTATGCATTTTTCGAAAATTCATGCATTCATAGTGTTCTTGCATGATCTTCAAGTTGTTCTTGGCCAGTCTTCTTGTTTGATCTTCATATTTTCTTGTTTTGTGTCTTTTCTTATTTTTCATATGCATTCTTGCATTCATAGTGTCTATACATGAAAAATTTCTAAGTTTGGTGTCTTGCATGTTTTTTTTTTCTTGAAAACTTTTCAAAAATAAGTTCTTGATGTTCATCTTGACATTCAAAGTGTTCTTGGTGTTCATCTTGATATTCATAGTGTTCTTGCATGCATTGTGTGTTTTGATTCATAATTTTTATGTTATGAGTCTTTTTCATGTTTTTCTCTCTCATCATTAAAAATTCAAAAATAAAAAAAAATATCTTTCCTTTTTTTTCTCTCATAAACTTTCGAAAATTTGGATTGACTTTTTCAAAAATTTTTAAAATCTAGTTGTTTCTTATGAGTCAAATCAAATTTTTAATTTGAAAATCTTATCCTTTTCAAAATCTTTTTCAAAAATCAAATCTTTTTCATTTTTCTAATTTTATTTTCGAAAATTTTAAAAATATTTTCCAAAAATCTTTTTCTTAATTTTATATCATATTTTCAAAAATATCATCAACAATTAATGTTTTGATTCAAAAATTTCAAGTTTGTTACTTACTTGTTAAGAAAGATTCAAACTTTAAGTTCTAGAATCATATCTTGTGATTTTTTGTAAATCAAGTCATTAATTGTGATTTTAAAAATCAAATCTTTTTCAAAACTAATTTCAATCATATCTTTTCAAAAATATCTTTTTATCCTATCTTTTTCAAATATCTTTTCTAACTTCTTATCTTCTTATCTTTTCAAAATTGAATTTCAAATCTTTTTCAACTAACTAATTGACTTTTTGTTTGTTTCTTATCTTTTTCAAAACTTCCTAACTAACTATCTCTCTCTAATTTTCGAAAATACCTCCCTCTTTTTCAAAAAAAATTCTTTTTAATTTTAATTTTAATTTTATCTTAATTTTCGAAAATCATTAACTCTTTTTCAAAATTAATTTTCGAATTTTCTCTCCCTCATCTTCTTCTATTTATTTAATTACTTACTAACACATCTCCTCATCTCAAATTACCGCTCCTATCCTCACCCTTGTGTTTGGATTATCCATTCTTCTTCACTCTTATTCCCTTTCTTCTTCTACTAATAACAAGGGAACCTCTATACTGTGGTAAAAAGGATCCCTATTATTATTTTTCTGTTCCCTTCTTTTTCATATGAGCAGGAGCAAGGACAATAACATTCTTGTTGAAGCAGACCCTGAACCTGAAAGGACTCTGAAGAGGAAAGTAAGAGAAGCTAAAATACAACAATCTAGAGATAACCTTACAGAAATTTTCGAACAAGAAGAAGAGATGGCAGTCGAAAATAATAATAATGCAAGGAGGATGCTTGGTGACTTCACTACACCTAATTCCAATTTACATGGAAGAAGCATCTGAATTCCTACAATTGGAGCAAACAATTTTGAGCTTAAACCTCAATTAGTTTCTCTAATGCAACAAAACTGCAAGTTTCATGGACTTCCATCTGAAGATCCTTTTCAGTTCTTAACTGAATTCTTGCAGATATGTGATACTGTTAAGACTAATGGAGTAGATCCTGAAGTCTACAGGCTCATGCTTTTCCCTTTTGCTGTAAGAGACAGAGCTAGAGTGTGGTTGGACTCTCAACCCAAAGATAGCCTGAACTCTTGGGATAAGCTGGTCAAGGCTTTCTTAGCCAAGTTCTTTCCTCCTCAAAAGCTGAGTAAGCTTAGAGTGGATGTTCAAACCTTCAGAAAGAAAGAAGGTGAATCCCTCTATGAAGCTTGGGAGAGATACAAGGAACTGACCAAAAAGTGTCCTTCTGACATGCTTTCAGAATGGACCATCCTGGATATATTCTATGATGGTCTGTCTGAATTAGCTAAAATGTCATTGGATACTTCTGCAGGTGGATCCATTCACCTAAAGAAAACGCCTGCAGAAGCTCAAGAACTCATTGACATGGTTGCTAATAATCAGTTCATGTACACTTCTGAGAGGAATCCTGTGAGTAATGGGACGCCTCAGAAGAAGGGAATTCTTGAAATTGATACTCTGAATGCCTTTTTGTTTCAAAACAAAATATTAACTTAGCAAGTCAATATGATTTCTCAGAGTCTGAATGGAATGCAAGCTGCATCCAACAGTACTCAAGAGGCATCTTCTGAAGAAGAAGCTTATGATCCTGAGAATCCTACAATAGCAGAGGTGAATTACATGGGTGAACCATATGGAAACACCTATAATCCCTCATGGAGAAATCACCCAAATCTCTCATGGAAGGATCAACAAAAGCCTCAACAAGGCTTTAATAATGGTGGAAGAAACAGGTTTAGCAATAGCAAGCCTTTTCCATCATCCACTTAGCAACAGACAGAGAACTCTGAACAAAATACCTCTAATTTAGCAAACTTAGTCTCTGATCTATCTAAGGCCACTGTGAGTTTCATGAATGAAACAAGGTCCTCCATTAGAAATTTGGAAGCACAAGTGGGCCAGCTGAGTAAAAGAATCACTGAAATCCCTCCTAGTACTCTCCCAAGCAATACAGAAAAAAATCCAAAAGGAGAGTGCAAGGCCATTGATATCACCATCATGGCCGAATCCAAGGAGGAAGGGAAGGACGTGAATCCCAAGGAGGAAGACCTCCTGGGACGTCCAGTGATCAATAAGGAGTTTCCCTCTGAGGAACCAAAGGAATCTGAGGCTCATTTAGAGACTATTGAGATTCCATTAAACCTCCTTACGCCCTTCATGAGCTCTGATGAGTATTCTTCTTCTGAAGAGAATGAGGATGTTACTGAAGAGCAAGTTGCCAAGTTCCTTGGTGCAATCATGAAGCTGAATGCCAATTTATTTGGTAATGAGACTTGGGGAGATGAACCTCCCCTGTTCACCAATGAACTAAATGCATTGGATCAACTGAGATTGCCTCAGAAGAAGCAGGATCCTGGAAAGTTCCTAATACCTTGCACCATAGGCACCATGACCTTTGCGAAGGCTCTATGTGACCTTGGGTCAGGAATAAACCTCATGCCACTCTCTGTAATGGAGAAATTGGGAATCTTTGAGGTACAAGCTGCTAAAATCTCATTAGAGATGGCAGACAACTCAAGAAAACAGGCTTATGGACAAGTAGAGGATATATTAGTAAAGGTTGAAGACCTTTACATCCCTGCTGATTTCATAATCCTAGATACTGGGAAGGATGAGGATGAATCCATCATCCTTGGAAGACCCTTCCTAGCCACAGCAAGAGCTGTTATTGATGTTGACAGAGGTGAACTAGTCCTTCCATTGAATGAGGACTCCCTTGTGTTTAAAACTCAAGGACATCCTTCTGTAAACATGGAAAAGAGGCACAGTAAGCTTCTCTCAGTACAGAGTCAACTAAAGCCCCCACAGTCAAACTCTAAGTTTGGTGTTGGGAGGCCTCAGCCAAACTCTAAGTTTGGTGTTGAACTCCCATATTCAAACTCTAAGTTTGGTGTTGGGAGTCTATAGAATTGACCTGATCACCTGTGTGGCTCCATGAGAGCCCACTGTCAAGCTATTGACATTAAAGAAGTGCTTGTTGGGAGGCAACCCAATTCTTATTTATCTAATTTTTATTGTTCGTTCATGTTTTATTAGGTTCATGATCATGTGGAGTCACAAAATAAATAGAAAAATCAAAAACAGAATCAAAAATAGCAGAAGAAAAATCACACCCTGGAGGAAGGGCTTACTTGCGTTTAAACGCCAGTAAGGAGCATCTGGCTGGCGTTCAACGCCAGAACAGAGCATGGATCTGGCGTTGAACGCCCAAAACAAGCAGCATCCTGGCGTTCAGACGCCAGGAATGCACACTGAGGAAAGCTGGCGCTGAACGCCAGAAACAAGCATAGAACTGGCGTTCAACGCCAGAAACATGCTGCATCTGGGCGCTGAACGCCCAGAACAAGCATCAATTTGGCGTTTAAACGCCATAATTTCATGCAAAGGCATTTTACATGTCTAATTGGTGTAGGGATGTAAATCCTTGACACCTCAGGATCTGTGGATCCCACAGGATCCCCACATACCTCTACTTACCTTACCTCCTCATAATCCTATATCACCCTCTCTCTCTCCATTCACAGTCATCCCTTCTGTTTTCCATTCACCATTCACATCTATTACTCCCCTAAAACTATCATACAACCCACCTACACCCACCCACTCAAATTCAAACTATCAACTCACCTCCATCTCTTCTTCTTCTTCTTCTATTCTTTCTTCTTTTGCTCGAGGGCGAGCAACATTCTAAGTTTGGTGTGTGGTAAAAGCATAAGTTTTTTGTTTTTCCATTACCATTGATGGCACCTAAGACCAGAGAAAACTCTAGAAAAGGGAAAGGGAAGACAAAAGCTTTCACCTCCGAGTCATGGGAGATGGAAAGATTTATCTCAAGGATCTATAGCTCAGTGGTAGAACATTTGACTGCAAATCAAGAAATCCCTGAGATACCTCAGGGGATACATTTTCCTCCACACAATTATTGGGAGCAACAAAGGGTGGAACATCAAGAGCACTCCATCACCCTCCATGAAATTAGAAAAGATCAAAGAGCAATGAGGGAGGAGCAACAAAGACAAGGAAGAGACATAGAAGAGCTCAAGGACATCATTGGTTCCTCAAGAAGGAAACGCCCCCATCACTAAGGTGGACTCATTCCTTGTTCTTAAATTTTCTGTTTTTCATTTTCTTATGTTAAATATTTATCTATGTTTGTGTCTTTATTACATGATCATTAGTGTCTAAGTGTCTATGCCTTAAAGTAGTGAATATGAATCCATCACCTCTCTTAAATGAAAAATGTTTTTAATTCAAAAGAACAAGAAGTACATGAGTTTCGAATTTATCCTTGAACTTAGTTTAATTATTTTGATGTAGAGACAATACTTTTTATTTTCTGAATGAATGCTTGAACAGTGCATATGTCTTTTGAAGTTGTTGTTTATGAATGTTAAATATGTTGGCTCTTGAAAGAATGATGACAAGGAGATATGTTATTTGATAATCTAAAAAATCATAAAAATGATTCTTGAAGCAAGAAAAAGCAGTGAATACAAAGCTTGCAGAAAAAAAATGGTGAAAAAAAAAAAGAAAAAGAAAAAGCAAGCA
Source organism: Arachis hypogaea (assembly GCF_003086295.3). NCBI lineage: Eukaryota > Viridiplantae > Streptophyta > Magnoliopsida > Fabales > Fabaceae > Arachis > Arachis hypogaea. The sequence continues at coordinate 34,934,805 of NC_092052.1, read as the reverse complement.
GAAAAAGCCAAAAGCTCTTAAAACCAAAAGGCAAGAGCAAAAAGCCAATAACCCTTAAAACCAAAAGGCAAGGGTAAATAAAAAGGACCCCAAGGCTTTGAGCATCAGTGGATAGGAGGGCCTAAAGGAATAAAATCCTGGCCTAAGCGGCTAAACCAAGCTGTCCCTAACCATGTGCTTGTGGCGTGAAGGTGTCAAGTGAAAACTTGAGACTGAGCGGTTAAAGTCAAGGTCCAAAGTAAAAGAAGAGTGTGCTTAAGAACCCTGGACACCTCTAATTAGGGACTTTAGCAAAGCTGAGTCACAATCTGAAAAGGTTCACCCAATTATGTGTCTGTGGCATTTATGTATCCGGTGGTAATACTGGAAAACAAAGTGCTTAGGGCCACGGCCAAGACTCAAAAAGTAACTGTGTTCAAGAATCAACATACTGAATTAGGAGAATCAATAACACCATCTGAACTCTGAGTTCCTATAGATGCCAATCATTCTGAACCTCAATAGATAAAGTGAGATGCCAAAACTATTCAAGAGGCAAAAAGCTACAAGTACCGCTCATCTGATTGGAGCTATGTTTCATTGATAGTTTGGAATTTATAGTATATTCTCTTCTTTTTATCCTATTTAATTTTCAATTGCTTGGGGACAAGCAACAATTTAAGTTTGGTGTTGTGATGAGCGGATAATTTATACGCTTTTTGGCATTATTTTTAGTATGTTTTTAGTAGAATCTAGTTACTTTTAGGGATGTTTTCATTAGTTTTTATGTTAAATTCACATTTCTGGACTTTACTATGAGTTTGTGTGTTTTTCTGTGATTTCAAGATTTTCTAGCTGAAATTGAGGGACTTGAGCAAAAATCATATTCAGATGTAGAAGAAGGACTGCTGATGCTGTTGGATTCTGACCTCCCTGCACTCAAAGTGAATTTTCTGGAGCTACAGAACTCAAATTGGCGTGCTTCTAATTGCGTTGGAAAGTAGACATCCAGGGCTTTTCAGCAATATATAATAGTCCATACTTTGGCAGAGTTTAGATGACGCAAAAGGGCGTTGAACGCCAGTTCTATGCTGCAGTCTGTAGTTAAACGCCAGAAACACGTCACAAACCAGAGTTGAACGCCAGAAACACGTTACAAATTGGCGTTCAACTCCAAGAATGACCTCTCCACGTGTAAACTTCAAGCTCAGCCCAAGCACACACCAAGTGGGTCCCGGAAGTGGATTTATGCATCAATTACTTACTTCTGTAAACCCTAGTAACTAGTTTAGTATAAATAGGACTTTTTACTATTGTATTAGACATCTTTGGATCATCTTATGATTTTTAGTTCATCTTTGGATCATATTGATCACGTTTGGGGGCTGGCCATTCGGCCATGCCTGGACCATCATCACTTATGTATTTTCAACAGTAGAGTTTCTGCACTCCATAGATTAAGGTGTGGAGCTCTGATGTTCCTCACGAATTAATGCAAAGTACTACTGTTTTTCTATTCAATTCAACTTATTTCTCTTCTAAGATATTCATTCGCACTTCAATATGAATGTGATGAACGTGACAATCATCATCATTCCCCTACGAATGCGTGCCTGACAATCACTTCCGTTCCACCTTAGATTGAATGAATATCTCTTGGATCTCTTAATCAGAATCTTCGTGGTATAAGCTAGATTGATGGCAGCATTCATGAGAATCCGGAAAGTCTAAACCTTGTATGTGGTATTCCGAGTAGGATTCAGGGATTGAATGACTATGACGAACTTCAAACTCACGAGTGCTGGGCGTAGTGACAAACGCAAAAGGATAGTAAATCATATTCCAGTATGATCGAGAACCTCCAGACGATTAGCCATGCAGTGACAGTGCATCGGACCATTTTCACAGAGAGGATGGGATGTAGCCATTGACAACGGTGATGCCCTTACATAAAGCCAGCCATGGAAAGGAGTAGGACTGATTGGATGAAGACAGCAGGAAAGCAGAGGTTCAGAGGAACGAAAGCATCTCTATATGCTTATCTGAAATTCTCACCAATGATTTAAATAAGTATTTCTATCTTTATTTTCTGTTTATTTATTATTATTATTCGAAAATACTATAACCATTTGATATCCGCCTGACTGAGATTTACAAGGTGACCATAGCTTGCTTCATACCAACAATCTCCGTGGGATCGACCCTTACTCACATAAGGTTTTATTACTTGGACGACTCAGTGCACTTGCTGGTTAGTTGTGCGAAGTTGTGAAGTTATGTTTGGACCATGGTATTGTGCACCAGTTTGTTGGCGCCATTGCCAGGGAGAAAATGAACAACAAATTTTACAACCTAAGTAACAATTTCGCATACCAAAGGAACACAAGGAACTAAGGAGATGACCAGCGAACACTGACACGCGCATGGCTCACGCGAGCGCGCAGAATGGAGAAAATTGCAGCGACGCGTGCGCGTGCCTGACGCGTACGCGTGACAAAGAAAATTGCTGAATGACGCGCACGAGTAGATGACGCGTACGCGTGACCTGCGCGATCTGCAGAATTAACAGAAAATGCTGGGGGCGATTTCGGGCCGCATTTTGACCCAGTTTTTTGGCCCAGAAACACAGAATAAAGCCAGGGAACATGCAGAGACTCAACACACCTTTTTACACAACTTTACACACATTGATACATTCTCATTAGGATTGTTTTTAGGTTTTTAGATCTGAATTTAGAGAGGATTACTCTTCCTCTCTGTTCTCTTTACATTCCCAGTTTATTGCTTTTGCTTTTGGATATTGAAGAGTCATTACCTCCATTGAAGATACTACTCTAGTTTGTTTCCTTACTTACTCTTTTATTTATTCCAAATTCTTAATTCTTGTTTAAAGTAGTAAGTGGATTATTTTCATGAATTGTTAATGCAAAGGATTACTTTTATTTTTAATTAATTTTGAATCCCTATTTTATTTAAATTATCATGTCTTCTTCTTATATTTTTATGAGCGTTATATTCATGTCAATGGAGTAGACTCCATACTTGACATGGGGGTTGATTAAAAGGAGACACTTGAGTTGGAAGGCTTAAGTGCTGATTAAACTGGAAGTTGTTGGCTAGTTCTGTATTTACTAACACTAGACCTTCCCAAGGGAGAGGACTAGGATTTGCGAATAAGAGTTAGCTCAATCACTTGACTTTCTTTTATTTAGTAAGGGTTAACTAAGTGAAAACAACAACCTTTTTGATACTACACTTAAGAGACCCCAACAAGGATAGAACTTCCAATTAATTATTCCCCCAGTCAAGGCTTTTTATCTAGAATATTAATAATAATTTTTAGTTTTTATTGCTTTAATTTACAATTATTTAATTACTCGTTATCCAAACTCAAACTCTCTTGGAAATTCCTTATTAATAAAATAGCACCCTTTCTTGCAACTCGTTGGGAGACGACCTGGGACTCATACTCCCAGTATTTTTATTCTAAATTTTTGTGACACCTTTCTAAATTGGTGAGGCAGACTTTAGCTGGTTAAGAGCTATACTCGCAACGTTGTTATTACATTACAATCTCGTAATTAGTCTAACTTCTGCCACGCACCAGCTTTTGGCGCCGTTACCGGGGAGTTGCAATTGTGTGCTAAGTTATTAATTAGTGTACATATTTTTATTTTTTTATTTTTTTATTTGTATATTTTATTTTTATTTTTACCATGAACTATATGTTTCTTTCATTGAATGACGCGTTCACTTTCTGATCCGAGCTTAGCCACATTTGAGCCTGAAATTGAAATAACTATTTCACGTATTAGGTGAGCTCGATGTCGGTTAGCCTCTGAGGGCGGTGAAGTGATTGTTATCGATTCACCAGTCTCATCTGAGGGCAAATCTGAACCACCATCTGAGAGCAAAACAAGCTCCTTTACTACTGATTCAGTTAATTTACGTGCAGATAGAATGGCAGAACCTAGGAGGATTACTCTCCAGGAAGATGGAGCCCCAGATTTTACAATGCAGCCGTATCAAGTGCATCATCCAACTCTGGCTGCAAATTTTGAACTAAAGACTGCACTAATCAACTTAATGCCCAAGTTTCATGGCTTACCTGCTCAGGAGCCCATCAAGCACCTCAGGAATTTTCAGATAGCCTGTTCTACTGTTAGGCGTCAGGGTGCGAATGAAACTTCTATTCTGTTAACTGCCTTCCCGTTTTCTCTTGAGGAAAAGGCGAGGGAGTGGTACTACCCCCAACCTGAAGCGACTGTTACTAACTGGGATACGCTTAGAAGAGAATTTTTGGAAAAATACTTTCCAGCTGAAGTTACGACAGACTAAGGAAAGAGATCTCATGCATTGTTCAAGGTGAATCAGAAACTCTCTATGAGTACTGGAAGCATTTTAAGAACCTTCTAGACGCATGCCCCCATCACATGATTGACAGGCTAGTGTTGATCAGCTATTTCACTCAATGCATGAAGCCTCAGGATAAAACTACACTAGATGGTGCTAGTAATGGTTCTCTGAAAAAGTACAAGACCACAGATGAAGCATGGCAACAAATCAGCGACTTAGCTGAGTCCACCAGGAATCACAGGCACAGGAATAACCACTCGAAAGTTGTTGCAGAAATTTCCTCTAGTACTAAGACAACTGCTCTTACACAGAGTATATGTGAAATGACCAACCTACTGAAGCAATTAAAGTTGAACCAACAACAACAAGCTCAGCCTTCCCCACCACAACAAAGCCAACAGTTGTTCCCTAACGAGTATGCGGAATATGTGCTGATTATAGTCATTATACTGATGAATGCCCGCAGCTCCAACAAGAAGACAATATTGTGGCAGCTACTCATAACTTTTATGACCGCCCGAATCAAGGATACAATCAACATGGCGGCAACTACAACCAAGGTGGGAACTATAACCAAGGATGGCAGGACAACTCCAACCAAGGTTGGAGGGATAATTCCAACCATGGCTGGAGGGACAACTATAACAGAGGAGACAGAGACAACAATGGAAATCAGAGGTAGAATAACAACAACAGACAGCAGAATCAAAACCAACCTTACAGAGCTCCTCACCTAAGGCAATCACAAGGACCCCAGCACAACCAACAACAGGTCCCTCAGATCACTTATCCCACTTCCTCATCAAATGACGAGATGCTTCGTTCTCTTGCACAAGGACAACAAGACATGCAGACTACACTGAACTCTACTATAAATGGTCTGAATGCCACTTTACAAGCTCTCGCCGCCCGGATAGATTCATTACCTACTTCCACTAACCAACCTTTAAACTCCAGTGGAATTCCTTCTCAACCCTTACCCAAGCTCCCGGTGACATCAATGCTATCACTTTGAGGTCTGGAACCACATTGCAGGAGAGGAACCAAGAAGAGCCAAGCCCACAGGTACACGCCCCAGCTGAAGATGTAATAGAAGTGGAAGATGCTGAAGAGGAAGAGGAAGTGCAAGACATTGTTGAGGAAGAAGTAGCACAGCAAAGGAATGAAGCACCAAAAGATGCAGAAGCTGCAAGTAGCGCCATTCCTATCCCATTTCCACATCTTGCAAGGAAGTCCAGAAAGCAGATGAAACTTGATCCCAAAATGGTAGAAATTTTCAAAAAGGTTGAGGTAACTGTTCCCCTTTTTGATGTTATTCAGCAAGTACCTAAATATGCAAAGTTTCTAAAGGATTTATGCATACACAAAGATAAAATTAATGAATTAAAAACTATCCCTTTAGGTAGTTCTATATCTGCTTTAATGGGAGGTATACCTGAAAAATGTAGTGATCCAGGTCCATGCATTGTAAACTGTACCATTATAGGTGTAATATTTTCTGATTGCATGTGTGACTTAGGAGCATGTGTTAGTATAATGCCATTGTCTATATATGATACTCTAAGGCTCCATCCCTTAAAAAGGTCGGCAGCTCATTTTGTGTTAGCAGATAAAAGCATTATTACAGTAGTTAGAATTGCTGAAGATGTATTAGTGAGTATTAAGGGGCTCACATTTCTCATTGACTTCTATATCCTGGAAATGCCTCCTAATGACTCAGGAAGACCATCATCAATCCTGCTTGGAAGACCATTCCTGAAGACTTCAAAGTTCAAGCTGGATGCATTCTCAGGAACTTACTACTTTGAGATAGATGGCAGAACAGTGAGTTTCAGTTTAAATAAAGCTATGAAGCACCCTCCGAAAGATCATTCTATCTTCCAGTGCGACATCATTGATGAAACTGTGGCTGAAGTTCACCAAGAAAAAATAGAAGAGAAACACATGGAGGAAGGTCCAAGTGTGGGGATACCCTCTAAACATGATGAAGACACCTTACCATTACCACTAGCCCCCGGATGATCCAAAACCTAGCCATGAGCAGAAATTGGAATTGAAGCCCCTTCCTCCACACCTCAAGTATGCTTACCTTAAGGATTATCAGAAGTTTCCAATCATCATTGCAAGGGAACTCACTTCTCAACAGGAGGAGCAACTGCTTAGTGTGCTGAAAAAGCACAAGAAAGCAATTGGGTGGAGCTTGGCGAATATAGCAGGCATCAGTCCTCAAATTTGTGAGCACAGAATATATTTAGAAGAGGAATCAAAACCTGTCCATCAACCCCAAAGTAGATTGAATCCCACCATCTTAGAAGTTGTCAAGAAAGAAGTAACTAGGCTACTTGAAGAAGATATCATTTACCCCATCTCAAATAGTGAATGGGTCAGTCCAGTACAAGTGGTGCCCAAGAAGTCTGGAGTCACAACAATAAAGAATGAGCATGGAGAGCTCCTGACAACTAGAGTGCAGAATTCATGGAGGGTTTGCATTGACTATAGGCGTCTCAACCAAGCTACTCGCAAGGATCATTACCCCTTGCCATTTATTGATCAGATGCTCGATCGCCTGTCAGGTAAATCCCATTATTGCTTTTTAGATGGTTATACAGGTTACTTTTAAATTCATATAGCTCCTGAAGATCAGGAGAATACCACTTTTACATGTCCCTTTGGAACGTATGCATACAAAAGGATGCCTTTTGGCTTATGTAATGCACCGGCTACTTTCCAAAGATGCATGATAAGTATCTTTTCAGATCTTATTGAGAACTGTATGGAAGTATTTATGGATGATTTTAGCATATATGGCGATTCATTTGACCTTTACTTGGATAGTTTAGCTAGAGTACTAGACAGGTGTGTTAGTTTAAACCTTGTATCAAATTTTGAAAAATGTCATTTTATGGTAAAACAAGGGATTGTTCTAGGACATGTTGTCTCCAAAACTGGTATTTCAGTAGATCCAGCAAAGGTAGATGTCATTTCTAGTTTACCTTACCCCTCCTCCGTGAGGAAAGTCCGTTCGTTCCTAGGCCATGCACACTGTCTATGTCCGTCAGAAGCAAGTCCCCATAACAGAAGAGGCCATTCAACGAGCTTTAGATCTTCCCCTTGCTCCAGAAGGATTGGACGCATTCCAAGAAGTCTCATTCAAATGCCATACATACCAATTTAACTGGGATGCAGTTCTCAGAGTTATAGCACAACCTGACAGCAGATGGATCTATGGATACCATCGATCTCGACCTAAGAGCATATTGGCTTCAGCACTCACATTGGAGGCTCGAGTATGGGCACAGATCATGTCTCATTACGTCTTTCCGAGCACTCACGAGTCCTCCTTTACTGCAGACATGGCTGTTCTACTCTGGTGTATCCTTACAGACCAGCACCCCAATTTACCAAGACACATTCGGCATGCTATGGGACACGTACAGATTGTGGGCAACCTACCTTTTCCCGCCTTGGTTTCAGATCTAGTCTCAGCAGCCGGAGTCTCCTACAGAGCTGGGAACACCAAAGTCATAATTCCACGAGATGATCAGTACGTCCCTAACGGGAAGTATATCAGACCTCCAGCAACCACTATCAACCAGAGCACAGAACCAACGAAAGATATCCCTTCTTTTACCACATCACAAGCACCTTCAACAAACCAACTGCTCTATCAGATACTTGAGAAATTGGACCGGCTTGACCGGAAAGGAAAGCAAAGGGAGCGTCATAACAAGCGCCGATTTACATACCTCAAGGAGCTGCTTGTTGGTCACCACCCACCTAAAGAAGACCCAGACACTCCGGACTCCACTTTATTTACCAGCACAGAGAGCCATGACGGTCCCGATTGTGGAGATGCTGCTACTAGCCCCCCCTTTGTTCCTGACTGATGGCACTGAGGACGGTGCCAAGCTTTAAGTGTAGGGAGGTCGGTCAGTACCTGACTTCCGGAAGTAATTTCTCTTTCTTAAACACCAATAGAATAGGATATTTAGTTAATTTTTCTTATGTTTAGGATAGGATAAATTGCATAATAATAGGTTATTTGCATGCATGTTCTAATTGGTTGAAAAATAATAAGTTTCTTTTTAAGATCCTATTTTTTTTAAAATTTCACTAATTTAAATCAAAACTCTTATGCTAAACTTGTTTGGAAGTTGTAATTGGAACATAGTTAAAAGCTAGAACACACAACTTGTGAGACTTGAGCTTAATGACATGGTTACAATATTTAACCGTAAAATTTTATTCTTGTGTGTTTGCTTCTCTATGATTGTAATCTATATTTTGTTACATCCTATATGTCCAGTATTTAATGTATTATATGCATGCATATGATTGAGGCCATTATTTTATTAACTCACTTACCCCAAATAGCCTACCCTTCCATTTACCTTTGTTAGCCACTTTGAGCCTTTTAATCCCAATTGTTCTATATTTTACCACATTACTAGCCTTAAGAAGAAAAACAAGTAATACTGTATCAATTAAGTATGGGAAACTGTGGGAACATTGGTTAATAAGGGAATGTGTTATGATAAAATGTTGGGAATTTGGGCACCTACTCATGTGAAATTAGAAAAATTATAAATTCATGTGCATTGATAAGCTATGTTTACTGTTACTTTTACGTTAATTAAAAAAAATTCAAATAAATAAGTAATTAGATAAATGAATAAGGGGACAAAATTTCTCCAATGCTAAGTTAAGTTCAATAAAAATCAATGCATATGTGATACAAGTTAAGAGAAAAGTTGATGCATGAGTATGTAAAACAAAAGTGGGAAAATTTTGGGTAGCTAAGGATGATTTAAGAAGAAAATAGAGTATGTATGTTAGGTGATAGCTTAGGATAATCAAGGATTCAATTTATAGCTTACTTAGCCATATATATACCGTCACCTTTACCTTGGCCCCATTACAACCTTGAAAAGACCTCATGTTATTTGCATTGGTACAGTAAATACTTGTTGATTGGTTAGATGAAGAACAAAGTTTAGAAAGCATGATTAGAGAAGAGTAGAGTGATTACCCTATACACTAGAGAGACTAGAGTGCACATACACCATCAGTTAGGGTTCAAATGCTTAATTCTATGTCCCCTGCTTTCATGAGCTGTCTTCCTACAAGTTTACTCATTTTTACTATACAATTTAAATTAGTGGAATTCGATTTATTTTTGTCTTAAAAGAACTTATTTATTTTTAACTAAGTAGACAAAATCATTTTATCATATAGTTGCATTCATATACATAGGTTGCATTGCATGAGTCTTACTTTTCCCTACTTATTTGTTTTATCTCCTTAAGCTGAGCATGAAGACATGCTAATGTTTAAGTGTAGGGAGGTTGATAAACCACTATTTTATGGTTTATCTTGTGTTTTATTGAGTGGTTTCATCAAGTCATCACCCACTTATTCATACTAATTGCATGATTTTATATTTTCCTTCCTAGTTTTATTCTATGGTTGAAAACTTGCTTCCTAGAGATCTTTAGTTAGTATATTTTAATTCTCCTTTATACCATTCGATGCCGTGATCCGTGTGTTAAGTGTTTCAGGATTTATAGGGCAGGAATGGCTTAGAGAATGGAGAGGAAGCTTGCAAAAATGGAAGGAACACAAGAAACTAAGGAGATGACCAGCGAACACCGACGAGCGCGCATGGCTCACGCAAGCGCGCGGAATAGAAAAAATTGCAGCGACGCGTGCGCGTGCCTGATGCGTGCGCATGCCTGACGGCTACGCGTGGATTGGAGTCTGCACAAATGACGCAAACGCGTGGACGACGCGTACGCGTGACCTGCGCGATCTGCAGAATTAACAAAAAACGCTAGGGGCGATTTCGGGCCGCGTTTTGACCCAATTTTCGGCCCAGAAATATAGAATAAGGCCAGGGAACATGCAGAGACTCAACACACCTTTTTACACAACTTTAGACACATTGATACATTCTCATTAGGATAGTTTTTAGGTTTTTAGATCTGAATTTAGAGAGGATTACTCTTCCTCTAGGTTCTCTTTACATTTCCAGTTTATTGCTTTTGCTTTTGGATATTGAAGAGTCATTACCTCCATTGAAGATACTACTCTAGTTTGTTTCCTTACTTACTCTTTTATTTATTCCATATTCTTAATTCTTGTTTAAAGTAGTAAGTGGATTATTTTCATGAATTGTTAATGCAAAGGATTACTTTTATTTTTAATTAATTTTGAATCCCTATTTTATTTAAATTATCATGTCTTCTTCTTATATTTTTATGAGCATTATATTCATGTCAATGGAGTAGACTCCATACTTGACATGGGGGTTGATTAAAAGGAGACACTTGAGTTGGAAGGCTTAAGTGCTGATTAAACTGGAAGTTGTTGGCTAGTTCTGTATTTACTAACGCTAGACCTTTTCAAGGGAGAGGACTAGGATTTGCGAATAAGAGTTAGCTCAATCACTTGACTTTCCTTTATTTAGTAAGGGTTAACTAAGTGAAAACAACAACCTTTTTGATACTACACTTAAGAGACCCCAACAAGGATAGAACTTCCAATTAATTATTCCCCCGGTCAAGACTTTTTATCTAGAATATTAATAATCATTCTTAGTTTTTATTGCTTTAATTTACAATTATTTAATTACTCGTTATCCAAACTCAAACTCTCTTGAAAATTCCTGATTAATAAAATAGCACCCTTTCTTGCAACTCGTTGGGAGACGACCTGGGACTTATACTCCCAGTATTTTTATTCTAAATTTTTTTGACACCTTTCTAAATTGGTGAGGCGGACTTTAGCTGGTTAAGAGCTATACTCGCAATGTTGTTATTACATTACAATCTCTTAATTGGTCTAACTTCTGCCACGCACCAATAACCGACAGATGAGACTCATCAGCTATAGGGCATGATTCATCATTTACATCTATTGTACTTGGTTTGCCTATGTGAATAATTATGTTTAATTGCTAATTGCTCTACTTGATGTAACTACTTAAGTGTGCTTGGACATTCTTACTTGTGTTTGTGATTGAAAATTAGTTGGATTGACTGTTGTTTGAATTATTTGGGCCTAGGGCTGTGGTTGGTTATGAGATGGGTAGAAGGCTATGTTTGGTTTGTGTTTCTGGTTTAGAAAAGTATGAAAAACTAAACTGGTTCAGCATAGACTTAATGAACCTATACTTGGAACAGGTTGGTCATTCATGCTATTAGGAAAAACCTTTTGAAAGGCTTTTGAATTTTGAAGAAATAAATAGTTACCTCTTTCAGAAAAGATTTCAGAGCTTTAATGGTAAATTTTTGGGTTTTAAAAGGTTGCATGAGACGGTTATTAATCACTATGCTTTAAAAAGAGTTTTATCTTCACGTATCCTATTATAGTAATTCTCTAACCTCATAGTGAGAACCTGCGAGGACGATGTTCTCACTCCCCTACAGGTCCTTTCTCTTTCAGGTTATGGGTGACGAAGTTTGGAAGAGCTTATTTACTTTTTTCTCCTTTTCTGTTTTAATGATATTGTGTTGTATTAGTTACTTTTTTCCTTGCCTTTATCTTTACAAGTTTTTATAAGAGGGATAGGATTCTGATTATGTAATGCTTGTAAAATTAATAAGATGTATATAGATATGTATCCTCTGTAAGTATTGAGTTTTGTATGAATGTATGTTATCTATTAAAAAGTCTTTCGAGCAGTAATACGATTTAAGTTTTAAACAGGCTCATATTTTAGTATTAAATATTATAAGAGTCGTCGTAATACTCGAATTATAAGAGTGGCGCAGCCGGAAGCATGACTTTCTGATAGTTAGGGTGTTACAGATATGATTTATGTTTATATTGGACTAACCACCAAAAAGCTCCCGAAAATATTTTGACGCTGACATAAATAACCTCCACTTTTGTTAACAACAAAAATACCCTTAATAGTATTAAACGTGCCAAAAGTATCCATCCGTAAAGAGAGACGTATTCTATTAACAGAATTGGCTAAGGTGGCAAACGAAAATGCCAATGTGGCATCCATTTTATGAAACTCCTGTTAAGAAACCCTACTAATTCTCAATTTCTCTAATTTTTCTAATTTGAAATCCTAAATTATAATAATGAACGAAGCCATCATCCTTGTCTTCTCCGGTTCAACCCATTTTCCAACTGTCTGTGCCGTCATTCTTCTTCTCCATGAACTTGAAGCCATGATTTCACCCAGTTTTCCAAAGCTTTGTCGTTGTCATCGTGTTCGCCTTTCAATTCCAGCCATGGTGGTTTTTTTATTCTTCCGACTGTCACATTCCAAATCTATCGTGCTCGCATTCTAGTTTCGGTAGTCTTTTTCTTTTTATTTTTATTGTGTTTTTATCTTTTTATTGATGGTTATTGTGAGGGTTTCTATGTTGTGGTTGTTATGTAGTAGTTTCTAATTTTTGGTAGCCGTGGCAGCGACGGTGACTTTGATGCAGGGAGGAGAAGAGAAAGATAGTGACACCAAGAGAAGGAGAGAACGATAACACGGATTAGAGAGGAGGAGAAGAAGATGATAATGGTGTTGGAAAGAGAAGAAGACGAAGTTCTTGCAGCAATGGTGACTACAGTGGTGGAGGATTAGAGGTTGAGAAAAAAGTAATTTTTAGGAATTAGGATTTTTTACTAGGATTCAATTAGGATTACGATTTATAATTGAGTTTTGTTTGCCACGTTAACTAATTCTGTTAACAGAACATGTCTCTCTTTATAGATAGGTATTTTTGGGACGTTTTTAATATTATTAAGCGTATTTTTCGTGTTAACAAAAATAAAAATTATTTATGTCAGCATCAAAACATTTTGAAGGAGTTTTTGGTGGTTAATCCTTATGTTTATTTAATATAAGGGAATAAGAAGATATGATTTAATTAATAATATTATTAGCCAATAAATTATAGCTCAAATGGCATAGTTTCTCCATACTCACCTAAGAGGTCGTGGGTTTGAGTCTCCCTATCTTTAATAAATGAATATATGAAAAATAGATCAATATACATAGAAACGTTACGTACATACAACACATAATCCATAACTAATAAAAGAAAAAAAAAGTAGCATATGATATATATTGACAAATCAAATACTACATATTATATATAGATTGTCATATACAAATATGATAGGTGAACAAGTTACGTTGACAAACTTTGACAAACAAAAGTTACGTTGACAAAAATAAAGGAATTGGCTTTTGAAACCAAAACTCATCATAAACAATTTTAAAGTAAAGTATGAGAATCAAATTTGAAAAGAAAAAAGAAAATGTTTTACATGGGGGCTGAAAGTGTACATTAATATTAAATATTAAATGATAGCGATAGAAAATTATATTTGAAGAAAATACATCAGAGGAATTCTAATAGAATATTTTTTGAGAAATAATTTTGATTTTTATAATAATTTAATCGATTTAAAATTAAAATTTTTATTGGGTGTAATTTTTAAAATAATATTGATATTAATAAACAAAGAAAGTATCTTTTTAAATAAAGACTAATAAAATACTATCATTTGTATAATTCATTAAATTCGTTAAACGAAGTCATGAATATCACAATATTTTATTATAACGTTGATATTATAATGTTGTGAGAAAGATTCAATTAAAATATACTTAAATAAATAAGATGTACTCAGTTGTATTATGTATTTTTTATTTTATTTTTATTATCTTTTTATTAATTTGGTAGAAAATAGATTCAAATCAATTTGACGTAAGTTTTTTTTTAATTATTTACAAAATTTTAATTTTTTCTCCATTCAAATAAAAAAAAAAGTCTCACATTAAGTATGTAATATTTTTTAAATATATTATATAATTCTTAATTTTATAATTTTTTTATTTTAGTTAAATTTTTACAAAATAATTAAAATTATTTAAAATAATTTAAAATTAAAATTAAAATAAAATCAAATATTGAAATAACACATCTTACATTAAGTAATAAATTCATTTTTATGATAAATAATCTCATAAATATTTATATGATATTTTATGGGATTTAAAATAAAACTAAACTAAAATTAAGTATTAGAGAGGCTCAAAGTATAAGTGTATATATATAGAATTAATTAGGATGATACTATTAGTATTGGACTAGTCTAATTAAAAAATTATACTATAAATAGGAGTATGATATAATAATATAGAATAAGTCCTAATTCTAGAAATTTATCTTATATTCTCTATGATTATCTTTAATTCTCTCTATACTTAATACAAATTCGTATCAAAGAATTGAATAATAATGATGATTGAATATTAACTTTTGAAAAGAATATATAAAAGTATAATAATAATAATAATAATAATAATAATAATAATATTTTGATCAAGAAAATAATTTTTTTTGCTTCTATTTTTCTAAAAATAATATGTGTTGGCTTCTAAAAAAATAAATAATTTTTAATAAAATACTTTTTAAGAGATGTATGTATTCAAATATGTTAATGTGTAATATTTTAAAAAAATATTTTTCCACTAAAATAAACTAATCAAAACAAGTATTAGAAAAAACAAAATCTGTAAAATCACTTTTTTTTTAAAGTATAAAATAAACAAATCTAGAATATGTTGCCATACAATAATATGTTTTATTTAAATTATACTTTATTTAATTTGTTGAAGAATTATACTGGTCCTGATAAATAAAAATATATTGAGGGCTCAATTCGAATTCTCTAAATGTTTTTTTTTTGAATATTTTATTTTAAATATCTATTCAATAAATAAAAGTTATTTTACATTTTGATGTAATTAAAAAAATTTTATCGTATTTTTTAATGTGACAAATATATAGATTATTGTATGTACAATACGAAATTTAAATTCTAACATTTATTTGAGTGAATTAACTACTAAATAAAATTGATTATTATAGTTTAAATTTATGATTAATGTAATTATAAAATATCTTTTATTTTTAAACATTTTTTTATAATATGAGAAATATTTTTATTATTTCCAAAAACAAGTTAATAACATAAAAACATCTGTTAGTTAAAATAAATATCCATTCATCATCATAAGTACCAATGAGTTATAAGCAACTCTAGAATTTTATTCCTTGAAAATATCAATTATTCTTATCTTTATCGGCATCAATTTTTTTTTCATTTATAACACTACAGTTGTTTGTAATACATAATAAGAAACAAATCAGATATAATTAAGGATAAAACGCAACCACATGCTTTAATGATCAATAGCTCTCAATTGTTAAACATTTCTTTCAAGCGTGTAATTCAACAATTAAATTCATTGAACTCCACTGGTATTTCGGAAGTACCCCAAAAGACATGGAAATCCCAATTAAACTCAAAAATCTTCCTTTTTTTTAAAAAAAAATTTTCCTTTCTCAAACCCTCTTTATTAGTACCATCAATAACAGAAATAGAAAAAAGAAAAAGAAAGGTAAAAAAATGATCAGAACTCAAACCATTTATATCCATGATCAAATCCTTAGAAAACGTTGTATTTTTATACTAGCGGCCAATGCTGTCCCTTCAACCACATACGTGTTGGACTAACGCCGGATATCACGTACAAAATTTTGGAAAATTTAATTGTTATTTGTTTTTTTCTCAGCGAATAAATTGACAGAAAATAACTTTAAATGATTAAATTATTTACAAAAGTACTTTTTAAATTTATTAACGAAAAAAATATCTTTAAAATATTTTAAAATATAATAAAATTATCCAATTGTTAAATATATATTTTTAAAAATACTTTAATTTCAAAATCGTATTTTGATGTAATTGTTTACAAATATGAATAAAAGATTTAGATATTTCTTAAAATTTAATAATTTTGCGGTAAGGAAATTTTTTTGCAAATCTTTTTGTAGATGCCAATTTTTTAAAATAATAAAAGATCTAGAGATTGATTTTCTAATAGTTATTAAAATATTTTCACAAAATATCTTATCAAATCATTTGCTGATAGAAAAAACTTTTACCATTTATCTTATTTTTTATCGTATTTTCAAATATTTAATAATTATTTGTTTCATTAGAGTACTTGTTTTTTCTCTTTAAATTGTTGTAAGAGATTATTTAATTTGGTCTTCTTAAATGCCATTAAGATGGTCTTGAATGAATATATTTAACATGTTATATTTTGTTAACTCATTTAATATGGATTGAGCTTTACTCTAAATCTATTTTTGGTAAAAGTATATTTTTTGTTTTTTACCTGAGAATTATGTTAAAATAATAATAAGACATAAGATTTTAGTTATACTTATTTTAATTTTTTTATATTAAGAAATGGTATATTAATCTTAAACTTTCATTTACCTTTTTAGTAATTTTAGATAATATCATCGAAACATCTTTCATTTCTTTTCTTAGAATCACCTTGAAAAAAACAAACCCAAACACAACCTACATTATTTTTATACTAGTTGATAGCCATTAACTCTAGCCTTCATTAATCCAATTAGTGGAAAGCTAGGACTTATGGACTAGGATTGACATAATCCAATTAGTGGAAACAACTAAAGGAGAGCACAAGGAAGTAGACCTTGCATTGTCTAAGTGTGGGGAGGTCTCCCTTCCCGAGTCACCATCCAACACAACATTCAAGTGGGTAAAATTCTTATCCATAAGCTTCACTTTCTCGCTTGAATATGGTTTGATTGAAACGGATGGACAACTTAGAGCTCTTTGTGGAATTAAAAGCAAGAATAAGTTGTGTAGTGGTTGCAAGTTAGGAAGTAGGCTCATTAAGGTCAAAATTTCAAGGCATAGGAACGATGATTGGAAGAATATCACATTGCATGGGTCTCAACAGAAGGTTTGGTATGTTAAAGAGAATTCTATATGTCAACCACCCGGAAAGAAAAAGTATGAAGATCAAATCGAAGATGGGTGTGAAGATAAGATATGGGATCCCGGTTCGCTATATGAAGACCAACTATGGGGACTCATATCTTGGGTTGAACTTTGCCCAAGCTTGGTGAAAACCAATTGAGAGGCAAAGATCCTTGGAGATTCAAGGATGAGCACAAACATAAGCCACCATGACAATGAGCCCCTCAAATGTCCAAGTTAAGGACTTAAACTAAAAGTGCTAGGTGGGAGACACCCCACCATGGTAACCTCTTTCCATTCTCTTTTGGTTTTGTATAATAAGTGATTTGAGTTACCATTGTAGGTAGATGTTTCACACAAATTTGT
This sequence comes from Arachis hypogaea, assembly GCF_003086295.3. Classification (NCBI taxonomy): domain Eukaryota; kingdom Viridiplantae; phylum Streptophyta; class Magnoliopsida; order Fabales; family Fabaceae; genus Arachis; species Arachis hypogaea. The sequence continues at coordinate 34,917,276 of NC_092052.1, read as the reverse complement.
TTGTACAACTTAATTGTTAGCTTAGTCACATGCATGTTGTGTTTAGTAGTAGATGAATAATACCAAAAATTGCATTTTTGTGAATTGTATGATGGTTGAGTGAATAAGAGTTGTGAACACTAAGGGGAGCAACCAGCAAGTTTTTTCTGAAAAAAAAAAAAAAAAAAACGAGAGAAAGAAGAGGGCATGGACGCGCGCGCACAACGTACGCGTACGCGTCCTGGTGCGCATGCACCACGAGCCACACTCCCGAGAGTTGGGCCTCTCTTGGGCAAACATTGTGCCTTGAGCCCAACCTGACCCACGCAGACGCGCACTACGTGCGGGCGCGCCGACTATTAGAACATGGAAGTTCGCGCGGACGCGCACCTGCCGCGTCCGCGCCGATTTGCTGCTGCAAATGATTGAGCCAAACCCCAGAGAGTTAAGCCATTTCTGGGCTAGCTTTAGGCCCCAGGCCCAACCCGATCTGCGCGAGCGCATGCATCGCGCCGGCGCGCCATTTCACAATTCGTCAATGTACGCGGACGCGCATTTACCGCGCGCGCGTCCCTGCGTGTTGCCACCAATCTAGGCCACGAACCCGAGAGTCGGGCGTGCCTCAAGCCCATTCTAAGCCTCAGGCGCAATCTCATGTACGCGTGCGCGCACCGTACGCGCACGCGCCCCTGCCTAATATGCCACCCCACGTTAGCGCGCACTGCACGCTCACGCATGAATCTCCCTTTCCCCCAATGCGCGCGGACGCGTACATGCCGCATGCGCGCAGGTCTGGTGCGCGACTCCCAGGCCAGTCTCCAGAGAGTTAGGCCTGAGTTGGGCCAACTCTAAGCCCCTAGCCCAACTCCATGCACGCGTGCGCGCACGGTACGCGCACGCGTCCTTTTCTATTTTGCTCATCCCCGCTTGAGCGCGTTGTACGCGCACGCATAGGGTCCACGTCCTCTCAATGGACGCGGACGCGCAAGGTGCGCGCGCGCGCCGATTCAAAAATAGGGATAACCCTAGCTCGCGAAGCACACTGCGCAGTCGCGCAACCCTTTCCCCAACCTCCACCCTCTTCTTCTTCTTCTCTCCCCCAACTGCCGTCGCAGCAGCAGCGCCGGTCGCCGCCGCAAGACCTACCTCCGTCACCGTCCTTGGCCATCAATTCCCTTTCCCTCTCACCACCACCCGTTCTCTCTCTCTCCCTCTCACTCCTCTCACCCATCTCACCCTTCCCTCCGCCGCCACCCCGTCATCACTGCCGGCGGCTTCCCCCCTCTCTGTTCTTCCTGCACATCCTCCTATCCTTCTCCTCTCTCACCATCACCCTCCCTCCTCCCCTCAGTTTCTCATCCCTCCGGCCAAACCACCGCGCCAGCCGTCCTCACCGCCACCGTTCACGGCGGTGCCAGTTCCTGTCTCTGCTGCCCCTGCCTTATCGTCGTCCCCCTTTCCATTCTCAGTTTTTCCCGGCTCCCAGGTTCCTGCTCCATTTCTGTTATTTCTTTTTCTTTTTTTTTTCCTTTTTATTTGTTCATTTACGTTAGTTCCTGGAATTGCATGTTAGTTAGCTAAATTCAAATTTTGTATGTTAGGATAGCTAGATATAATTGCTGTTAGGTAGCTAGGGCTGGATAGAGGATTCTAGGCCTGATAATTGCTCCGTATGTGCATATCTGCTGCTTGCTTCCTTGGGTTCGGTGTGTTGGTTTTGGGTTGATATTCCATGCAATATGTGTTGCCAGATAATATCTGTTTGCTGCTGTGCATGATTGATGTTATTTTTTTGTGCTAATTGTGCTATTTTGCTATCCAGGAACGCCCAATTTTAAGCCGGAATGCTGCCCGATTTTCAAGGATATTAGTTTCATTTTGATCTTTATTTCAGTTTTGGGCAAATTTCTGTTTCCTTTTTGACTTCCCGGATTCGCACAATCATTGTGAACATGAACCGCAACTTCTCGTTCAATTGAGCCTATATATCATCGTATCGCTAATCCACTTTTCTAACTTACTAATTTCTTTAACCGTTTTACTTCCACTCACTTTTAACCCTCTTTAACAATTCTTTCAAAAATATGATGATATTATTGCCTTTTGAATATGAGATGTTGCCTTTAATGAAGATTACAGTCTTGGTTCATTCACTTATGCTTACTTGTTCCCTTTTACGTATTCAGTGCAACATCATGATTGCTCTTTGATATTTGTCTCCTGAACATGCCTTCTTTGTTACATGCTAAATGTTTTATATATTCTATCATATTTTTTTCAGGATGTCGGATAGAGGAAAAGCTATAGCCTCTGCTTCCAAAAAAAGGAAGCGCTCCAAGACCTCTACACCCCCACCATCTGCTAACTATGCGAGGAATCCGCTGAATGAGGAGGAGAAAGAAAATCAGTTACTCCCGTCCACTGATCAAACCAAATTTCCAAATCTCTACTGCGAGCTCCGCCTTTCCCGTTATGCAAAGAAGAATCTGAATATTGAGAAGAAGCTGAATCTTCCCAATGATGTGAGGCGTGCCATAAACGCCCGTATTTCTGAGCTGGGCTTGGATTTCGTCGATAGGGACTTGGGACGGATTAACATCTCGTGGGTCAAGGAATTTTACTGCAATTTCTTTCAACCGGGCTTGGATTCAGTATTCTTGAGGGGTAGAGAGATCATGATCACTGAGGATGCCTTGAGGGATGCACTGCTCTGCAGAGTTGGCACTCCTGAGACTTGTGCCTACCAGCAGGCAGAGGTAGCTCTCCTCTCCATGACTTTCGACTATGAGGCACTTAGGCGCGTGATTGGTACACCAGATGCTTCTTGGGTGATGGATTCGAGCAACACAAAGCCCAAGGGCATGCTATTTGCACATCTGACTAGGGAGGCTAGGACTTGGCAACAAATATTTGCCCACTATGTCTTCCCTACCACTCACTTTTCAGAGATTCCGATGGATATGCTAGTCCTGATTGGGTGTGTCATGGAGGGGAGGGAAGTATATTTTCCCCGACTGATTAGGCATAGCATGTGGAGAGCTCATATTCGCGGCTTGTTACCGTTTCCCACACTGGTTACTAGCTTAGCTGAGCTAGCTGATGTCCCGTGGGAGGACAATGACGTGACACCACCACCTCCAGATGACGACGACAAGGAAGTTACTATTCCCTGGGGTGTGTGGGTGCACGAGAGGCCCCCGACCAGCCGCCGTTCTCGAGCTAGAGTAGCAGTCGAGGCAGCTATACCATCTCCTTCGACAGCAGCCCCACCTCCTTCAGCACCCGAGCCCACTTACCTACTGGTTCAGCGTCTGTTTCGGTTCTTGGAGCGCGAGAGGCTTCATGTCAGACGCCGACTGGATCGGATGGATCAGGCACTCATCTCCCTTGGCGCTGAGTTACCTCCGCTCCCAGACTCTCCGACCTCCGATGAGCAGGATCATCAGGAGGAGGACGCGGAGGCACCGGCTCAGCAGGATGCCCCTGACACTACAGAGCCGCCACAGACTCAGGAGGAGCCGGTCCCACAGCCTCAGCCACAGTCAGAGCCAGAGCCTATCGTTGTACCTCCCACTGATCCTCCGGTTTAGCATCGAGGACGATGCTTGGTTTTAAGTGTGGGGAGGGCACCGGTAGCACTATTTGGGAACCAGTGAACTTTTCGGCCTAGTTATTTCATTTTGCACATCTTTGTATATATTTTGATGCATTTCTAGTTTGCTTTGGATACTTTTATTGCTTATTTTGGATTTTAGATATTTTGATGCTTATGGATATTTTTAGATGTTTTGGATGATAGATTCCGTACTTTTAGTTGGACTCTTCTTTATACATTTTGTTTATCTTTGTTTTTAGTTTGTAGTTGTGATTAGAAATCATACTTTGGATTGCAAATATTTAGTCACCCTTTTTGCATAATATATTGGTTCTAAGTGAAAAAGAAAAGGGTGAACTAAGAAAATTTTTGAACTTTTCAATCACAACAATGCTTAGTCAAACATTTAGATTTTTCAAGAAGTTTAAATATAGGACATTAACCCAATTGATTGAAAGAGAATTTTTTTGAAACTTGCTTGAATTTCATACCTTGTGAAGCATGTATTGAATTGAGAACACAAGCTTGTGAGACTTGAGCCTATTGATGTGGTTACATTTTATAACCACTTATTTTCCATTCTTGTGTGAAATTGTTCTCTTTCCATGATTGTGATCCTTGATTTGCTTGATTCTATATATCCGTTTATTTCTTGTGTTTGTGCATTTATATGATTGAGGCCATTCTTTCATTAGCCACTTACCCAAATAGCCAACCTTTTACTCTCCATTGTTAGCCAATTTTGAGCCTATGCTTAACCAACTTATTCTTATTTTAGCACATTACAAGCCTAAGGCGGAAAACCAATGAAAAGTCCTTGTTTGGATCTTTGATTGACCTAGGCTAGTGAGAGTGTTTTACTATTCAAAGTTGGTGAGGCTTGGGAACATTGGATGGGATAAAAAGGGCAGTACACTTTTATGTTTAGGAATTGGGCACATATTCATGTATTGATTAAATGTAGAGACCTTATGCATTAATGTTCTTGTATCTAGTTTGAAAGAAGAAAAAGAAAAAAATATATATATGAAGAAAAGAAAAAAAACATGATGAAAAGAAAAGAAAAATGAAAGAAAAAAATGATGATGATGAAAAAGAAAAAAAAATAATACAATAAAGAAGGGACAGAATGCCCCAAAGTGAAGTCAATAAAAAGGGGATCAATGCATAAGTATTATGAATCAAATAAGAATGCATGAGTATGTAAGAAAAAGTGAAGAATGGGTAGTTAGAATAGCTTGCATTTGTATAGGTCATTAAATAGGTTAGGTGGGAAAGTCTATGCTAATCAAAGACTCAAATCCTAGTCCACTTGACCATAAATGATCCTACCTTGACCCTAACCCCATTACAACCTAAATGAAAGACCTCATGATGAATGTATGCATGCATTGAATAAATGTTGATTGTTAGAAGAAAATCAAATTTTGGAAAACATGATTAGAAGAGAATTGAGTGAATTAACCCTTAAACACTTGAGTGAATAGAGCGGATACACATCCGGTGAGGGGTCAAAAGTTCAATCACATGTGTTCACCCATATTATCTATATTCTTGCAAGTTTGAACTCTTTTTGACAATTCAATACAATTGTGGTTTGGACTTAGTCCTTATTGCCTAGCTCTTGTGCTTACACATGCTCTCTTGAGAATTGATTTGTTTGAACTAAGCATTTCCAATTGCTTTAGATAATTGCATTTAGATAGGACTCATATAGTTTAGTTGCATTCAATAAATGTCATAACCCTTAGTTCCTTCTTATTTTAGCATGAGGACATGCTAAGGCTTAAGTGTGGGGAGGTTGACAAACCCCAATTTGACGGTTTGTTTTGCATTGAATTTAGAGTATTTTGATAACCTTTTGTCACATTTAACCTAGGAATTAGCATGATTTTGTTATCTCTCCCATATTTGTGCTTAAGTGTAAAAACATGCTTTTTAAGCCCTATTTTGATGAATTCTAGTTCTTCTTTGATTCCATAAGATGCCTTGATGTGTTTACTAGTAATTCCAGGATTGAAATAGGCTAGGCATGGATCAAAGGAAGCAAGGAAGGAAGCATACAAGTGGAGAGAAGCATAAAAAGGCAAAGAAGCAAAGTCAGCCATGCACGCGCACGCGCACAAGGCGCTCGCGCGCACATCGCAGAATTAGCCAGGGACGCGCACGCATACCGTGCGCGCACGCGTCGATGAGGGCACATGACCTTACTAATGCAACACGTGCCTGGCGATTTGAGAGGGTTTCTGAACCCATTTTTGGCGCCAAATTGCTAAGGGAAAGGAATAAAAGGATGAAGGATTAAGGGAAAGGCATCATTATCATCACTTTTTGACGAATAATCACTTTTAGTTTAGAGTTTTAGAGAGAGAAGCTCTCTCTTCTCTCTAGAATTAGGATTAGGAATTAGGGTTAGATTAGGATCTCATAGCTCTAGGTTTAATTCAAGTCTCCTTCTACTTCTACCTTCAATTGATGATTGCTACACTTTGGTTCTTCTCTCTCTCCCTATTCTCTTGTTGTAATTTCTCTTATTTTGTTTCTAGGTTTTGTAATCATGATACTCTTGTTCTCTTTATTTTCTTTCAATAAATGCAATTTGAGGTAATTCATGATAATTGTGATTTCCTTGATTGTTGTTGTTAATCCTTTACATTCAATTGTAGTTAGAATTCATTCTTGTTGTGATTGACTATACTTTTCTTTTGTGCCTTCCAAGTGTTTGATTAAATGCTTGGAAGAATGTTAGACTAGAATTTTATGTTCTTGGCTTGAGAAGGTAACTTAGGATTTTTTGAGTCACTAGTGTCCAATTGATTGATAGTTGATAGCCATTAACTCTAGCCTTCATTAATCCAATTAGTGGAAAGCTAGGACTTATGGACTAGGATTGATATAACTCACTTGACTTTCCTTTGTTAATCGATTTAAGGATGACTAAGTGGGATTAATCCTTGCAACTACCATACTTGTGGCTAGTGATAATGATGAAGACCCTTGACAACCAAACCTTGCCAAGACCATTTTGTGAATAAAGTTTCCCTACCATTTACTATTCACATTCCTCATCCAAAACCCCAAAATAAACAAGTCCATAACCAATAACAAGAACACTACCCTGCAAGTCCTTTGAGAGACGACCCGAGGTTTAAATACTTCGGTTTATAGATTTTAGGGGTTTGTACTTGTGACAAACAAATTTTTGCATGAAAGGATTATTGTTGGTTTAGAGACTATACTTCAACGAGATTTCATTTGTGAAATTCTAAACCGTCAAAAATTCAATCGTCAAAATGGCGCCGTTGCCGGGGATTTGCAATGGTGTTATGTTATTGGTTATTGTACATATGTGAATAGTGTAAATAGTTTGTCTTTTGCTTGTTTACTAGATTTTGTTAGTCTTATTTTGTTCTTCCATAATGAATTCTCACTTTGGCTATGAGTTTGGCTCTAATTGTGTTGTAGGGAATGTGAACTTCAATGCTAACATGTACCAAGGATGGAACACTCCAAGATGGGAGGAGCCTCAAGGAATTGATCACTCCTATTGGCATCAACCTCCGGACACTTATAGGTATAATTCTCATCCTAATGCATGTCAATTCAATGGCTATGGTGACTCCTTTTATGACAATCAACCACCACCATATGCCTATGAATCTTATCCTCAACATGATGCTCAACCATACTCACAAGCCCCTTTCTACCAAGTACCTTTATGTGACCCTTATCCATCATATAACCAATCACCCATACCACATCCTTGTGATCATTATGAGCAAGAACCCTTAGAACCACCACCCTATCAAGATCACTACCAAGAACCACCTCAATACACGCAATCTCCACAACCTTACCAAAAAGAACCACCTTCCTATTATGAACTCTCTCTCCAATACAACGAACCTTCCTACCCACCACAAGCCCCAATGGACGATTCTCTCACTTTGTTACTTCAAGGACAAGAGGCCATGAAACGGGATACACTTGAGTTCGTGACCAACTTGACTAAGGTAGTACACACTTTAGCCCATCAATGCTTGAATACTCAAGGTACTTCCGTGACCACATGTAAAAAGTCAAAAGAAGAGCAAAGTATGAAGGTGAAATTGGAAAATTCGGTGGAGAATGAGGAGTCAAATTTTGTATTGGAACAACTAGAGGAACCTATAATCATTGAAGAAAAGGAAGAAGTGGTTGAAGATTTAGGAGATGTTGAAAGTCCAAGGGAATGTAGTCTCATGGAGCACTCTTCCAAGGAGCTTGATATTGAAGTTGAAGAAGGTGCGCAATCTCCAAGACATATCATCGCTGGAAACTTGGAAGAGGTTTATCCAGAAATGGATTCAATCATGGATGAATTTCTCTCTATAATGGAATCCTCTTCCATTGGACATAGAGTTGAAAGTATAAAAGAGTGTGCACAACCTCCCATACCCTTGGTGAGCAATGAGAAAGAGAGCTACCAAGAGGAAAATGTTGGCATGGTGTATATCGAAATTGAAGAATATGAAGAGGTTGACCAAGAAATGGATCTATTCATCAATGAATTTCTATCCAAAATTGAACCACCTCCCATTAGGCAAGAAATCAAAGTTCTTGAAGACAACACCAAGCTATGTGATAAAAGGGGAAAGGTTAAAATCAAGGAAGCTCGCAAAGAGGTGGAAACAACTAAAGGAGAGCACAAGGAAGTAGACCTTGCATTGTCTAAGTGTGGGGAGGTCTCCCTTCCCGAGTCACCATCCAACACAACATTCAAGTGGGTAAAATTCTTATCCATAAGCTTCACTTTCTCGCTTGAATATGGTTTGATTGAAACGGATGGACAACTTAGAGCTCTTTGTGGAATTAAAAGCAAGAATAAGTTGTGTAGTGGTTGCAAGTTAGGAAGTAGGCTCATTAAGGTCAAAATTTCAAGGCATAGGAACGATGATTGGAAGAATATCACATTGCATGGGTCTCAACAGAAGGTTTGGTATGTTAAAGAGAATTCTATATGTCAACCACCCGGAAAGAAAAAGTATGAAGATCAAATCGAAGATGGGTGTGAAGATAAGATATGGGATCCCGGTTCGCTATATGAAGACCAACTATGGGGACTCATATCTTGGGTTGAACTTTGCCCAAGCTTGGTGAAAACCAATTGAGAGGCAAAGATCCTTGGAGATTCAAGGATGAGCACAAACATAAGCCACCATGACAATGAGCCCCTCAAATGTCCAACTTAAGGACTTAAACTAAAAGTGCTAGGTGGGAGACACCCCACCATGGTAACCTCTTTCCATTCTCTTTTGGTTTTGTATAATAAGTGATTTGAGTTACCATTGTAGGTAGATGTTTCATACAAATTTGTTTGTACAACTTAATTGTTAGCTTAGTCACATGCATGTTGTGTTTAGTAGTAGATGAATAATACCAAAAATTGCATTTTTGTGAATTGTATGATGGTTGAGTGAATAAGAGTTGTGAACACTAAGGGGAGCAACCAGCAAGTTTTTTCTGAAAAAAAAAAAAAAAAAAACGAGAGAAAGAAGAGGGCATGGACGCGCGCGCACAACGTACGCGTACGCGTCCTGGTGCGCATGCACCACGAGCCACACTCCCGAGAGTTGGGCCTCTCTTGGGCAAACATTGTGCCTTGAGCCCAACCTGACCCACGCAGACGCGCACTACGTGCGGGCGCGCCGACTATTAGAACATGGAAGTTCGCGCGGACGCGCACCTGCCGCGTCCGCGCCGATTTGCTGCTGCAAATGATTGAGCCAAACCCCAGAGAGTTAAGCCATTTCTGGGCTAGCTTTAGGCCCCAGGCCCAACCCGATCTGCGCGAGCGCATGCATCGCGCCGGCGCGCCATTTCACAATTCGTCAATGTACGCGGACGCGCATTTACCGTGCGCGCGTCCCTGCGTGTTGCCACCAATCTAGGCCACGAACCCGAGAGTCGGGCGTGCCTCAAGCCCATTCTAAGCCTCAGGCGCAATCTCATGTACGCGTGCGCGCACCGTACGCGCACGCGCCCCTGCCTAATATGCCACCCCACGTTAGCGCGCACTGCACGCTCACGCATGAATCTCCCTTTCCCCCAATGCGCGCGGACGCGTACATGCCGCGTGCGCGCAGGTCTGGTGCGCGACTCCCAGGCCAGTCTCCAGAGAGTTAGGCCTGAGTTGGGCCAACTCTAAGCCCCTAGCCCAACTCCATGCACGCGTGCGCGCACGGTACGCGCACGCGTCCTTTCCTATTTTGCTCATCCCCGCTTGAGCGCGTTGTACGCGCACGCGTAGGGTCCACGTCCTCTCAATGGACGCGGACGCGCAAGGTGCGCGCGCGCGCCGATTCAAAAATAGGGATAACCCTAGCTCGCAAAGCACACTGCGCAGTCGCGCAACCCTTTCCCCAACCTCCACCCTCTTCTTCTTCTTCTCTCCCCCAACTGCCGTCGCAGCAGCAGCGCCGGTCGCCGCCGCAAGACCTACCTCCGTCACCGTCCTTGGCCATCAATTCCCTTTCCCTCTCACCACCACCCGTTCTCTCTCTCTCCCTCTCACTCCTCTCACCCATCTCACCCTTCCCTCCGCCGCCACCCCGTCATCACTGCCGGCGGCTTCCCCCCTCTCTGTTCTTCCTGCACATCCTCCTATCCTTCTCCTCTCTCACCATCACCCTCCCTCCTCCCCTCAGTTTCTCATCCCTCCGGCCAAACCACCGCGCCAGCCGTCCTCACCGCCACCGTTCACGGCGGTGCCAGTTCCTGTCTCTGCTGCCCCTGCCTTATCGTCGTCCCCCTTTCCATTCTCAGTTTTTTCCGGCTCCCAGGTTCTTGCTCCATTTCTGTTATTTCTTTTTCTTTTTTTTTCCTTTTTATTTGTTCATTTACGTTAGTTCCTGGAATTGCATGTTAGTTAGCTAAATTCAAATTTTGTATGTTAGGATAGCTAGATATAATTACTGTTAGGTAGCTAGGGCTGGATAGAGGATTCTAGGCCTGATAATTGCTCCGTATGTGCATATCTGCTGCTTGCTTCCTTGGGTTCGGTGTGTTGGTTTTGGGTTGATATTCCATGCAATATGTGTTGCCAGATAATATCTGTTTGCTGCTGTGCATGATTGATGTTATTTTTTTGTGCTAATTGTGCTATTTTGCTATCCGGGAACGCCCAATTTTAAGCCGGAATGCTGCCCGATTTTCAAGGATATTAGTTTCATTTTGATCTTTATTTCAGTTTTGGGCAAATTTCTGTTTCCTTTTTGACTTCCCGGATTCGCACAATCATTGTGAACATGAACCGCAACTTCTCGTTCAGTTGAGCCTATATATCATCGTATCGCTAATCCACTTTTCTAACTTACTAATTTCTTTAACCGTTTTACTTCCACTCACTTTTAACCCTCTTTAACAATTCTTTCAAAAATATGATGATATTATTGCCTTTTGAATATGAGATGTTGCCTTTAATGAAGATTACAGTCTTGGTTCATTCACTTATGCTTACTTGTTCCCTTTTACGTATTCAGTGCAACATCATGATTGCTCTTTGATATTTGTCTCCTGAACATGCCTTCTTTGTTACATGCTAAATGTTTTATATATTCTATCATATTTTTTTCAGGATGTCGGATAGAGGAAAAGCTATAGCCTCTGCTTCCAAAAAAAGGAAGCGCTCCAAGACCTCTACACCCCCACCATCTGCTAACTATGCGAGGAATCCGCTGAATGAGGAGGAGAAAGAAAATCAGTTACTCCCGTCCACTGATCCAACCAAATTTCCAAATCTCTACTGCGAGCTCCGCCTTTCCCGTTATGCAAAGAAGAATCTGAATATTGAGAAGAAGCTGAATCTTCCCAATGATGTGAGGCGTGCCATAAACGCCCGTATTTCTGAGCTGGGCTTGGATTTCGTCGATAGGGACTTGGGACGGATTAACATCTCGTGGGTCAAGGAATTTTACTGCAATTTCTTTCGACCGGGCTTGGATTCAGTATTTTTGAGGGGTAGAGAGATCATGATCACTGAGGATGCCTTGAGGGATGCACTGCTCTGCAGAGTTGGCACTCCTGAGACTTGTGCCTACCAGCAGGCAGAGGTAGCTCTCCTTTCCATGACTTTCGACTATGAGGCACTTAGGCGCGTGATTGGTACACCAGATGCTTCTTGGGTGATGGATTCGAGCAACACAAAGCCCAAGGGCATGCTATTTGCACATCTGACTAGGGAGGCTAGGACTTGGCAACAAATATTTGCCCACTATGTCTTCCCTACCACTCACTTTTCAGAGATTCCGATGGATATGCTAGTCCTGATTGGGTGTGTCATGGAGGGGAGGGAAGTATATTTTCCCCGACTGATTAGGCATAGCATGTGGAGAGCTCATATTCGCGGCTTGTTACCGTTTCCCACACTGGTTACTAGCTTAGCTGAGCTAGCTGATGTCCCGTGGGAGGACAATGACGTGACACCACCACCTCCAGATGACGACGACAAGGAAGTTACTATTCCCTGGGGTGTGTGGGTGCACGAGAGGCCCCCGACCAGCCGCCGTTCTCGAGCTAGAGCAGCAGTCGAGGCAGCTATACCATCTCCTTCGACTGCAGCCCCACCTCCTTCAGCACCCGAGCCCACTTACCTACTGGTTCAGCGTCTGTTTCGGTTCTTGGAGCGCGAGAGGCTTCATGTCAGACGCCGACTGGATCGGATGGATCAGGCACTCATCTCCCTTGGCGCTGAGTTACCTCCGCTCCCAGACTCTCCGACCTCCAATGAGCAGGATCATCAGGAGGAGGACGCGGAGGCACCGGCTCAGCAGGATGCCCCTGACACTACAGAGCCGCCACAGACTCAGGAGGAGCCGGTCCCACAGCCTCAGCCACAGTCAGAGCCAGAGCCTATCGTTGTACCTCCCACTGATCCTCCGGTTTAGCATCGAGGACGATGCTTGGTTTTAAGTGTGGGGAGGGCAGCGGTAGCACTATTTGGGAACCAGTGAACTTTTCGGCCTAGTTATTTCATTTTGCACATCTTTGTATATATTTTGATGCATTTCTAGTTTGCTTTGGATACTTTTATTGCTTATTTTGGATTTTAGATATTTTGATGCTTATGGATATTTTTAGATGTTTTGGATGATAGATTCCGTACTTTTAGTTGGACTCTTCTTTATACATTTTGTTTATCTTTGTTTTTAGTTTGTAGTTGTGATTAGAAATCATACTTTGGATTGCAAATATTTAGTCACCCTTTTTGCATAATATATTGGTTCTAAGTGAAAAAGAAAAGGGTGAACTAAGAAAATTTTTGAACTTTTCAATCACAACAATGCTTAGTCAAACATTTAGATTTTTCAAGAAGTTTAAATATAGGACATTAACCCAATTGATTGAAAGAGAATTTTTTTGAAACTTGCTTGAATTTCATACCTTGTGAAGCATGTATTGAATTGAGAACACAAGCTTGTGAGACTTGAGCCTATTGATGTGGTTACATTTTATAACCACTTATTTTCCATTCTTGTGTGAAATTGTTCTCTTTCCATGATTGTGATCCTTGATTTGCTTGATTCTATATATCCGTTTATTTCTTGTGTTTGTGCATTTATATGATTGAGGCCATTCTTTCATTAGCCACTTACCCAAATAGCCAACCTTTTACTCTCCATTGTTAGCCAATTTTGAGCCTATGCTTAACCAACTTATTCTTATTTTAGCACATTACAAGCCTAAGGCGGAAAACCAATGAAAAGTCCTTGTTTGGATCTTTGATTGACCTAGGCTAGTGAGAGTGTTTTACTATTCAAAGTTGGTGAGGCTTGGGAACATTGGATGGGATAAAAAGGGCAGTACACTTTTATGTTTAGGAATTGGGCACATATTCATGTATTGATTAAATGTAGAGACCTTATGCATTAATGTTCTTGTATCTAGTTTGAAAGAAGAAAAAGAAAAAAATATATATATGAAGAAAAGAAAAAAAAACATGATGAAAAGAAAAGAAAAATGAAAGAAAAAAAATGATGATGATGAAAAAGAAAAAAAAATAATACAATAAAGAAGGGACAGAATGCCCCAAAGTGAAGTCAATAAAAAGGGGATCAATGCATAAGTATTATGAATCAAATAAGAATGCATGAGTATGTAAGAAAAAGTGAAGAATGGGTAGTTAGAATAGCTTGCATTTGTATAGGTCATTAAATAGGTTAGGTGGGAAAGTCTATGCTAATCAAAGACTCAAATCCTAGTCCACTTGACCATAAATGATCCTACCTTGACCCTAACCCCATTACAACCTAAATGAAAGACCTCATGATGAATGTATGCATGCATTGAATAAATGTTGATTGTTAGAAGAAAATCAAATTTTGGAAAACATGATTAGAAGAGAATTGAGTGAATTAACCCTTAAACACTTGAGTGAATAGAGCGGATACACATCCGGTGAGGGGTCAAAAGTTCAATCACATGTGTTCACCCATATTATCTATATTCTTGCAAGTTTGAACTCTTTTTGACAATTCAATACAATTGTGGTTTGGACTTAGTCCTTATTGCCTAGCTCTTGTGCTTACACATGCTCTCTTGAGAATTGATTTGTTTGAACTAAGCATTTCCAATTGCTTTAGATAATTGCATTTAGATAGGACTCATATAGTTTAGTTGCATTCAATAAATGTCATAACCCTTAGTTCCTTCTTATTTTAGCATGAGGACATGCTAAGGCTTAAGTGTGGGGAGGTTGACAAACCCCAATTTGACGGTTTGTTTTGCATTGAATTTAGAGTATTTTGATAACCTTTTGTCACATTTAACCTAGGAATTAGCATGATTTTGTTATCTCTCCCATATTTGTGCTTAAGTGTAAAAACATGCTTTTTAAGCCCTATTTTGATGAATTCTAGTTCTTCTTTGATTCCATAAGATGCCTTGATGTGTTTACTAGTAATTCCAGGATTGAAATAGGCTAGGCATGGATCAAAGGAAGCAAGGAAGGAAGCATACAAGTGGAGAGAAGCATAAAAAGGCAAAGAAGCAAAGTCAGCCATGCACGCACACGCGCACAAGGCGCTCGCGCGCACATCGCAGAATTAGCCAGGGACGCGCACGCGTACCGTGCGCGCACGCGTCGATGAGGGCACATGACCTCACTAATGCAACACGTGCCTGGCGATTTGAGAGGGTTTCTGAACCCATTTTTGGCGCCAAATTGCTAAGGGAAAGGAATAAAAGGATGAAGGATTAAGGGAAAGGCATCATTATCATCACTTTTTGACGAATAATCACTTTTAGTTTAGAGTTTTAGAGAGAGAAGCTCTCTCTTCTCTCTAGAATTAGGATTAGGAATTAGGGTTAGATTAGGATCTCATAGCTCTAGGTTTAATTCAAGTCTCCTTCTACTTCTACCTTCAATTGATGATTGCTACACTTTGGTTCTTCTCTCTCTCCCTATTCTCTTGTTGTAATTTCTCTTATTTTGTTTCTAGGTTTTGTAATCATGATACTCTTGTTCTCTTTATTTTCTTTCAATAAATGCAATTTGAGGTAATTCATGATAATTGTGATTTCCTTGATTGTTGTTGTTAATCCTTTACATTCAATTGTAGTTAGAATTCATTCTTGTTGTGATTGACTATACTTTTCTTTTGTGCCTTCCAAGTGTTTGATTAAATGCTTGGAAGAATGTTAGACTAGAATTTTATGTTCTTGGCTTGAGAAGGTAACTTAGGATTTTTTGAGTCACTAGTGTCCAATTGATTGATAGTTGATAGCCATTAACTCTAGCCTTCATTAATCCAATTAGTGGAAAGCTAGGACTTATGGACTAGGATTGATATAACTCACTTGACTTTCCTTTGTTAATCGATTTAAGGATGACTAAGTGGGATTAATCCTTGCAACTACCATACTTGTGGCTAGTGATAATGATGAAGACCCTTGACAACCAAACCTTGCCAAGACCATTTTGTGAATAAAGTTTCCCTACCATTTACTATTCACATTCCTCATCCAAAACCCCAAAATAAACAAGTCCATAACCAATAACAAGAACACTACCCTGCAAGTCCTTTGAGAGACGACCCGAGGTTTAAATACTTCGGTTTATAGATTTTAGGGGTTTGTACTTGTGACAAACAAATTTTTGCATGAAAGGATTATTGTTGGTTTAGAGACTATACTTCAACGAGATTTCATTTGTGAAATTCTAAACCGTCAAAAATTCAATCGTCAGTGGTTCTGGGTTGATGAGCCTCTACTTAGCGCATTCGTTGAGAGGTGGCGTCCTGAAACCCACACCTTTCACATGCCGTTTGGGGAGTGCACCATCACTTTGCAAGATGTGGCATATCAGCTGGGTTTGCCCATCGATGGGGAGGCCGTTAGTGGGTGCCTAACTGACTTTGAGAATCTGATGGAGAACAGAAGACCAGC
This sequence comes from Arachis hypogaea, assembly GCF_003086295.3. NCBI lineage: Eukaryota > Viridiplantae > Streptophyta > Magnoliopsida > Fabales > Fabaceae > Arachis > Arachis hypogaea. The sequence continues at coordinate 34,901,279 of NC_092052.1, read as the reverse complement.
ATGGGTGTGGTTTCGTGAGTTATTTGGCGAGTTACCACCACAGAATAAAGTCAAGTAGATGACGGTATGCTACACATGGTTCCATGAGAGGTTTCGAGTTCTCCCAGCAGACGTGAGTGAAGAGACCGTGCGTATATACGCGTGTGCTTATATTCTGATGTTGTTGTCCTCTCAACTGTTTGCGGACAAGAACGCAAACCGGGTTCACCTTCGCTGGTTGCCTTATTTGGCATCGATGGACGACTTGGGTAGATATAGCTGGGGCTCGGCTGCACTGGCCTGGTTGTATAGATGTCTTTATCGTGAGACAAACAGAAACGTTGTTAACTTGGCCGGGTCACTACAGCTTCTACAGTCTTGGGTTTTCTAGAGGTTTTCCAGTTTGAGACCTAGTGGTTTTGATGTGTTCGGGTTTCCGCTTGCATCCAGGTACGGTTTATTATTTTCAGTCCATAACTTGTTCAATTTCATGTGTTGTTGTTCGTTATGACATGCTTTCAATGAAACTTGTAGGTGGGCTATATATCTACCGAGAAACGATGCAGGAGATCAAAGAGTGGTATCTGCACGCCTTTCTTTGGATAGATTGTGTGTCCGTGATGTGAGTCGTTTAGTTATTGCTCTCACAAGTAGTCGTTCATGTTTACTCTTATGGTCTTACCTAACATTACCTTCTCCGATACAGTTTGTATGGGAGCTTTATTCTTCTCCCGAGGTTGCTACTATTGTTCATCCAGAGATACTAGTTGACCAGCACCGTAGGCTATGGACGGTGGTCACTAGCCTGATATATTTTGCTGCAATTGAGTGGCATCAGGTGGATAGGGTGGTACCGTAGTTCGGGTATTCAGCATCTCCCTCATTTGGCTCTGAACATAGATTGGCTCCATGTGAAGGATGGAAGTGGTGGAGATCGATGGTTCCCCAGATATTATCAGGAGTGGCATTTGCATTGGGAGAACCGGGTTGATTCAGTCATACCGATCGATCGAGTAGCTGACCCCGGTCCATCAGCTGAGTACTTGGACTGGTGGTGCCGTGTGGCCCACAGATTCCTATCCCCAGATGTTGCATTTCATGATCCTAGACCGATTGTTTTGACCAAGGAGGCTCGCAGAGGATCGTCGTAGGCACCTCCCAGGGTGCAGGTTCCCGACAAACCGGACAACAGGCGAGTGGATCGGCGTCGACGTATAGGCACACGTACCACCGTTGATGTTGGAGGTTTGGACACATGGATGGATCAGCCCACCTACGATGTAGGGGGTAGCTCTCAGCTGTTCGGGAGTGTTGGGCCACAGGGATTCGCTAACTTTACTACCGCGGCCGTCGCCATGGACATCGATGATCCTGTTAGTCAGTCAGAGTTCTTTAGGGATATAGCAGACATGCTGAGGGATGACGATGCGATCCATTATAGGCCATAGATGCCTGAGGTTCATTCCCAGTTTGCCGAGTACCAGCCACCGAGTCACGATGTTTAGCCTCAGTTGCCGGTTGACCTCAATGAGCCTGCAGCTTCTCCATCTGACCCATGGTTCGTGTTAGGAGGGACCCCAGCATTAGCATTCAGCAACATTCCACCACAGACATCCGTAGCAGAGGCGGATCAGCGACCGAGGAGGATGCGGCGTCCTCCTTTGCATGGCACCGGAGGTCACCTGCTTGGTCATTTCGACGATGATGACAGTGACACCATCGAGGATTCTGATTAGTTTTGTGTTATTTTTACATATGGTGGGAACTATGTATGATTATCTTCTTAGCATCATCTTTAGGGTTTTATGTTTCAGATTGTTGTTGTATATTATTTGACATGTATGTGTCTTATTAGTTTTGTGTTGTTTTTACATATGGTGGGAACTATTATTCGATTAGTTTTATGACTCAATACCTAACATTACTCAAATTAAGAATTCCTAATACAACTTAGATAACAGCAACGAGATCATAAACATCATAACATATAACCATCCCCGGCAGCAGTATATCTTCGCTGGTCACAGTTCCCCCGCGTATAACCAAGTTGACGGCAGAGACCACAGTGCTTCGGGTGGTTCTCAACAGACTGATCTATGCTACCGCGGATCCTGGTTGCCTTCGGACGTCTTTCCCTTGCACGACTCATGTTAGGATCAGGAATGACTGTTGGTCCAGCATATGGGGGGCATAGGCCTTCTGGGATAGGCGGAACAAGCCCATGCTTGTACACGTTGAACACCTCAGTCATACGATACACCTCGTGAACATATGACGCCCAATTCAGACGCGAGTGGGCGCAACATACAATGGCGTGACAACATGGATAATGGAGCGCCTGAAAGTGGCCACAATCGCATGTGTGATCCTTAAGGGAAACTCGATAGCTACCTAGCGAGAAATTTTTGGTCGGTGTCATCTCAGTCACCGTGTACTCCGATTGGTGCCTGTCGTATAACGTGACGGTGAAGCACCTGGAGTCTCTTATGTTCTGATCAATAGCCTTCACCAACGCCTGACAAAATTCATGCCCAGATCCAAGTTGTGCCTCTGCCGTCTGTCCGTAGACCACGAATAGCTCAGCAAGCCTCCCGTAAGTTGACTTAACTAACGAAGTGACCGGGAGGTTACGAGTTCCCTTTAACACAGAATTCACACATTCACTAATGTTGGTTGTCATGTGCCCAAACCGTCTACCGCTATCCTCGTGTTGGGTCCACTTGTCATACTCCATCCGGTTGGCCCAGTCACACATGGCCGGATTCTCAGTCCGCATGATGTCAAACCAGTAATAAAACTCTGCCTCAGTTTTTGCATAGGCAGCATTCACCACCATCCTCCTTGCATCTTTACCTTTGAAATTAAGGCTAAAATTTGCTGCCACATGACGAATACAATACGCTCGAAAAGCACGTGGAGGCAGCAACCATTCTCGGGGGCCTCAAGTGCAGCCTTGATGCCATTATGCCTGTCAGAGATAACAAGGATACCCTCCTGTGGCGTGACATGCGCTCGTAGGTTGGACAAGAAGAATGACCATGACTCCGCATTTTCTCCCTCCACAAGGGCGAAGGCTATCGGGAGGATGTTCGAGTTCCCATCCTGTGTTATCGCCAACAGTAACGTGCCTCCATACTTGCCATACAAGTGGGTACCGTCAATACTCACGAAGGGCTTGCAATGCCGGAAGGCCTCGATGCAGGGTGGAAATGTCCAGAAAAGACGATGAAAGTACACTGTTGACTCATCGACCTGATCCCCAAGTCGAACAGGAGAGGTCTTCAACACAGTGACTGTCCTAACCATGGTCGACTGTACCCTTAGCATCCAACGTGGCAACTCGGCATACGAATCTTCCCAATCTCCATATATTTGTGCTACTTCCTTCTGTTTTGCCATCAAAACCTTCCTGTAACTAGGCCTGAACCCGTAATCAGCTTCCGTTGCTTGTTGCAAGACCTTTACCATAACCGCAGTATCCGCCCTAACCAACGAAAAAATCCTTGCACAGATAACGTGATAATCAAGCTGATGGTGATCACTGGAAATAGAGGTGGCCAAGCAAGTGTGCGGACCGTTGTACCTCCTAACCTCCCAAGTGCCCTTTCATGCACGAAGCGATATGCGAATCAACCAACTGCAACCCTTACCGAACTCCTTGCATTTTCCATGATACTTCAGATGATCCGATTCCAAGACTCTGTACTCAACACCTCGACGGATGCTATAGTCCTTCACACTCAGAACAGCTTCATCTTTATTCTAAAATGATTGCCCAATCTGAAATTCTGTAGAAGAACTCCCAATTGTAGCACCTCCGTCTGCCTATTGACCCAAAGCCTCCAAGTTTAGAGTGGAGAAGTGTGGAGGATACTGTTGTGTGCCAGAACTTGAAGGCCCGTGCTGTGTATGTGGATTGGCACCTGTGGCATCATCGTTGTCCCCAATGATATCTACAGGCTCCTAGTCAGAGTCATCGTCCCGCATTGTATTCTCTACTCGATCAGGTTCCCCAAAGCCTTGAACATCATGAATCATGCCACCACCGGTATCCGCCTCAAATGCCTGCTGCCAGACCCCAGGATTCTCCAATGGTACAGAATCAACTACCTCCGTTCAATCTAAATCATCCGCGAAGGAAGGGGATGCGACCTGCGGAACAGATGGTCTGGCCGCAGGCATTGAACTAGACGCACTGCCTGCGGCAGTCGAGCTATGAACTGGAGCTAATGCCCCAGAACTATCGACACCAACCTCCACTTCGCATACAGCTCGTGTATTCTGACCTCCGGAAAGCTCCTAACACAATGAAACAGAACCCTAATATCTTTATCAGCCGCTAGCACAAATGTATCATACTTAACACCGGTCGAGACAACTGCGATGAAAATTTTGTAGAATAGCTTCTTCATCCACTTGCTCCCAAGTACCCCAAGCTTCTGCAAGATGTTGTTCTTTACATCTGACAAAGTGCTTGATGAACTGATGAATACATTCAATGGTTCTCTGTTAGTGAACTTCACACTATATTTTTTGCTTCTTTTAATTTTTCCAGAGTAATTCACTAAGACAAGAAAACGCTCTTCCTCACTTGCCATTGTGTGATAATGATCTCTTCAGCAGCTTGAACCTCACTCATATATATATAGAATTCTTCTCCTCATAAACTGTGGCAGCCTACAAAAGTTTATGCATTTAAAAAACCCTTCATAAACCGTGCCAGGTTAGAAGGTTTTATGGTCATATTTCTTCCTTCCTAAACCGTGGTTACCTACCACGTTTTATGTTCATTCTGATTCACTCATAAATCGTGCCAGGTTGCAACGGTTTACATGCAAATTTGAAACCGTGGTTAGCTCCCATGGTTTACATAATAATAAAAAAGGACATCAACGTAAGAACTTTGCAAATGTTGCATTCAGGTAAAGCTTTCTCTCTTTTATTTTATATAAGTACATTGCCCTTATTTTTATCAAATTAAATTAAATCGTTAATTTAAATTATATTTATTTAAATTTTAAATTATATAAATAAAATTAGATTAATTTAAAAATAAAATATATCAATATGATTTGATCTTTGTATATTGATGGTTATGTCGTAGATTAATTTTAAAAATAAAATATATCAATAAAATTATGTCGTTTATATTTATCAATAAGATCTAATCTTTGTTTTAAATTTTAAAACAAAAAACTATCATTTCTATCCATGAAAGTTGAAAATGCTAACATATTTATCCATAAAAAACGAAAATTATCATTTGTATCCATAAAAATGGCTTTTGTAAGCAAAATTATCCAAACTCTAAACTATTAAATAAAATTCCTAAATTACTCTTTTCTCCACCACTACTACCATCGTCTCCCCCCTCCCTCTCTCTCAATGTTCTCAGCGACCCAATCCCAACATCGACCACATTGCCGCTCAATACCACCGCCTCGCTCTCCTCCTCAATCGTCACCCTAACCCCTTCTCCACATACTCCTCCATCGGTGTCGGTCGCGACTCAGCACCACTATCACCAACATAATCATCTAACACAAGCTCAGCCTCTAGATCTAAGGATGCTGCGAACAGTGTGAGCGATCTGTTGGGATAGGTAAACCATCACTATAGTTAACTTCATTATCCTCGCCAATAGTCGCCATCTTCCATCACCATCAAGCTTAACTGTCTGGCCTCGGAATTCAATACCTTAACAGAATCCATAGAGCATGTGAAGAGGCTTTTGCATTACGCATCTTTGCTTCCACCATTCCATGACTCGGATCGGGTTCCAGAGAACCGGATTCGAATCTGCACACACACTCAAAGGCTGCGACTTTTTCAATGGTTGATCGAAAAATGGTGTCTAGAAACGACTCAATTGAGTCCTTCTTCAATTCCGTTCAGGTTGTGAAGGAATCGCTGTCCCCTTTGGAAGTGGGTATTCAAAAAGCTGCAAAGGATGTTGAGCACTGCTTTCTGTCAAGGCACAAGAATACGGATACGAAAGGTGTTTGTTTGAAGGCCCAGGTGAAGCAAGGTGGTGAATTTCATATCTGTGATGTAAAGAAGAAGAGAAGGTTGTCAATGAACGTTCTCTTGAAGGCTTTCTTGGATTTTTTCTCACATAACTCAGTGAGTGGCAATGGAAATGTGAATGTGAATGGTGATGAGGTGGATAAGAAAGGTGATGGGTCTTCTTCTTACACTAATTGCTTGAAGTTTGTAGTGACTTGGTCTTTGCTGGTTAATGGTTTCCTTCAAGCTCTTCCAGCTCTTTTCAAAGGTAGTAGGGGAGGAGGCGACAGGATTGGAGTTTTGGAAGAGGTGGAAGGTGAAGGGGAAGCGGAGCCTGCGATTGAGATCGAAGTCGAAGAAGTGGAAGGAGGATGAAGGGTGGTGATGGCGGTGGTGGTGATGGTAATGACAGCAATGATGGTGGTAGTTAGGAAAAAAAGTTGTGGTAGAATTTGGAATTGGAGTAACGGAGAATATTAAGAGAGAGAAAGGGGGGAGGGAGAGACTATAGTAGTAGTGGTAGAGAGAAGGGTAATTTAAGAATTTTATTTAATATTTTAGGGATTGGATAATTTTACTTGTAAAAGTCATTTTTTATGGGTACAAATGATAATTTTTATCTTTTATAAATAAATATATTAGTATTTTCAACTTTTATAGATAAAAATGATAGTTTACTCAAATTTCTTTTTCAAAAATTAATGGCCATGCCTCTTTACACTAATTCAAGTAAGTGGAAATTAAATCCAAACTATAATTATAATATTCAGATAACTTGATACTTGGATAAATTTTGTTTGAGTTTCGCTAAAGAATGACTAATGGTATTGGTTAAAAAGGAAAAAAATTAAATATATAAAAATTTATATATTTATCATTAAATTCTTTTACTTATAATATTCTTAAAAAAATTTTTAGAATATTTAATAAAAAATTTATTTTATTTTCATGAAACCCCATCGATTCGCCGTAAAATTTTATGACTTGTACAACTAAATACTTTGGTGTGAAACATTTATGAAATCATCTATAAAGTAGTGTTTGGTAGTGAGATAGAGACGGAAAGACAGATACTAAGAGACATAGACTAAAAGACGAAAATTGAAATAAATCTCAATATTTTATTTGGTGCAAAGTGAGAGACAGAAATTAAAATAAGAATAAAATTCTAATTTAATTTGTACAAAGAAATAAATTAAAATTAATTAATTGAAATGAGGATATTTTAGGTATAAAATGTTATTAAAATTTAAGTCTCTGTCTCTAAAAATTTCAGTCCCATGTGTCACTACTTTTTGGAGGTAATAAAATTTTGGAGATAAAGACAAAAATTTTAATACCAGTCTCTGAACCAACAAACATGATACTGAATCTCAGTCTCCCAGTCTCTATCCCAATATCTCAAAACAAACGCTAACTAAAAGTGTTTGAATATAAGTCTTTAGCTAATGGCTAATGCTTTTAACCATAAACATGTTTAAAATGTGAACTTTCATTCTCATAGAGTGAAGATTAGGAATGTTAGAGAAACGATGGAAAATTCTATGAAATCAATTAAAATAATTATTTTATTTTTTAAAATAAATAAAAACACTTTTAATTACATAATTTTTTTTAGCTGTAACGCAAACCGCTGTAGACCTGAGCGATCAAAGGGTGAAACATGTACATGTTTAAGAATCTATTCGATTTAGACGTAATTTTAGCCTATAATTTTTTTTTTGAAAAAACAACTATTTGTATTCATGAATATTACAAACATTGATAAAAATACCCATTAAAAAAAGAAACTAACGTTGTACTATTAAAGATAAGTTCCGTACGACAAAAGTACTTAAATTCTAATTTTTTGTTAACTTTTTAATAAAATTCTCAAATTACTTTTACTCTTTATCTTCAACCTCAACTTTACCATCACTTATTCTTTTTTAAATTCCAAACTTTCACAACAATTACCACCCAAATATTCCTACCACCTCTGGAATTCTACCCTCTTCTACATCTGACACTCCCAATACTCTTTTATCTGTCTCTTTTGCTTACAATCTTCTGCTATTGTCCTTCGAAATGGCTCTCCACTATTCCACAACTCTCCCGAAAATGACATCATTGTTAAATCGAATGCCGTCGTCAAAGGCCTTGCCTCACCAGTGCCGCTCATACTTTCGAACTTGTTAGATTACTACTTAGCTTGTTGCTTGTAAAGCAGAAGCTTATTTGAAGCTTCATCTATTTGAGGATGTAGAATCCACACTTTTAACATTTTCAAGGTAGAAGATTGTCCTCCGGCCTACTCTCAAACCAAGTTTTTTGGTATGCTTGGTAAAGTATACGTGCTTTTAGTCTTTGCATAGGTTGAGATCTATAATGCATGGACACTGACACTGACACGGGACACAACACGACACAAGACACATCGACTGGCGAATTTTTAAATCTTATAAGACACGGAACACGCATACATATAAAATATAAAGTATTTTTTAAATAAATCATAATTATATTTTGATATTTTATTGATATTAAAATATAAATTATTTTTAATGTCTTATTTAATTATATCAAGTATTTAAAATATTTTTTAGTTTAATAAATACTATATCTAAATTTATTTTAACAATATATGTTAAAAATAAGACTGGACACGCTGACACGTGATGGTATTTAGTTGTGTCCAAACGTGTCTAGAGAAGAATTTTTTACTTTTTATTAAGATACAGTTGGACACAACAGACACGTGTGTCGGACAAGTGTCGATGAGTGTCGTATCCAAAATGGGTCCGACACGCGAATACGACAACTCAACGAAGTGTCCGTGCTTCATAGGTTGAGATGGTTTTAAAAAGGTAAAAAAATCTTAAAATTCCAAATCTATAACTAAAAAGAATATTTAACTGAACGATTCAAAAAATAAATGATGAGTTGTTGGCTTGTTGCAGGTTTGAGAGGGTCGGTGGCAGGTGTGAGAATGAGAAAGAAAAGAAATTTGAACAAAGGAGAGTTAGGGAAAAGGAAAGAGGAATGGAAAATCTTGTAATGGTGAATAATATAATGAAAGCGGGGTGTTTGGACTGCAAAATTTGATGAAAGCGATGATGGAGGTGCTAGAAAACATTGGATTTAGGAAAGAAGAGAAAGAATAGAGGTGAGGTTGAAAATAGAAGGCGAGAGCAATTTAAAAATTTTATTAAAAAATTAATAAAAATAAAAATTTAAATATTTTTATTGTATAAAATCTATCTTTAATGGATACAATATTAATTTTTTTCTTTGATTGATATTTTTGCCAGTATTTCATAAAATTTATGAGTATAAATAATTATTTTTCATTTATTTTTAACTCTTTCATTTTCTATCATATTTACCTTTACGCCATATTTACCCTTCTTTTCTACTCTTGTCACCATTACCAGCACTCTTCTTTTCTCTTCCAGCAGCGGCTACCCTAGGTAAGTTTTTCTTCATCGTTTTGTTATTTTTTCTTCCCTTATTCATTTAGCATTATGTTATTTTATTTTATATATACATTAGTACATAAGTGGATTGTTGTAATTTAGTAAAGTATAATATAATTTAAATATTTTAAGTTATTATAATTTAATTTTGTATTTAGAGTATTTTAAATTTTACTTTAGTTAATATAATTTTAATTTAGATGATATTATTATAAATATAAAATCAAATTATAATAAATTAAACTATTTAAATATGATATAAAATAAAAGAATAAAAATAAGGTGAATGCTATGGTGCCTATCACTTTGTACCTAAGTTACTAAAAAGAGTAAATGAATAATATTTAATAAATTTTATATGATTTACTTTTTATTTTAAATATTTTATTTTTTACTTTAAAAAAAAAGTTAGGCAATTTAGACACCATAACAAAGGCACCATAGAACTCACCTAAAAATAAATATGGTATAAGAGAGGAATAAAAGATTGCCTTTGATAAAGGCAGACCACGCTCAGATTGGGTGGGCCCTTGCTGATCTGCGTGTTTCATCCTCTGATCTCCTAAGCATGTGGCAATTTGCTTTCCGGCTAAAAAATAATTAAAGATGTTTTTATATGTTTTGGAAAATAAAGAATTATTTTAATTGACTTAAAAAAAATTTCCAGTGAACATTAGCGGTTAATTTTTTTTATATTGATTAAATATATGTGTAATACATTGTTATTGGAAGATGAGGTATTTTTTTTTATATGGTATTTTTTTATTAACATTATTCAAATCGGACGGTTCGATTTATTTAAAGAAAAAAATAAACTAAAAATCGAAGGGTTCAATTTGCATTTTTTATTTTTTTATTTTTAAAAATAAAAATCGGACGGTTTGATTTTAACATTAAAATTTTTTTTATTTTCAAAAACATAAATCAAACGGTTCGATTTGTAATTGTTGGTTTAAAAAATGAAAACCACAACAGCGAAAAACTCATCTCTTCTCACATCATTCTGAGATATACCCCCTCTCTCACACACAAAAAAAATAAACGAACATTATCCTTTTAATTTCCATATATATGGACCTACATACCGAGGAAACAAGCGGAACAACAAAGAGTAAATTAAAATTTTGGTACTTCAAAAGATTTTAATTTTTGATAAAATGTTTCTCGAAGGAATGAAATGTCATTAACTATGATTCTAAATAAATTTTTTTACGAAAATCAAAAGCAAAATTGACAAAAGAGTCGAGAGATCAAAGGTTTTCTTCAATTATAGAATTTCGCTAATGAATATTCTAACGATACTTTTGAATGAAGGATATAGAAAGATAAGTTTTTATTAAAAAATAAAAAGTAAAAGTTTCAAATTTTCCATGATATTAAATGCTTTGACGAACTCTTGTATTTTTATTTAATCTCACTACGTAATCAATACTTCTCTCAACTCTTATTTATAGCTGCTGTATTTAATAAAAGTATTTTTGTAAATATATCTAATAAAAATATCTTTTTTTTGACGGTATTTAATAAAAGTGTCTTTATGAATGTGTCTCTTTATACATTTTAATGTTAACTATTATTAAAATATAATAATTAATTATTATTTACAAAAAGTTAGAGATAATATATTAGTATCTTATATTTTTTTATTTTTATTTTCAATAAAAAAATTTTCCTTTTTATATCCAACCCTAGGGTCTAGAGACACTAGTAGTTATCGTCAATATATATATATAAACGTTGGCTCATCATAAGTGCTTCGTCCAACATGATTAATAAACTGAGAAAACAACATGGTTTTACTATTAAATAGCCAGTGTTAATGCATGTTGCCTTTTAATAGCACCATGCCAGCATGGTGTAAGTTTATGTGTCTGTATATAGAGAAAGCACGCATATAGTCAAACTATCACTAATTTAGTAATTTGGATGGGTCAAATTATTAATTTATCATTTGATTGTTTAAATAAATATTGAGAAATTTAAATTTTATTTTATGTATATAATAATTTATTAACTAGCAATAGATTAAAATTTAAATCGTGACAGATTAATTATTGATCTGTCAATCTAAAAGATATGGTTAAAAAAATAGTTACCACGTAGAATTAATTAACAACAGTTGAAAGGGTAGTATATGAGATTTGTATACGTGGTATATAGTAAGAAAAGAAGGCAAGGAATGATAAGATCCTTATATCCACATATACACACAATTGGTGTTGGTTATTGAAGCCAAAACTGTATGTGACACCCACTAGCTAAGAAATATTATTATATATGTATATAGGAAATGCTAATGCCGTACCACCCATTATAAAGACAATACTTTAGCCACAATTGCAAAGATATGAAGTAATATATGGGATGGATGGCTAAGACAAAGATGGAGATATTATTTTATACAAGTTGAAAAATAGAAGATAAGGTGAGAGATGAAAAGTGGTTTGAATTGAAGCACTATGTTATGTAGAGAGCAAAAGAAGAGGACAAAACTTGCAAAGTCTAAAGTCTAAACCGCTAAGATGGGCCCTCTACCTTCTCATATATGTTGTAGAAGATGTGTAGAGAAATTAAAAGAATAAAAAGACCAAACAAAAAAAAATAAAACAAAATAAAATAAAAGGACAAAACATAGCTGACACAATTAGGTTTGGATGTGAAATCTATGAAGACCTCGGTGTGATTTTCCTAGTTGATATGAAGGTTATTTTCGTGTGTGACGATGTAATTATATTTGTAAAGGAGTTAACTTTAGTAGGATATGATTGGTGGGAATGGATCTCTCAAAATTCTTTTCTCCAATTAATGATGTTAAGTGTAATTTTTTATTATTTAATATTTTTATATTTTTTATTTTACTTAAAGATGGTACGATGAAAAATTACAATATTAATTAAAAAAATTGAAAAGATTCTTTTTAATTTGTGCCAAAATTACTTACATTTTTATATATAAAAAATGATAAAAGTGTAACCCTAGTTTTGCCTTTGACCAAAACCATGTAGGACAAATTTTTCAAATGATAAAAGAATTTAAGTAGAGAGTTATTTTTTATAATTAATATCAGTCAATTTTTTTAATTTTAAATTTTCAATTCTAAATATTAAATTTATATCCTAAATTTTAAATTCTCTAAAAATAAAAAAAATAAATTTATAATAAAAAGAATTAGTCAAAATTGACTACTTAAAAATTAATTCTCTATTTTTTATTTGAAAATATGTAATACATTATCATATGCTAAAAGACTAATATGTTCAAAGGTAAATTTTAGTCAGAGATTAAATTCATTAAAATAAATATTCTATTAAGGGCATTAAAGATACTTCATTATAAAAAGTTGTAGAAAAATTAAAAAGTTGAAAAAAATATTTAATCAATTTTGTACATAAGAAGCTTTCAAGAGTTTTTTGTTTAATAAATACTTGTTATTATAAGTTGAATATAATGGTCACAAAAGTCATTTGAAGTGGTGTTTGGTAATAGTGATATGAAGAAAAAAAGAATTGGAGGGTAGCCTGAGGTGGAGGGCCAATTGAGTTGATAATGCAAAATTGCAGAGAGGGCACTGAACTGAAGCAATTTATTTTTGTTGTTTTATGAGAAGTACACATATGCAATAATAGAAGGATTTGTTTGCTCCAACAGTTTTAAGCCAGGCCCCCCTTTCCCATAACACACCTTTTCCTTTTATTAGATACTTCTCTTAATAACCAATTATTGTGACTATTCTCTGCCCCTTTTTCTCTGTTTTCATCATGCCTCTGTTTTTGTGTGCATTTGTCTCTGTCTCTCTATTTCCAAGCACTTTCTATTTTTTTTCTTACCGTACAGACATTTTTGGGTTTATTCAATTTCTCTTTTTAAACCAAAAATTTAAAAATTTCTTATAAAAAAATCTAAATGCAGTTTTATTTTCGTAAAAAATATCTTGTGATCTTACTATATTAGAAAATATATTTATTCTTTAAGTATTTATAGAGATAACTATACTGTATGAATACAAAATGTCACATAACAGTGAGTCAATATACATGAATATATATTTGGTATTTATGAAAAAATTTGAAGATATTGCTATAAAAAATTAATTTTTTATTGTAAAATGTTTGAATATTCTGATAGCTGATTGTTTTAATAAAAATATATAAAATAATATGAATAAATTTACAAAAATATGTGACTGGTAGATTTGGTGGATGAATTTTTTTTCTATTTATTGAAAATGTTTATTATATTTAATTCTTTTATTATAAAAGATAAGTAGTTTACCTTTTTTTTAATAAAATATCAAAGTCGTCTATTACTCATTGTACCAATCAACTTTGGCTTTGTACCCAATGCCATTGCCATTATTACACTCTTCTCCACTCTGCTACTGCATATGCATGTGCATGTGCATGTGCGAGCGCTATGTGAAACAAGGAAAAACTATAATTAGATAATGTATAACGTTTTCCATCCAATGATTATGTGAAGTTAGGATTTAGGAATGAGGAGGAGTTTTCTTTCCTTCTTTTTCCCTTTCCATGCATGACTTAGATAATAAATATTATATAGTTTCATTGGCTTTTCTGTAACAAAATGGAATGAATGGAGAATAAGAAGAATAAGATGCTCATAAACACACAATTTATTTACAAGCACTAAAATTCGATATTGCCGATGGTTTTCCTGATAGTAAAAGCGTCGGTAATTAATTTTATTGAAGATCAAAGCGTCAATAAATGTTTGTCGGACAAATTTTTAGTTAGTAAATTTCAAGTTATTTTAGTGTTTTAAAATTTAAATTATTAACTTTTTTATTGATTAAGAATACGAAACTAAAACAAAAATATAATATTTAGACTAAACTATTAACAATATTTATATAAAAATTGATTCGTTAACAAGAATAATCATAAAAGATCATAACTCAATATATTCATAAAAGTTTAATCTCAGTACAAAATTAACTAAACATGATGTAGTCTTAACAGAGTAGCTTATATGGTCAGTTTTCTTTCAGAATGACACGTGTTGCTAAGCACCATTTAGAGACAATATGAACCCTAATTTTTCATTCTTCGTTGGAACCCAATCTTCACAGAATGAAATCATAACGGAGTACAACCATCTATCATTCCGAGCTACTCCACAAGAATATACTTGAAAGAAATTGAGCATTGTCAAAGAAAAAAAGTAATTACAAGCGAAAGCAGTAGCTTTTCAGGAGCTTCACATCAAAAGATAAAGAAGAAAAAAATTCTGGTTGGAAGATGTCATTGTGATGAGTATGTTGTCTTGTTGAAATTTTTGACGATTGCTAATCTTGGAAGATGGTTCATTCGCTGCCCCTTTTGAAAGGTATGAAACATTATTTATGACAATTAGACAAGTGTAAAGTTCTCTGCATCTCTGATTTTTTTTTTTTTTTTGTAGAGTCGAGATTACAATTACTTTGTTTGGGTTGATAAAATTGATAGGGATGGCAAGGGTTAACAAGGTCTTTGATTAGAAGTGATTGAAAAGTTTGAGTGCAAAGTTTATACATAGAAAATAGTTTGGGTGTAGGATCTAAGAATTTTTTACTAGTGAAAAACAATGTAATTTATGTTTAAATGGAATGAATTATTTGCTTTTTATTGCATTTGTATTCCACCAACTGTTTTTTTTTTTTTTTGACAACATTCATTAAACATAAAGTAATGTTAATCATGAGAACATCAATGTCAGAATATAATATGTATTAAAAAATCTACATAAGCATTCATAAAAATTTACCAAATAATGAAAACAACCATAAGCATTCATAAAGTTTTTAGAAGCTACGTCAATAGGAGTTTAAATAGTATATGTAGCATACCAAAATGACATGATTATCTAAAAGAAAAATAGTTAAACATACCTAATACTAATTAGTAAAGTATTCAGGTAAATTATAGAAATATGGAATAAAAAAAACATGATAATGACTATTAATGCTCATTTTAGTTTGATTTTGAGTTGCTGCTCCTACTAGATAACCTATTGGCTGTGCCTTGCACAGTAGTAAATGTTCCGAGTGGTTTGAATTCAGAAAGGGTTAAGTACGATTTTGGTCCCTAAGATAGGGGTTGAAAATTTTTTTCGTCCTCGGCCTTTTATTCCCTCGTTTGGCTCTCGCCTTCGTCTAGCCCGCGTCCTCGTGTTCGTCGTCATCGAAGAGGAGGTGGTGGTGGTCGTGTGTGAAATCTGAGTTCTGAGTTCTACATCTGAGTTCTTGTTTTCTGGGTTCTTGACGATGATGATGATGATTTTTTTATGTTTCTTCTTAATATTTTCATTATTCATTATTGTTGTTGTTCTTCTTCTTCTAGTTGCTTTTGTTGTTGTTGTTATTTTTTTTATTCCATTATCCATTATTGTTGTTGTTGTTGTGCTTCTGGTTGTTGTTGTTTCATTGGTGTTTCTTCTGTTTCTGCTTCTGCTTCAACTTTTGGGTTCGCTTCAGCTTCTAGTTATGTTTCTGTTGATTTTGGAGAAGAAGGGGAGGGTATTTTCGTCCGAAGGACGATTTTGAAACTAAGTTAAATTTTAGGGACCATTTTGTAGGCAAAAAAGGCCGGGGATGAAAAAATTTTCAGCCCCTACCTTAGAGACCAAAATTATACTTAACCAATCCAGAAACTAGCCACCTTGGTATAAGTTGTGATCTTGATATTGGCATAAACCTATGCGAACATGAAAATTATGCCTGCACTAACTCCTTGCGTTGTATGTGGAGACACAATATATGATCTGATAGATGCATTGGATGGCTGAGAAGTTCAAAGTTGGAGTCCGAGACAAAGGGGTCTGAGTGCTCGATGGTGGCCTAATGTTGGTGGGTTGTAATGGAGGAGGCTTTTTAGCGGATCTCTTCGTTGTCTTTTTTATGGTGGTTAGTATCCTAACTAGTGGCGGCACTTGTAGTGTAACTGGCACATTAGGAGATGGATCCAATGTGATAATAACTTAAAATTAAATTGAACATAATTTTAAGTAAACTTAATAACTTGAATATGTTTGAGCAATTAACAAATTTAGATTTTATATGTGATTTTACCTACAATTAAATTAAACATAATTGTAAGTAAGCTTATCATGGAGTTATTACAAAACTAAATCTTGTCGTAAATTTATTAACAACAACTAACCTAATTTTTTCATATTGAAGAACTCTTCTAACTTAAAGGTTACAGTCATTGAATCACTTTGTTTATGAAGATATTACCTCTCGAAAGCCTTCAAGTGTGGCAGAGCTTGCCTCTGAACACAGTCTGAGAAAGGGTAGTAGTGACCTCCCTCTCCAATGTCACTTTGAAGACAATACTCGAGATTAATGTCGTTGCAGAAATAAATCAGAGAAAAATAGAATACACTAGAGAAGAAAAATGTCAAAAACTGTTCTGTTAGGACATGGTTGAATTTCGCACTCAAAAGGGGGTGCACTTCTTATTCTTCATTTAATTGCAATTTGAAAGAGTAAGTAATTTTCTTTTAATTAATTAAATAAATATTATTTTTAAAAAAATATAAAATAGTCCACCTAAAAAAAATCTTTTTGCCACATTAGAATGGTCATGAACACATCACATAGTTTAACAAACTTTTCTAATATTTGGTCATATTTGACAAACGACACTCAAGAATTATAGACATTTTAGTTGTTATGATCTTCTATAATTATTATTGTCAGCAAATCAATCTATCGTAAATATTTTTGGTAGTTTAGTCTAATATTTATAATTTAATATGACTGAAAACTTTAAACATAAACCCTTAAATTTTATAGGCAAACAAACAACTCATGGTACATGAGATTAATTTTCCACTTTAAGGTTGGAAATTTTTAAAATCCTTTTTCTCCCCTCTTATAGAAGAACATCACCATAGTTAGGTAGCAAATCATTTTTGTCCTCTCCTTCACTCTCAATTGTATTATTATTATTATTAGGACAATGTGGGAAAAAAAAAGAGAAATAATAAAGGAGAAAAGAACAAAGGAAAAATAGGGAATTCTTTTTTCTAAACCACAGTACATTTCATTAAATGAAGACAGAAAAAATGTGGGTCAAATAAAATTAAAATAAAAAAGAAAAAAAGCTAGTTTACTAATTCACAGTATGTTTTGTAGTGGTTCTGAGCAGTGGATCTGTTTCAAGTGAACAAATCTTTGGAAAATCATCAGCACCATCATCATCAATTTTAGTTATAACAATCTCCTCAAGACAAGCATCACCATGACCACTACAACAACTCTTGTTGTTGTTGTTGATGGTGTTATTATTATTAATAGACTCTGAATCTGATTTGGTTGTGAGTTCTTTGGCTCTTTGCACTTCAACATTCCAATCTGTTCTATACAGAACAAGCATCATGAGAACGACACAGGAGCCTTGCGCAGCAAGTAACCCAAGCCACAAGCCAGCAAATCCCATTTTAGCAACAAATCCGAAAAAAATAGCCACAGGCATACCGACCAAATAAAATGATCCTAAGTTAATGTTTGCGCCAATTGAGGGCCTTGCGCTTCCCCTGAGAACTCCGCAGCCAGTGGTCTGCGGACAGTTCCCAAGTTCGCAAAGCCCCGCGATTGGCAGCACTATGGAAGTGAGCTCTAAAATCTGAGGGTCATTAGTGAAGAATCTTCCCCACTGGTGTCTCATGAGGGAGTTGAAAACCATGGCGGCCAGGCCGAGGGCGGCGGCGCAGAAGAGGGACACCAACATGCAAATGCGAGCCTTGTGGGGCCGGTTGGCGCCTAACTCGTTGCCAACTCTGGTGGAGACGGCGAGGCTGAGAGAAGATGGGAACACATATACGAGTGATGTTGTTTGGATGAGGATTCCCATGGAGGCGATGGTGGCTTTTGGGTTAGCCAAGTGGCCGCACAGCATAATCATGAATTCGTACCACCACCATTCCAGGCAAACAGAGGCGCAGCTCGGGATCGCCATCGCCAGCAGCGAAGACCAGCCTTTTAGGCTCTCCATGCTTGGCCGCACCCATGACTCTCTATGCACGCCGGAGAAGTAGATGAAGGATGATAGGAACAGAATGAGGTTCAGATTCGTTAAGACCATCGCCGTCGCCACCCCTGTCGAATTTTGGTTAGTATTCAATGTTCTTGTATGATTCTAAAGTTTAATCTTTCTGCAATTACCCACTAAATTATTTATTCTTATAAAATTTACGTCAAAATACAAAATATATATTAAAACTTTTTATTAGTATTAATATGACTTGAAATTTTTTTTTTGGTAATAATGTATATATAAAAAATCAATCACTATATCAGTTATTCATATAAATTTTGGTCAATAATTAGTCAATAATATTTAAAAATATCGACAAAAAAATTGAATTAATAATTAAAAATATTAGTCAAAAACAATAAATTATGGTGTTTTGTAGCGAGCGCACCTGCAATACCCATGTTGAGGTGAACGACAAGGAGGAAGTTGAGAGGAAGATGGAGAAGAACACTGATGGCGGAGCAATAAGTAACGGGCATTGTAATGCTCTGAGTCCTGAGGTAGATTCTCAATGGATGAAGAAGTGAGAGCAAGAAGAGATCCGGTATGCAAAAAAGAATGAATCTTTGCGCCATTGAAGAAATCTCATGATCTTGACCAAACCACAAGAGGATCCTGTTCATGTTTATCCACATGAATGAAATTGGAAGCGAAGTTGAGAGGAGGAGGAGCACCGTGCGCTGAAGCGTTAAGCCGAGAATCTTCCATTGCTTGGCGCCGTAGGCTTGGCCGCAAATGGGTTCCATGCCCATGGCTAAGCCGGAGATGACAGAGTAGCCGGTGATGTTGGCGAAGCCTATGGACAGAGAGCCTCCTGCAAGCTCCATTTCTCCAAGGTATCCAAGGAAAACCATGGAGATCATAGCTCTTGAATATAAGAGTAATCCTGTCATTGTTGTTGGTCCAGATATTTTTCCTATCTCTTTGATTTCTTCTAAAGCCTGATGCACACAAAAATATATAAATGCTTATTAAAGTTCATTACATTACTGTTTTTCTTAACTTTGTATTCAATTTAATTTACCTCGTTAGGAGTTGGCCATCTATGAAGATCATTGCTTGGAAGATGATCGACAACTTTGGAATGGGGAGTGATGAGGATGGTTGTTTTTGTGGGACAGAGAAATGTGGATGCTGAAGATGGCTTGGGATTACACATGATTATAAGATAGTTGTTGGGTACAAAGGAGAATCAAAAAGGTGATTTATGTTATATATGTATGTATTAACTATTAAGTCTATATAATGTTTGTGTTGGGGAGAAACAATAATAACAAAGGTAATGTGTTGTATAATTTTGGGGGGAAGAGGGTGAAGAGTTAGTGGGTATTTATGCATGAAAAGTTTGGGCCCCTACTGTTGAATTTGGAATGTGTCACTCATAAAATGTGTTGAACGACATTGCTATACAATTTTAGAGTATAAAATAATAAGGAAAGGCTAAAGTTTTCAAAAAAATAAATGTAAAAGAAAGATCAAACTTAAACGAAACAAATGCCTGTATGAAGTGCTGGGTTAACCGACCTTGTTAATTTTTTCTCTTGTGAAATTATAGTTTTTGTTTTTTGCTTTTTTGCTTTTTTTTTTTTTTTCAAAATCCCAAATATTCTCTTATCAGATAATATAGGGTGAGTTTAGTAAAACTATTGTTTTTTAAAAATAATTTATCAAAATTGGTTTTTGAAGGATAACGTTCTAAAATATATTTATATTTGGTAAATCAAAATAAAAAATAATTTTTAAAATTTAATTAGACTATGATAAACATAAATATAATTAGATATTTATTAATAGATAAAATTATATTAGACTTTTTAATTTTAATAATAATAATTTAATTTAAAAATGTACTTTAACTTTTAAAATATGACAATGTAAATACATAATCATTTTGATTTATTAAAAATTTTACCAGACAAACTATAATAGTCTTACATAAATCGAACAGGATTATATTATACAATGACAACGATAAAAAAAAGTTTTAAGAGTTAAGTTTTTTCAATAATATTTAGCAAATTTTTTCATTCTTTTTTATTTCTATTTTTTTTTTTTTGGTTTCAAGAAAAATTGGGTTTCAACTTTTTGTTGAATTATTACTGACAAAAAAGATTAACTCCCTAATTAGGCAAAAAAATAATAAATCTTTTTCGAATCAATAAAACTTCTTGTTATAACTTCTTGTTCTTAATATTAAACTAAATGTTTATTAGTCTTTTTGGTAATGTTAAATTTTATTTTAAAGATTGAAATATAAACATAGGAAGAAAAATTCATTTAAAAGAGAAAAAAAACACAAAAATTATGCTCCATATATAAATATATCAAATTTTTTGTTTATGTCGTAAAACAATTCTCCCAAAAATTTAAACGAATAGGAGAACACATATAAATGATTATATTTTTAACACGTCTTTTAAATAAGAGTTTTTTTGAATTTGTTTGAATTTTTTTATAGATTTTTTTTATTTATTTTATACTATTTTTTTGTTCTCTTTTGAGAGATAACAATGATTAAATTCTAAATATTTTGATCATAGAAATTTTAATACCATTTCATAAAACTATTTCTTCCACAAATTTAAATAGATACAAAAAGACACATAAATAATTATATTTCTAATAATCTATTCCAAAAATTTAAATAAGACAAAAATTATAATTATTTTCATATAAAATTATTAATTTAATCAAATATCTCAAATCATTTAATTCATTTTAACTATCAAAACACAATCTTGACGGGCTTTTACGAAAGAATATGTATTAAGAGAAAGTTTAAGACGCAGTAGTTTTATTAAACTTTGGGTAATGTTAGAGAGATAAAAAATACAACCAGAACTTGCCTTATTTAATATTCATTAATTGTTGTAACAATTAATAAATACTAAATAAGGCAAATTATGGCTATTTTTTACTAATTTTCTTTGATTACCAAACAATTCCATAAAATCTGGCAGCACTTAACCAGTAAAAAAAAGTGAGTAATCTCACACTATTAGATAAAATCTCACAATATTAAAAACATCAATAATAAATAATTAATAATTATACATCACAAAATTTATTACCCCTAACATTCTTCATGCATTAATTTAATTATGTTTAATAGAAAGTGAAAAACAATTTGGGTATGTGTAGCATCCGAAGAGTATTTTGAGTTAATGAAGCTTTTTTTGAAACTTTGAGTGCCGATGGGAAGCATGAGTGATGAGGCAAGAGGTCAATCTTATCTTTTTGGCGGTGTAATTACATATATAAAAAAGGAGAAAGACATAGTGCATTTATTCTCTTTAATGGTTTGATTCAGCCGTCAAATTAAAACGATGACAAGTCTTCATTAATGATAATGATGCCACTCAATAGTGGCTTTTAACTAGCTTGCTTATTAATGGGAAGTGGATAATATTTTTAATTACAAAAATATTTAATAATTAAAAATATTAGTTGAAAGATTTTAAAATTTATTATTTTTAATTTTGTTTAATATATTATATAATAAATAAATATTAAATAAGATAAATTTAAACTATTTAAATTAATTATTTTTTTGTCTATTTTAATGTTATAATTTTAACAATAAAATTCTATATCCAAATTATAATCCTAACTAAGTCCAACCAAGTATTTCAAATTTACGTGCGCATGCCGTCGCTTTTTCTTCTTTTTCGTTATTGTCATCACCAACACTACCACCACCTCATCATATCCTCTTTCTTTTTTCCTTTGAATTTCTTTTTCTCCTTCCTTTTTCTTCTCCTCCTCCTCCATCAACATTATCATAATCACCATCGTTATCGTTATCATTATCTTCTTCTTATAGTTATCGTCGTTATCGTTATCGTTATCATTATCTTCTTCTTATAGTTATCGTCGTTATCGTTATCGTCATCATCATTATTGTTATTGTTATTGTTGAATTTTTTCCATGTTGATGATGTTATCTGATCCAAAATTGATTTTTGATGCATTTTCGTTCATGATTCAATCTTGTTTGTATCGTAATTGTTATGTAATTTCAGTTTATTTCTGAGTTAATTGTGTCGCAATCATTATGTAATTTCGGTTCATTTCTGAGTGAATCTATACATTTGAACTCATTGTCCTGCACAATTCAAAACTCTTTCTCCTCCTTCTCCTCATCTTCTACTGCTTCTACTGCTTCTTTTTCTTCTTTTTCATCTTTTTCTTCTTCATTTTCACCTTCTTATTTTATTTTCTCAAATTTTTTTATTTACTCTCTTGAGAGGAATAAAACCAAGAAAAAAAGAAAAAAATATCAAACAAAAAAGAAGAAGAAACATATTTATGATATTGTCTGATCCACAATTGATTTTGGATGTGTTTTTGTTCATGATTCAGTCTTATTTGTGTGCTTGTTTTCAAACTGATTTTATGTGTTGTAATCATTATGGTAAATTTCGGTTCATTTTTGAGTTAATTGTGTTGTAATTGTTATGTAATTTCAGTTTATTTGTGAGTTAATTGTGTCGCAATCTATTATGTAATTTTAGTTCATTTCTGAATTAATTGTGTCGCAATCATTATATAGTTTCGGTTCATTTCTGAGTGAATTAAATTGCATTTGGATTCGTTGACCTGCACAATTCAAAATTCTTTCACCTCTTTTCCCTCATCTTCCACTGCTTCTTCTTCTTCTTTTTCATCTTTTTCTTCTCCGTATTTCATTTTCTCAAATTTATTCTTAATTTACTCAAATTTAACATAATTTCTGAGTTTATGTGTTAAATTTGAGTTTAGCTCTTGAACAAGACCTTAGAAAACTAGTAAAATTAAATAGAAAAAAACATAACAAAAAATAATGAATACAATGAATATTTTTCAAGTATTCTACAAAGGCAAAGAAAAAAGCATTTCATCAACCTTCATAACTCCAAAAAATGAAATCTCCCAAACAGTTCTGATATGAATTATGAATTTAATATAAGATATTATGAATATACCCTTTTTCTCTAAAATGCCTTTTTTTAAAAAAAAAATTCCTTTATTGTAACTAAATTCTCCTCAGTTGAACTTGAAATCCACATGCAAAAATCTCTAAGTTCATGTTGAAAATCTTTTATTATTAACATATATTGCTTCTCAAACTTGCAGATTTTTTTACTATTATTTTCTGTTTCTCTTTCTTTCTGAGTTAATTGTGTCACAATCATTATGCAGTTTCGGTTCATTTATGAGTTAATTGTATTGCAATCAATTATGTAATTTCGATTCATTTCTGAGTGAATTAAGGTGCATTTGGACTCGTTGTCCGACACAATTCAAAACTCTTTCTCCTCACATTCTACTGCAATAACAACAATAATAGCTAGGGGTGTACATAAAATAATCAAATTGTGGTTAACCGGTTAAAAAATTATAACCACATTTTGGTTAACCAATTTGATAAAATAATTTTAAAAACCATATCCATATTATTAAAAAGTGGTTAACCAAAACCAAAATTTATGCAATTCTTGTGATCAAATTGGTTAACCAATTTTTTTTTGTGTAAAAATCAGTTTTTAACCAATTAAAAACCGGTTTTTAATTTTGATTTCTAAAAAATCTAATTTTTCTATGTAAAAACCGTTTCTTTTTTTGAAAAATTGATTTTTTAATAATCGGTTAAAAACTAAGTTTTGAATTTTTTAACCAGTTAATAACTAATTTTATCATATAAAATCAATTTGGTTAATTAACCAAATTATATTTTTGGCTAATCCAAAAGCATGTTTGATTTTTGGATTAACTAAACCATGTACAACCCTAATAATAACAGCAACAAAAGAATGACGACGAGAAGAAAACACGCGAAGAAGAAGGAAGAGGAGAAGGAGAAGGAGAAGGAGAAGGAGAAGGAGAAAGAGAAGGAACAAGAGCAGAAGCAGGAGGAGAAGAAAGAGGAGAAATGCAAAGAAGAAGACGATGCCGACAATAACATAGCGCGTGAACGTAAATAACTTAGTTGAAAGAATAATGTGTACGCGTATAATCACGCTCTTTTTAATGAGAATAGTTGTTGTTGATGTTGGATCTATTTAGTTAGATTTAGATGACAATATTACTTATATGTGTAATAAATCTATTATTTTAATTGCTACTATCTTTTGTAAATTTCTGTTTAATGCAACTTTAATTCTTAAATTGGAAATGACAAGTGGATATATAGAAGATAACCTTAGGAGCTTGTATTTTTTATTTTTTATTTTTGGGATATTATAAAAAATAAAAAAATAAAATTTTTTGTTTTAAGTGTTTTTATATAATATAAAAATAAAAAATACTAAATATAAAAATAAAAATTATTTTGTTAAACTAATAAACAAACCCTTTGTTGACATGTAATATCAACAACTACTCTCATTTTATTATTTTAGAGCTTGTTAACGATTGTTATGATGAAGGATTGAGTTTAATAATTACTTTTTCTTCTTTTTCTTCTTTTTGTGGTGACGTGGGTAGTTAGTTAAATGATACTAACTGTGAGAAAAGAAATAAACTATAATGAATTATAGGCTTGTTGCTATTTTAATTTTGACCGTTAATAATTGTCATTAGCAACACTTGTCATAATTTAATTTTTAAAAAAATATGATGGTTTAATATAACAAGTTTGTTTTATTTTAAATAAAAACTATTATGATTATTCTTATCCTCGTTGCTTGATGTGACATGGAATACTACTTTTGGGTTTTGAAATGGAATGAGCATATTAATTTCATGTAATAACAGTGTCAGTCAATAGGATTGTAACAAACTATCAAATCATTAATGTAATGAATAATCAAACAATCCCGCTACGTTATCAATAACATTTCTACTAACTTCTGTCAACTCTTATTTATAATTGTATTTAATAGAAGTATCTTTATGAATGTGTCTACTAAAAATGTCTTTTTTATGGTTGTATTTAATAAAAGTGTCTTTATAGATATATTTTCTAGATGTGTCTCTTTATATATGTATTTAAAATATAATAATTAATTATTGTTGGCAATAAGTTGACAGATAATATGTTAGTATCCTATACTTTTCCATAATCAAAATATAGTGTATATTCACAGAAATTATTTTAGAAATTATTTTAGATATGAAAAAAAAGCGATGTTTTAGTTAAATATTAGTGTTTAAAATGTTTTATAGAATTGTGGAAGTATTAAAAATATTGTTCAACACGCACATTCCGTGTTAGTGTAGCAGAGATTCCCATTATAAAAGAGACTCGCCATGTGTTGTGTTCTATCTTAGGTAACACGCAGGTACTGTATTAACATAGCAGAGATTTTGCACAAATTTTTTAGGTAATTTTATCAGAAATTCACAGTACAAATTTACTACGTGGCAGCTGCAGAGCAATACACACTATCCATGATGATACCCTTTGCTCCAAACACGCGAAAGCCACGTGTTACCATCCGGTTAACACGCAGGGTGTGTGGTAAGATCCTTGCTCCACGTGTCCGTCATGCAACAGCACGCAAGTAACGTATTGTCTGCTGTTTCCATGCAATCAACAAGTCTTGCTCCAGGAACTGGTGTCAATAATGGTTAAGTTTGGTTTCGATTGTATAAAAGCGGAGGA
Source organism: Arachis hypogaea (assembly GCF_003086295.3). Classification (NCBI taxonomy): domain Eukaryota; kingdom Viridiplantae; phylum Streptophyta; class Magnoliopsida; order Fabales; family Fabaceae; genus Arachis; species Arachis hypogaea. The sequence continues at coordinate 34,875,216 of NC_092052.1, read as the reverse complement.
GGAGTGGGGTTTAGCTTCATTTCATTTTTGTTTTCCCCTTCACTATTACCATACAATCTCATCTCATCAAGCCATTGCCATAGTCATTAGCAGCAATGGCTTTTTATTTTATTTTATTTTATTTTATTTATTGTGTTAGGAGTGATTAGTGAGCTTTAGAGTTAAAAGTAAGATTAAAATATCTAAAATGGTACGTGATTATACGTTTACAAAAAATTATATCATCAACTATTTGGGACATTCTAACTACTAACTATGTAAGTTTATTATTTTCAATTAATTTATTAGTATTTATTTGGTTAACATTAGTTTAATAGTTTGTTATTATTTATTTGAATAATTTTTGTCTAAATGTACTGTTAAATCTTAATATGAATAAATAATATAAGTAATAATATTTTTTTCTAAATTAATGTTAGACTTTTTTTTCTATTTTTGTGTTGTTAGTATGTATATAATATTTTTTTTATTATTTATTATAATATGATATTTTATATTACTGACAATTGTTAAAATTAACAAATAATTATTATATATATATATATATATATATATATATATATAAATTAATAAATGAGAGACATATATTTTTTTTTAATTTTCTATTATAATATTGTAGTTATTATTGTTATGTTATGTATAGTTTTAGTTATTAATTTAAAAAATAATTAATATTTATAAAAAAAATTGAATTTTATGTTGTTATTATTTATTTTATTTTCTGTTTCAACATTAGTATTTTAGAATTAATAATCAATATGATTATAAAGATATACTTTGGTATGGAATAACATATAATTATATGTTGTTTTGTGTTTTAATATTATTTTTATTTCATGTTATATTTTAATTAATAAAATGATTTTATTAATAAAATTAATAAAAATTATGAATGTAAATATTAGAAATTTGAATTTTTGTAATTATTATTTATTTTATTTTTTATTGTTAATTTATTCTTTTTGCTATTTATTAAATTAATTTTTTTTGTAATTGAACTTTATGAGGCTAATAGGAATCTTCTGTCCCGTAAGCTTGACCAGCCAAAGACGTGACATCCGGCGGTTGACCAAGCCTTACGAACTACCGGATTCTATTAGCTCTCAAGAGTTGGAGTGATCAAAGGACATTTTGTGATGCTATCTGCTCTTGTGGAAAGGTGGTGGCCGAAGACACATACGTTTGTAATGCCAGAGGGTGAGGTTACCGTTGAGGATGTGTTACACATATTCGGCCTAGTGATTGATGGAGAGGTTGTGACCGGTTGGACCGATAGCAGTCACGACTTCTTAGTCACCCAGAGCCTTGCGATATTCGGCAGCGAACCGCCGTCAGCAGTTCCTTCAAAAACTACATAAAATTTTCATGGGTTCCCTATATTAGAGATACACAGCCTTTAGACACATGGGAGTCTGTTCAGTGCTATGTTAGGTGTCACATCTTCTGTCTGTTGGGTACCACCCTTTTCGCGGATGCCACGCGAAATATCAACCACTGCTCCAGAATTTTGATCAGATCGACAATTACAATTGAGAATAGCTTGTTTTGCGCACCTTTACAAATTATTGTGTTGTGCATCACGGTACGATTGTAAAAAAATAGATGGCCCACTTGTTTGCTTGCCATGCTGCCACGTATGAATCACACATCTTACGTGTTGAACGGATTAACACCACATGTCAATACAGATGTTTTGTGTTGCTTGCGATTTTTTGGACAAATATCAAACACGTTAGCTGTGTGTTGGTTATGCATCTCGGCAATATTCACCACTTATATATACCCTAAAAATTTTTATCTTTAAAAAAAATGCACATCTTTATTTCATATTAAAATTCTTTAACCGTGTATTTACTTGTTATAAATAAATATTTACTATAAAAAAATGCATATAGTTTAACTTAAAATTTCCTTTTAAAAAAAATCATACTCTATTCAAAATTTATTATTTAAAACGAATTAATAACAGCTAAAAAATTATACTAGTTTGATTGGTTAAAATTTTTTTATTATTTTAAACGCGTTAACATCATTTTTTTAAATATTGCAAAAATTTTATAACCACCAGACTCTATCTTTATATATATATATATATATAATTAACTACAGAAAAAAAATTCTAACAGAGAAAGAGTACGTACTCAAGGAGAATGAGAGAAGGAGAGAGCGGGGGTGAGCGGTTGAGGGTGAAACACGGTGAGGAAGATGGCCATGCCATCGGAAGAGATAAGAGGGAGAGCGTGGGTGGGTGTGTATCCGGTGTTAAAGAGGGTTCTTCTCGAGAGGGGTTAGAAAAGCCATCCAAGGTCTCTTTCAGAGATAAAGTCATTGGTGCAGCAAAGTCTAAGGCCTTTGCATTAGTAGGGTCTTTATCTGGGGATGGTATCGCGACGGTGACAGGTAAGCAGGGTGATTCTCGTCCACCAAGTGTAAGTTTTACCAAGGTGGCAAAGAGCTGTCTAGCTGAACCTTATAAGGAAGCCATCGTGATCAAGGTGCTGGATAAGCATTATGGCTACACGGCTCTCATGCATAAGCTTCGGATAGTATGGCGCATCAAAGGAGGGTTTGATTTGTTGGATGTGGGATTTGGATATTTTTTGGTTAAATTTGATATTGCTGCGGATCGTGAGAAAGTCATTCTTGGTGGCCCGTGGTTGATAGACGGTCACTATGTTGCAGTAAAGCCATGGGATGTGGATTTTAGGCCATGCGAAAAATCCTTTGGATCAACGCTGGTATGGATTCGAGTCTCGGGACTTCCAATTTGGTGCTACCAGGAACAAGCAATGCTGCAAATTGCTTCTGCAATAGGGATTCCGGTGAAAGTAGATTTGGCTACTAAGCTTGCAGAAAGAGGAAAATATGCCCGAGCTTGTGTTCAAATTAATCTTGAGTTGCCTATAATCAAACATATTATAGTGGAGGGTGTGACTTATGAAGTGGAGTACGAGAGTTTACAGTTGATTTGTGCTACTTGTGCACGGTATGGGCATGATAAATCGTTGTGCATGGAGAAGGAGTCCTTGGAAGGAAACGGAAATTTCTTTGGTGATGAAAAAAATAATGAAGCCCCGACATTAGTGCCACACAACAATCATGAGATTCAACAAGAGGCTGAATCAGAAGCTCGTGATTTGGGTAAGAATCCTCGTAATTTGGGTGAGAAATTAGGAGTTGTTAAAGGGAAGGATGTAGTTACGGAATTATTGGCTCCTCACGTGCCTGATGGTCATGTTAATGAGGCATGCATAGATGATGGAGAGGGCTGGCAACAAGTGCTGCGTAAGGGAAAATTCACAATGGGCCAGTCATCAGGTTTGAAGGACCAAGATGGAAAGCAGCACAAGTTTGGTTCGAGAAGGGTTCCAAGGCCCAATTTGCATGGTGATGGAGGCAAATCAATTGGCATTAGGATGGGGAAGCGAGAAAAACATGAAATTGCGCCATCTCCATCGCGCAGAACTCCTGCACGTCGTGGAATTTCTCTACGGAAGCGTCCTCGGCCTTCCTCCTTGCAGAACTCGCCAGTTGATAAAAATGGTGGCACAACGGAGAAAACCTTAGTAGATAGAAGCATGGCAGGTGCAGTGTCAGGAGGTCCAAAGGTGACAATTATTGAGGATCAGAGTGTGCCAGTACTGCAGGACAAACCACCTATTGAGGTTGGTGATTCTGTTTAGAGTTTATGTTCTTATTTATTCTGTCCCTATTATTTATGGATAGTTTAAATATGATTGTTTGGAATATTAGGGATGCTTCTAGTAAGTTAGCCCGGGTGCATTGTAAGGAACTTGTTAGGAAATTTAGACCTGTTTTCTTTATTGTGGTTGAAACTCACTCCCCTTTTCAGCATTTAAAATTATTTTGGGAAAGGTTGGGATATCACTCTGTTGGTATAGTAGAAGCAGAGGGGCATAAGGGAGGTATTTGGTTTCTATCCTCTATGAAGGGTGTTTGTTGTAAGTTCATTGATGCTTTTGATCAGGGTGTTACTGTTGAGGTTCACTTTGATAATTTAATTTGGAGGTGTAGTGGTATTTATGGCAGTCCTCAATTTAATAAAAGGGTTCTCCTTTGGGATTATCTTGTTGCACAATCCATGGTTTTTCAAGGACCTTGGATTGTTCTTGGTGATTTTAATGAAGTCAAATTTTCTCATGAAACTAAGGGCTGTCAATTTTCTCATCAAAGAGTCGACATGTTTGCTACTTCATTAGGGGATAGTGGTTTGTTTGATTTGAAGACTATTGGGAGACAGTTTTCTTGGTACAGGAGGGTGAAAAATTATGTTAACGTGGCAAAAAAGCTTGATCGAGTCTGTATAAATAGTAGTTGGTTATCTATCTTTCCAGAGGCTTATGCAGAAGTTTTAAATAGGCTTCAGTCTGATCATTGCCCTATTCTGGTGCGTTGTAAAGGTCGTCCTCAGCCTAAAGGGAATCGACATTTTCGATTTGTTGCTGCTTGGGCTACTCATCCTGGGTATAGGGATATTGTGAACCAATCATGGTGGTCTGGTAATAGAGGAATTCATGGCAAGCTTTCGGAAGTATAGAAGAATTCGCTAGAGTTTAACTCGAAGGTATTTGGTAACATTTTTGTTAAGAAATGTGAATTAGAACATCAGATTAATTATTTACAAAAGCGTTTGGAAGTGGTGGATAGTATTTATTTGCGTCAGAAAGAGCAACAGTTGCTTGATGATTATAATAATACTCTAGTGCAAGAAGAGCTCCTATGGTTCCAAAAGTCCAGAGAGCAGTGGGTAAGGTTCGGGGATAGGAATACAAGATTCTTTCATATTCAAACTCTTGCGCGAAGGAAGCATAATAAGATTCATGGCCTTTTTCTCAAGGATGGAGTGTGGGAAACTGATCCAGAGGTTCTGAGTCAAGAAGCAGAGTCTTTCTATAAAAGCTTATTCTGTCATTTGGATGATGTTGATTTGGGTTGCCTTGGTGATGTGCCTCTTCCTTCTCTGAATGAGGAAGCTTGCAATAACCTTACGGCACCAGTTACTATAGAGGAAGTCAAAGCAGCTGTTTTTCACATGAACTCTTTTAAAGCTCCGGGTCCTGATGGGTTTCAAGCTTTCTTCTTCAAAGAATATTGGGAGATCATTGGTCTTGATGTTTGGAAGATGGTTAAGCAGGCATTCTCCGGTGTTCCTTTTGATCCGAGAATGTTGGAGACTTTACTGGTTCTCATTCCAAAGGTTGAATCACCGGTATCTATGAAAGATTTCAGGCCGATTAGTCTCTGCAATGTAGTTTACAAGATCATTACGAAGGTCCTTGTTAATAGGCTTCGTCCTCATCTTGCGGAGATTGTTGGCCCGCTTCAAAGAGGATTTATTCCGGGACGAGGAACTCCTGACAACATCATTATTGCTCAAGAAGTCCTCCACTTTATGAAGAAGACTAAATCAAAGAAAGGCACACTGGCCTTTAAGATTGATCTGGAGAAAGCTTATGACAGAGTTGACTGGAGGTTTTTAGCTCATACCCTTAAAAGCTTTGGTTTTCCTATTCCTACACTTAATTTGATTATGAATTGTGTCACTGCTTCTTCCTTATCTATTCTTTGGAATGGGAGTCGTCTGAATGGCTTTACTCCTAGCCGAGGTCTTAGACAAGGAGACCCTATGTCAGCCTATCTTTTTGTGTTGTGTATGGAGCGATTGGCATGCTTTATTAGTCATCAGGTTGATTTGGGCTTGTGGGAGCCGATTGCTATTTCTAGAGGGGGACCAAGAATATCCCACTTAATGTTTGCAGATGACTTGCTTCTGTTCTGTAAAGCTACAAAGAGACAAGTGCAAAATGTGATGTTGATTTTAGAGACTTTTTGTAAAGCATCTGGGATGAAGATTAATGTCGAGAAGTCTAAAGCGCTTTGCTCTAAGAATGTCTCTGCAACAAGGAAAGAGGTCTTCACTGGGGTATCCTCTATCAGATTTGTCCAGGACTTGGGCAAGTATCTTGGAGTTACCCTTAGCCATTCTAGGGTGACTCGTTCAGCTTTCAATGGTGTCCTGGATAAGATTCGGAGTAGGCTAGCAAGTTGGAAAGGAAGTTTACTCAATTGGGCTGGTAGGCTCTGCTTGGTTAATTCTGTTGCTGCTGCTATTCCCACGTACCAGATGCAGGTCTCTATTTTTTCCAAAGAAATCATTAGTAAATTGGAGTCTATGATGAGAAATTTTCTTTGGAAAGGACAAGTTGATGGAAGAGGATTGAATCTTGTTAGTTGGAAGGTACTGGTTACTCCAAAAAAATATGGAGGTTTGGGGATTAGAGATCCTTATTGTGTAAATATTGCTCTTCTTGGGAAGCTAGTTTGGACTTTTTTCCAGCAGCCAAACAAGCTATGGGTCCAATTGTTGGATGCCAAATACCGATCATCTCTATATGACTGTTTTAGTTATCCTAAGAACAAGGACTCTCCCATTTGGAGGTGTCTTTGCAAGGCTTGGGAAGTGTTGAAGGATGGGTTTGCTTGGTATATTGGAGATTTGAACCAGAATTTTTGGTTTTCTAGTTGGAGGAGAGAAGGACGGTTATCTAATGAGATGGATTATGTTCACATTTCTGATTCGAATCTCCGGATACAGGATATTTGGTCGGTTGGTAGGTGGCATTTGGATACTCTTTATTCTCCTTTATCTCAAAATCTGAAAGATAATATTCTCTCTTACAATCCAGATGAACAAGCAGGTCCGGAAGTGGGTTGGTATTGGAGTGGGTCTGCTGCCAAAGTCTATGACTCACGCAATGGTTACTTGTGGTTGTGTAAGCAGCTGTTTGGTTGGGAGGAGCGGGAGAATTGGCTTTGGCTTTGGCATCAGCTTGTTCCGGAAAAGCATAAGTTTTTGGCTTGGTTGTGTCTTAAGGAGGCTCTTCCTACTGCAAGTTTTCGCTTTAGAAGAGGGATGTCGTCATCGGATAGGTGTCCAAGATGTCTTTCTAGCCAGGAATCGGTTTTACATTGTATTCGGGATTGTCCAAAAGCTCAGCTTGTTTGGCATAGGTTGGATATTTCTTGTCATCCTTTGGATTTGAAGAACTGGTTCTTGTATCATAGCAGAGAGCATCCGTTCAAGTTCTTTTCGGGACTTTGGTGGATATGGCGAGCAAGGAATAATGACATCTTTAATTCCCATGAAACTTGGCCTCCGGAAAAAGTGATTTGTCTGGCATTAACTTCAGAAAAGGAGCTTAGGAATATTTTTGAATTACAACGTATGTCCCTTCCCTCTACTCTAAATGGTTTTTGGAATCCCCCATCTATTGGTACTTTTAAGATTAATTGTGATGCTAGTTATTTTGGTTCGGGTGATAGTGTTGGTTTTGCTTGTGTTATTAGAGATTGTAATGGGAGCTGGCAAAGGGGGTGTTTGGGAATGATTGAGAGTAATAGTATTCTTCAAGGAGAATTGTTTGCTATTTGGAGAGGATATCTCTTAGCTTGGGATGTGGGTCAACGAGACGTTATTTGTGAGACGGATTGTGTGGAAGCATTTAATCTTGTTACTCAAGATGCTTTTGGGTTTATTGATCCACTGGTGCTCAAAATAAGAGATATCATGCATTGGAATTGGCGGGTTGACTTTCGTTTGATTATGAGAGATGCAAACACGGTGGCAGATACTATGGCAAAGATGGCGATGAAGTTACAACTTTCGCATGTGGAGCTACTTTCACCTTGGGAGGAGTTTAAGAGTAGTCTTGAACGGGACTGTCCCTCTATTTAGGCAGTTCCTTGTTTTGTTTGTTTTGTTTTTCTTTGTTTAATTTATTTCAGTCACCAAAATATATATATATATTCCATAACATGAAACACTATTATCGTAGAACAAGGTTGATATTAGTGACAAACTTTTAATAAAGAGAAAGTATAAGTGATTAAGTTTTAGTTAGATAATATTAGTTAATTTTATTTTAAAATTTATAATTTAAAATTTAAAGTTAAAAGCTTAAAATTTAGGATTTAAAATTAATAAAATTAAAAAAATTAATTGATATCAATTAAAAAGTAATAAGTGCCCTATAAATGGTGGTTTTAGTATAGAGAGAAATCCTATCTAGAGTGATGCCGAACACTTCTAAACTCTAACCATTGAGAGAATATTATTTTATTTCCTTTCCTTTTGGGAAGGCATGAATTGTTTGCATTGCTTGTGCTATGATCACGCCATGCATGCATAATTAGGGCTGATAATATATATCATATTTATGGGTATCTAATTCAGACTAATCTGTTCGAGTAGGGTTGTTTATCTTATCTGTTATAGGTAGGGTAGGATAGAATATAAATTTGCATGCAGATAAGGTAAGATATGGGTTTAGAGTATATCCTACCCTACCCTATTCGCACCTTTAATATATTATATAATATATATGTAAAAGTTATGTTATGTAGTGAAAAAAATGAGTCTTATACTTACAATCTTTTTTTTTTATGTTGAATGTCTTTAAAATTTTATTGTTTTTAATTTTAATTTGAATTTAATTTTTTATTTTTTATTTTATTAATATGTATAAAATTTAAAATAGTTGAATTTTATATTTATTTGATTTTTTTTGTTTCTATGAGTAGAATCGGATAGGGTAGGGTTTAGAATTTGGAGGCCACTCAGATAAATACGCCTAAAACGTCTTTTTTTAAAGATGTCTTTATGTTGTGTTTTAATTGATTTTGGTATAATTTATTGGGTGTTTCTCATCACATATTATTAAATTTCTCAAAAGATTTTCTTTCCAAAAATAATAAAAAACATTTAATTTAGACTAAAACAAAAAAGGTAATAAATTAACTATTAAATTTTTTTTAAAAGATTATTTACATAAAAAAATATATCACATTCATCAAAATATATATATATATATATATATATATATATATATATAAGCTCTTAAAAAATTTATAAATAAAAAAATAATTAATTTTTATTCGTATAATATATAAAATAATTACTATATTATTATTATATTATAGATTAAAATTTACTAATTTAAATTTTGTTTTTATTTTTAATATAAGCATTAAAAATAAATAATTTTTTTATAACAAGATATATTGTAATAAAATATATATAATATTAATTAGTTTTTAAAAAATTATGAAAAGCTGGTTTTTTCTAATAAAGTGTTATTAAAAAATTAACATTATAAAAACTAATTTCAACTAATATGATATAATATGATATAATAGGTTATTAAATATATTTAATACAAAATACATTGAATATAAATTTTTATTGAGTTTAAATTTTAAATAATTTTTAATTAAATTTCGAATATTTTTATTTTAAAGAGTTAGAATATTTTAACATCATTTTTTCGTATCTTTTTAATTGAGTCTTTGATTTTTTAAATTATAAACCTTATTTATAATTAAGAGTAATGTTTTAACACCACCAATTAGTCACACATATAAAAATACAAGAACAATTCTATTGTCATAATTATAATCTAACTTTATAAGCAATACAATATAATAAAACTATATATAAGTAATATAACTAAATTTTATCTACATGTCTATAGTCACATTTCATAAATAATATAATTAAATTATATTTATGTTTATAATTAAAATATGAATAAAAATACAAAAAAGTATAGGATGGTTAATTTTTTTCATTCATAATTTTTTATTATTTTTGTTGTGAAAATTTTAATTATTTTAATAATTAATTATTTTTTAAAAAAAGATAATTGAATAACACAAAAAAATCTTATTAAGAGTAATTTATTTATATATGATTAAAAAATAATTGAATAATTATATACGGTAAAAAATTAATATTATTAAAAAATAAAAATAAGATTTATTTTAAAATTAAAAATAAATTTTATTTAAAAATAAAATTAAAAATCATGGTTTTTTTTCTTTTTTCCAAAATTTATCTACGAGTAATTCTATAAATATTTTATGATGAATAAAAATATTAAACTCATACTAAAATTTATTCTAATAAAATTTATTTTTATTCTACTAAACGTTAAATAAATATTGAAAAGAATTTTGTTTCCTCCATTAGAGAAGAATGATAAACTTCCATACTTCTATTATGTTATGGCAATAATTTAGCCTGTTATTTTTTAATGTACATAATAATAATAATAATAATAATAATAATAATAATAATAATAATAATAATAATAATAATAATAAAACAAGTATATCACAGTAAAAAAGAAAGCACGTCACCAAATAATTTATCATCCGAATTATATATGAATCAAATTGATAATATGAGAGCTAACACTACAAAAATCGACAACAAAGTTAGAGACTTACAAAACCTTTCTTAACATCATAGAAAAAAAAAATGTTTATATTTGTGTGATATACAAAGCAATTATCATATTATTATTATTATTATTATTATTATTATTATTATTATTATTATTATTATTATTATTATTATTATTATATATGAGCAAAAAAAGTCCAACTGTATGTTTTAAAGTAAAATTTTTTTTAATATTTGATTAAATGTTCTTGTATTTAGTACTTTTTTTTGCACTTCCTCTTAGTTAAAAATATAATCATTATAATTTTTTAGTTATTATTGCTAGGGGTGTTTACAGATGGGATATGGCTGAAATTTCGATCCAATCCGCACTAAACTCATTAGATCAAATTCGATATTCGCACTTTTTATGTTTGGATCAGATATCAAATATATCCATAAAATAAAAAATATAAAAAAATTTTATTTTTATAAAAAAAAGTCAATAATTTTTTTTGTTTACTTTTTTAAACATATTTAATTCTATCTGATTAGAGTGTGGATCCGATTCGATCCAATCCGATCATCTTACAGATCAGATCATATTCTCAAATTACAGATCAGATACGGATAAATACTGTGGATTTATATGGATATGATCTAATCTATGAACACCCCTAACTATTACTATAGGTTCATTGTTGCAAAAGAATGTTTCTTTTATTATAAACTATTATTAGATTTTAATTACCATTAAAACAACTGAATGGTCAACTTAATTACCATTATTATATCCATAGTTGTAAAAACCGAACTGGATCGGTTGGTTCGACCAAAAAACTAGTGAACCGAATTAGAACTGGATTATAGTCCAGTTCAATTTACTTTTTGGACCGTTTAAGGAATAAAATCGGTGTGAACTGGTAAGAACCGGTGCAAACTGGTCTGCTTGAAAAAATTTTTAAAATGTCTCCACAAAGTCTCGAACCAAGAACCTTGGAGCAAAAGTAACCTCTACTTGCCACTTAGCCATTGCACTTCTAAGTACTATATTTGACAAATACTAATTATATAGTATACATAAATATCTAATTTAATTTAATTTTTATTTTTTCTATTTTTAAAATTAATTATATTTTAATTATATACCATTATTAATATAAATATAAATTTCACTAAAAATTTATTAATTTACTTGATCTATTTTATTGCTAGTATTGTGATTAAGGTTATTTGTTTTGATGTTAGTGTTAAAATCTACTGATATTATAGTTAGATGATAGGCTTTGTGAATTAATTATTTTTTTATTGTGTCAAAATAAGATACTATTGTAGTATTAAAATTTTATTGTTTTTTTTATATTAGTTATTTTTAGAAGTTGAGACTTGATTCTTCATAAAATGTTAGTGAAGATATGCATTTCAAATTTTAATTTTAAGTTTTTAACTATTTTATATTTTATATTTACGTGAGACCAGTTTTATCGGTTCAGCCAGTGATTTATCAGTTGAACCAATAAACCAGTGAACCAGTAACTTGATCGGTTCGATCACTGGTTCAGTTCTAACAACTATATTTCAATCTAATTTCAAAAATTTTGATTTACTCAATTTAATAGTTATGACTCACAATTGGTTCCTAATCAAGTAACAACAAATTATGTCTCCCAATTGGTTCCTAATCAGTTCTAACAATTATGTCTCCCAACTTAATAGTTATGACTCACATTGGTTCCTATTCTTATTTTTGTCACTGTCTCACAAAATCGTTAACGACATGCTGAAATGGACTAACGACTGCTACATTATACATTCTAGCGACTATTTGATGTGACAATTGAAATTTTTTTACCTTATTTTTTATTTTCAACTAAACACTTAAAACCCTAATATGAGTCACGGATACCTAAGTTAAAAAATCAAACTAAGTAAATTGAAAATTTAAAAATCAGATTAAAGCTCGAATATAACTTCAAAACAGAACTTTAACTTATGTAGTGATTAATTTAAATGAAAATCAAATAAATCAAAATTCAACATAATTTTTATCAATATTTTTAAATTCGAAATTTCTATACCAAAATTAACTAGGATTTTTCTTTAAATTAAAAATTTAATGAAATAGTGACTTTAATTATCTTAACCAATGTCCTAATTAATTGCTTTTATGTCTTAAAAAAACCGTATATGAGAAAAAAATAATTAATTTGTCTACTTTAATAAATAGTTATTTTACTAAAATGAGAAACTATTTTTTTAAAATTTTTAAGAACTAATTAATATTATATATATTTTGTTACACTACATTTAATTATAAAAATTTTATTTATTTCTAATACTTATATTAAAAATAAAAAAAATTAAATTAGTAAATCTTAATCTATAATATAATAATAATATAGTAATTATTTTATATATTATACAAATATAAATTAATTATTTTTTTTATTTATAAAAATTTTTAAACGCTTGATCTTGTTTTATATATATATATATATATATATATATATATATATATATATATATTTTGATGAATGTGATATATTTTTTTATGTAAATAATCTTTTAAAAAAAAATCTAATAGTTAATCTATTACCTTTTTTGTTTTAGTCCAAATTAAATGTTTTTTATTGTTTTTGGAAAGAAAATCTTTTGAGGAATTTAATAATATGTAATGAGGAACACCGAATAAATTATACCAAAACCAATTAAAACACAATATAAAGACATCTTTAAAAAAAGACGTTTTAGGCGTGTTTATCTGAGTAGCCTCCTTAGAATTTTATGGTGCGAGTAGGATTAGGGTTGAGAGATTCTCAACCCACTAATAAAATAGGATAAAATTTTAAAAAGATATTAAACCCACGAATAGAATTAAAGTAAAGTCTAAACCCTACCTTACCCTATCCATTACCAGTCCTATATGGTTTCAAACTTTCCAACCCGTTCTATTCGGAACACACCACAACCCCTAATGTCTTTTCTATCCCCCTACTTTTCTCTCCTTATTTGGGTCTGATCTGAGCACTCTTTTGTCTCTATTGACAAGTATGAAAACATTCCTTATTGCCTAGCCATATACTTCATCTCCTCTATTATCATTCCATTTCTATACATGGAAACTTTATTTTCTTTCTCCCTTTAAGCTAATTAATTACATGCGCCCTACGGTATATTATTATGAATTTAATTTTGATTTATATCTTAATATATCAATTACATTATACTATATCAGCAAAAAAAAATATTTTTTATATTAATTACATGATGATCGTTATTTATATGATTTAACATTGTATTTATATTATTAGTACAGTAAAAATTATCATAAAATCACTTATTTCAAAAATTTAAATTAATAAAAAAAAGTCATGTAAATAATTGTATTTCTAACACGTCTCTTCAAATAAAAATCTCTTTTAAATTTTACTTAAAATTTTTACATAAATTTTCTTTCTCTTTTAATTTGCCATCATATGCTAAATACTTTAATTTTGGATCTAACAAGAATCAAACACTATATTTTTAGTCATAGAAATTTTGATTCATATCATAAAATTACTTCTTCTAAAAATTTAAATTAATAGAAGGAGTGGCATAAATAATTATATATTTTATTATTATTATTATTATTATTATTATTATTATTATTATTATTATTATTATTATTATTATTATTATTATTATTATTATTATTATTATCTTGCTCCGATGCTCTTCTATTATTGCTGGTTCCATGTTCCTGTATCACGGGCATGCAGCCAAAAAAGGTTGGAACAAACAATTAATTTCATAAATGGGGTCACCACATTGTATATTTGTTAGATGAAGCGGATGAATGCATGGGACACCAAAGAATGTGTTATCAAACCAGAAATTCCATATTACAATTTGTATATTATATAAATATTGGGACTACTAGACTTATCGACCTATATAATATAGGCATGGAAAATTTAGGTAGTAGCATGTGCATGTAAGCAAGCTATATATATATGTACAATTAAAAGATTTGCAATTTGGGTTAAATGTAGGTGATGATAGTGACAATAAGTTAAATATGTACAGCAATAATTTTGAGAAACTTGTTCATATGTTAAACAGGAATGCAACCAGTTTAGTAGGAGAATTATATCTGGCAAAAATTTAACCTCATACAAAAAATATATAAATAGATATATTTTTAATATATTTTTACATAAGAGTCTCTCTTTTAAATTTGTATAAATTTTGTATAATTTTTTTCATTTATTTTATACTGATTTTTTTTTTTGTGGAAAAAAATAAAGATTGATCTCTAAATTTTTATTATAATTCTAATACTATATCATAAAACTACTTTTTTCAAAATTTTAAATCATAAAAAAAGATATATCAATAATTTTTATCTCTAATAGTACCAAATTAAAATTATATTCGGTGACCAACTAAGATTTGTTTTCTGATTATCTATAGTATTTTTTAATTTGATAAGTCAAAAATTAATTCGTTTTAAATTTAAATTCTATTTAAAAATTTATTGTTAGTCAATAGATTATTATCTATATACACAAAACAAAATTTAAAATTTTAATACTTACTAATTAAACAAACAAACGAGTTTGATCACTTAACTAACTCAAATGATTTTACATTATCAACCAAGATAATAAAGGTCAGTTGCATTGTATTTTAGCCTGAAATGCATGTGTAGTAGTTTGAGAAGCTATTTAGGCATTACTTCTACCACTTTGTTGTTTGTAAATGTGAAAGGTTATCTGAAACAATGATATATGTTGTTATTATCTATAATATAAAATGGCGGTGGAAGTAGTTGGTTAGGTTAGGGATGGAATGGGACCACAGATGGGAAAGGAGTTACATATGGGATTGATGGAGGGTTGATATACGGAGGAGACAGATGGAAAATGGGAGACATCTTTATATATAGGAGAGAGAGAAATAATAATAATAATAATAATAATAATAATAATAATAATAATAATAGAATCTATCTATTTTATATCCTAAGAGTATATATATTAAGATTATAAAGTGAAATTTTTTTTATTGAAAATATAAAAATTTAAGTTTTTAATATATTTATTTTGTTTATATTAAATAAAATAATTTAAAATAATATTCACTAATGATAAGTTATCACGTGTTCTTAAGTAGCGATTTTAATTGTTGTCTATGTCTCTTTAATAGTGACACATGTCTCTTATTTAGTTGAATGAGATAATTTTTAAATAGACACAAAAGAATATAAATGAAGACAAAGATATTAAATTTATGTACTTTCAAATAATTAAGATATTGAAATATAACTTTTGAGACACTAATTTTTTATTTTTTTATTCTTATTTAATTTTCAAAATTCTAAATTCACCCTTCCAAACTTGTCTCATTCCTCCTCTCTTATGCATTTTTTACCTCTATACTTTTTGCAACTCTTTCTCTTTCTCAGTAGTTCACCATTTTTCATTCTCCCTCCTTTATCTTTCCTTCTTACTCTCTGCTGCCCATTGGGTGTCACTTTCCCTCTTTCTCTTTGCGGCACCTATTGTGCCTTCTCTCTCTGCTTCACCCTCATCCTCAGAAAGTCAGATATAAATTCATCTTTTTCGTCGATCGATACTGCTCTTCTGTCAAGAGCCACCGCATCAGCTCATTCTTCTCTCTCGAAGGGCTCATTCGGGCTGTTATCTAGATTCGCCATTGGCTTTGGGTTTTGACAGCGTCTCCCTCCATCTTCTCTCTGGCGACACCGTTCATTTTCTGCAAAAAGAACGTCTCCTCCAATCTGCTCATCCTCCCTCCTCTATTCTCCTATCATTAAAGTATTTTTTTTGTTAGAAATTTGAATTTGATTTTATACATATTAAATTTAATTTAAATTAGATTAGAATATTATTGTTTTTGTATTTGATTAAAGATGGTGGTGCCATACTGCTATTGATGGTTGATGATAACTCTAAGTGAGGAAAAATGGTAAAAATGATGGTGGTGGGAGAATGGTGAGGGTAAAATTGATATTTTGGTGAAAGTTTGAGTTGTGTATTCTATTTTGTCTGGTGGTGTTTAGTTGTTGTCCATGTCTCAAAGAGACACGGTGACACATGTTTCCTGTTTGGTTTACTGAGACACAATATTTTGATGCACACGGAAATACACGGATGGACATGGAGACATTAAATTTGTGTACCTCCAAATAGCTGAGACACTGAGACATAACTTGTGAGACACTAATTTTTTATAATTTTACTCTTATTTAATTTCCAAAATTCCAAATTCAATCCCCCATCCTCTCAAACCTGTCTCCAGTTCTCTCATGCATCGCCTCCCTCTCTGCAACTTCTCATTGTTCTCAGCAGCTCCATCCTCTATCCTTTCTCACTCCCCACTGCCGATCGCCGCCTCTCCCTCTTCCTCTTCGCAACGCCTACTGTTGCTTTTCTCCCACTTTCTTTTCTCAGCGCCTAGCACTCCTCTCTTCCACTCTCTTTGCCCACTGTACCTTCTCTTTCTGCCTTATCCTCTTCCTTGAATAGTCAAATATGCGTTCATTTTTTTTTGCCATTGCTTCTCCATCAAGAACCGCTGCGTCTGCTCCTCCTTCTGTCTCGAATGGTTTGGGCTACGGTAGTCCAGATCCATCGTCATCTAGATCCGCCGGTGACTTCAAGTTTCAACGGCGCTTCCCTCCACATCCTCTTTCTAGTGACGTCGTTCATCCTTTCCAAAAAGAACATCTCCAATCTTTTCCTCTTTTATTATTCCTTTATTAAAAAAAATTAAATCTGTGTATCTTATTTTACAGATATGTAACAAATTAAAATTTTTGTTGATTTTATTAAATTTAATTTAGATTGGCATATTGTTGCTTTTATATTTGGTTGAAGATTATAGTAGTATTGATGTTGATGATAACTCTGAAAGAGGGATTGGGCAAAAGTAGTGGTGGAAAAGAGTGGTGGGGATAAAATTGACATTTAAGTAAAATTTTGAGTTGTATATTTTATTGTGTCTAAGTTATCAAATAAGATGAAAAATTGAGTGTCTTTTTGTATCTATATACTTATATGTATTTGTGTTCATGTCTTTATTATTTTGAGACATCAACCAAACACAGCCTTTTAAGTTACCAAACAAGATAAAAAATCAAGTGTCTTCTTGTATCTATGTATTTTTATATATTTGTATCTATATTTTCATTATTTTGAGACATCAACCAAATACAGCATATGGGCACATGTTAGCTAAAATTACTTTTTTTTTAATAGATTCTATTTTGACATCGCTAAGGCTGCATTTGATTTTGAGAATAGGATAAGATAAGACACTGAGAATAAGACACAAATGATAGAGACACAAAAATTAATATTCTTATATTTTGTTTGGTAATTAACTAAAACAAATTATAAAAGTCAAATTTATTCTCATTTGTTTACATTCAAAAGATTTAAGAAGAAAAATATAATTACGAAAAATTAATAAAAATAATAAAAAAAATAAGAAATAAATTGTGTATCTTATTAATATTTTTATATTTTTTTGTCAGAATAAACATAAAATATATTAATATAATATCTCTGAATATAATATTTTTTATTATTTTATCTATTAAATATAATTTTATATTTCTATTTTAATGATCTGTATCTATAAATAAACGTAGCCTAATAAAATGGTAAGACAAACTCTTAAATATAAGTGGCATGCTAACATTGTGATTGTCATGTGTCATAAATTTTTTTGTGATGGTCCATATGTATCAATACCTTATTAATGATGATATCGAAACGAAAATATATGAGAGACTAACTTAATTTACGGTTAAAATCTCAAAACTAAAATGATTATTTTTAACACTTAAAAAACAAAAGTGATTCTTGGATAAAAACTCAAAAATCAAATTGAGTTAATATATATAATACGAGAATAGTAATATTAAGAAAATAAAAAAAAATTAGTCAGAATTTGTTTATTTAATATTAATTAATTATTATAATAATAAATAAATATTAAATAAGATAAATTTTAAATATTTTTAATTAATATTTTTTGGTTATTAAATATTTTTGATAGGAGAAATCATACTTGTACCACCTTCTAATGCACCTTAAGTTTCACACCCTCCTTTATTTTTGGAAATAATGCATAGTTATTGCTTTTGATTGTTTTTATCATATTCACTTTTATAACTAAAAATGAGAGGTGTATACAAAGTCACAAAGATGTACCATAAACAATTATGTACGTAACACAACTCATATAATAGCCTCACAGTCCCATCAATTTAGAGTAAAAATACGAAGCACCTTGCATGTTTTGATATAAATAACTGATTCTTGGTTGAAATTAAGTACATATTTATTTTGGTGAATTTTATTCGATCTTTTGTAAAATAATAGGTAATTTATTTTTTGTAATATATCAATTTCTGATTGATTGATATTTTAATCTAATTATTAATTATATTAGTAACTTAAGTTGCTTAAATTTAAATAGAATAATTAATAATTTAACTACAATAGAATTAGTTCTAATTAACTTATTGTAATTGGTCATTGTATAATTTTTAACAGTATTAATAAACAAACTCCTCTCCCCTAAATCTTCTTGTTGAACAAAACAAAAAAAGAAGCCAAAATAGATATTCAATTAATTGTAATCGTGAAAAAGATTGAATCCAGAGCAGGGTTCAAACATAAACCCCAATAAAAAGAAAGAGATGAAAAAAATAACTGACTCTTTCATAGCTTATATTATAATATTTTTTGTGTAGACTTTTTTCTTTCAAAAATGAAATAGATTGCTTCCAACAAGAAATAGATAAAAAAAATTAATGCAAAAAGAATTAAAAACGGATGAAAGGCCAAAGATTTTGATATTAAGAGAGTAACGAACATGGAAATGGTAGAAGGTTTAGTGGGTAAAAGACATATGCATGTTGGGGTGAGTGATGGTCTATGCCAATGAGAATGAGAAATCTAGTCTAAGCATAACGATGACCGTTATGTTGAGAGGGAGAGAGTGAAGAATACATTATGAGTTTTCTTCTCTTTTTTCATTGAACGAGCCGAGGAATAAGATTTGGAAGAGGGAGTTGTCTGCTAATATTCTTAAAAATTATATTATATGATGAATTGATGATTCATTTTAAATAATGAGTTAGTTATAAATTAAAAATTTATTATAGTTAAAATATTAACTCTAATTAAATGTAAATAATTCTAGTTATAATATAATTAGTATTAGATTAAAATATCAACCAATCAGAAATTAATAAATTATAGAGGATAAATTACATATATTATTTTAAAAAGAGTTTGGTAAAATTTATCATTTATTTTTATATGGAAACAATAATCCAGAATTTTAAAATCCTAAAATTAAAATACATACGTTCAAATAGTAGAAATAAACTTAGCATTCATCTTTTACTAAGAGATTTAAAACTAGTTCTGAAGTATATAGAGAAGTAAAAGTGTCAGATTATTGAATTTTTATATCCTTAGATAGTGTACTAAAACGAATGATTAGTCCTTTAATTAACAGACAAAATTCATTTTAATTTGTTCCATGGAAAATTGTAACACATGTTTGAACACTGAAACCCATGATATTCCGTATCAGATTCTCTGAAAACCAGTTGATTTGAGAGAAAGGCATGGATCATGCAAAAGAACCGATGCTCAGAGAATTAATTAAAAAGAACCATTACGGGAAATGGGAAAGCAAGATAATATTAATTAAAACAGTGATCAACATAGAAAGAATGAACATAATAAATTAATCATACATGAACTAGAAAGTGGAAAGTGGAAACCCACTTCGAATATGGCATCCCATTTGGGAATGGGCATTAACTAGAAGGCTCTAAATCCAACCCACCAGACAATTCTATTTTAAGTTTAACATCTTAATTCAGTTGAGTGTAATAGTGAATGTCCATAGATAAATACCTTCTCTTTTGGTCTTAAAAAACACAACGCATTTGTTAATTGAAAGAGACAAGAGTTTAGGATCACGTGGTTATGGCATACAAATGTACTGTCACCACACAGAATTCTTAACACAAGTTGGCGATTATAGTGGAGATCAGACAGAATCCCTTTCCACAGAATAAATTGAATAACAATGCAACAAGTTTCTGGAAAAGGAGCGACAGGACAAATTATAGCTTAATTTTGGAACTAGTAAAGACTAATTTAATTAAGCTTCTCGCCAGAAGCTCAAAAGATTCCAATCTTGTACACCATTGTAACCAAAGGGTTTTTACCACTTTCATAAAATGGTAGAGTAACTCGTGTCACTCTAACAATTCTTCTATCAAACCACACACCAATCTTCTTCCTTCGTCTCCACGACAAAAATATACAACATTATTGAATTCTACCATATGAATCTACGGAAGATGCTACATGTTAAATAGCTAGCTTCATGGACCACATGCTTCCTTCACATCATTTCAGTCTTTCAAATATTGAAGAAAGAAATTGTTTTGGTAGCTAGTATGTCCAACACTTTTCTCTCTCTTTTTATCATATTTAAAATTAAGAAAACAAAATTTGATAGTAAATAGTGAAGGTAACGGAACATACTTGTGAAAGTAGATGATTAGGATATGTCCATGCTATAGCATAACCACTAACCTACGTATAGCATGCTCGTCTGTCTGTCTGTGAAAATGTGCTATGGACTTATAGCATTATTTAATGAAGAATGCTAGGGGCTAACAATTTTTGCGATTTGTAGCTATCAAATAGCTATCAAAATGGTTTTAATAGTGTGAGATTGATGAACGCTTACAAGAGAAGAAGTACGTTTAGCCTTCTTGAAAGCTTCAATTTTTGGTTTGGCAAATTTTTGATTCATGAACGCAGAAGTGATTTTGCTTTCAAAACCATGGTTTTCAAGAAGCTACAATTTTAAGCTTATGCGTTTTACAAACGGGCTTCTAGCCATCAATATTCTATCTTTATTTACTTTTTACCAACTTTATCCTTTATGCATGTTATTATATTATTTATGGAATTCTTATTATTTTTGTTTACATGAACTCTCTTTTTTTATTATTTTTATTTTTATTTTTTATTAATTATTTATTTGATATTATACACTTTTATAATTATAATTTTTTGTATTATTTTTATTATATTTTTATAATATAATTTATTGATTCTATTAGGTAAAGTAAATTAAACAAAAAATTAATTGTAAATAATAATAATAATAATAATAATAATAATAATAATAATAATAATAATAATAATAATAATAATAATAATAATAATAATAAATTATAGCATACTAAAAAAGAGTACTAAGAGTACTAAAAATATACTATATAAAAAATATCATACAATTTTTTTTTATTTATTTCAATTACTACCAAGATAAATATTTAATTTTTTTTATTATTCTTAGTACTCTCTAAAATTTATATTTTGTTAGTTTTAATTAAAAATATATTTTGCCAATTTTTATATATTATTTTTATTTTAGTGTATAAATATTAATTTTATTATAGAATTAATTAATAAGATCTATTCAATTATCTAAATTAAAATGATAAGATAATATACAAAAATTATTTAAGTTGGTGTCTATTTTAGTAATTTTTTATCTAAAAGTGATTTTGAGTAGTAGAATCCAAACAACATTTATTTTACTATAATTCATTTTGATGCAAAGATTACCAAACATAAATCACTTTAACACAAACTTACTTTTCATCAAAATCAAATTTGCAAAATCAATTTTATTCAAACTCCAGTTTGTAAACTGTAATCCAAACACACACTTCATCTAATAGCTCACTTTTTTTTTGTTGGTTACATGCTGGTCAAAATTTAACAAAATTGCTGTCCCTAAATTTTTCTTTATTTAATATTTACAAAGGCCGATGCTTCTAAACTACGTAAAATATATATTTTCTTTTATCCCTAAAGAAGTAATTTTGGGTTGTCCACGCCCATGTATCTCTCAGCTAATTTAAACTCTATTAAGAGCCCATGTATCTCTCAGCTAATTTAAACTCTATTAAGAGCCTGCTACTGGCCAATATCCCTAATGAAGTATTTAAACAGTTTAATTTGTATAAATTTTAATTGAAATGTTTGAAATACATTTTAATTTTATCTCTGCATTAACTATGACTATTAATGAAGTTTAGTCAAGAATAATTTTGAAACATAATTCGAACATGAATAACAAACATGATTACAGGTTTTCAAGTCGACGACAATTTTAAATCATATTAAAAAACATAATAACGTTTTCAATTGTTTTGAATAAAATTGATACAAATTAAATATTAAATCTTTTTACAACATATATATATATATATATCCCCCTTTAAAATGGTATAGTGCATATGTGTAAAATGTATGGAGCAAAAATCACTATTGAATTTGTAATTTTTATGACGTGTAAATCTCACTAGCTTGATTAAAAAAATGATTAAACTCTTACTTTCTCATTTTAGAAAACCTAGCTTCCATTTGACGAAACAATTGAAGGCTAAAAAGTTATTAAACTTTCATGGATAACCGACAATCAAAAATACATTAAGCCAGAATCTTATTCCATCACTTGGAAGAAGGAAAGTAAAAATAAATAAATAATTATTAAGCCTCCGAAGCAATTCTTCTAAAAAGAAGAAAGCACTTAATGTTTTATTAATTTGATTAGCCACATCTATTTTTTATTTTAATACTCTGCTAAAAAAATACATTATATGTAGGACAATATGACAAATAAATTACTCGAAGGAGTCCTAAAAATTAAAATAGAAACAATTAAATAAAATAGAACAGAAATATCATATGGCATCAGAAAAATGTTACATGAATAACTCCCGTCAACGAGCATCGGATTGTTGATGAGCATTACTCAAATGTTTATATATTAACCAATTTTTATTTTATTCATTCAATATCTTCATTTCATTCCGTGGTCAATAAAATTCGAGCAAATATGATAGCACCATTCTACTTTAGGTAGTGAAGATGATTACTATTATCAGTACTTCTTAAACAATGCTCATGGGCTTTTGCATAGGATGATCCACAAATTGAAATAACCAAAATTGTAACTGGATCTTATTTTTCTGAAGACAATCAGGTAATGAGAGAAAAACGAGAAGATCAATTTCTAGTTCAAGACAGCAACATACTGATGGTGGTCATGTTAGGCTTTCACTAGAACACCAGTATTTCATAAACATTTGAAAATTTTCCAATCCTATATATTTTTTGTGATTGTGAGTGCTGAGTGAGCAATCAATCAACAGATCACCAAGAAAAGAGCAAATGTGAATACTACAGGAACTTTAAAAATCAACTATTATTCAACAATATTTTCTGCAAAGAAAAAAAATAATAAAATACAATATCAAAAAAGGAAGCATTTTACCCCTGGTCGCCATCGAGGTTTCGATCGGCACACTTCACAATATTCACTGTTGGCCACTAAACACATTCATTCATCCAAGCACAAATAAATCACAATTGTATATGATTCTCAATACAACATTATTGAAGCACTAATGCACGATCAGCATTGCCTCAAAATAAAAAAGAATTTGTAATTTGGAATAATTCCCAAACAGCAACTCATCTTGGGTGGTAAGGAAGGATGCTGCCCAAGATTAACTTTTGGAACCTATGGAAGAATCCCCAAACTACTTTCCCATGGCATTTAGCCTTAAAAGAAAAATCTTATATAGACGGGACTCATTTACACTGGCAAAAAATCTCCACTGATTGGACATAGTGTCAATCAGTATTTGCTGCTAACAACTTTTGTGATTACATTTTTGAGATTGAAGCATGTTTGGGAAAGTAATGGCATATGAATTGCTTGTTTCACACTGTTCCTTAAGACATCAAAGAGTATTCACCTTTTCCTAGAGCTTGAGATGTGTCCCTCATGGTTTACATAGCCAATCATTCTCACTGTTTTAAACAGACCACTCACTTGTTAGGATCACACACCAAACAAAAAAGGAAAAAATGGGTTCCAAAGAAATCTATTCTTCAGGAAATAATAACATTCAAAAATCAGATCATTGGCTTTAAATAATGACAAACAAAATTAAAGCACAAGCAGGCATTCATTTATTCATATTAGGAATAGATTGGGAGTGTGAAGAATCTTGAAAAGAGAGAGGCTCAAGAAAAAAGGCACAAAAAATAGATGGAAAAAAGAATAATAAACTATTTACAAATTCTTGCTACCTGCTCATTTCCACCACCCTTCATTGAATATAAAATGCCAATAGCAGAAGGAACATGATACCTCATACACGAGTTCGGGGCTTTTGACCACCAGATCGGGGAATAGCCAGGATAGCTATGAGTCCACTGACAAGGGCTGCAAGAGCTGCCACGGCAAAGGCTGGGGCATTTCCTCCACCAAACAGCTGATCCCATGGTCCACTTCCCAATGACACCACTATCTGTTTATAACATGGCAAATGATTAAATCAGTAACTCCAAAAACACAAATCCTGTTCACGACTATGACAACTTTTGAAAATTAAAGAATAAAAAAGAAAAACTTCTATTTATAGAATGTAAGCTAAAAATGAACCCAGTAATGAAAGAGGAGGGCATCTAATATATTCCGACCTAACCAACCCAAGCCCATTATCTGTAGGTCACACTGTTGGATATTTTGTTAAGTCACCTGAAATTGGTCCTGGTTGACACAGGTGACAGGTCATCGTTACATTTGCACTAGAAAGAGTATGTTTTGAGTTTCAAACAACAAATTTTGGGAAATGGTTTGAGTTTATATATGAATTGATTTCTGATTTTGAAACCCTGTTTAGGTAAGACTATTTGGTTTACTTCATTCAAATTGAAAACTTTTCGTGGTTGATTTTTTATCTACATGTAGCATGGTTGTTTTAAGGTGTTCCACAGGTTGGAACTCATTATCCAAAACAAATTTAAACTCTTTTGTACTGGATTCCAGGCATGGAGATGATTTATTCAATCAAATTCATTTTCAATGAAATCAAATTATCTAAAGTCAATCTGTTTCATATTTCAATGATTTCCCAAACACAATTTTAACAGTTTCCAGCAGAAGAAGGATCTTGTATGCAAGTGATCTCATAAGTATGACAGAAGTGCACTTCATCATCAACTCAGTATGACAGTTTCTAAATCACACAATTACACATGCTGAAATCCCAACTCTGTACTTTGTCTCGACTAATTGCTATCATCAGACTTTGATAGTCATTGACTGTGAACTTGAATGAATTAGTTAAATGTAATTCAGTAATCTGAAGCATTTTCACGTTCAAAGTGTATGTGCCGTTCATGGTCTATCAACCTAGATCTAAGCTTAAGTGGAAACAAAATCGATCACCCAGAGTGTGTGTATTTACTATATATTCAATATCTTTTTGATAAAATACTATATGTTAAATAATGCAAACAGCATAAAGTTAATAAGATCTAAAAGCCCAAAGACACTATGCAGAAGTGCATGCAAAGACAAAGGTCAATTGTAAATTGTAAATTGCAATTAACAGTTTCTAGTGGTTGTCTGGTGATTCTGGTCAATCTTGGGGTTTATTTTATTTCTGTTTTCATGTCCTGTTTTTCAGTTTAATAATTACAAAAATGTTGATTATTTTTATTTATGTTTCTCATTTTCAGTATTTTGTAAAAGAAATAGTGAAAAAACAAAATCTTGTTTTCCAATCTTGCTGCACTAGAAGAAGATATGCCAAACTAAATAGCAACATTTTCCAGAATATGATAAATATTGACAATATTATCCAGCAAACTTCCTTAGGGAAAACCTATTTTTTTTAAATCAAGCCAAATGCACAATAAGAGATCACAAATTATCACATCTTCCACCTTTTGCCACTAGTGGTATCAAAAGAATTGCAACCAAAGTTATAGAAAAGAAGAAATACCTGTGGGATCACTATTGCCAGATTTAGGACACCCATTGATAACCCTGTAAACACCCACAACTCATTAAGCAACTACAGTCACATCTCCGAGCAAAAATAAACAAAGCCATGAATAGAATTCCACCTTGGCCAAGTCCCAATGACTCAATATGTGTGGAAACTAAGGCATATGGAACACTGTAAGTGATCTGCAATAAATAATCTGATGAGTCAGTTAACGTAATAAAAAAAAAAGGCCAGTTTCAGCTAAGATGATTATGCTTCCAAGAGCTAGTCACTCAATACGATATGCAACTGATGTATGAGAGCCACTAAGATTTCAAAAAGATTCAAAGAACGCACGGACAACAAATTTGAGCATTTATTTCAGTGGACATAGGACACAGCGGCTACCTTCAATGTCCACACTAAAGGAAGAGGACAATTTCAGTAGTAAATTAGAGTAACTTACTGATAATGGAAACCCAAGAATGGTGAAGAGTATCACTGCAGCTATCACGATGCCAGTTGGTGGTGCATCTTTGCCTAAATAGCTAGCGTTGCTTGCAACATATGTTACTACAAGCATTGCAAGAAAGCAGATGGCCATTATAATATTTGAGACACCCCAAACAAACCCAGCACCGCGTTTCCTGCATAACCTCTCCATGAGTAATGATGTTATTCCAAGAACAACTGAATTAAGCATTAATCCAAGTGCTCCCATTCTGACCCCAGCATCATAATTAGGGCCTCCATTTGGATCACCACCATAAATCTCTCGACCCATCCAATCAGTGTCAAATAGAATAAAAGGGAACCATCCGATCCATGTTAGAGCAGTAACAGACAGGATAATCCATACAGGAGTCGTAAAATATTTGAATGTCCCAAATAGCTCCCACATGAAAGCCTCTTCTGTACTACCTGAACCCGCTGCTCCTCCCTCAGCATGGGCTGCCGCACTTGAACTTATAGGCACTTCTTTAGCTGCCATGAGGCTGAGATATGTGGTGATCGCAATGAAAATAATATCAAGAAAGAAAGCGGACTTGAGATTTGCACAACTAATAGTGCATGCAGGTGAAAGTGTGAAAGCAAAAATCTTGTACCAACCACTGTACGATCCAGTTGCATAGCCAAGAATGTTACCAACAGCCATAAAAAGAGAAAAATAAGCATTTGCAACGCGCGTTCTTCGAGGATCATTGGCTGACATTCCAAAGAAGAAAAATACAAAGGAAACATGAATAATGACATCAGTGACTTTTTTGCTATCCAAAATCCAAATTGATCATAATCAACAAAAAACATCACTATTAAATCATAATGTGCTTTCCATAGTAGTGGTGCCATTTTAATGGCGGTTTTCTCTTCCTTTCTCTTACATATAACCATTTAACGGTCTACACTCTATACAAGTGATCAAATTAAGGCATACAAAGCAAGTTAAAATTTATTCAGACAATGAGGCACCTATACTAAGCATTTTAGCTAATATATGATGATAAAGAAAGAAGATAATTATCACGCCTTTTAATTTCTTAGAGAACCGAATTCATGTTTGAATATTAAGATGATCATCTAGCCAGAGTACCTTCAAGGAAAAACATACAACTAATTTATTTTCCACTAATCTGGTTTTCTCCCTTACTTTTTGAATGGGTTTATATCCAGATTTGTGTGATACCACCCTACAAACTAGCCGACATTAGACAATTTTCAGACCTATAACAAGTACAAGCAATATGTTTTCCTCCACTACTCCAATATCTAATGCTAGATTCTTCTTTTAGAATTCGTGGAACATACTCTGTTTTGGACTTTCGGGTGAAAAGGTCAAGGATAAGTGCAGAAGAGGGGGGTAAAATCATTAGAATGGAGGTGCGAAAGTGCAGGGAAAAAATGAATTGTGAACAACACAACAGCCTCCATGATTCTCACTAGGTGGGGTCGGCTACATAAATCAAACGACGCCATTGCTCTATATCATGTATCATGTCTACAGTGAGACAGACTGTTTACACATAGATCTCAGACCTTTTAACATGAGCAATTTCCTTCTTTTAACATTTAGCAGTTGGAAGTACCCAGAACCCCACCCCAAGAAAGTATAGATTTCTGATATTTGGTGTCCTTGGACACTAGGGAGGTTCAAACCACTCCCTCATCTCCCATTTCAAATAATAGAAGTAGCCACACTTAACATTTTATTTCTGATTATAATACAAACATACGAGCAACGAGGGGAACTCATGTTTGCTACATGATTCGATAATATAATCCTCTAGAAACTGGAGGGTAAATTTCTCTCTACCATGTATTATTGCATGATAGGTATAAATGTCTAATTACACATACATATAACACAGAGAAAGGAATCTCCTTCCATATTTTATTTGAATTTGGAGTATCGTATCTGAATTAAACTCTTATTTGTTAACTTATCACATCATTTCTACACTTATACGAGTATCAAACTTAAAGTGCATTTAATGTATGTTTCAGAAGCTTACTTTTGTATAAATTTTAACTATAGGTAGTATTGGTTAGAGGTATCATTACTTTATCTGTTAAAAATATACATAATAGACCTATTATGCAATAATAGATGACAGGGGATAATTTACTATCTAGTTTCAGGAAGGTACCGGAGCCATTGCCATATAATTATTAAGCATGTACTTGCTTCCCGCTTAAAGTAACATCCTTCAATTTTGCATTCATTTTGCGAGTTGGCTTGAATAACTTCATGGCTATCATAAGACACATGGACTAATCCTGGCTGCAAACTCTCAGCTATATTGGAAGAGGCAACAAGATAAGAGCTTGTAACGACATGAACACATAACAGGTTTCTTACTCCAGTTCTTAGTTCATATGCATGCACACTAGCCATATAAAATCTCTAAAATTCCTATTCCATTCATATATCTATATATCAAATGATTAACTTTAGCTTTGATAGAAATTAGTTTCTCCATCCAAGAAAACATACATAGCAAATGCAAGGATGCTACTATGGTTAATAATGGCATAACCCTATTTGGTGTATGTATTTGGGCCCTCTATTTGTTCTAAAGCTCATGAACATTTTAAATGTCTTTCCTTGCCGCTTGCCAGACATGTTGAGAGATTGGAAAGCTACAATCTATATAGAAAGCTATTCTTGTGTTTTTTTGGCTCTTGTGTGGGGGATCATTTATCCTCCTTTTCTTGGTGTTATTTTTCTCTAATACAATTCTTATTTTATTCAAAAAATGAAAGAAAAAAAGAAGCATACCCATTCCACAACCAGCAGTTGTAAATCAAGCATTCAACTGCAAACAACAAACACCAGCTTACTGCATACATGACTGAACAAAAGCACAGATAGTGAAAGCGATAGCAACCTCTCAGTTAGAATGCAGTGTTATGTCCGAGAAAACTTTAATGCTAACTTCTTTGTTCCAATTTTGACCAACAGTATTATTAACTTGGTCCCAGACTTAAATGGTAACCTTCACGTGGCATGCTATATCAATCATTGATTGTATTCTGTTTCTACTTGTCATGACAAAAACTTTTCGAGTTTGCTAAGCTGTACCGACCACACAAACACATTCCTAATCCAAAATTGAGCACCAAAATCATGCTGACTAAGTCAAAAATTCAGTAAACAGGTCAAATCTAACACACATTAAATAGATGAAAATGATGATATTGCAGTCAGATGAATCCAGATTGCACCAAGTCAACAGCACAAATTAAAAATAAAAATAGCAAGATTTCTTGATTGCGCAATTCGAATTTGGACTTCATCAAAGAAGAAGAGTAAAATGTTCAAATTAGGGACTGGGAGATTCTTACTAGTGAGATCAGCCAGGAGAGCTCTACAAGGACCCTGAGTCACGTTATTCGCTACGTCGAGGATCCAGAACCCGATCACGAAGACGGTTATCGCCGCCGGCCGGAAAGTATCGGTGTCGCCGAGGAGCCAGCCGATGTCAGCAGCGTATCCAATTATGATGACAGCAACGATGATCGCGGCGGCACCGGCGAGGATGAAAGGACGCCGGCGACCAAAGCGGCTGGTGCAGCGGTCGCTGAGGTGTCCGACGAGTGGCTGAACGAAGAGGCCGGAGACGGGACCGCAGAGCCAGATGATGCTGGCCCACTGGTGAGGGATCCCGAGCTGCTGAACATAGGGAGTGAGGAGAGAGAGCTGAAGCGCCCATCCGAACTGGATTCCGCTGGCCACAGAAGCTACACGCAGCAGCTGCCGGAGCCGGACTCTCGGCCGAGCCGGCGGGCGCGGCGCCACGGGCCTTTCCGATGACGTGGAGGGGCGTGACTTGCTGGAGCGGTTTTGGTTGTGACGGTGAGCCTCGGGATTCGGCATCACTGTGATGTAATGTAAGCAGTAAGCACGATTCCCGGTGCTCCCTTCTCTCTCTAGATTCTCTCCCTCTAGTTTGTTACAGTCTGTTGTGTCTGAAACCGTTTTTGTCTCGAAAAACTGAAAACTAAATAGGCGGGGGAAGCGAGAATCGCGAGGCAGAGAAAGTGTGTGTGGCTCTGTGGCTGTTTCTCTGGCGGTTTGGGAGAAGATGCAAAGGTGGTGGTGGTGAGGAGAGTGTGATTCCGTTGAGTAGGAAAGTGAATTGACCAGGTTCCGGATTTATTTACGAAACTGCCCTCGTGTCTATGGCAACGTGAGTAGTGTGATTTCTTCGTCTTTGGTAATTCCATACAGCTATACTGGACTAGATGATTAGACATGACTTAAAACGTGGCTTACACATTTATTTTCAGTTTTTCATTCTAACGCTAATTGGTAATTTCCTTCTTTGTTTAAGTGTTCTGGATTCTGGATTGATACAGAGGAATAGATATTTTTAAACGGAACATTTTAATAAACTGAAAACTAAATTGAATTATATCAGATTTTCCGTATATCCATATCAGAATAAGAGAAAGGTTGGTGTATAATTATTTTTTAAAAATATTTATAGTATATATAATCCAGAAAAAATTTTCTAATTATTAAGTTGTACATAGTTTATCATCTTAATTAAATTTTATTTTTCTTATTTCTATATATATTTAATAAATAAAAGAATAAATCAATAAATTTATTGATACACTAAATTAAATAGCCCCTAAACAAATATGAAAAAAATCACTTAAATTTATGCTTTTTATTATGAGAAAATATTTTTTTTTTACTTTTTGTTATTACAATGACATTATTTTTTGAAAAATTTAGATAAATTGAACAATAATCAGTTTATTAAAATATGAAAAATTTTATTTATAGAGAAAAACACGAAAAATACTATTTAAAGAATTTAAAACAAAAACTTTTTACTAAAAACTTTAAAATTTTAATTATTTATGAAAATAACTTTTAAAATTTGTATTTCGTATAATCTTTGATAAGTACTCTATATACATTTCTTAGTTATCCTTAAAATAGAAGGATTTAAATAAATTTAGTCGTCTTCAACCTATTTATTTACTGCTCTTTCTTTTTGTTTACTTAAAGAATTTAATTTTTATATGTTAACAACATAAAATATTTTTACATTATCAAAAATAATTAATATTTAAATTATTAATATATTAAAATTAAATTTTTATCAAATTTAATAAATAACTTTTTATATATAATAGATTTTAAAATTAAATAAAAGATGTTATGTCACTATGTCAGTCACATAGATATTAAGTATTAACAGACATTAATATATCTGGAATAATGATGTCTGAAGGTAGTTGTGGGGACGGGTGAAGTGGAGGACAAGTTGGAATTGAAATTGGCCAAGGATTATGAATAAAACGACAAGAAGAATTAGATGTGAACGTGTTTGGTTAGATGTATTTTATTATAAGCTAAATGAGGACAGCGAAATAGGTAGTGTGTCAGATAAGGTTTGTGATAAAAGGGAAGAAAAAAAGAAAACGGGTAGGCTTCTTGTTCTTGGTTCAGTTGACATGGGTGGCTGGGTCGGCTATGTAAGAAACTAAGTATGTAACCTTGGAAGGCTAATAAAAATTTTAAATTAATTATTATATATTTATAAATAATTTATATAAAAAATTCTGAAGACTAATAATTTTAATAATTTTAGCCATTATTTGACCAATACAAATATTAAATTATTTTTAATAAATAAATTTTATTAATTTATATGTATAAATTCTAAAAAATATAAGTATAAATTATATTAATTTATGTAAGTAAAATTTTAATAAATATAAGTGTAAATTGTATGTTTTATGTGTATAAAATTTTTATAAATATAAGCGTAAATTATTGATAGTTAAATATTAATAAAAAATAATAATATTTATTGATCATATAATATTATTTATTATATATTATTTAATTTATTTTTAATATATATTTACTGAATTAGTAATTATTTTTATATAATTTTTGTATGTACAAATAATATAGTGGAATATAAAGTATAATAAAAAATAAAAAATTGATTTTTTGGTTCACTCATTACTCATTGGCAGGTTTTTCTTTTGAGCTGCACCGTCTTTTTTGCTTTCAAGGGTATTACGTAAAGTGATGTGTATTTTGCGTGGTATAGTGCTCAATAAATTCCTTTGTTGGGTTAAATAATAATTTTCGTTTTCTTTTTCTGATCTGTGATTCTAGATTTCTTTTATTATTGTATTTATTTTTCTTTTCGGTGTGATTTGGTAATTATTCATTTGTCTACTAGATTTTGGTCAGTGATGCTTTCGACTTAGTATTCCTTGTACTATGATCTCGTATCGGGTTCGTGTATGTTCTGTTGAAACCGTATGTCGTCTCTCCACGATGTTTGACAAATGATTGCCTCGTGATTCATGTTTGGACTTTGGACTAAAACTTGAAAAATTTTATTACCCGATATTTTTTAACGGTTTAATTAAGTATCTTTTAAAATATTTTTAATCAAATTTTTATTATATTAATTTTATTGTACTGCTATTAGATTGATTATGTTTTATGGTAAAGAGTGTTGTACAGTTAAAAAAAGTACGAACATAAATTAAATGTGACAGAGATGAAGATATTGAGATAGATGAATAGTAATACGCGATTAGATAAAATAAGGAATGAAGATATAAAAGAGAGGGTTGTAGTAGTCTGTATTGTAGAAAAGATGGTAAAATCACGTCTCAAGTGGTTCGGACATGTGAGAAAATGACCGACAAAACATCTAGTAAGAAGGATGGATAAGATGGAAGATGGACAATGAGTAAAAGGTAGAGAAAGACCTAAGAAGACTATCCATGAGGTGGTCAAATGAGATCTACATATAAACGGTCTCTCTATAGACATAATACATGATAGAACTCAATGGCGTCATTTGATTCATGTAGTCGACCACACCTAGTGAGACAAGGTTTTGTTGTTGTTGTTGTTTGTTGTTGTTTTATTATATTAATTTAAAAAAATTAAAATAAATACATTTAAAAAGATTTAATAGCTTTTTTAATTTAAAATACAAATTTAATTTTAACACCTTCAATTTAGTTCTAAACACCATAAATATTACATTTCTAAGAAGAAAATTCTCTAAAATTTTCAAAACAAGTTTCAATCATAAACCCAGTAGTGACATCTCTAAAAGGAGTTGTCATCATTGGGCTCTTCCTCTGCACCGCTGGTGCACGAAATTGTGATATCCAGGCTCGAATAATCCCTGGCAACGTGAGCAACTTGGTACGCGTAATCGTGATTACACTTTAATTATGTAAAATTCATGGCTCTTTCTTTCCCTGGCAATGGCACCAAGAACATGGTGCCAATACCATGGTTCACAACTTCGATACAACTAACCAGCAAGTGCACTGGGTCGTCCAAGTAATACCTTACGTGAGTAAGGGTCGAATCCCACGGAGATTGTTGGTATGAAGCAAGCTATGGTCACCTTGTAAATCTCAGTTAGGCAGATATAAATTGATAATGGTGTTTTCGAATGATAAATAATAGAATAGGGATAGAGGTACTTATGTAAATCATTGGTAGGAATTTCAGATAAGCGAATGGAGATGCTTTTCGTTCCTCTGAACCTCTGCTTTCCTGCTATCTTCATCCAATCAGTCTTACTCCTTTCCATGGCTGGCTTTATGTGATACATCACCACTGTCAATGGCTACTTTCGGTCATCTCTCGGGAAAATGATCCAATGCCCTGTCACGGCACGGCTAATCGTCTGGAGGCATCACCCTTGTCAATGGCTTCATCTTATCCTCTCAGTGAATAATATGCTCACGCACCCTGTCACGGCACGGCTATTCATCTGTCGGTTCTCGATCATGCTGGAATAGGATTTACTATCCTTTTGCGTCTGTCACTAACGCCCTGCAATCGCGAGTTAGGAGCTCGTCACAGTCATTCATTCATTGAATCCTACTCGGAATACCACAGACAAGGTTTAGACTTTCTGGATTCTCTTGAATGCCGCCATCATTCTAGCTTACGCTACGAAGATTCTGGTTAGGAGATCTAAGAGATATTCATTCTAGCTTATTTCATGTAGAACGGAAGTGTTTGTCAGGCACGTGTTCATAGGGGAGAATGGTGATGAGCGTCACACATAATCATCACCTTCATCACGTTCTTGGGTGCGAATGGATATCTTAGAAGCGAAATAAGATGAATTGAATAGAAAACAGTAGTACTTTGCATTAATCTTTGAGGAACAGCAGAGCTCCACACCTTAATCTATGGAGTGTAGAAACTCTACCGTTGAAAATACATAAGTGAAGGTCCAGGCATGGCCGAGAGGCCAGCCCCCATGGTCTAAGAACTATGCGTTCAAAGATGTTCCTAAGATCCTAAGGTGATCAAAAGATGACTAATACAATAGTAAAGGGTCCTATTTATAATAAACTAGCTACTAGGGTTTACATGAGTAAGTAATTGATGCATAAATCCACTTCCGGGGCCCACTTGGTGTGTGCTTGGGCTGGGCTTGAGTGTTGCACGTGTAGAGGTCTTTCTTGGAGTTGAACGCCAGCTTTTGTGCCAGTTTGGGCGTTCAACTCTGGTTTTGGCTCCCTTTCTGGCGCTGGACGCCAGATTTGGGCAGAGAGCTGGCGTTGAACGCCAGTTTACGTCGTCTATTCTTGGCCAAAGTATGGACTATTATATATTGCTGGAAAGCCCTGGATGTCTACTTTCCAACGAAATTGAAAGCGCGCCATGTTGAGTTCTGTAGCTCCAGAAAATCCACTTTGAGTGCAGGGAGGTCAGAATCCAACAGCATCAGCAGTCCTTCTTCAACCTCTGAATCTGATTTCTGCTCAAGTCCCTCAATTTCAGCCAGAAAATACCTGAAATCACAGAAAAACACACAAACTCATAGTAAAGTCCAGAAATGTGAATTTAACATAAAAACTAATGAAAACATCCCTAAAAGTAACTAGATCCTACTAAAAACATACTAAAAACAATACCAAAAAGCGTATAAATTATCTGCTCATCACAACACCAAACTTAAATTGTTGCTTGTCCCCAAGCAATTGAAAATCAAATAGGATAAAAAGAAGAGAATATACTATAAATTCCAAACTATCAATGAAACATAGCTGCAATCATATGAGCGGGACTTATAGCTTTTTGCCTCTTGAATAGTTTTGGCATCTCACTTTATCCATTGAGGTTCAGAATGATTGGCATCTATAGGAACTTAGAGTTCAGATAGTGTTATTGATTCTCCTAGTTTAGTATGATGATTCTTGAACACAGCTTCTTTATGAGTCTTGGCCGTGGCCCTAAGCACTTTGTTTTCCAGTATTGCCACCGGATACATAAATGCCACAGACACATAATTGGGTGAACCTTTTCAGATTGTGACTCAGCTTTGCTAAAGTCCCCAATTAGAGGTGTCCAGGGTTCTTAAGCACACTCTTTTTTTTTTTGAACCTTGACTTTAACCGCTCAGTCTCAAGTTTTCACTTGACACCTGCACGCCACAAGCACATGGTTAGGGACAGCTTGGTTTAGCCGCTTAGACCAGGATTTTATTCCTTTAGGCCCTCCTATCCACTGATGCTCAAAGCCTTGGGATCCTTTTTATTTGCCCTTGCCTTTTGGTTTTAAGGGTTATTGGCTTTTTGCTCTTGCCTCTTGGTTTTAAGAGCTTTTGGCTTTTTCTGCTTGTTTTTTCTTTTTCTTTCTATTTTTTTTTGCCTATTTTTTTTTTCTGCAAGCTTTGTTCTTTGCTGCTTTTTCTTGCTTCAAGAATCATTTTTATGATTTTTCAGATTATCAAATAACATGTCTCCTAGTCATCATTCTTTCAAGAGCCAACATATTTAACATTCTTAAACAACAACTTCAAAAGACATATGCACTATTCAAGCATACATTCAGAAAACAAGAAGCATTGTCACCACATCAATATAATTAAACTAAGTTCAAGGATAAATTCAAAACTCATGTACTTCTTGTTCTTTTGAATTAAAATATTTTTCATTTAAGAGAGGTGATGGATTCATAGGACATTCATAACTTTTAAGACATAGTTACTAACTACTAATGATCATGTAATGAAGACACAAACATAGATAAGCACATAACATAGAAAACGAAAAACAGAGAAAACAAGAACAAGGAATGAATCCACCTTAGTGATGGTGGCGTTTCCTTCTTGAGGCACCAATGATGTCTTTGAGCTCTTCTATGTCTCTTCCTTGTCTTTGTTGCTCCTCCCTCATTGCTTTTTGATCTTCTCTTATTTCATGGAGCATGATGGAGTGCTCTTGATGTTCCACCCTTAGTTGCTTCCAATAATTGTGTGGAAGAAAATGTATCCCCTGAGGTATCTCAGGGATCTCTTGATTTGCAGTCAAATGTTCTACCACTGAGCTATAGACCCTTGATGGAAGCTTTTGTCTTCCCTTTCCCCTTTCTAGAGGTTTCTCTGGCCTTAGGTGCCATCAATGGTTATGGAAAAAAACAAAAAAGTTATGCTTTTACCACACCAAACTTAGAATGTTGCTCGCCCTCGAGCAAAAGAAGAAGGAATATAAGAAGAAGAAGAAGATATGAAGGAGATGGAGGGAGGTGTGTATTCGGCCATATGGGTGGGATTGGGTGGGAAAGAGATGTTGAATTTTGAAGGTAAGTGGGTGTATGGATGTGAGTGGTAAAGGGTTAATAGGGAAGAGTGTTTATTGGGAATAGAGGATGATTGAGAAGAGAGAAGAGAGTGAGTGGAGGTAGGTGGGGATTCTGTGGGGTCCACAGATTCTGAGTTGATCCTGTGAGGTCCACAGATCCTGAGGTGTCAAGGTATTTACATCCCTGCACCAATTTAGGCATGTAAAATGCCCTTGCATACAACTCTGGGCGTTCAGCGCCAGGTTGGTGGCCATTTTGGGCGTTCAACGCCCATTTGCTGCCTTTTCTGGCGTTGAACGCCAGAACCATGCTTGTTCTGGGCGTTCAGCGCCAGGATGTTGCCCATTTTGGGCGTTCAGCGCCAGAACCATGCTCTGTTCTGGCGTTTGAACGCCAGGCAGATGCTCCTCCAGGGTGTGATTTTTCTTTTGTTGTTTTTGATTCCGTCTTCAATTTTTATATTTATTTTGTGATTCCACATGATCATGAACCTAAGAAAACATGAAAAATAATAATAATAGAGTTAGATAAATAAACATTGGGTTGCCTCCCAACAAGCGCTTCTTTAATGTCAATAGCTTGACAGTGGGCTCTCATGGAGCCTCACAGATGTGCAGAGCTTTGTTGAGACTCTCCAACACCAAACTTAGAGTTTGGATATGGGAGTTCAACACCAAACTTAGAGTTTGGTTGTGGCCTCCCAACACCAAACTTAGAGTTTGACTGTGGGGGCTCTGGTTGGCTCTGTTTTGAGAGAAGCTTTTTCTGCTTCCTCTCCATGGTTGCAGAGGGAGATCCTTAAGTTTTAAACACAAGGGAGTTCTCATTCCATTGAAGGACTATTTCACCTTTGTCAACATCAATCAAAGCTCTTGCTGTGGCTAGGAAAGGTCTTCCTAGGATGATGGATTCATCCTCTTCCTTTCCAGTATCCAGGACTATGAAATCAGCAGGGATGTAAAGGCCTTCAACCTTTACTAACACATCCTCTACTTGTCCATAAGCCTGTTTTCTTGAACTGTCTGCCATCTCTAATGAGATTTTAGCAGCTTGCACCCCATAGATTCCCAGTTTCTCTATTACAGAGAGGGGCATGAGGTTTATTCCTGAACCAAGGTCACATAAAGCCTTAAAGATCATGGTGCCTATGGTACAGGGTATTATGAACTTTCCAGGATCCTGTCTCTTTTGAGGCAATGTCAGTTGATCCAGATCACTTAGTTCATTGATGAACAAGGGAGGTTCAACTTCCCAAGTATCAATGCCAAATAATTTGGCATTCAGCTTCATGATTGCACCAAGAAACTTGGCAGTTTGCTCTTCAGTAACATCCTCATTCTCTTCAGAAGAGGAATACTCATCAGAGCTCATGAAGGGCATAAGGAGGTTCAATGGAATCTCTATGGTCTCTAGATGAGCCTCAGATTCCTTTGGTTCCTCAGAGGGAAGCTCCTTATTGGTCACTGGACGTCCCAGGAGGTCTTCCTCCTTGGGATTCACGTCCTCCTCTCCCTCACTGGGTTCGGCCATTTTGCTTATGTCAATGGCCTTGCACTCTCCTTTTGGATTCTCTTCTGTATTGCTTGGGAGAGTACTGGGAGGGATTTCAGTGATCCTTTTACTCAGCTAGCCCACTTGTGCTTCCAAATTTCTAATGGAAGACCTTATTTCATTCATGAAGCTTTGGTGGACGAAATTGTGATCACATTAATGTAGTACTCTTTGTTATTGTATGGAATCATTATCATGGCTCTTTACTATGTGTGGACACAACTCCGTTCAACTAACCAGCAAGTGTACTAGGTCGTCCAAGTAATAAACCTTACGTGAGTAAGGGTCGATCCCACAGAGATTGTTGGCTTGAAGCAAGCTATGGTCACCTTGTAAATCTCAGTTAAGTTGACTCATATGGGCTACAATATATTATGTAAATAAAACATAAAGTAAGGATAGAGATACTTATGTAGATTCATTGGCAGGAATTTCAGATAAGCGAATGGAGATGCTTTTCGTTCCTCTGAACCTCTGCTTTCCTGCTATCTTCATCCAATCAGTCTTACTCCTTTCCATGGCTGGCTGTATGCAAGGGCATCACCGTTGTCAGTGGCTACATCCCCTCCTCTCAGTGAATCATATGCTCACGCACCCTGTCACGGCACGGCTATTCATCTGTCGGTTCTCGATCATGCTGGAATAGGATTCACCCTCCTTTTGCGTCTGTCACTAACGCCCAACAATCGCGAGTTTGAAGCTCGTCACAGTCATTCAATCATTGAATCCTACTCAGAATACCACAGACAAGGTTTAGACCTTCCGGATTCTCTTGAATGCCGCCATCATTCTAGCGTACGCCACGAAGATTCTGGTTAGGAGATCTAAGAGATACTCATTCTAGCTTAATTCATGTAGAACAGAAGTGTTTGTCAGGCACGCGTTCATAAGGGGGAAGGATGATGAGCGTCACACATAATCATCACCTTCATCACGTTCTTGGGTGCGAATGGATATCTTAGAAGCGAAATAAGAAGAATTGAATAGAAAACAGTAGTACTTTGCATTAATCTTTGAGGGACAGCAGAGCTCCACACCTTAATCTATGGAGTGTAGAAATTCTACCGTATGAAAATACATAAGTGAAGGTCCAGGCATGGCCGAGATGGCCAGCCCCCTATGGTCTAAGAACCAGGCGTTCAAAGATGATCCTAAGATCCTAAGATGATCAAAAGATGCCTCATACAATAGTAAGAGGTCCTATTTATAATAAACTAGTCACTAGGGTTTACATGAGTAAGTAATTGATGCATAAATCCACTTCCGGGGCCCACTTGGTGTGTGCTTGGGCTTGGGCTTGAGTGTTACACGTGCAGAGGCCATTTGTGGAGTTGAACGCCAGTTTCTGTGCCAGTTTGGGCGTTCAACTCTGGTTTTGGATCCTTTTCTGGCGCTGGACGCCAGATTTGGGCAGAAGGCTGGCGTTGAACGCCAGTTTACGTCGTCAATTCTTGGCCAAAGTATGGACTATTATATATTGCTGGAAAGCCCTGGATGTCTACTTTCCAACGCAATTGGAAGCGCGCCATTTCGAGTTCTGTAGCTCCAGAAAATCCACTTTGAGTGCAGGGAGGTCAGAATCCAACAGCATCAGCAGTCCTTTTTCAACCTCTGAATCTGATTTCTGCTCAAGTCCCTCAATTTCAGCCAGAAAATACCTGAAATCACAGAAAAACACACAAACTCATAGTAAAGTCCAGAAATGTGAATTTAACACAAAATCTATTAAAAACATCCCTAAAAGTAACTAGATCCTACTAAAAACATACTAAAAACAATGTCAAAAAGCGTATAAATTATCCGCTCATCACAACACCAAACTTAAATTGTTGCTTGTCCCCAAGCAACTAAAAATCAAAATAGGATAAAAAGAATAGAATATACTATAAATTCCAAACTATCAATGAAACAGAGCTTCAATCATATGAGCGGGACTTATAGCTTTTTGCCTCTTGAATAGTTTTGGCATCTCACTTTATCCATTGAGGTTCAGAATGATTGGCATCTATAGGAACTCAGATTTCAGATAGTGTTATTGACTCTCCTAGTTCAGTATGATGATTCTTGAACACAGCTTCTTTATGAGTCTTGGCCGTGGCCCTAAGCACTTTGTTTTCCAGTATTACCACCGGATACATAAATGCCACAGACACATAATTGGGTGAACCTTTTCAGATTGTGACTCAGCTTTGCTAAAGTCCCCAATTAGAGGTGTCCAGGGTTCTTAAGCACACTCTTCTTTTGCTTTGGACCTTGACTTTAACCGCTCAGTCTCAAGTTTTCACTTGACACCTACACGCCACAAGCACATGGTTAGGGACAGCTTGGTTTAGCCGCTTAGACCGGGATTTCATTCCTTTAGGCCCTCCTATCCACTGATGCTCAAAGCCTTGGGATCCTTTTTATTGCCCTTGCCTTTTGGTTTTAAGGGTTATTGGCTTTTTGCTCTTGCCTCTTGGTTTTAAGAGCTTTTGGCTTTTTCTGCTTGCTTTTTCTTTTTTTTTTCTATTTTTTTTTCGCCTATTTTTTTTTTTCTGCAAGCTTTGTTCTTTGCTGCTTTTTCTTGCTTCAAGAATCATTTTTATGATTTTTCAGATTATCAAATAACATGTCTCCTAGTCATCATTCTTTCAAGAGCCAACATATTTAACATTCTTAAACAACAACTTCAAAAGACATATGCACTGTTCAAGCATACATTCAGAAAACAAGAAGCATTGTCACCACATCAATATAATTAAACTGAGTTCAAAGATAAATTCGAAACTCATGTACTTCTTGTTCTTTTGAATTAAAACATTTTTCATTTAAGAGAGGTGATGGATTCATAGGACATTCATATCTTTAAGACAGAGTTACTAACTACTAATGATCATGTAATGAAGACACAAACACAGATAAGCACATAGAAAACGAAAAAACAGAGAAAGTAAGAACAAGGAATGAGTCCACCTTGGTGATGTCCTTGAGCTCTTCTATGTCTCTTCCTTGTCTTTGCTGCTCCTCCTTCATTGCTTTTAGATCTTCTCTGATTTCATGAAGGATGATGGAGTGCTCTTGATGTTCCACCCTTAGTTGCTTCCAATAATTGTGTGGAAGAAGATGTATCCCCTGAGGTATCTCAGGGATCTCTTGATTTGCAGTCGAATGTTCTACCACTGAGCTTATAGACCCTTGATGGAAGCTTTTGTCTTCCCTTTCCTCTTTCTAGAGGTTTCTCTGGCCTTAGGTGCCATCAATGGTTATGGAAAAAACAAAAAAGCTATGCTTTTACCACACCAAACTTAGAATGTTGCTCGCCCTCGAGCAAAAGAAGAAAGAATAGAAGAATAAGAAGAAGATATGGAGGAGATGGATGTGAGTGTGTATTCGGCCATATGGGTGGGATTGGGTGGGAGAGAGATGTTGAATTTTGAAGGTAGTGGGTGTATGGATGTGAGTGGTCAATGAAAAACAGAAGGGATGATCATGAATGGAAAGAGAGATGATGAGGTAGGTGGGGATCCTGTGGGGTCCACAGATCCTGAGATGATCCTGTGGGGTCCACAGATCCTGAGGTGTCAAGGCATTTACATCCCTGCACCAATTTAGGCATGTAAAATGCCCTTGCACACAACTCTGGGCGTTCAGCGCCAGGTTGGTGCCCATTTTGGGCGTTCAACGCCAGAACCATGCTCTGTTCTGACGTTTGAACGCCAGACAGATGCTCCTCCAGGGCGTGATTTTTCTTCTGCTGTTTTTGATTCCGTTTTCAATTTTTATATTTATTTTGTGACTCCACATGATCATGAACCTAAGAAAACATGAAAAACAAGAATAATAGAGTTAGATAAATAAACATTGGGTTGCCTCCCAACAAGCGCTTCTTTAATGTCAATAGCTTGACAGTGGGCTCTCATGGAGCCTCACAGATGTGCAGAGCTTTGTTGAGACTCTCCAACACCAAACTTAGAGCTTGGATATGGGAGTTCAACACCAAACTTAGAGTTTGGTTGTGGCCTCCCAGCACCAAACTTAGAGTTTGACTGTGGGGGCTCTGGTTGACTCTGCTTTGAGAGAAGCTTTTTCTTCTTCCTCTCCATGGTTGCAGAGGGAGATCCTTGAGTTTTAAACACAAGGGAGTCCTCATTCCATTGAAGGACTATTTCACCTCTGTCAACATCAATCACAGCTCTTGCAGTGGCCAGGAAAGGTCTTCCTAGGATGATGGATTCATCCTCTTCCTTTCCAGTATCCAGGATTATGAAATCAGTAGGTATGTAAAGGCCCTCAACCTTTACTAATACATCTTCTACTTGTTCATAAGCCTGTTTTCTTGAGCTGTCTGCCATCTCTAGTGAGATTTTAGCAGCTTGCACCCCATAGATTCCCAGTTTCTCTATTACAGAGAGGGGCATGAGGTTTATACCTGAACCAAGGTCACACAGAGCCTTAAAGATCATGGTGCCTATGGTACAGGGTATTATGAACTTTCCAGGATCCTGTCTCTTCTGAGGCAATGTCAGTTGATCCAGATCACTTAGTTCATTGATGAACAAGGGAGGTTCAACTTCCCAAGTATCAATGCCAAATAATTTGGCATTCAGCTTCATGATTGCACC
Organism: Arachis hypogaea; assembly: GCF_003086295.3. Lineage (NCBI taxonomy): Eukaryota > Viridiplantae > Streptophyta > Magnoliopsida > Fabales > Fabaceae > Arachis > Arachis hypogaea. The sequence goes on along the minus strand of NC_092052.1, from coordinate 34,831,795 downwards.
AAGAAACTTGGCAGTTTGCTCTTCAGTAACATCCTCGTTCTCTTCAGAAGAGGAATATTCATCAGAGCTCATGAAGGGCATAAGGAGGTTCAATGGAATCTCTATGGTCTCTAGATGAGCCTCAGAGTCCTTTGGTTCCTCAGAGGGAAGCTCCTTATTGATCACTGGACGTCCCAGGAGGTCTTCCTCTTTGGGATTCGCGTCCTCTCCTCTCCTCACAGGTTCGGCCATGGCGCTTATGTCAATGGCCTTGCATTCTCCTTTTGGGTTCTCTTCTGTATTGCTTGGGAGAATACTAGGAGGGATTTCAGTGATCCTTTTACTCAGCTGGCCCACTTGTGCTTCCAGATTTCTAATGGAAGACCTTGTTTCATTCATGAAACTTATAGTGGCCTTAGATAGATTAGAGACTAGATTTGCTAAATTAGAAGCATTTTGTTCAGAGTTCTCTCTCTGTTGCTGAGTTGATGATGGAAAAGGCTTGCTATTGCTAAACCTGTTTCTTCCACCATTATTAAAGCTTTGTTGGGGCTTTTGATCCTTCCATGAGAAATTTGGATGATTTCTCCATGTTGAGTTATAGGTGTTTCCATAAGGTTCACCTAAGTAATTCACCTCTGCTATTGCAGGGTTCTCAGGATCATAAACTTCTTCTTCATGAGAAGCCTCTTGAGTACTGTTGGATGCAGCTTGCAGTCCATGCAGACTCTGAGAGATCATTTTGACTTGCTGAGTCAATATTTTATTCTGAGCCAATATGGCATTCAGAGTATCAACTTCAAGAACTCCCTTCTTCATAGACGTCCCATTACTCACAGGATTCCTTTCAGAAGTGTACATGAACTGGTTATTAGCAACCATGTCAATGAGTTCTTGAGCTTCTGCAGGCGTTTTCTTTAGGTGAATGGATCCACCTGCAGAAGTATCCAATGACATCTTTGATAACTCAGACAGACCATCATAGAATATATCCAGGATGGTCCATTCTGAAAGCATGTCAGAAGGACACTTTTTGGTCAACTGTTTGTATCTTTCCCAAGCTTCATAGAGGGATTCACCTTCTTTCTGCCTGAAGGTTTGAACATCAGCTCTAAGCTTGCTCAGCTTTTGAGGAGGAAAGTACTTGGCTAAGAAAGCCGTGACCAGCTTACCCCAAGAGTTCAGGCTGTCTTTAGGTTGAGAATCCAACCATAATCTAGCTCTGTCTCTTACAGCAAAAGGGAAAAGCATGAGCCTGTAGACTTCAGGATCGACTCCATTAGTCTTAACAGTATCACATATCTGCAAGAATTCAGTTAAGAACTGAAAAGGATCTTCAGATGGAAGTCCATGAAACTTGCAGTTCTACTGCATCAGAGAAACTAATTGAGGTTTCAGCTCAAAGTTGTTTGCTCCAATGGCAGGAATGGAGATGCTTCTTCCATGTAAATTGGAATTAGGTGCAGTAAAGTCACCAAGCATCTTCCTTACATTATTATTATTATTTTCGGCTATCATCTCTTCTTCCTGTTCGAAAATTTCTGAAAGGTTATCTCTGGATTGTTGTATTTTAGCTTCTCTAAATTTTCTCTTCAGAGTCCTTTCAGGTTCTGGATCTGCTTCCACAAGAATGTTCTTATCCTTGCTCCTAATCTGAGCAACAAGATGAACCGTCAGTTGTCCAAACTCAAACAATCCCCGGCAACGGCGCCAAAAACTTGGTGCACGAAATTGTGATGTCCAGGCTCGAACAAATCCTGGTAATGGCTCCAAAGCTTGGTGCTTTGATCTTAATTCATGATTTGTCACAACTTCGATACAACTAACCAGCAAGTGTACTGGGTCGTCCAAGTAATAAACCTTACGTGAGTAAGGGTCGATCCCACAGAGATTGTTGGCTTGAAGCAAGCTATGGTCACCTTGTAAATCTCAGTTAAGTTGACTCATATGGGCTACAATATATTATGTAAATAAAACATAAAGTAAGGATAGAGATACTTATGTAGATTCATTGGCAGGAATTTCAGATAAGCGAATGGAGATGCTTTTCGTTCCTCTGAACCTCTGCTTTCCTGCTATCTTCATCCAATCAGTCTTACTCCTTTCCATGGCTGGCTGTATGCAAGGGCATCACCGTTGTCAGTGGCTACATCCCCTCCTCTCAGTGAATCATATGCTCACGCACCCTGTCACGGCACGGCTATTCATCTGTCGGTTCTCGATCATGCTGGAATAGGATTCACCCTCCTTTTGCGTCTGTCACTAACGCCCAACAATCGCGAGTTTGAAGCTCGTCACAGTCATTCAATCATTGAATCCTACTCAGAATACCACAGACAAGGTTTAGACCTTCCGGATTCTCTTGAATGCCGCCATCATTCTAGCGTACGCCACGAAGATTCTGGTTAGGAGATCTAAGAGATACTCATTCTAGCTTAATTCATGTAGAACAGAAGTGTTTGTCAGGCACGCGTTCATAAGGGGGAAGGATGATGAGCGTCACACATAATCATCACCTTCATCACGTTCTTGGGTGCGAATGGATATCTTAGAAGCGAAATAAGAAGAATTGAATAGAAAACAGTAGTACTTTGCATTAATCTTTGAGGGACAGCAGAGCTCCACACCTTAATCTATGGAGTGTAGAAATTCTACCGTATGAAAATACATAAGTGAAGGTCCAGGCATGGCCGAGATGGCCAGCCCCCTATGGTCTAAGAACCAGGCGTTCAAAGATGATCCTAAGATCCTAAGATGATCAAAAGATGCCTCATACAATAGTAAGAGGTCCTATTTATAATAAACTAGTCACTAGGGTTTACATGAGTAAGTAATTGATGCATAAATCCACTTCCGGGGCCTACTTGGTGTGTGCTTGGGCTTGAGCTTGAGTGTTACACGTGCAGAGGCCATTTGTGGAGTTGAACGCCAGTTTCTGTGCCAGTTTGGGCGTTCAACTCTGGTTTTGGATCCTTTTCTGGCGCTGGACGCCAGATTTGGGCAGAAGGCTGGCGTTGAACGCCAGTTTACGTCGTCAATTCTTGGCCAAAGTATGGACTATTATATATTGCTGGAAAGCTCTGGATGTCTACTTTCCAACGCAATTGGAAGCGCGCCATTTCGAGTTCTGTAGCTCCAGAAAATCCACTTTGAGTGCAGGGAGGTCAGAATCCAACAGCATCAGCAGTCCTTTTTCAACCTCTGAATCTGATTTCTGCTCAAGTCCCTCAATTTCAGCCAGAAAATACCTGAAATCACAGAAAAACACACAAACTCATAGTAAAGTCCAGAAATGTGAATTTAACACAAAATATATTAAAAACATCCCTAAAAGTAACTAGATCCTACTAAAAACATACTAAAAACAATGTCAAAAAGCGTATAAATTATCCGCTCATCAAGCTTACAGTGGCCTTAGATAGATCAGAGACTAAGTTTGCTAAATTAGAAGTATTTTGTTCAGAGTTCTCTGTCTGTTGTTGAGTGGATGATGGAAAGGGTTTATTATTGTTAAACCTGTTTCTTCCACCATTATTAAAGCCTTGTTGAGGCTTTTGATCCTTCCATGAGAAATTTGGATGATTTCTCCATGATGAGTTATAGGTGTTTCCATAAGGTTCACCTAAGTAATTCACCTCTGCTATTACAGGGTTCTCAGGATCATAAGCTTCTTCTTCATAAGAAGCCTCTTGAGTACTGTTGGATGCAGCTTGCATTCCATGCAGACTCTGAGAGATCATATTGACTTGCTGAGTCAATATTTTATTCTGAGCCAATATGGCATTCAGAGTATCAACTTCAAGAACTCCCTTCTTCATAGGCGTCCCATTATTCACAGGATTCCTTTCAGAAGTGTACATGAACTGGTTATTAGCAACCATGTCAATGAGTTTTTGAGCTTCTGCAGGCGTTTTCTTTAGGTGAATGGATCCACCTGCAGAAGTGTCCAGTGACATCTTTGATAGCTCAGATAAACCATCATAGAATATATCCAGGATGGTCCATTTTGAAAGCATGTCAGAAGGACACTTTTTGGTCAACTGTTTGTATCTTTCCCAAGCTTCATAGAGGGATTCACCTTCTTTCTGTCTGAAGGTTTGAACATCAGCTCTAAGCTTGCTCAGCTTTTGAGGAGGAAAGTACTTGGCTAAGAAAGCCGTGACCAGCTTATCCCAAGAGTTCAGGCTATCTCTGGGTTGAGAGTCCAACCAGATTCTAGCTCTGTCTCTTATAGCAAAAGGGAAAAGCATGAGCCTGTAGACTTCAGGATCTACTCCATTAGTCTTAACAGTATCACATATCTGCAAGAATTCAGTTAAGAACTGAAAAGGATCTTCAGATGGAAGTCCATGAAACTTACAGTTCTGCTGCATCAGAGAAACTAATTGAGGTTTCAGCTCAAAGTTGTTTGCTCCAATGGCAGGAATGGAGATGCTTCTTCCATGTAAATTGGAATTAGGTGCAGTAAAGTCACCAAGCATCCTCCTTACATTATTATTATTTTCAGCTGCCATCTCCTCTTCCTGTTCAAAAATTTCTAAAAGGTTATCTCTGGATTGTTATATTTTAGCTTCTCTTAATTTTCTCTTCAGAGTCCTTTCAGGTTCTGGATCTGCTTCCACAAGAATGTTCTTATCCTTGCTCCTGCTCATATGACAAAGAAGAGGACACAGAATAATAATAATAATAATAATATGGATCCTTTATACCACAGTATAGGGATCCTTGTGTTAGTAGAAGAAAAGAAGGGAAGAAAATCTGAACTCAGAGAGAGAGAGGGGGTTCGGATTTTTGGAGAGTTGAAGGAAAGATGTTAGTATATCAATAAACAAATAGAAGAAGATGAGAGGGGGAAGTGAATTTTCGAAAATAATTTTTGAAAAAGAGTTAGTGATTTTCGAAAATAGTTTTTGAAAAAGGTTAGTATTTTTTTCGAAAAATTTTTAAAATCAAAAATAAAAATAATTAGTTAATAAAAAAGAAATTTTTGAAAAAGAGGGAAGATATTTTCGAAAATTAGAGAGAGAGAGAGTTAGTTAGGTAGTTTTGAAAAAGTTAAGAAACAAACAAAAAGTTAGTTAGTTAGTTGAAACAAATTTGAAAAGATAAGAAGTTGGGAAGTTAGAGAAGATATTTTGAAATCAAATTTTGAAAAAGATAAGATAAGAAGATATTTTTTTGAAAAGATATGATAGAAATTAGTTTTTGAAAAAGATTTGAAATTTTTTTAAAATCACAATTAATGACTTGATTCACAAGAAATCACAAGATATGATTCTAGAACTTAAAGTTTGAATCTTTCTTAACAAGTAAGTAACAAACTTGAAATTTTTGAATCAAAACATTAATTGTTTATGTTATTTTCGAAAATTTAATACAAAAATAAGAAAAATATTTTTGGAATTTTCGAAAATAACTAAGAAATTTGATTTGACTCATAAGAAACAACTTTGATTTTTAAAATTTTTTGAAAAAGTCAACTCAATTTTCCAATTTGATGAGAGAAAAAGGGAAAGATATTTTTTTGATTTTTGAAATTTTTATGAAAAACATGAAAATTATGCAATGCATGAAATTTTTAGATCAAAACATGTGATGCATGCAAGAATGCTATGAATGTCAAGATGAACACCAAGAACACTATGAATGTCAAGATGAACATCATAGACACAATTTCGAAAAATTTTTAATGCAAAGAAAACATGCAAGACACCAAACTTAGAATTCTTTAATACTTAGACACTAAGAATTCAAGAATGCATATGAAAAACAAGAAAAGACACAAAACAAAAAAAATCATCAAGATCAAACAAGAAGACTTACCAAGAACAACTTGAAGATCATGAAGAACACTATGAATGCATGAAATTTCGAAAAATGCAAGATGCACATGCAATTGACACCAAACCTATAACATGACTCAAGACTCAAACAGGAACACAAAAATATTTTTGATTTTTATGATTTTCTAATTTTTTTTGTATTTTTTTTCTAAAATTAATTGAAAAAGGAAAATAAGGATTCCAAAATTTTTAATATGAATTTCAGAAATCTTGCCATGTTAGTCTAAAGCTTCAGTCTAGGAATTAGACATGGCTCACTAGCCAGCCAAGCTTTCAATGAAAGCTCCGGTCCAAAACACTAGACATGGCCAATGGCCAGCCAAGCTTCAGCAGATATGGATACTTTTCATGTATAGAGCAACTAAGTGTGTGAAAATCTCTTCATTTGTGATGGTAAGTTGAAACCCCAGTCCAAAAGATTAGACATGGCTTACAGCCAGCCAGGATTCAACAAATCATCCTGAAACACTAGAATTCATTCTTAAAAATTCTGAAAAAAAAATATTTTTGAAAACATTTTTTTTTCGAAAACAGATAAGAAATTTTTTTGAAATATTTTTGAGAAAATTTTGAAAAGAAAACAAAAAGAAAATTACCTAATCTGAGCAACAGGATGAACCGTCAGTTGTCCAAACTCGAACAATCTCTGGCAACGGCGCCAAAAACTTGGTGCACGAAATTGTGATATCCAGGCTCGAACAATCCCTGGCAACGTGAGCAACTTGGTACGCGTAATCGTGATTACACTTTAATTATGTAAAATTCATGGCTCTTTCTTTCCCTGGCAATGGCGCCAAGAACATGGTGCCAATACCATGGTTCACAACTTCGATACAACTAACCAGCAAGTGCACTGGGTCGTCCAAGTAATACCTTACGTGAGTAAGGGTCGAATCCCACGGAGATTGTTGGTATGAAGTAAGCTATGGTCACCTTGTAAATCTCAATTAGGCAGATATAAATTGATAATGGTGTTTTCGAATGATAAATAATAGAATAGGGATAGAGGTACTTATGTAAATCATTGGTAGGAATTTCAGATAAGCGAATGGAGATGCTTTTCGTTCCTCTGAACCTCTGCTTTCCTGCTATCTTCATCCAATCAGTCTTACTCCTTTCCATGGCTGTCTTTATGTGATACATCACCACTGTCAATGGCTACTTTCGGTCATCTCTCGGGAAAATGATCCAATGCCCTGTCACGGCACGGCTAATCGTCTGGAGGCATCACCCTTGTCAATGGCTTCATCTTATCCTTTCAGTGAATAATATGCTCACGCACCCTGTCACGGCACGGCTATTCATCTGTCGGTTCTCGATCATGCTGGAATAGGATTAACTATCCTTTTGCGTCTGTCACTAACGCCCTGCAATCGCGAGTTAGGAGCTCATCACAGTCATTCATTCATTGAATCCTACTCGGAATACCACAGACAAGGTTTAGACTTTCTGGATTCTCTTGAATGCCGCCATCATTCTAGCTTACGCCACGAAGATTCTGGTTAGGAGATCTAAGAGATATTCATTCTAGCTTATTTCATGTAGAACGGAAGTGTTTGTCAGGCACGTGTTCATAGGGGAGAATGGTGATGAGCGTCACACATAATCATCACCTTCATCACGTTCTTGGGTGCGAATGGATATCTTAGAAGCGAAATAAGATGAATTGAATAGAAAACAGTAGTACTTTGCATTAATCTTTGAGGAACAGCAGAGCTCCACACCTTAATCTATGGAGTGTAGAAACTCTACCGTTGAAAATACATAAGTGAAGGTCCAGGCATGGCCGAGAGGCCAGCCCCCATGGTCTAAGAACTATGCGTTCAAAGATGTTCCTAAGATCCTAAGGTGATCAAAAGATGACTAATACAATAGTAAAGGGTCCTATTTATAATAAACTAGCTACTAGGGTTTACATGAGTAAGTAATTGATGCATAAATCCACTTCCGGGGCCCACTTGGTGTGTGCTTGGGCTGGGCTTGAGTGTTGCACGTGTAGAGGTCTTTCTTGGAGTTGAACGCCAGCTTTTGTGCCAGTTTGGGCGTTCAACTCTGGTTTTGGCTCCTTTTCTGGCGCTAGACGCCAGATTTGGGCAGAGAGCTGGCGTTGAACGCCAGTTTACGTCGTTTATTCTTGGCCAAAGTATGGACTATTATATATTTCTGGAAAGCCCTGGATGTCTACTGTCCAACGCAATTGGAAGCGCGCCATTTTGAGTTTTGTAGCTCCAGAAAATCCACTTTGAGTGCAGGGAGGTCAGAATCCAACAGCATCAGCAGTCCTTCTTCAACCTCTGAATCTGATTTCTGCTCAAGTCCCTCAATTTCAGCCAGAAAATACCTGAAATCACAGAAAAACACACAAACTCATAGTAAAGTCCAGAAATGTGAATTTAACATAAAAACTAATGAAAACATCCCTAAAAGTAACTAGATCCTACTAAAAACATACTAAAAACAATACCAAAAAGCGTATAAATTATCCGCTCATCAACCGCTCGTTTCCATCAGCGAGCTTCTCGTCTTCACTGCATAATTCGTCAGCTTCTCATCAGTGTGGTCTTTCTCTTCTCTGCTGCGCCAAAAACGAATCTTAACAACGTGCTCTTCCTCTTCATTGCCTCCTCGCCATTTCCCGTCTCGTAAAGGCGCCGCCTCCTTCAAATTTTCTGCATTAACATAGTTCTTTGTCTTTCATTGATTTTTTTTCTGGTTAATAAAAGATTCTATATTTTTAATATATGCATAATTTTGGATATGTATGTGATATTTTTTTTTATATTTTTGTGTTAAGAATTTTTTTCTGCACAACTCTGTTTGATTTAGAATTTGTTACCTCCTTCACATTCTCCAGGTTATGTTAGGATTAGTATTGGGCATATAGCCCAATTAGAAAAGTATACTATAAATAGAAGTATGATATAATAGTGTAGGTAAGCATGATATAATTAGAAACTCTAATTTTCTTCTTGACCCTAATTCTAGAGATTTTTATTCTATTCTTTCCGATTTCTATCTAATTTTCTCTATTCCTTGATACAATATCGTATCAAATGGTGCTTTAATTGAACACCATCTCGGCGGTGATCACTGCTCTCCATAGTGGTTCAAATTCAAGTCACATTTCTGGGCATGATGATCTCATAATGTTCAATGGTAAGAACAGATATTGGTGGATCTTTTATGCTTGGAAGTTGTGGAATGCTACTGAAAAATCTGAAGCTCAACGTTTTTAGGAGATCACTGAAAGACTGATTGGCTGCGATCTGACGTGGTTCCAACTCTAGCGATGGTGCAATCCCATGGCAGATTGGCCGACCTTCAAGCTAGCATTCCTACAGCGTTACCAACCAGATTTCAGACAAGTATTACCAGAAATTGCTCAAAACAACATTTCAAATTAGAAAATCGATTTAGAAGAAGCACTGTCAAAATTCAGATATCAACCAGAATATATATGGAATGAGAACTGAAGGTTCTCAACATGGTAAAGGTGCCCGCATAGTTAATATATAAGGTCTCGGAAAAGCAAGAGGCATTTTCTTGAACTCCGAAACTCAGATCAATCTTAAGATTTATTCTACACCAACAATATAGGTAATCTAACTTAGGGATTCTAACCCTAGTTTAACTCTGTACCTTCTGTCTCCTTCAAACCTCCGAATCACCAGTGGAACAACTCTCATTGTGTCTCTACCATATGAAAAGTCTCTCAGATACAAGCACAAACAAAACAAACAAGGAAAACACGGATATATATAGCAGTCACAGTAGATAGAACAAGTAACAGTTAATTATAGATAAGCAATTAGGCAAACCAAGGCAAATGCATACCCAAACAAATCATACAAATGCATATGATATATGCCTGTCTTATGGCTGATGATATCATCTGTCGGTTATATAGTCAAACCCGACATGTCCTGGTAGCTAACCTTGGACAGAAACACTCCAGCGTAGAGCAAGTGAGTCTGAGCCACAACCCCCTTGCTACTACCCGCTTAACCCAGAGCAAGTGGAATGAACCACTACTGCTGCTACTACCCAGACGGGTGTTTAAGAACTCAACCCAGAGTAAGTGGAATAAACCACTACTGCTGCTACTACCCAGACGTCTGAATCACTGACCCATAGCAAGTGGAACGAACCACAACCCTTGCTACTGTCCAGGTATCATTTCAAAATTCATTCTCAATATCATTTCAATTCATACAAAAATCATAATTAAAATTGATCTTCATCATCATCAAGAATCAAACTCATTCATCATCATCTCATAATATCATAATTATTCTCATCATGTCTCATTCATCACTTTTAATACCTCATCAAGTCTATTACACACTTCTCAAGTCTCCTTCGATACCAAAACTAGCTCCCTGAACACACTTACTCATATTCCGTAGCCTAAAACCTAGCTATCGGATCCTAAACAGAGTTTTCAGAGTTTTGGAAAAATTGGACTAATGGTTGATAGTTCAAAAATTCTGAATTCTCAACAAAAATGGTGGTTTTGGAGGGTTACAAGCTTGCCGGGAAGGTCAAACAGTTAAAACAAAATTTTAGTGTAAAACAGAGCATCAAGCATATGCATGGTACTGTGCGTATGTATCATGGTGTGCGTACGCACAACTTGCAATTTCCCCAGGGTGTGCATATGCACGCCCCCTCATGCGTATGCATGAGTCTCACCAACACTCTGGTTTGCGCGTGCGTACGGTAGTGTACGTACGCACGCACACCAGAAATTCTAGTTTTCATAACTTGTTGCAGAATTCAGTTTTACAACCTATTCCGAGGGTTACCTGAAACTGCAGGTCGATCTCGGATGAGATCTGTTGTGATAGCCGGAGCAGTCGTGTCCGACTTGTTGGAGCTGGTGCTGCTGATCCTTGATCACCAGAGGGTGGTGGTACCTGCAAGAGACTCCGATGCTTAAGTTAGCATGGGCTTTTAGCAAGTATTTTTAGTAGAATTAGAATGAGTTATACTTGGGTGCTCCAGTGTATTTATAGAGGTGCGGGGTGACCTTTAAGATAAGTTAGTTATCTTATCTTATCTTTTAGGGGAACCGCCCTATCTTTTAAGGCTTTGCCACCTTTAGAATGGGCTGCACTCCTTCGTTTGGGCCTGCTTGGGCCTTTATGGTGATTTGGCCGAACTCTTTAAGGAGAGGTCGGTGGCGGTCCAACCTTAAGAGGTCGGTCGCTCTTGTCTTCAGTCAGCCAGGGTTGCATAGCTCGACTCATGGTATGAACAGTGCCCCTTCTCGAGTTCGATCTTCTCCTTGAGGTTGTGTCTTTAGACTTCGATCCCTTTGAGGAAGTTGTGCTCAAGCATTTCGTTTTTGGTCGATTTCTTGCATAACTCCTGTTGAGATTGCTTCCACTTGAATGCGAAGCGTTTTCCTTCTTTCTTTTAATTGTAGCACGCATTTGCGCTTTTCTTGGGAATGTGCGAGGGCCTTAAAAGCCCATTTACTTCTTGCCGTTTCCTCTTTTCCCTCGTCGTTCTTCATTTTGAAATTAAAGAAGCAGTTTTGCCTTTACTTTCAGTTTCTTCTCTTCTTTTCTTCTTTGCTCCTCTCTTGCTAACTTCTTTTGATTTTTCGCCCTTCAAGCCTCCTTCCTTATCTGTTCGAAAAAAGCGCTTCGTTGGTGCGCGTTCCTGGTTGCTTCTGTCTAGACCGTTTATCGCTTCCTATTCCCTTTTCAGGTTGGTACTTTCTTCTTCCTTTCTTATGTTTTGATAGTCGCTTTTACTGTTATATGCTTGGAAAATTTTTATTTTTATTGAGTTTGCCTTGAGAAGCTTGATTCTTTCCGCGAAAAGGTTGCGTCTTTTTGTTGTTTATCGTGGCGTCGTGATTTTCTCTGCTGCTCCCTATGTGCGCTTTGTTGCTATCAGTAGTTTTTTTGTTGCTGAATGTTTAAGCTTTTTGCATGATTGAAAAAGTTATGGCTGGTTTAGCGTTCCAATTTTTTGCATCATCTCCTTTTCTGGGTTCTTTATTCTGTTGTTGCCTCCAAAGGGTGCCCCTGGGCTTTGCTGAATTCTCCTTGTTTCCGCAAACCCTGGGGTGCCCTTTTTGTTGTCCCACCTTTATGTTGATTGGCTGTTCCTTCCTTTTTGATTTTCATCCGAGTTGTTTAGTAGTGACCCTTGTTATCTTCCTTTGCATAGGTGCAGTTTTACTGTATGTCTTTCCGAAAAAATATTGTCGAGATGTCTACCAAGATCCCCACGGGCATGGCCGACTGGCTGGACTCTATAGTCCTTATGTGCGTCACTGTGGCCGACCCAGAATACTGTGAGAGGCTTAGGAGATTCCATAGGATTTGTAGCAATAGGGACGATGAAAAGAACTATGAACGGTTATCGCCCGACCCTGAGGAGAGGGTTAGTTTCCCTCCCTTGACTCAAGGAGAACGGCCTTTCTTTTATGTTTATGATTACTTTTTTAGTCAGCTGAATATCATTATCCCTTTTACTGCTTTTGAGACCGACCTCTTATGGACTTGTAACGTGGCCCCTTCTCAAATCCATCCGAACTCTTCGGGCTTCATAAAAATCTTTCAGTTGTTGTGTCAGGAATTGGGTGTTCGACCTACTATACCTCTCTTTCTTTATCTGTTTGTGTTGGCCAAACTTGGAGTAGCCAAAAAAAGGCTTCTTGGGTCTCTTTCCGAGCTACCCAGGGAAAAAAGGTGTTTGCAATGTTTGATGAGTCCTTCCGTGATTTCAAGAACTACTACTTCAATGTCTGAGTTGCTAGGGATGCTCGGCCCTTCTTTCTAGATGAGAATAATGAACCCACTTTTCTTTTGTGGTGGCAAAAGGATACGGTAACTACCAAATATTCTTGGGAGAGCCTGGACGAAGTTGAACAGGCTTTTGTGAATGTTTTGGAGGAGCACTGGGGGGAACCTCCTCATTTAGATACCAAGAGGTTTCTGGGGGATCCTTCCCTTCTCCGTGCTGAGCTGGGTAGTATCCGACTTCTTTTCTGATAACTTTTCCTTTGTTTTTATTTGCCGACTTGTTCTTTCCTTTATTTTTAACTTGTTTTTTTGGTGTCTTTTTCAGAGATGGTGAAGTCCAGTGACTCTATGAAGGCCTTCTGCAGGGCCAAGAAGGCGACGACTGTACAAAACATATCGGCCAAGACTGTAGATGGAGGGTCTTCTCAAGTGCCTCCGAAATAGCCGACTTCTAATGCTTCTGGGCCGAGGAAGATCATTCCGACTCCTCAAGTCCGGATGATTCCTTCTGACCCTATTTAGCCAACTTCCGGTACTGCCTCCTCTCCTACTGTTGCTGATCCTCCCCCAAAGCGTAAAAAAACTATTGGTACTTATGATTTGAATAGCCAGGAGTTTGACGGCGTGGGTTTTACCAACGAGCTGATATTCCTTTATGGTAAAGTTCCCTTGGATGATGTGTCCATTCTTCGCCATCTGGATTCTATTACTAGTAGTAGTGTTCGGATGGCCAACTTTGGGGCGGCCTTGTTTCGTGTTGTCCGGGATTCTTTGGTTCATGCGACTAAGGCTTTTATGGAGGACGCCAAGTCGGAGTTTGATAGGATTAAGGGTTTGAAGGATGAACTTGATGCTAAGGTGGCTAAGCTGGAGCTGGATGTGGAGAGGGAGAAGTCTCGGGCTACTGCGGCTGAGGCAGCTGTAAATTTGGCTGGAGAAATGGCAAAAAAGTACAAGGAGAGCTACACCCGTACTTATGGCGAGCTGCTGGAGTTTAAAGAGAGGTTTGAGTCTGCTCAGGCTGACTATGCTGAGCTCCAGGGTCATCTGGTGGGCAGTGTGACTGATGCATATGAGAATTTGAAGGCCCAGGTCCGAGTTCTTGCCCCTGAGCTCGACCTCACTTTATTCAGTTTGGATAACATAGTGGAGGATGGCAAGATCGTGCCTGCCCCAGATGACGAGGATGAGAGTCCTCCTATTGTGCCGCCAGGTAAAGCTGCAGCTACTTCAGCCTCTTCCGCCCCCTCTGAGGCCGACCAGCCAGAGTCCGATCCCGACGTGCAGATCCTAAATCGTTCTGATGGAATTGTCGATTCCCTCCCAATCACAACCATTCCTCCTCCTCCAGCCAAGGATGCCACTACTGGGGAGAATTTAGATCCTTTATAATTTTCTTGTACTTGTATTATAGTCCGGTTTGTGGACTTTTGAACTTAGCTTTTTGTAAATCTCTTTGTGGTTGACTTCGTTGACAGTTGGTTGCTTCTTAGCAACTTCATTTTGAAAAACAAAACACTTTAGACTCTGAGGCTACCTTTTTGGATGGCCTTTTGAGTCTTTAATGCTTTATTATGATAAATATGCTTTTGCTGATATGTTAATCATACCCTTGCAGCTTTTGTGGATTTTCACAGAGGTTTGGTACCTTTCTTGTCTGACCTTTTTTGCAGTGTGGGTTTTTTGCCCTTTTTGGATCATGCCTTGCTTCTTGCTTGGGCGAGGTGATCCTTTGGTGTCTGGGCTTACTTGTCCGATGACTTTTTAGTTTTCTTATAGAACCTTTTTAGTCATTGACTTCCTTGTAACCCTGTTCCTTTGTTTGAGCGGAGCTATTTCCCTTTTTGCCAAGCACTTTGAGCCTTAAGTTGTTTCTCAACCTTTTGGCTTGTTCTTGAGATCGTGCTTGCGCCTTTTCTTGGCTGACGTCGACCTGTAGGACTTTGTTATCCAGGCTTTTTAGTCACATTCCAACAACTTTTTAGGCAGTGTTCTGATAAGGAACCTTTTCTTTGTAGTTGGTTTGGATGACTTTTTAGCGCCGTCTTGACTTGTGCTTTTGCTTGTTAGGTAGTGTCTTTTTGCAAGACTTTGTACCTTTATAGCTAAGCAGCTCGGACCTTTTGGAGGTGTCTTCGTCCCTTTTTAGTGATCCTTTCGTTAGTCTGACTTCTCTGTCGGGCCTTATTAAGTTATTTTTAGTAATCCATTTTTAGTCAGACCTCGTCAGGTTGCTTTTTATGGGTTACTTTTTATAACTTCTTGCATTAATCTGCTTCTATCGCTTTCATCTTGCCAACTTCTTTGTAATCGGTCGATGAATTTGGCTTTCACCTTGCCGACCTCTTTGTAATCGGGCGATGAATTTGGTTTTCACCTTGCCTACCTCTTTGTGATCGGGCGATGAATTTTTGCATTTTACGAGCTTAGATTAATGTGTCTTGGTAGGATACTTTTTAGGAAATCTGAAAACTTTATTCAAATGATAATAAAAGATAGAAATATGAACAAGAGTGTATACATATGAGTGCTTACCCTTCTAGATCTCGGCCTGGCGCCTTATTAAAAAACCTTTTCAGTAAAAAGAGTACACCTTGACCTAAGATCTTTTATTGTTTTCTAACTATAGTACCTTCTTAGGTTACAAGCATGCCATGACCTGGGTAGCTCTCGTCCCTCGAGGTCGGACACCTTATAGTAACCTTTTCCCAGTACTTCTGTTACTCAGTATGGTCCTTTCCAGTTAGCTGCTAGCTTTCCTTCTCCTGACCGACCTGCTCCGATATTATTTTGGATTAAGATGAGATCATTGGTGGTGAAGCTTCACTGGACTACCTTCCGATTTTACCTCAGAGCCATTTGACGCTTTAGGGCTTCCTCTATAATCCGAACTCTTTCTCAGACTTCTGGAAGTAGGTTGAGCTCTTCCCTTTGAGCCTGGGAGTTGGTATCTTCATTATAGAGGATCATTCTAGGAGATCCTTCTTCTATCTCTACGGGATCATTGCCTCCATTCCGTAAGCAAGTTGGAATGGTGATTCTTCAGTAGCTGAGTGTGGTGTTGTCCGATATGCCTATAGGACTTGCGGGAGCTCTTCAGCCCAAGCTCCCTTCGCGTCCTGTAACCTCCATTTTAACCAGGCCAGTATGACTTTGTTGGCGGCTTCTGCCTGTCCATTGGCTCGTGGGTGCTCTACAGAGGTGAACTGGTGCTTGATTTTTAGATCAGCTACCAGATTTCTAAAGCCTGTGTCGGTGAATTGAGTACCATTATCTGTGGTGATGGAGCATGGGACCCTGATAAACCCATATTTTATGATATATTTTGTGCCTAATTTAAGTGATTTATTCAATCCTTCACTCACTTATTCATGTTAATTGCATGGTTTTACTTTCCTTTCCTTATTATGTGATATATGCGAAATACATGTTTCCTATGCTTTGAAAATAATTATTTTAATTACTCTTTATTACCATTCGATGCCGTGATTTGTGTGTTAAGTAGTTTCAGATATTCTAAAGGCATGAATGACTTAAAGGATGGAAAGGAAACATACAAAAATGGAAGGAAAGCACAAAATGGAGTTTTTGAAGAAACTGGCAGCGACGCGAACGCGTGGGCGACGCGGCCGCATGCCTGGCGCGAAGAGAGCGCGACGCGAACGCGTGAATGACGCGAACGCGCGCCTTGAGCAGAACGCAGATGTCGCGGACGCATGACCGAAGCGAACGCGTGATAAGGAAAACTCTAGATGACGTGACCGCGTGACCCACGCAGACGCGTGACGGAGGCCACACACCAGAAATTACAGAAAATGCTCCCAGCGATTTTTGAAGCCCTTTTTGGCCCAAATCCAAGTCCAGAAGGCACATATCAGAGGATATGAAGTGGGGGAATGCATCCATTCAAGGAGAGTCTCCAATTAGTTACTTTTCATAATTTAGATGTAGTTTTTAGAAAGAGGTTCTCTCCTCTCTCTCTTAGGATTAGGATTTAGGATTTAGGATCTTTCTTGCTTTCATGATTGTCCCTTTTTATCAGGTTCAACTTTCCTTTTTATTATCTTCTCAATTTAATTTATGAACTCTTCAATGTTACAGATAATTCTCTTAATTAATGTTATTTGAGGTATTTCAATTTATTATTGCTCTCTTTTATTTATTTTACTGTTGCTTCCAATCTGAAGACATTTTTATTCCAGTAGATTTACTTTTTCCCTTTTGGCCTTGGTTAAGAAATCAGTAACTCAGGAGTTATCAAACTCAATGTGATTGATAATTGTTATCTTTGCTAATTGAATTGAACTTCAATAATTCCAGTCCTTTCTTAGGAATTGACTAGGACCTGAAGATCAGACTAATTAATCCACTTGATCTTCCTTTGCTTTAGTAAAGGCTAACTAAGTGGGATTAAGATTCAATTATCATCTCCATTGATAAGGATAACTAGGATAGGACTTCCAATTTCTCATACCTTACCAAAAATTTATTTTACAGTCATTTACTTATTTTAATTACAATTTAAATTACTTGCTCCCTACTTTCAAAACCCTAATTTACAATCTTCATAACCAATAATAAGAACATACTTCCCTGCAGTTCCTTGAGAAGATGACCCGAGGTTTAAATACTTCGGTTATCAATTTATTTAGGGGTTTGTTACTTGTGACAACCAAAACGTTTGTAAGAAAGGTTGATTGCTTGGTTTAGTAACTATACTTGCAACGAGAGTTTACTATAACTTCTAAACCATCAATCCTCAGTTCTTCAAAATGGCGCCGTTGCCGGAGAACTGCAAACGTGTGCCTTATTATTGGTTATTGTAAATATTTTATTTTGCCTGTTTGTCTATTTTTATTTTTGCTTTTTAATTTTTTTTAGCTACTATGAATTCTCACCCCTCTCGCTTTGAGTTTGGTTTTAATATTGTTGAAAGGAGTGAAAGCTATAACAGGAATATGCATCAAGGTCAGAGAGATCAAAGATGGATGGAGCCAAGAGGATTTGATCAATCCTTTAGGCAACAACACCCTCCAAGATATCATGGACAAAGCCATTCTACAATGCATACCAAGCTGACAGATATGGCGGACAACCTTGTAACTACCAACAAGCTCCACCCTGTGCCTATAGACCACCCTCTCAACGTAGCTTTGAACCGCCACACTCACAAGCGCCTTTTCACCATTCACCACCATATGATCCTTATTTACCCCAATCCCAATCCGATTACTCTCAAACACCACCACTTCCCTATGCACCATGTCCAAATCCATCACCTCCAGAATCACAGGTTCGCCTCAAGGAAATAGTAGATCTACTTCAAACAACCCTTCATCAACTGGAGCAAGCAATAAGTCAATTATCTTCTAGATGTTCGAACATTCAAGAACCTTCCACAACCCCATGTGGACAATCTAATGAAGGGCGTAGCATGAAGGAGATACTAGAAACTCTAGTGGATAGAACAGAGCATGACTTCGTACTGGAACAAGTAGAGAAAACTGTCATTATAGAAGAAAAAGAGTTGGTTGAAGACTTAGGAGACGCTGAACTTCCATGGGAATCCAGAATTGTGGAGAATTCTGTCAAGGACGTTATAATTGATGCTAAGGAGGATAGTGCACAATCCCCAAGGCAAGTCTTTTATGAAGAACTGGACGGAATAATCCAAGAAGCAAGTTTCCTTGATGATGATAGTCACAAGTCAAGTTCTCCTGTAATGAACTTGCATCCGCAAGTGAATTCTCTGAGATTGAAGAACCTTATCCAAGTGAATACGAAGAAGATGCGGAGGTAGATTTCTCTCAACCTCCAGCTTATGACTTGAGTGATGCGGAAGACATAGAAGACTTTGATCAGGACGACGTTGTATTTGAAGAATTCTGCCAGGAAGTGGAGAACTTCACAGATGATTACAAGAGAGTAGAGCTTACAGAACCACTGGAAACACCTATCCCAAGGCCATTACCACCTAATACAAGCTTCAAGTGGGTACAATCCTTAACTTTATCTTTACTTTTCCACTTGAATATGGTTTGCTTGAAACAGATGGCCAGCGTAGAGCTCTCTGCGGTTTTAAGAGTAAGAGGGAAATGGCTCGTACTCAGAGCTGGTGCACAGGGTTCAATAAGGTTCCATGCTTCAACTCGAACTGCACAGATTGGTCTCATGTTCAATCGAATGGATCTCGGAACACGTTTGGTTATCTTGGTGAGAATCTAATTTCTAAACCGCCCGGATGGAAAAATATAGGTCAAGACGAAGGCGGATTTAAAAGCAAAGTTTGGAATCCTGGAATCTATTCTGACATTCGTCACCCCGGGAGCCTGAGAATCTGTTTGAAGCTGCTCAGAAGCTTTACATGCCTAGTTTGGGATCCCGGAGGCTATTGGCATTCCAAGCATTGGTGGAGATTTCTGGATGAATTTAAGCATAAGCCACCATAACAGGAAGCTCATCCAATGTCCAACTTAAGGACTTTAACTAAAAGTGCTAGGTGGGAGACAACCCACCATGGTAATGTCATTTCCTTTTCAATTTTATTTTGTGTTATTTATTTTTATTCTTTTTCAATTGAACCTGAATATTATTCATTAGCATTGCATACTGCATAATTGTATAATTACATATATACATATAAAAAAAAGGGGCGTGCGACGCGACCGCATTGCTCATGCGATCGCGTCAGTTACGAAAAACACCTCCCACGCGTCTGCGTCATTCACGCGGCCGCGTGATCTGGAAATCGGCGTAACGATCCAACGCCCAGAAAGTTGGGCAGGAATCATGCGGCTGTTGTGCGTTTCGCACAAAACGTCCCATGCGGTCGCGTCCCTAACGCGATCGCGTCACTTGCACAACACCCATCCCACGCGATAGCGTGAGCGACGCGACCGCGTCGCGCGGATATCATAGCACCCCCAGTGGAGACAGAGAGTTGCGCTGAAACGACGCTGGAATTGTGCGTTTAGCACAATTTCTAGCGACGCGATCGCATGCCTCATGCGATCGCGTCATTCATCCTTTTACCCATTCCATACGATCGCGCCACCCACTCGATCGTGTCAACACCCATTCCACCCCAGCCACGCGACTGCGTGCCCCACGCGATCGCGTGGATTCAAATTCATTAACCCCTACCCCTCCCATCCTTCCCCCTTAACCCCTACCCCTCCCATTACCCCTATCCGAACCCCCTACCACCGGACAGCCACCACCGCCGTGCCAACCGCCTGTACCGCCGCGTCAGTCACCACCACCACCACCCCCTACCATCTCTCTGCCCTACTTTCATTCATACGCCTATCAGGTTCCGCCAAACGCCGCTCTTTCAATTTGTAGTTAATTGCATAATTTTTTCCGTTTCTGTTTACATTTAGGCTAGTTAGATATGCATGTTGTAGTGGATTCTAGGTGGTTAGGTAGCCATGGATGTGGTTAGTGGATTTAGGCCTGTTTAATTGCGTTGTTCTTGCTACTTGTTTTATAATTTTTGCAATTCTGCTGTTGCTGTAATCTAAGTATTGTTCATATGATGTTCTTACTGTTCATGCTGCTATTGCGACTGCTCTTTCATGTTCATATTATTTATATCTATTTGCAGTTTGTTTTAGTTTATGTGAACTATTCTACTTGCTGTTTATTTTCCGGGAACATCCAATTTTAGCCGGAATGCTGCCCAATTTTCTATAAATTGTTTTGATTCTCATTCATGTCTTGGTTTTGGCATTTTCAATTTTGCTTTCTTTAGCTTTCACCAAACCAACTCATGAATGCACGGGCCAGCATTCTTATTCCTTTTGTTTCCCCGATTTATAAATCACATTATTGATGATTTGATTTCAAATTTTCGTTATTAGTATATCTATATGAATTATCAACACCTTGATTTCCTTGCTTAAATATGAGTTGTTTGTTGCTTCAAATTGTGAAATTCTTGTTACTTAGAAACCAATCATCATGCCGCTTACCTTAACTTTCTTTTTACTAACTCACTGATTTTTGATTTCTAACATCTTTTTCAATTTAAAACCACTTTTACCTTTCTAACAACCCCCTCTGCTTTTTGACTCACTCTTCACTTTTACTTTTTAACTCAAGGCATGTTTATGGTTTTTCCTAATTAACATGAATTCTATTACTTTTTGGATTGAAATTTCTCATATCAGCTTTTTATTCCCGAACCAATCCAAAATGCACAATTCTTCAACTCATTTAATTATTCTACTGCTCCTTTGCCACTTTGTGCTTATTTTGTTATTTGCCTACTTATTTTCCTGTTTTTATTATCTCATAGATTTCTATTTTTTAGGATGTCTGACACTCAAAGAAAAGGAAAAGGAAAGCAACAACTGACAAACGGAAAAGAGGAGAATCCTCTATGTCCATCCTGGACATCATGCATGATGACTCCTGGCGGGAGAAACACTTTACCCCGTAGGAGAAGGCTGACTAGCTACTCCCTGCCACTGATCCCACTAAGTTTGCAAACAGATACTACAAGTTGAAGTATCCGGTGTTTGCAACCTCCAGAAACCTGTACCTGAAGCGGACTCTGAAAATTTTGGAAGAAATCCAGCAATACACCTCCGATCAGATCAAACAAAGAGGCTGGTTCTTCCTGGAGAGAAACCTGACAGAGGTCAATGCTTCTTGGGTAAGAGAGTTTTACTACAATTACTTCAAAACTTCCCTAGATGCAGTGAACCTAAGAGGGAAGTAGATACTGGTCACTGAAGAGGCCATTGAGGATATTCTGCAGCTTCAGCCTAAATCTGATCAGCTTGATGGTTACCAAAAGGCTGAGGAGGACATGCGCTTCATGAAGTTTGACTATGATGCGGTCAAGGCAAGGATAGCCCTTGACCCGACTGTCCCATGGGTCATGGGTCAGAACACCACCATGCCTAAGGGAATCAAGCGGATATACTTAAATGATGAGGCTCGGCTATGGCACCGAATCCTGAGCAACTTTGTTATGCCGAGTACTCACGAGACAGAGCTACCTGCCGCTATGATCACCCTCCTCTGGTGTGTGATGGAGGGTAAGGACCTGTACCTGCCACGATTCATCCGGTACTACATGGCCAGGGTCTACGTCAGAGGCACTCTCCCCTTTCCATATCTGATTACCCAGCTCGGCCGTCGAGCTGACATGCCTTGGGAGGATGCTGAAGAGAAGCCACCTGCTGTGGAACGCAAGAAGATTATCCCTTATAGTAGGAACTTTCTGGCTTTGGGCTACAGACCTCCATTTCTCACCGCCCCTGATGAGACAGCCACACCTTCGGCTGGCCCTTCTTCATCTACTGCTACCCCAGCTACCACCATTGCAACTCCACCTGCCTCAGAACCAGTTTATCACCTCGTGCACCGCCTATTTCAGTAGCTAGACCAGATAGAGGGCCGCAACCGACGACAATATGAGAGATCTGAGCGTCGTAGCAAGCGACGCTATGAGCACCTAAAGCTGATGATACGATCTGGCGACATCTCCTCCGAGCCTGACACACCATCAGAGCCATCTGAGGAGGAGGCGAACGAGAACGAGGAGGAGACCCATCCACAGAGAGAGGCTGAGTAGGCAGGCCCGGAGCAGGATGCATCACAGCAGGAGGGCCCGCATCAGATTCAGGCTGCAGACCCAGAGGTCCCTATACAGTCGGCACCTCCTCTGCAGCAGGCAGACCCTCAGGCCACCACCACTGAGACTCTTGATAAACTCATATTTTATGATATATTTTGTGCCTAATTTAAGTGATTTATTCAATCCTTCACTCACTTATTCATGTTAATTGCATGGTTTTACTTTTCCTTCCTTATTATGTGATATGTGCGAAATACATGTTTCCTATGCTTTGAAAATAATTATTTTAATTACTCTTTATTACCATTCGATGTCGTAATTTGTGTGTTAAGTAGTTTCAGATATTCTAAAGGCATGAATGACTTAAAGGATGGAAAGGAAACATACAAAAATAGAAGGAAAGCACAAAATGGAGTTTTTGAAGAAACTGGCAGCGACGCGAACGCGTGAATGACGCGAATGCACGCCTTGAGCAGAACGCAGATGACGCGGACGCATGACCGAAGCGAATGCGTGATAAGGAAAACTCCAGATGACGCGATCGCGTGACCCACGCAGACGCGTGACAGAGGCCACGCACCAGAAATTACAGAAAATACTCCCAGCGATTTCTGAAGCCCTTTTTGGCCCAAATCCAAGTCCAGAAGGCACAGATCAGAGGTTATGAAGTGAAGGAATGCATCCATTCAAGGAGAGTCTCCAATTAGTTACTTTTCATGATTTAGATATAGCTTTTAGAGAGAGGTTCTCTCCTCTCTCTCTTAGGATTAGGATTTAGGATTTAGGATCTTTCTTGCTTTCATGATTGTCCCTTTTTATCAGGTTCAACTTTCCTTTTTATTATCTTCTCAATTTAATTTATGAACTCTTCTATGTTACAGATAATTCTCTTAATTAATGTTATTTGAGGTATTTCAATTTATTATTGCTCTCTTTTATTTATGTTACTGTTGTTTCCAATCTGAAGACATTTTTATTCCAGTAGATTTACTTTTTCCCTTTTGGCCTTGGTTAAGAAATCAGTAACTCAGGAGTTATCAAACTCAATGTGATTGATAATTGTTATCTTTGCTAATTGAATTGAACTTCAATAATTCCAGTCCTTTCTTAGGAATTGACTAGGACCTGAAGATCAGACTAATTAATCCACTTGATCTTCCTTTGCTTTAGTAAAGGCTAACTAAGTGGAATTAATATTCAATTCTCATCTCCATTGATAAGGATAACTAGGATAGGACTTCCAATTTCTCATACCTTACCAAAAGTTTATTTTACAGTCATTTACTTATTTTAATTGCAATTTAAATTACTTGCTCCCTACTTTCAAAACCCCAATTTACAATCTTCATAACCAATAATAAGAACATACTTCCCTGCAGTTTCTTGAGAAGATGACCTGAGGTTTAAATACTTTGGTTATCAATTTATTTAGGGGTTTGTTACTTGTGACAACCAAAACGTTTGTAAGAAAGGTTGATTGCTTGGTTTAGTAACTATACTTGCAACGAGAGTTTACTATAACTTCTAAACCATCAATCCTCAGTTCTTCAGACCCCAAACCTTGTGATAATGTTTCTGTATAGAAATTTCCAACTTCTTTGGACTGTGACATTAGCTAATGGCTCTGCCTCAATCCACTTTGTGAAGTAGTCTATGCCTACAATGAGAAAGTTGACTTGTCCAGACCCTTGGGGGAAGGGTCTAAGGAGGTCGAGCCCCCACTTTGCAAGTGGCCAGGGTGAAGTAACGCAGATGAGCTCCTTAGGTGGAGCTATGTGGAAGTTGGCGTGCTTCTGGCATGGTGGGCATGTCTTGACAAACTCTGTTGCTTCCCTTTGCAAGGTCGGCCAGTAGAAACCAGCTCAGAGTACTTTTTTAGCAAGGGCTCGTGCCCCGAGGTGATTGCCGCACATGCCACTGTGGACTTCTTCGAGAACTTCCTTTGTAGCGGAGGTCGGGACACATTTTAGGAGAAGTGTAGAGATTCCTCTCTTATATAGGACGTCTTGTGTTATGGTGTAGTACTGTGCTTCTCGTACTAGCCTCTTGCCTCCTTTTCTTTTGCTGGGAGTGTTTTTGATTTGAGGTAGTTGATTATGGGAGTCATCCATCCTTGATCCTGTCCTGATATGGCTAGAATCTTTCCTTCCTCCGAAGTTGATGAATTTCGGAGAGTTTCTTGGATGAGGTTTCTATTGTTGTCCCCTGATTTGGTGCTGGCTAGTTTTGAGAGTGCGTAGCTCAGGCATTCTGTTCTCAGGGTATATGCCAGAACTCATATCCCTTAAATTATCAGAGCTGTTCTTTGGTTTTGTCAAGGTATTTTCTCATAGTGGGATCCTTAGCTTGATAGCTCCCTTTTATTTGCGAAGTGACTACTTGGGAGTCGCTGAAGATGGTAAGTCTTTGAGCTCCCACTTCCCTAGCCAGCCTCAAACCAGCCAGTAGTGCTTCATATTCAGCTTGATTATTCGAGGCAGGAAACTCGAACTTTAAGGAGAGCTCGATTTGGGTTCCCTGATTGCTTTCTAAAATGACGCATGCGCCACTTCCGGTTTTATTTGAGGAGACATCTACATAAAGGCTCCACTTTGTGGAGGTGCCCAGAGTGTCAGTATACTCTGCGATGAAGTCGGCCAAGTACTGAGATTTGATAGCTGTCCGAGCTTCATACTTGATATCGAATTCGGATAACTCGACAGCCCATTGTAGGATTCTTCCTGCTAGGTCTGTTTTTTGTAAGATTCCCTTTATGGGCTGGTTGGTCCGTACTCTGATGGTGTGAGCTTGAAAGTATGGTCGGAGTCGTTGGGAAGTGAGTATGAGGGTGTAGGCGAACTTTTCTATCTTTTGATAGTTTAATTCAGCCCCTTGTAAAGCCTTACTGACGAAGTAGATGGGTTGTTGCTCATTGTCGTCTTTTTTGACTAGTGCTGATGCTATTGCCCGACTTCCTACAGCGAGGTATAGTATGAGCTCTTCATCTTGCTGAGGTCGAGTAAGGACAAGTGGTTGCCCCAGAAATTTCTTAAAATTTTGGAAAGCTTGTTCGCATTCCGGGGTGCACTCGAACCTTTTTCCCTTCCTTAAGGTCGCATAGAAGGGGAGAGATCTTAAGGATGATCCAGCTAGGAACCTAGACAGAGCCGCTAGTCTTCCATTGAGTTGCTGGACCTCCTTGACACAGGTCGGACTTTTCATGTTGAGTATAGCCTGGTATTTATCTGGGTTTACTTTGATTCCTCTTTGGGTGAGCATGAAGCCTAGGAATTTGCCAGCTTCTACCGCAAAGGTGCACTTTGCGGGGTTAAGTCGCATACCATACTTTCTTATTGTGTCGAACACTTTGGTGAGGTCGGCTATCAACGATTCCTCACTTTGTGTTTTTACTAGTATGTCGTCTACGTAAACTTCCATTAGCTTTCCGGTGTGGTCGGCAAAGACTTTGTTCATCAGTCTTTGATAGGTAGTCTCGGTGTTCTTGAGCCCGAAGGGCATAACTATATAGCAATAGTTTGCCTTTGGGGTCAGGAATGATGTCTGCTCTTGGTCGGGTTGATACATTGGGATTTGGTTGTATCCTGAGTAAGCGTCCATGAAGGAGAGGTACTGATAGCCTGACGAAGCGTCGACTAATGTGTCGATGTTCGGGAGTGGGTAGGGATCTTTTGGGTAGGTTTTGTTGAGGTCGGTGTAATTGGTGCACATCCGTCACTTCCCATTTGACTTTTTGACCAACACCACATTGGCTAGCCATAGTGGGTATTTTACTTCCCTTATGAACCCTGCCTCTAGCAAGGCATGTACCTGCTCCTCTATAGCCTACGACCTTTCTGGGCCGAGCTTCCTATGCTTTTGCTGTATTGGCCGTGACCCTGGGTATACGGCTAACTTGTGGCACATTAGTTCGGGATCGATACCAGGCATGTCAGCGGCCTTCCATGCAAAGAGGTCGGAGTTATCTTTTAGGAGCTTTATCAGTGGTTTCTTTAAGTCTTCTCTCAGGTTTGCTCCTATACTGGTTGTCTTGTTTGGATCGTCCTCGATTTGAACTTCTTGAGTTTCACCTTCTGGTTGAGGGCGGAGTTCTTCGCGAGCTCGAATTCCCCCGAGTTCTATAGTATTGGTTTCTTTTCCTCTGGGGTCTCCTTTAAGATTCAGACTTTCGTTGTAACAGCGTCGTGCGAGTTTTTGGTCTCTCTTTATGGTAGCGATCCCTTCCGGAGTGGGGAACTTCATGCATAGGTGTGGAGTGGAGACCACGGCGGCGAGCTGGTTTAGCATCGTCCGACCTATTAACGCGTTGTAGGCCGAGCTCACGTCGACTACTATATAGTCTATGCTCAACGTCCTGGACCGAGTTCCTTTCCCAAAGATGGTATGCAGGGAGATGTATCCAAATGGTTGAATCGGGGAGTCTCCAAGTCTAAACATGCTATTCGGATATGCTCTGAGCTCTTTATCTTGTAGGCCGAGCTTGTCGAAGGTGGATTTGAGCAGGATGTCCGCGGAGCTTCCCTGGTCGATCAATGTTCGGTGGAGGTTGGCGTTAGCCAGTATTATGGTAATGACCATGGGGTCATCATGCCCTGGGATGATGCCCACAGCATCTTCTTGGGTGAAGGTGATATTGGAGAGGTCGACCGACCTGTCTCCTTCTCCAACATGGTACACTTCTTTGAGGTGTCTCTTGCGTGACGACTTAGAGATCCCACCTCTTGCGAATCTCCCATTTATCATATGAACATGTCTCTCAGGGGTGTGAGGTGGGCATTCGACTCGTCCGGCCTCTTCATCCCTTCTTCTTTTCCTTGGCTTGTCTGCTTTATTAGCCAGAAACTGATCTAGTCTCCCCTCTCGTGCTAGTTTTTTAATAATATTCTTTAGATCGAAGCAGTCGTTAGTGGAATATCCATAGATTCTGTGATATTCGCAATACTCTGTCCAATTTTCTCCTCCTTTTTTATGTTTAATCGGACGAGCGGGTGGAATCTTTTCAGTGTTGCATATCTCTCTCTATACATCCACAAGGGACACTCTGAGTGGAGTGTAGTTGTGGTACTTTCGAGGTTTCTCAGCAGGTTGATCCTCCTTTTTCCTGGACTATTTATCCTTATCTCGAGGTGGGTAGGAGAACCCGAATTTTGAGGTTTCTCCTAATCGAGAGTTCTCTTCCATATTTATATACTTTTCTGCCTGTTCTTGTATCTTGTTCAGGTATGTTGGATGTTTTTTGGATATTGAGTGGCTAAAAGGTCCCTCTCTTAGGCCGTTGATGAGTCACATGATGGCTGCTTCTGTTGGGAGGTTTTGTATGTCGAGACATGCTTTGTTGAACCTTTCCATATAGCTGTGGAGGCTTTCCCGATCACCCTGTTTAATTCCTAGTAGGTTTGGGGCGTGTTTGGTCTTGTCTTTCTGGATGGAGAACCTGGTGAGAAACTTTTTGGCTAGGTCGTGAAAACTTGTGATTGATCTTGGAGGTAGACTGTGGAACCATTTTATTGCTATTTTCGTCAGGGTAGTCAGGAATGCTTTGCATCGAATTGCGTCTGAGGCGTCTGTGAGATACATCCTGCTTCTAAAATTGCTGAGATGATGGCTGGGGTCAGATGTACCATCGTATGGGGTCATGTCAGGAGCTTTGTAGTCCTTTGGTACTTTAGCTTTCATGATCTCTTTAGTGAATGGGTCTTGATCCTTGTGTGAGCTATCTTCATGACTGGAACGAGTAGTTTTGGCTTTGAGATCGGCCTCGAGCTTTGTGAGTTTGTCCTCTAGCTCTCGGCGGCGTCTCGTTTCTCTTCGGAGGTCTCTCTTGGCCTCCCGCTGATGCTCGGCCTCCTGCTCGAGCTGTTTAAGGCAATTCTGCTGTTCACGGAGGGCATCTAAGATTTCCGTGTTTGGAGACTGCTTGTCTCCCTTAGTTTGAGGCACATCCTTTGATGTGGCATCCGTATTTTTAAGCGGGGTTCTTTCTTCCAAACCGGAGTTTTGATCGTTGTCAAGGTTGTCCGTCATGATGATGGGATGACTTCCAGGTTCTCCAGCAACGGCGCCAATGTTCCGAGGGTTACTTAAAACTGCAGGTCGATCTCGGATGAGATTGTTGTGATGGCCAGAGCAGTCGTGTTCGACTTGTTGGAGCTGGTGCTGCTGATCCTTGATCATCGGAGGGTGGCAGTACCTGCAAGAGACTGCGATGCTTAAGTTAGCATGGGCTTTTAGCAGGTATTTTTAGTAGAATCAGAATATGAGTTATACCTGGGTGCTCCAGTGTATTTATAGTGGTGCGGGGTGACCTTTAAGATAAGTTAGTTATCTTATCTTATCTTTTAGGGGAACTGCCCTATCTTTTAAGGCTTAGCCGCCTTTAGAATGGGCTGCACTCCTTCGTTTGGGCCTCCTTGGGCCTTTATGGGGATTTGGCCGAACTCTTTAAGGAGAGGTCGGTGGCGGTCCAACCTTAAGAGGTCGGTCGCTCTTGTCTTCAGTCATCCCAGGTCGCATAGCTCGACTCATGGTATGAACACAACCTAAACTTCAAATGTGCATAACTTTTTTTTTAAAAATAATTTTTTCATCCATTCTTCGAACGTCATAATCTACTCAGACCCAATTTTTATTTAAGATAAGTTTCACCAAATTTGAGGGTTCGAGGGCCAAGTTACAACACATCAAATTTGGTTAAAATTGTGTTTTTACTAAAACTCAAAACCTCAAGTTTTCCAAATGAAAACCAACTAAATCCTAATCAAATCCATTTCAAGCTACATCATAACTCACCAAGCACCAACCCATTACCATCAATCATTTAGTTACCAAAAATACCAATTTTCATTGTCAACTCAATATCACATTCATCACATTCATACATATACAAACCTCACCAATTTATCTTTTACCATTGAAACTCATACAGACTAAACTGAAAAAAAGTTACTCAATGAAAACCATGAAGGAGAAGAATAAAACAGCTCAGTGAGCTATGAGGACCTAAACTATGTGCTTTCCATTCCTTGCCACAATTCTTGGCCGTTCACCCCTATTATAGAAGAGTGAGACTTCTAGGGCTTAAAACCTTGCTTCAATATATGTTGGTTTTTCTTTTTCCAAGATCAAAATGCAACAGCAGTATTCATAAAAGAGAGAGAGAGAGAGAAAGAGAGGGCAGAAGCAGTGGCATGTAATCATACCTTCAATCTTCTCTTTCAACTTTTTTCATCTTGCTTCTTGAATATGAGCCGTGCCTCATTGCTTTGGCCCTAAGTATGATTTTTTATCGTTGATAAGCAGTTGAGCACCATTGACTTTACTTTTTTTCATTTTTCAATTTGGTGCTTGTTCAGAGTTGATTTCTTTATCGTTCTTTGATGAAGCAAAAATGGAAAAATCACCTCTTTTGTGATTTTCTTTTCCGATTAGATCTTCCTTTTTTGCTATAGCCCCTTTACTTTCTCTTTTTTACTTGAAAATAGAAACTAGCTTTTTGATTTTCTCTTTGCTCTAACTTCAGAACTTTTCCATTCTTTCTTTTTATTTAGAGTGATGTAATGTGAAAGAGAGAGAAGAGAGAGAAGAGAGTGTTTTGATTTCGGTGGTGTGGAGTGTTCGAATGAAATAAATTCAAATGAAATAAAATTCAAGTTCAGGAGAGTGAGTTTTGGTTATGGACCACCATATGGGTTTAGGTTTGATTATGGGCCAATTTATTTTCTTTCTTTATTGGGCTTGACATTTGCTTTTATTTCTGATGAGTGGTATAGTGAGTATAGTAAATATCTTCTTGGGTTATATTGTGTATGTATGTAGGCCTGACTTAGTTTGGACTCATTTTCATGCTTCTTGGACCAATGTGATTAATTCAAATTTTGCTCACTAAACAAAATACATTACACAAATAATTTAATATTAATCAAATAATATTTAGTCATCATCTTAATCATAGTTTAGTTCTCTAAACTTAACAATCTCCCTATTGATGACAAATATTATTAAATGAATTACAATAAAATGAAAGGAGTTTTTAGAAACTTTCCTTTGATGTTTCCTTTGTCATGAAGATCCTCCTGAATATTTGCTTTTCATAACTTGATACCAACAAGCTTTTCACAGAAAATTGCCAAACATCCAATAATTTTCAAATAGTTTTATCTTAGGCTTTCGATACCCAACCTTGAATCAAGAAATTAGATATCAATTCAGAACAAGACCAAAACAGTGATTAAAGCCAGTCATTCAAAGTCTATCACAACTATATTATAGACAGCAGTTTCAAACATCATTATCATAGATCAAAATAGAGACCAAACTTCAAACATCTGCATCCTAAATTTTCACAAGTTCAAAAACATAGCACTTTTCAGTTTTCAATTCATTTTATCTTTCTCTCCCTTTTGTCATTAAGGAGGGAAACCTATAGAAAGTCAGACCATTATGCATACCAGAAGGGCAAAACCAAGCAAACCTGATAATAACAGAGTTAAATATCTAAGTCTATTACAGTCATCCCAAAAAAAAAAAAAAATTCAAAACAGTATCCAGAGAGCTAGAAATCAATAAAGTAGTGTTTTAACATGATAATTTCAGAAATCAGAATTTATAAAAACCAAGCACTAAACTTTAGTAGCAGCATCATGAAATATAGGCTAGGAATCAGATCTCTCTTCCTCGGTTCCAGCCAGATTCTCATCTTAATCGATCATTTCTTGGTCATCATCCAAGGAGTCTATATATTTAAGCAACACTTCAACACATCTTTGAGATTTTTGAAAAAAAATTCTTATTTTAAAGAGCCAATTGTCTAAGTTGTTTGCTAGAGTTAATCATCTATTTTGTGAGGTTGACAAATTCTTGTAAAACGTCATTAACAATGCCATTCACAAGGTACTTATGGGATGAGGATGTATTGGCAGTGGATGGAGGAGGAAGATTTTCTTCCTCATCTTCCTCAAGAACCGGTTCCTTGTCGACCTTTATGGATTTTCTCTTTGTCTATTTTACTGCACTACCACCCTTGAGATATGAACATTTTTCTTCCATGGTCTCATTGCTCAGATCAATACCAAAGTATTCAAAGATGCAAGTTAAAAAAAATATTCCATATGGAAGAGAAACATTCTCTTCACTTTTAATGCAGTCAAACATATGGCGCATCATTAAGTAAGCAAAAAAAAAAAACCTCTATATTGTTGAGTATAGCATATATGATCAGGGAATCATAAAGGGTGACCCTTTGGTAAGGACCACTTTGGGACAGCAAAATGTGTATGATGATACGATGAAATTGTGCACGGAAAGGACCTAGGGCTCTATGAGTGGGAGTGACACCATCCATGAGAAAAACATTTTCACAAATGTTGGCCAAAACATCTTGGTGAGAAACTCCAAGATGAGTGTCCCATTTACCAGGGATGTAGGCATTCACTCCTACATTAATGTAAACAAGAAATTCACTAATATTTTTATGGTTTGAAAATATATGATAGCCTTTAACATAAGAGTGAACACAACCCTCACTATAATGCATGTTTGCATAAAATTCTCGGAACAAGTCAGGATAAACAGATTTTTGGATTTTAAACAGCCTTTCCCAATCTAATGCTAAACAATTTTCAACAAAGTCAATCCCCTTTTCAGCCAAAGATTTTCAATCAGCAACATAAGAGGAACACAGGGGTCTTTTTGAGACAATGTCTCTGTGAAATTCGAAGTTCATGCAATAAATAAATCATTGAGGATAAAAATGAGAGTGAGGTCTTTTACCAAAAAAAAAAAAAGATTTGAAAGCAACAGGATATGGGTAAATAGGTTCTTTGACGGAGTGAAGAAAATTTTTTTTGTTACCTTTAGATGGACGAGAAGAGGGGGCAGAGTGTCCTTGAGGATGAGACATTAATCAAAGAGGAGGAGAAGATGGAGGTTCCTCATCTATCATAGGTCATTTTCCCTTCGCCACTTTAACCTTGGAGGAGCCAGCCTCTTGAGGAGCCGAATAAGGCCTTGGATTTGTGGTTTTGGTTCTTGCCATTGACTCGGAAGGTTGAGAGGAGTGAGAGAAGGAGGAGTGTGAATGGATGTGAATGTGTGTATGGGCTTGTGGTCTGGAGGGTGGAATCCATGGAGGTCTGATGGTTCCAGTTCCTCACTACAAAAAAAGGCCTATGGCCACGCTTT
Source organism: Arachis hypogaea (assembly GCF_003086295.3). Classification (NCBI taxonomy): domain Eukaryota; kingdom Viridiplantae; phylum Streptophyta; class Magnoliopsida; order Fabales; family Fabaceae; genus Arachis; species Arachis hypogaea. The sequence continues at coordinate 34,799,447 of NC_092052.1, read as the reverse complement.
TTTCTTGCCACGCTTTAAATGCGTGGACAAAAGTGGTCAATGGCCATGCTTTTTTGAGGGTGGCGATAGATTAGAGATTTGGCCACTTTTTTTTGCCACGCTTCAAAAGCGTGGCGAAAAGGGTCAACGGCTACGCTTTTGTAAGGGTGACAATTGATTAGAGAAATGGCCACGTTTTTTTTTCTACCACGCTTCAAAAGCGTGGCCAGAGAGAGAAACAGGGACGTTTTAAAAGTGTGGCGATAGGGTTTCATTACGGCCACGCTTACAAAACGTGGCCATCTCCTGGTACTCTTTTGGCATGCTTTAAAAGCGTGGCCAAAAGGTTTAAAAAAGAAAAACCCTAATGACCCGGCCCCCAACCCGGTTCCCAACCCTTTCACCCTGGCTACCCTAATCTAATCGATCGAGCTCACATCCCCTTTCACCCTGGCCACATCCTCGCCGTCACCAGCACCACCCTCACTGCGCCGTTAGCCTCCGCTCCCTCTCCGCCTCGTCTCCTCGTCGCCGTTACCAGCATCCTTACCGTCAGCGTCAGTGCCACCTCCCCATCCTCATTTTCTGTTTATACCGATTCCTTCCAAAAGTGAATACGACAAGGGAGAATGTGGGAAGATGTCGAAGCTCGGAGGCAGCAACTGTTTTCGTCGTCTCTTGCTCGGTGTCAATGTCGGTCTTGCGCTTGTTGAAGGAATCGTTGCTTTCATTGCATTGTTTCAGGTTCTTCTCCTCTTTCTTTCATGTTTCAATTCGTACCGGCATTGCTTATCCGATACGAAATTGGTTCGTACATTTGCAAATTTTAGGGGGTTTTTTAGCGTTGTGCACAATTTGGACTAGCTCTTTCCTTGCGAGCCCAGAGCCACTAGCTCTTCCTCACCGCGGTGGCCCAGCGTTCCACCATCGCTAGCGTCACCGCAACCTTCTTATTCCATCTCCCTCTTGCTGTCTGAGAAACCAAAAACAGGACAAGACCCTGTTTTACTGTGCACCCACCCTCTGCCACTGCCGATACTCCAACGCCACCACTAGGCCGCCACCGTGTTGCTCCGGCCATTCACTCATCATCATCAATCTTTCCCTTCCCTTCTATTGTTCCAATTCCCTGCTTCCCAGGTTCCCCTTTCATCTCATTTGATTTTATTTCTGTTTGATTAATCTGGTTTAGCTCATTCTGTTTAGCTTGTTTAGTTCAACTAATTTAGTTTAGTTGAATTAGGTGGTTAGAGAATCTGGACTGGTTAGTGGATGTAGGTTTTGTTTTGTTTACTGCTGCTGTTCGGAATGGATTTGTCTTTCCTCTGAATGTTGCGCTGGATGAACTTGTTTATTGTGCTGTTTTGGTGTTGAATTCTGGACTTATGATTGCTGTTTATTGTATTTTTCTTCATTGTCCAAAATAGATGCTATGAAAGTGTCACTGCTTCATTAATTTTTCTTGGTTTGTTGTTGCTGAGTGCTGCTCTGCTTGCTGCTTGGTCCATATTATATGAACTACAATGATTTCAGTTTGTGGAACTGGTTAAGTCATATGAATTCTGTTTGCTGCTTGCTTCAACCTGGGAAATATGCTATTTACTGCTGCTGTTTAATAAGTGTTGCAGCTTCGTGCCATGTGTTAGCAACTCGTTTCCTCGTTGCGATTCTTTGTGCTTATTATGCATTCATGCTCATTACATCCTTAATCATTGGCTGCTGCTGATTTCTCAATTTGCATTTCCTCTTCTGCTCACTTTCTATGCATGCATATGTGATGTTGATGAATTTAATTGTTAAAGCATTCATATGAAATTTGATTTGATTGATTGAGTTTGGGAAATAGCCAATTTACTCCTGAAATGCTACTGGATTTTTCCTAACCTTGTTTTATTAAATGATATTGTTTTGTTTGGTGCAACAAGATTCTATTTAACAGATTTCTGTGTCAAAAAGAATCTTATTTGCTAAAGGGTTTTGGAAATTTCCGCAAGAGTCTTCTTACAAGTCTTGGTCAATTCTTTAATCTCTTTGCTTGTTTTATCTTATATGTTATTTTTAAGCATTGAATAATCTTTGATTGAGTTTCGGTTTGACCATAAACTCTCTTTTGCTTGCTCTCATTTAAATTTTATTATCAAGGTTCACCTGCAAATTGATTTTGGTAGTGATTTTTTTTCCTTTGTTATAGCTAGGTTTTATGATAAGTGACTATATTATTCAGAATTGGTAATTTCAATTATTTCACTGTATCTGATTCCTGTGTTTATTTTTGCTTGTCATTTACATGAATTTTTTTATGTATTATTTGATTGAAAATAGAAAATTATACTAGAAACTAATTAACAAAGTAATGTTATTATGCTATGTGTTTTGCAATAACAACCACTAACAACATTGAAGCTATTGAGAGAGAAGAAGAACAAGTTTGAAGAGATTCTGCTATTTCGGCTTTGCTCCTTCGTCCCTGCTGGTGCCTTCGTCCCTGCTATTCCCTACTCAGTCTTCTCTGCCATTAGTCACTGATTCTGTAGTTTATTGGTTAGTTTCAAAGTGTACTGCAGTTTCTATATTTTTAAGATTTCTATTTTGTTTTTAACCAAGCATAGTTTATTAGAGGGATAACTTCATTTACAATAATTATTATATACGTGCTTCCCCTCTACCAAAATGGAGCATCATGAGATGATGATGAATGAATTGAAACCTTGACTGATGTGTATCATTCATTTATTTGGCTTATCATTAATGAAGAGTAGTTATATGGTTTATATATATAAATATACCTTGCTTTTTCTGTGATACAAGGATTCAATCACCCAAATGCTATCTATCTAATCTCTTATCTAATTAGATACAAGGATTCAATCATTAAACAAAGTCCTTCATTCATAATGGTTTTCTAAAGCGTAGACTTTTTATTATGGCACAGAGATATATAAATCTTAGTAGAATGGACAATCATTTTGTTTCTAGAATGCAACTTACAAATCTTAGTTAATTAGAAGTTGTTTCCACACTAGTTTACTATTAGTTTCCACACTCTTTTGAAAAATTGGGATCAGTGTGGTTTATATTTAATGGTAAAATTGATAATGAAAGTTTTATAAGGTTCAGAGTGTGACGAAATTAAAAGGTGTGGAGCTTGGACCATAGTAGTAGCTTCATCCACACTGAACATAAAACTTCCATTATTCTTTTTTCTTTTTTTCTTTTTCTTTTTTTTTTCATTTTCACACCATATAAATTGGACCACATACATCTACATTCCACTATTCTTCTTCCTTTTCCCTTTATATCATTTATTTATATTTATATTTATAATGTTATCCTATTTTTTTTCAAAAAACTGTTATATACAGTTTTTTTTATTTTTCATAGCATCTTTCAATTTATAAGGGTAAGAACTAGTTCGTCACAAATTTTAATTTGTTGTTAGCTAATAGATTATTATATATATAAGAAGGAACTCAAATTTTTAACACTTACTTAAATAGACAATAAATTAATTACTTAACCAACTTAAGTAAGTTTTGTTGTATAATTCTTTTATATAGAAAAAAAAGCTTTAGATAAAAAGGGTTTTCCCTTCACTTTTTTGTCTAAGAAAGAAATGATAAAGAACCGATGATAGTAGAAATATTGTCGTATGGTTAGAAATTTCACACAAAATAATTCTCGTTGATAGTATAGATTCCAACCAACTAACAATACTCAAATTAAAAAATTGGTTGTCATAAAGTTCAACCCCAATAAAAGTAAACCGAAGTATTCAAACCTCAGGTCGCGTCACAAGGAATGGGCAAACATGTGCATCAACATTGGTCAAAATTTCGGGGTTAGGAGTCATGATCAAGAAATCTTAAAGTGCAAGAAACTAAATCAAGTAACTAAAGCAAGGTATGAGCAATTTCAAACTAACAAGAGAACATCCAATATAATTTTACTCTAAAACTAAGCAAATAACTATAACTAGAGTTAATGCAATTGAAATTTTTGGGGTTTAAATATGAATAATAAAAGGAACTCTTGCCTAGGCATAGGAATTGGGGTCACCATCCTTGTCTAATAACCATATCTTGACAATTGTGAGGAACCAAGCTCATCAAGTTTACTTCTATACTTGAAGTATATCAAATGGCTTGATCAAAGTCAATCTATATAAGTCCTAACCTAGCTACTAATTGACTTAGTAGTAGGCTAGTGTCAATGGTTATCCAATTGACCACTAAGGGTTCACAAATCACCAAATCCATTAGACCCAATGACTCAAGTTTGCCCAATTCCCTTAGCCTAGACCAAGAGTAAAGAAAACTACTCCGTAAGCAAGGGAAACATTTCATCAAACACATGGCATGCATTAGTAAAAGACATTCAAATTGCAATTAAATTGGAAATTGAAAGTACCCACTAACAATTATCAATGGAAAATCACTCAAACAACACCATTAATCATGGAGAACATCAATGTATCATTAGAAATTGAAGATCCACAAAGTTCATAAGATGAATAGAAAATGGGAAATAACAAAAAAAATATAAATCTAACACAAGATCTCAACAAAATTATACTAGAGAATTCAAATTAAGTAATCAAAACTAGAAATCAACAAAACCCAATTCAGAATTCAACAAGAGAAGATCAAATCAAACTAGATCTAGAGAGGAATAAGGGTTTCTCTCTCTAGAAGAACAAGAACAAAAAACTAGCCAAAATTATGTCTAAGTGTGTAATGAATGATCTCCCCCTTTTCCCCTAGACTTCCTGGGTCTTTTCCATGCAGAATCAGCTTGAATTTGAGCCTGCTGAGCCTCAGAAATTGCTAGCCACGATTTCTTTAATGAGGTCACGTGCTGCTCGTCACGCGTATGCGTCGATGGGGAATTCGCCAATCCATGTGGATGCGTCACTCTCACATGCCATGCCTAGCTCCTTGCACCCACGCGTGCGCATCGCAGCTGATTCTCTAAAGCCCAATTCTTCATGTTCCATCCACTTGTGCATGCTTTCTTTCTCTCTTTTAAGTTATTCTTGCCCTACAAACTCTAAAATCACTCAACAAACATATCACAGCATCAAATAGTAATAGAAGATGATCAAAATATGGCATTTTTAAGATAAAAGAAGCATATTTTCCATCATGAAGCAAAATTAGGAAGGGAACACAAAACCATGCAATTTCTATGAATAAGTGTGGAAAATATTGTCAAAACCCCCCAAATTCTACACAATATAAATCACAAAATTGGGGTTTATCAAACCTCCCCACACTTAAACCAAGCATGTCCTTATGCTAGAAATAAAAAGACCAAAAACATGGGAGAAAAGGGTTCATGAAGTGCAAATTACCTAAATAAATGCATGCAACTAATGTAAATGTATCTATCTACTTGGTCAAGGGTAAATCTATCCTCCAAGAACACATATGAGCATATAGGGCTAAGGTGACATGTAGTCCATGAATCGTACCAATTCAAACATTAAAATGAAGTGCATACAACTTGCGAGACGAACGCTTGTGAAAGCCGGGAACAAGGAGTTGAGCATCGAACCCTCACCGGAAGTGTATCCGCTCTATTCGCTCAAGTGTATAGGGTTCGTCACTCAATCCTCCCCTAATCATGCTTTCCAAGATTTGTCTTTCATCTAACAATCAACAATTACTCAATGCAGCATACAAGTATCATGAGGACTTATTCATAGGTTGTAATGGGGCTAGGGTAAAGGTAGGGATGTATATGGTCAAGTGAGCTTGAAATTTGAATTTTTGATTAACCTAAGATCTCACCAAACACATATAACAACCTATATAATTCTAATACAATACCTAGCTACCCATGATTCTCACTTTTTCACATACTCATGCACTCCCTTTTTGATCACCACACATATGCATTGATTTTTTTTATTGAACTTCACTTTGGGGCATTTTGTTCGCTTTTTATTGCTTTTCTTTTTTCTTTCTTTTTCTATATATTTTTTTTCTTTTGATATATATATATATATATTATATTTTTTTTTTTGCAATCAAGTATATACAAAAGTATCAATGCATATGGTTTTACATATTTAATGCATAAGCATGTACCCAATCCCATGATTTTCAACAAAACTCCAAAATACACTTTTACCTCAACCAATGTCCTAGGTTTCCCATACCCAAATGATACACACTCTCACTAGTCTAAGCTAATCAAAGATCCAAATTAAGGGACATTTATTGTTTTTCACTTAGGGGTAGTGATGTGCTAAAATTAAGAACAAAAGGGATTAAATAGGCTCAAATTTGGCTAACAATGATAAAGGGTAGGTTATTTGGGTAAGTGAGCTAAATGAAATGATGGCCTCAATCATATAGATGCATGTATACATGGAATAATGGATATAAAGAATCAAACAAATCAAAGATCACAATCATAAAAGGAGAATGATGCACACAAGAATGGAAATAAGTGGTTATAAGATGTAACCACACCATAAGGCTCAAAAACCATGTTCCAAAATACATTCTTCAAGCAAGTTTATCGCAAAAAAATTTTCAAAATTGGTAGGGTGCCCTGAAAACACAGTTTCTTGGAAAAAAAAAAGTCATCACCCAAACCAAGAAGACCTAACAAGAAATAACTATCATAAAAAAGGTGTTCAAAAGCAAAACTTAACCATGTAATTTATTCTAATTAACTAAAGAAAATCAAAGTTTATTTGGGTGTTACCTACAGAGACCGGTCGAACGACCTCCCCATACTTAAGAATTAGCACGGTCCTCTGTGCTATTGGTGAGGTGCAAGGGGAGATCGGCCTTGGAGCTTTCATTATCTCTTCTATCTATGCTATCTTCACTAAAGTTCGAGGTGGAAGTGGAAATCTCCGGTTCTTCCATAGGTGGGGTCATAAAACTCAAAAGCTTCTTGACATAAGCAAACCGGCGTTAGTTTCGCCATTCATATCGGTCCATCTTCTTATGGAGATCCTCAAGGCGTTGGTGGGATGATGTAGGTGGTGCGGGTGAAGTGGTGGGGATGCCCACGGGAATAGCTACGTCAAGGTTTCCAATGTCCACCGGGGGCTTGAGATATTTTCCGGTTGGGACGACATCGCCATCCACTAGAATTAGTGCCTTTCGATCCTTAGTCTCCCGAGGGACACCAGCAGCAGCAACTAACTCGGTCACCAAAGTGGGGAAGGGTAGGTTTCCCTTAGCATGGATACGCCCCATGGCTTGTCGGATGAGAAGAGGGATATTGACCGGTTTCTCTGTAAGTATGCACCAAACTAACAAGGCTAGCTTCGCGGTGATAGATGACCCGTGGGTGCTTGGAAGCATATAATGGGATAAAATTTGGGCCCATGCATGAGCCTCCACAGTGAGATAATGCGCGGCAATACCCTTGGACCGGGGGTCTCATTCTCCCTTGGGTCCAAAACGTTCCCGGTTCGGCAATTACCCGGAGGATGGCAGCCCAATCGAAACCATACTCACAACGCTGCTTCAAGACCTCTTGATAAACGTGTATCCCGTTCGCCAATGGTCCGGTCTTAAGTACTCCTTGAATAGCTTCCTCTGAGACGGGGGACTTGCTTCCGGTGCACAAAAACTGATGTGAGAGAAGGTGAGTGATAGTTGGAGTAAAACTCCACCACCTAAGAGAGGTTGGCCTCCTGCGATCTTCTCATGAGTGCAATAAAAGAAGATTATGTTTCCCTTGATTATGTTTACTTTTATTGCACTCCTGAGGTCTTCTATACTTGAAGTATATCAAATGGCTTGATCAACGTCAATCTATAAGTCCTAACCTAGCTACTAATTGACTTAGTAGTAGGCTAGTGTCAATGGTTATCCAATTGACCACTAAGGGTTCTCAAATCACCAAATCTATTAGATCCAATGACTCAAGTTTGCCCAATTCTCTTAGCCTAGACCAAGAGTAAAGAAAACTACTCTATAATCAAGGGAAATATTTCATCAAACACATGGCATGCATTAGTAAAAGAGATATTCAAATTGCAATTAAATTGGAAATTGAAAGTACCTACTAACAATTATCAATGGAAAATCACTCAAACAACACCATTAATCATGGAGAACATCAATGTATCATTAGAAATTCAAGATCCACGAAGTTCATAAGATGAATAGAAAATGGGAAATAACAAAAAAAACATAAATCTAACACAAGATCTCAACAAAATTATACTAGAGAATTCAAATTAAGTAATCAAAACTAGAAATCAACAAAACCCAATTCAGAATTCAATAAGGGAAGATCAAATCAAACTAGATCTAGAGAGGAATAAATGTTTCTCTCTCTAAAAGAACAAGAACCAAAAACTAGCCAAAATTATGTCTAAGTGTGTAATCAATGATCTCCCCCTTTCCCCCTAGAGTTCCTGGTTCATTTTCATGGAGAATCAGCTTGAATTTGGGCCTGCTGAGCCTCAGAAATCGCCAGCCATGATTTCTTTAATGAGGTCACGTGCTGCTCGTCACGCGTACGCGTCGCCTGAGTTTCGCGAATCACCCGACGCGTGAAGCATGCATACGGGTCAATGGGGAATTCGCCAATCCACGCGGATGCATCACTTTCGCGCGCCATGCCTAGCTCCTTGCACCCACGCGTGCGCCTGGGCTACGCGTGCGCGACGCAACCGATTCTCCAAAGCCCAATTCTTCATGTTCCTTCCATTTGTGCATGCTTTCTTTCTCTCTTCTAGGTCATTCTTGTCCTACAAACTCTAAAATCACTTAACAAACATATCACGGCATCGAATGGTAATAGAAGAAGATCAAAATATGGTATTTTTAAGGCAAAAAAAGTATGTTTTCCATCATGAAGCAAAATTAGGAAGGGAACACAAAACCATGCAATTTCTGTGAATAAGTATGGAAAATGTTGTCAAGACCCCCAAATTCTACACAATATAAACCACAAAATTGGGGTTTATCAACCGACCATTAAAGATTCCTGAGGTTCAGTTTCACAAACTAATTCGGTATTGGAGTCTTCCGGCCATCAAGGTAATATTGCCTTTTATTTCTTCCCATACCATCAAGCATACTATCATTGATTCTTCATGTTCCTAAACTTAGGTGTTTTGAAAAAATTTGACTTGATATCTTGTAAGAATAATAATCTGTCTTCTTCATATTTATATTTAGGCTATCTCTGCTAAGAATACTGAAAATAGGTCAAAAACAAACATGTCCTCACCAAATGGGATCCACAAATTTTGGAAGAGTGCATAAGAAGCTGGTAATATAACTTATTCTTTGTGATTTCTCTTTTATATATATTTATGGTGTAGTTGTCTAGTTAGTATGATTCATGTAAACTTTTCTCTATGTACTCTTGCGCGACTCTAAAGAGAACAGTGAAGAACCATCAAGGGCTGAAGTTTTCATAGCAACTCGCATAAGTAAAGAAGGAAAAGAAATTAATGATAAAACACAAGCCACAATTGTGAGTTATTTGTATTTTTATTTTGGATATGTACAATATGAATTCTGATGTGATTTCTATCTAAATTGAGTTAATGCAACTTTGAATTTTATTGGTTGTTGCTTTTTGATAGACTGAACTTCAGAATCGCTTAGAAGAAAGAGAAAATGAAGAGGATGCATTTGTAGGAGTGTTAGGAAAGGACCAACCAGGTCGAGTTCATTGTTATGGGGCTTCGATTACAAGAAACTCTCTTAAAAAAAGGATGAGGAGATTCGCCACATAAAAGTTGAATATAACGCTAAGGTCTCATCATTAGAGAAGAAGATGGATGGTGTATGTGGTTTATTAAAGGTATTGGTGCACCAACTCAACCCTGGAATGAGCGATGAAAAGGTAGCAACCTTAGTGCAAGCTGCCCAAGATTCTCCTTTGGATACCTGAAGTAGCTGAGCAAGAAATACTCCTCGCTCCTCCAAATCAACTCACATTCCACACAAAGATGATGTAAGTAATCTTTTCCATTTTATTTTCATAGAGATACTAATAAAAAGAAAAAAAAACAATGGTCACTGTCCTATTCTTAGCTAAAATTATAATATTTTTATTAATAAAAATATTGGAATATAACCAAGTACTTCAATTTTGTTTGTTGTTGCTGAATTCGAACTTGGAAGGTTCTAATGTGATTTTGATACAATTTAATTTTGTTAACTATATAGCTAGGTGTAAGTGAATGCATTAATGTCTTGGATCGGCCAGCACAAAATGTTTACTTAATTGGATTTACTACCACAACTAGTAGAATAAATTAAAGTGATGCTTGACTTTGAATTCAAGTTTCTCTTTTCCAAAAACCTATACTTGAAGCTGGGTCGATCCATTGATATGTAAGTAGTAGTATTAGTTGTTGTTGTTGCGATGGATGAATGCATGGCCTTTTAATGCTTTCACTTTCTTTCTTTCTTTCCCGTAAGCAAAAGGAATAAGGGGATAGATGATAGGGCAGAGGGCAAAGCAAGCAAAGTAGCTAGCTTGGTAGATAGATAAATCAGTGTGACAAGAAAGAGCTTTTCTTCTTTGGTAAAATGCTGACAAGAGAGTATTATGCACAAGAAGCAAAAAAGGAAAAAAAATAAATTAATAACTTTGATATCAAATTTAAAGGAGATTTTGAGAATCCTTGTGCAGATTAGTGGTATGTAGCAAAATTAAATCTAATTGTTAGAATGCTTTTATTTATTTATGTATTAATATTCCAATGAAGGCTGAATGCACAAGATTTATTTATGTATTCATTTGTGTTTTTTATTTTGCAGGGCATAGGTCAAAACAATTTTGCTTGCAATGATACATGAAGTTTTTATATCTTGGCATGAAGTACAAGAAGTAGATGTTATGACTTTGATTAGGAATTCTAATTCATGTATTAGGAATTCAAGAGTAGTTGTTATGACTTTGGTTTTTGGTATTTTGTTAGTGCATGTTGCTATGTGATCACACACTTATTTTGGTGACTTTATTAGAGCATGTTGTTATGTGATCACACACTTATTTTGGTGACAATTTTATGAAAGTTAGATTACTTGATTATTGGTCATTGACTAAATTATAAAATTATCTATGAATTTATGTAAGGTTTTATTTATGAAGATTAAAAAGGAATTAGGTTATTGACCATCATTTTCACCACGCTTTAAAAGCGTGGCCATATTTCTCTCTTTTTGCCACGCTTCTAAAGCGTGGCATACCTCCTCTTTTCGCCACGCTTTTAAAGCGTGGCTATACTTCTTCTATTACCACGCTTTAAAAGCGTGGCAATATCTCTCTCTTTCTCCACGCTTTGAAAGCGTGACCATATCTCTCTTTATCGCCACGCTTCAAAAGCGTGGCTATATCTCCCATATGGCCATGCTTTTAAAGCGTGGCCATATCTCCCACATACGGTCACGATTTAACGGGTGGCCATTTGTAAAAAGCGTGGCAAAAGAAAAAGCGTAGCGATAGGTCACCAAAAGTATGGCAATAGAGCAACTGCCACCCTTTCAGACGCCACCCTTTCAAAAGCGTGGCGGTAGATTAAAAAGAGTGTCGAAAAGCTATCGCCACGCTTTTTTAAGCTTTTTACCATGCTTTAAAAGCGTGGCAATAGAGCTGATTTCTTGTAGTGCCTCTTCGAGTGGCAACCTTCTTTCTCATGATGAAATAAAGAATGTGAAGAAGAAAGAGAAAGTGAAGGTAGTGTAGTAATGGAAGGTGGGAGGTTAACAATCAATAACTGCCTTAAATGCTTCAAGAATCCTTTGAAAACACAAATTGAATTAATAGACCGAGATTCAAGGTATTTTAAATTTTAAATCAAAGTTGACAGTTTTGAAATGACAAGTCAAATGGAGATTTTTTAAAAAGTTAAAACTGACTTAACTTGAAGAAAAGAACTAGAAGAATTAATAAACTAAAAGCTCATACTCGCTTTTTGATGTTTGTGATCAAAACAACCAGTGAAACCCACTTCATGTAACAAAGTATATTTCTCTTGGGCCCAGTGGTGGTTTTAAGGAAACACAAGAAACCACCATGGATTTGGTTCAATTCTAGATTACTTAAAATCATCAAAGCATTTTCAGATCTTCAAAAAATCTAGAGGGAGTCATTATTTGCCCAGTTTTGTCTTCGTGTGATCTGAGAGACAAAAAAAATAACCAAAAAATTCTTTAAGCACATTTAGTTCAAAAACTCAGCATCAACAAACCCTAGAGTAGTTATCAATTTACAAAATCTATCTTCACATAGAGATTTTGTAAAAATATCAATCAATTGATCCTCAGATTTCACAAGTTGAATGTCAATTGTATTCTTTTGCACATGTTCTCTTATTAAATGAAATCTTAATTCAATGTGCTTAGTTTTTGAGTGTAAAATAGAGTTTTTAAAAATATTAATTGCACTCAAGTTGTCACATAACAAAGGGATACTTTTGAATTATAATTTGTAATCTATAAGTTATGTTTTAAGCCAAATTAATTAAGAACAACAAGAGGAAGCTGCTGTATATTCTACCTTAGCAGTGGATAGAGCAACAGTAGTTTGCTTCATGCTTGACTACACATTTAAGGATTGTCCAAGGAAGCAACAAATCCTTGAAGTGCTTCTTCTATCTACACGATCTCCGGCAAAATCTGCATCACAATACCTAACTATACAAAATTCATCAGTTTTAGGATCCCAAAGACCAAAATCAGCAGTGCCATTTATGTATCTAATGATCCTTTTCACAACAGAAATATGTGATTCTTTTGGATTCCTCAATTATTCTATGTTCCTTAAGGTAAACTCTGTAAGCTTTACTAGTAGTTGAATAACCAACAAAGACACCTTCATAAGATTTTGGATCAAAATTTTCAAGATTAACTTTAGTATTTAACGCAAAATATTTGCATCTAAAAATATGAGAGTACTTAAAATTGGGTGGTACACCTTTCCAAAGCTCATATGGTGTTTTCTTTAAAACTTTTCGAATGATGGTTCGGTTCAAAAGGTAACATGCAGTGTTTACTGCTCCAGTCCAAAGGAATTTTAGAATTTCATTTTCACAAAGCATTACCCTAGCCATTTTTTGAAGGCTTCTATTTCTCTTTTCAACAACCCCATTTTGTTGAGGTATTCTAAGACATAAAAAATTTTGTGAAATACCAAATTTATCACAAAATATTTCAAAATCTTAGTTTTCAAATTCCTTTCCATGCTCACTTCTAATGGAAACTATTTTCAAATCCTTTTCATTTTGAATCTTTTTGCATAGAGTTGAAAAAGCAAAAAAGGCATCATTTTCTTGAATTATGAAAAGAACCCATCCAAACCTAGTATAATCATCAACCACTGCTAAGCCATAATGCTTATCACCAAGACTTTGAGTCCTAGTAGGACCAAAAAGATCAATATATAGCATTTTCAATGGTCTTTTGGTTGAGATGTCATCCTTGGGTTTGAAAGAATTTTTAGTTTGTTTACCCAATTGACAAGCATCACAAGTGATGTCTTTGTCAAATTTTATTTTTGAAAGACCTTTAACCAAATCCTTTTTCACAAGCTTAAAAATTTGAAACATGCTTGTATGTCCCAATTTCTTATGCCATAACCATTTTTCAGATTTCATGGAAGTGAAACAAGCTATATTTTATTCTTTTAGTTCCTCTAAGGTGAGTCCATACACATTGTTGCATCTTTTAGCTTCAAACAAGATTTCACCATTTTTTTGCACACAACTAAGCATTCTAATTTCTTGAAAATAACTAAATAACCTAAATCACACAATTGGCTAATGCTTAGAAGGTTGTGTTTCAATCAATCAACTAAAAATACATCATTAAAAAAAGTTGAGAAACTCTTACCAACCTTACCTACGGCCATAATTTTTCCTTTGCCATTGTCACTGAAAGTCAAGAAGCCTCCATCGCATTTGTCAAGCTTGATGAAGAATGTGGACCTTCCAATCATGTGCCTAGAGCACCCACTATCCAAGTACCACATGTCATTCTTCTTCTTGGATGCTAGACAAAACTGCACAAGACTCTTAAGTGACCTTAGGTATCTAAATCATTTTGGATCCTTTAATGTTAAACCTTCTTGGTTGCCCAAGTGCATTGTATTTGCCAATTATTTTGTAAACTTTATCACCAATTTTTCTTTCAAAAACAAAACATTGAATAGAAAAATGATAATCCCGATTACATATATGACAGAATTTGTTGCTTGCTGAATTTTTACGATGATTTGGGTTTTGAAATTTTTTTATCTTTGGAGGTTGAGGCCACATTCTCAAATTGAGAACTTTTGAAAATAGATTCTGATTTTTCACAAAATTCTAACCCATCATTTTCAAAAAGAGGTCTTTGACTAACTAGTAATTTGTCCAAATTTTCATAACTTTGAGCAAATTTAGCTAAGTCTTATTTTAAACTCTTAACCTCATTATGCAACCGTTCATTTTCTTCAATGTAATTCCAATAGGCAACAATAGAATGCTTTTCATCAAAACTTTTGATTTCAGATTTAAGTCGCTTGTTTTCTTCAATAAGATCAACAGTGGTTTCGACTTTTCTTAATTTATCTTTGATAAAAGCATTTTCAGCCTTTAGGATGTCATTTTCAGATTCAAGTTCATGGCATTGATTCAGAAAATTTTTTATTTTCTTAGTGAGGTCATAAATCATAAGATGAAGTTCTTCATTAGAAGGTTCAATAAAGATTACGTCATTAGAGTGGCTATGGTCTTCCATCAAGTATGCTTGAGAGTTGCGGTCAGATTTATCATCCTCATTAGAGTCATTTTCCAAATCTTTCTAAGAAGCCATAAGTCCCTTCTTCTTGTCCTTTCGAGACTTATCTTCTTTCTTCAGCTTCAGACATTCGTATTTGTAGTGTCCAGCTTCTTTGCAATTGTGGCAGATGACCTTGCTTGAGTCCTTCTTTGGTTCCTTTGAGTTGCCTCTTCTGCTTCTTCCTTTGAGTCTCATCATCTTTCTAAGTTTTCTAGCAAAAAATACAAACTCTTCATCTGATAAACAGTCACTGGATTCATCATCCAATGATTCAATGAAAGATTTAAGAGCCACTCTTTTTTTATATCATTTTTTATGTGAGTGATTTCATATGCTAATAACTTTCCTCTCAGCTCGTTATAGGTTATTTGACTTAGGTTACTACTTTCAGAGATAACAGTAGCCTTAGTTTCCTATTCTTTTGTCAAACTTCTTAAGACCTTCCTCATTAGCACTTGTTCGGAATGAGTAATCGCCATAACATCCAAGGTATTAATGATGATAGAGAATCTCTCGAACATGTCATTAGGTGATTCTCTTTCTTCATAGAGAACATCTCATACTCTTTGCTCAACCTGTCAATCCTAGTTTTCTTTACTTGTGTGGTGTATGTGACTTTGAGCTTATCCCAAATTTTCTTTGCTCTTTTGTATCTTGAAACCTTCTGGTATTCTTCAAAACTGATTGCATAGTTAAGCATGTTGACTGCCTTGGCATTGAGTTCCACCTTTTTTCTTGTCATCTTTATTTCATTCTGCTTCGGTTTTGGGAGTGACAATACCATCAGTGCTAATTTTGGTGGAAAATCGAGGACCGTTCATGATTATCTTCCATAGAATGTAATCCACCAATTGAACAAAAATCTTCATTCTTTCTTTTCAATAGTTGAAGTTTTTTCCATTAAAAAATGGAGGTCTGTTGTTGAATTGTCTTTCTGTCAGTGTGTAAGCCACTGTGTTGGAACCAATGTTGTTCGCCATCAGGATCTTTCCTCAAAGCTGCAAAGCTTGATATCTTTGAGACCAAGCTCTGATACCAATTGATGATAATCAGTGGCTAAGAGAATGGGGGTTGAATCTTGGCCTCCCTTTAATTTTTTTTTGTAACCTTGGGTTCTGTTGAGAGACTGTGAGTAGAATACGGGAGAGACCTTGGTTTTGTCTCCTGACATGGTCGGAGCCGAAACAGAGTTGCTTGCAAGAAGAGTTAAAATAAAATGTTGCAGAGTAGAAAAATTAGGAGATACTTTATTTTTGTCTCCTATACTGCAGAACCAGAAATAGAGAAGAGAATAGAGAATGACACACAGATGTATCCTGGTTTGGCTACCCAGTGTAATGTAGCTTACATCCAGTTTCCATCACAATAGTGACAGAATTTTACTATCTTTTAATTCAAATTACAATCACCAATTCTCCTTAGGATTCTACCAAATTCTATCTAGGACAAGTCCAGTTTCTAACCCAAACCAAACTTGACTAGGACTCACCCTAGCTTTCAACAGCAAAGTGCTAACCCAACTTGTAAGGAAATCCACTCAGGATACACAAAACATAAATACATACAAAGAATTTCTAAGATAACTATGGCTTTTTATCCAAGTCTAGCTCTCTTCCTTTTTTCACTCAATGGATTTTACATACAAATATTACCAATTTGCCTTTTATTATTGAAACTCAGATAAAATAAATTGAGAAAAACTACTAAATGAAAATTATGAAGGAGAAGAACAAAATAGCTCAGTGAGCTTTGAGGATCCAAACTATATGCTTTTCACTCCTTGCCCTAATCCTTGGTCGTTCATGTAACACCCTAACTTTTAGCACCTTATGATCATACTAAAAGTCCGAGTGCTACTTACCTCTAATCCCTTTTATTATATACTATCTTTATTTAATATTGAGCCTTCGCGAATACGACACGAAATTTTAATCAAGAAAACGAAAGATTTTTACTTTAAAACTCTTAATTACAAATATATATAGGGCAAAACACGCAACTAAACCAAATGTGAGGATAAATTATAGGATTCGACCAAATGCAAAAACGTAACATGGATTGACCAAAAGCATGTTTCTATGTAATTCGAACCAATCAGTTTTGAACTTTTAAATTAGTAGTAATTTGAATTATATCAATTCGAATTAGTATGGAAGTTTAATTCGAATTTAATCAACTCGAATTATGCATGCACGATGTTCTACGTAGTTCGAACCGAGCTGATTCGAATTATAAGGGGAGGTATTCATATATAGTTCGAATCTAACTAATTCGAATTATATGTATGTAATTCGAAATTGGCTGTTTCGAATTATAAAGCCCCAGACGTGTATAAGTATGGTGTGAACATGAATTCCTCTCATTAGAGTGGAACACAATGGCTAGCGAAGAAAGTTTTTAGTGTTGGTGCATTACAGAGGGTCCATTAAGAAAAAACATGCTCTGGTGTGAAGTTCACTGATAAGGATCCCCTCAGTATTTTTATGAGACCCACGACGAGCTTCAATGACTTCCTGAATTCGATAATACAGAAACTTGGGCTGCAAGGCGTGAAACGAGTGGAGAAGTTATTCTATCGCATTCTGATCTCAGTGCTGCGAGATGACATGAAGTACGACTCTTTCGTCATAGGGAGTGATGAGGATTTGGAGGTTCTGTTCCATTGTCGTCGACAGTTTCCCGAGGTCAGGACACTTGAGCTTTTGGCAAAGCTGGTTGATGGTTTGGTCTAGGCCTAATTTGAATTGTACCAATTCGAATTACTATGTGCACATGTAATTCGAATTAACTTGCTTCGAATTACTATTGATTGGTTTAATTCGACTTGAGCTAATTCGAACTACATACAAACTTCCTCCTGGTAGATCCTTGTAACATTTTACTCTTTGGTAGAATTGTGTAAAATCTATTTCAACTTGGTTTATATGCGTGTTTTGTCCTATATATATATATATATATATTCACATAGCATTAAATACATAGACTTATTCAAAGATTCTCAAATACAAATCTTACCCCTCAAAAAGCAAGATAATAAATGATGAGGGGAAAAATAAAATCTAACAACTCAACTTGTAAACGTAATCTTCCATACTCCTTTAGCTCCACACTAAACCTTCACACTTGTAGCTGAAAGGGGGTGGAAATAGGGGGTAAGAACTAGGGAGTTCTTAGTAGGGTCGGCGTGTATAGTTATATTCATTTTATTATTTGTTACACAGGAATTCAATAACAGCATACTTGCAATCCTCAACAGGTGGTCAATGGCAGCAAACCCTATAATACAAACAACTTTAACAGACCAGAGATACAGAGAAAATCACAAGTCAAGAAGCGCACACACACAATCATAGATAACACATATCACAAAGAAGTATGCATAAACAAGCAAGACAAATAATGCATATGATGCATGCCTTTCCTATGGCTGATGATATCATCTGTCGGTTATATAGCCAACCCAACATGTCTTGGTAGCTAACCATGGACTGAAACACCTATTGCAGAGCAAGTGAGTTTGAGCTACAACCCCCTTACTACTACCTGCTTAACCCAGAGCCGGTGGAATAACCACTACTGCGGCTACTACCCAGGCGGGTGTTTAAAAGCTCAACCTGTAATAAGCGGAATAATCCACTACTGTTGCTATTACCCAAGTGTCACAATCACTAACCAGGAGCAAGTGGGACGAACGACAATCCTTGCTACTGCCCATGATCTCAATCATACATTCATTCAAAATTCCATAATTAAACTCATTTTTCATAATTCTTCTTCCCCATCTCATACCCGGAGCAATTGGGACTAAGTCACAACCCTTGCACATTGCCCATGTGTTTTCCAACTATCAAAATCTCTTTCTTTAAAAACAAACCGAATCTGTTTCTTTCATTAAAATCCTTTTTATCAAAACAAAAGTCTCAATTCAATTTCAAAATCCATTCTTTAATTCCGTTTAAAAACAAAATTCCAAGATATATAACTCTCAAGAAAACAACAATAATCAATAATAATTCAATATAAACTTAATCAAACTCAAAAAATAATCAATTAAACCAACATTCACTTATCAAATTCACATTTAATTATTATAAAATTATCAAAATCCTACCTCAATATGAAATCAAAATACTCGAGGCTCCGGAGAAGCTTTATGACCGAGCTGCTTGTTCCGAAGGTTACTTGAAACTGAAGGTCGATCTCGAAGGAGATCTTGCTGTTTTGGTCGGAGCTGTTACGTCCGACTTGCTGATCCTTGAGATGTTGCTAATCCTTGATCACTGGAGGGGGTGGTACCTGCAAGAGACTCCGATGCTTAAGTTAGCATGGGCTTTGAGCAGGTATTTTGTGTAGAATCAGAGTATGAGTTATACCTGGGTGCTCCAGTGTATTTATAGTAGTATGGAGTGACCTCCCTTTGAGATAAGTTAGTTATCTTATCATATCTTTTTGTGGGTGGGTCCCCTTATCTTTGGCAAGCCGCCTTTAAGTGGGCTGCGATCTTCTGCTTTGGGCCTACTTGGGCCCTTATAGAAATTTGGCCGAGCTCTTTGGGAAGAGGTTAGTGTTGACCAACCTTTGTAAGAGGTCAGTCATTTTTGTCTTCATCCAACCCGGCTTGCCTAGCTCGACTCATGGTATAAACAGTGCCCCTGCTCGAGTTTGATCTTTCCCTTGAGGTCGTGTCTTTAGACTTCGTTCCCTTTGAGGAAGTCGTGCTCGAGCACTTGCTTTTGGTTGATCTCCTTTATAACTCCTATTAGGATTGCTTCTGCTTGTATGCAAAGCGTTTCTTTCTTTCTTTAATTGTAGCGCGCGTTGCGCTCTCTTGGGAATGTGCGAGGGCTTTAAAGGCTCATTTAATTCCCTTTTGCCATTTCTTCTTTTCCTTTCAACAAGCGCTCGTTAGTGTGGATTGCCTGCATTTCTTTTTGAGCCTTCTTGTCATTCATTTCTTTCTCTTCGTAGGTTGGTATTCTTCCTCCTTTTTATGCCTTAGTAGTCTTCTTTATGTGTGTTTTTACTGTTGCATGCTTGTCCTTACGCATAAAGTCTCGATCTTTATTGTGTTTGCTTTGAAAAGGTTGGACCTTTCTGAAAAGATTGCATCTTTGTTCTCGATCGGGGTTATGATTTTCTTTTATCCCGTTGCTCCCTTTAGGAAAATGTGCGCGCTTTAGGTTTCCGCTGCTATCTCCAGTAGTTTACTTTGAGAGTTTTAGGGTTTTGATTTTTTGCGTTGTTCCTCTTTCTGTGCTCTCGTTCTGTTGCCTCCAAAGGGTGCCCCTGGGATTTTGACATTACTATTGGTAAGCCCTGGGAAGCCCTTTGTTTGACCTACGTGTTGTGTGTTAGTTGTTGATGAGTGAATAATTTATACCCTTTTTGGCATTATTTTTACATAGTTTTTAGTATGTTTTAGTTACTTTTTATTATATTTTTATTAATTTTTGTTTAAAAATCACAATTATGGACTTTACTAGGAGTTTGTGTGTTTTTCTGTGATTTTAGGTATTTTCTGGCAAAAATTGAGGGACCTGAGCAAAAATCTGATCCAGAGGCTGAGAAAGGACTGCAGATGCTGTTGGATTCTGACCCTCCTGCACTCGAAGTAGATTTTTTGGAGCTACAAAAGCCCAATTGGCGTGCTCTCAATTGAGTTGGAAGGTAGACATCTTGGGCTTTCCAGCAATATATAATAGTTCATACTTTTCCCGAGATTTGATGGCCCAAACTGGTGTTTAAACGCCCACTAGAGATTTCTGGCGTAAAACGCCAGAAATGGCACCAAAACTGGCGTAAAATGCCCAAACTGGCACCCAAGCTGGCGTTTAACTCCAAGAATGGCCTATGCATGTTAAAGCTTCAATGCTCAGCCCAAGCACACACTAAGTGGGCCCCGAAAGTGGATTTCTGCACTATCTGCACTTAGTTACTTATTTTCTGTAATCCCTAGTAACTAGTTTAGTATAAATAGCATTTTTTACTATTGTATTTGTATACTTGGAACCTCTTAGGGAGGCTGGCCATTCGGCCATGCCTAAACCTATTTTCACTTATGTATTTTCTACGGTGGAGTTTCTACACCCCATAGATTAAGGTGTGGAGCTTTGCTGTTCTTCATGAATTAATGCAAGTACTATTGTTTTTCTCTCAATTCACGCCTACTTCTTCTCCAAGATATACTCTCGTACTTAATTCAGTTAAGTCAGAATGAAGGGGTGACCCGTGACAATCACCCATTATTTTCGTTACTCGCTTAGCCAAGATCCGCGTGCCTGACAACCACAAGCGGTCTACATGATGTTCAACGTAGTCATTGGACGACAGCTAGAGTATATTCTCTTGGGTATCTAATACAAGGACCGAGTCCATGAGATTAGTATCTTCGTGGTATAGGCTAGAACCATTGGCAGCATTCCTGAGATCCAGAAAGTCTAAAACTTGTCTGTGGTATTTCGAGTAGGATCTAGGAAGGGATGACTGTGACGAGCTTCAAACCTGCGAATGTTGGGCGCAGTGACAATGTGCAAAAGGATAGAGAGATCCTATTTCGATGCTAGCGGGAACCGACAGATGATTAGCCGTGCGGTAGCTGTACATGGTATTTTTCATCTGAGACGAGAAATCCGACAGTTGATTAGCCGTATAGAGATCGTACCTGGTATTTTTCATCCGAGAGGATCATACAGCTTCCCATGGAAGGGAGCACGCATGACTGGAAGAAGACAATAGGAAAGCAGAGGTTCAGAAGCAACAAAGCATCTCCAAACGCTTATCTGAAATTTCCACCAATGAATTACATAAGTATCTCTATCTTATTTTATGTTTTATTTATCTTTTAATTATCAAAACCTTATAACCATTTGAATCCGCCTGACTAAGATTTACAGGATGACCATAGCTTGCTTCAAGCCGACAATCTCCGTGGGATCGACCCTTACTCACGTAAGGTATTACTTGGACGACCCAGTGCACTTGCTGGTTAGTTGTGCGGAGTTTTGAAAAGTGTGAATCACGATTTTGTGCACCAAGTTTTTGGTGCCATTTCCGGAGATTGTTCGAGTTTGAACAACTGACGGTTCATCTTGTTGCTTAGATTGGGTAATTTTATTTTATGTTTAAGTTTTTATTATTTTTATTTTCAAAAAAAAAAAATTAAATTTTGAAAAATTCATCAAAATTTTTAAGAATGAATTCCATCTTCGAGCTTCATGATGGTATGTTAAAGCTTGGCTGGCTATTAAGCCATGTCTAATCTTTTGGACCGAAGCTTTAACTTATCATGTTCATTGGATTGTTGTATGTAATTGTTATGCTAAAGCTTGGCTGGCCATCTGGCCATGTCTAACTCTATTGGACCGAAGCTTTAGAATAACATTGCATCAGCTTTGGGATTCTCGTTTATAATTCTATGTTAAAGCTTGGCTGGCCATTGGCCATGTCTAATTCTTTTGGACTGGAGCTTTAGACAAACATGGCATGAATCCTGGAATTCTTATTAAAAATTTTGAATTTCTTTATTTCCTTTTCCAAAATAATTTTTGAAAAATATACAAAAATACAAAAAAAAAATTAATAAAATCATAAAAACCAAAAAAAATCTTGTGTTTCTTGTTTGAGTCTTGTGTCAAATTTTAAGTTTGGTGTCAATTGCATGTTTTAATTTCTCTTTAATTTTCGAAAATACATGCATTGTGTTCTTTCTTGATCTTCAAGTTGTTCTTGATGATTCTCTTTATTTAATCTTGTGATTTTCTTGTTTTGTATCTTTTCTTATTTTTCATATGCATTTTCGAATTCATTGTGTTAAAAGTAAAAAATTTTTAAGTTTGGTGTCTTGCATGTGTTTCTTTTCCTAAAAATTTTTAAAAATATGTTCTTGATGTTCATCATGATCTTCAAAGTGTTCTTGGTGTTCATCTTGACATTCAAAGTGTTCTTGCATATTTTTCCTGTTTTGATTCATAAGTTTTATGTCATGTGTCATTTTGTTGTTTTTCTCTCTCTTCATTAAAAATTCAAAAATATAAAATATCTTTCCCTTATTCTTCTCATAAATTTCGAAAATTTTGAGTTGACTTGGTCAAAAATTTTAAAATTTAGTTGTTTCTTATTAGTCAAATCAAAATTTCAATTTAAAAACTTTATCTTTTCAAATTTTTTTCAAAAATCAAATCTTTTTTATTTTTTTTCTTTAATATTTTCGAAAATTTTAAAATTGATTTTCAAAATCTTTTTCTTATTTTTACTTCATATTCGAAATCTTTGCTAGCAATTAATGTTTTGATTCAAAAATTTCAAGTTTGTTACTTTCCTATTAAGAAAGGTTCAATCTTTAAATTCTAGAATCATATCTTTTAGTTTCTTGTTAGTCAAGTCATTAACTTTAATTTAAAAAAAAATCAAATCTTTTTAATTTCTTTTTCAATCTTTTTCAAAATAAATTTCAAATCACATCTTTTTCAAAATTTTAAATTCAAAATCTTTTTCTAACTTCATATCTTTTCAAAATTTATTTTCAAATCTTTTTCAATTAACTACTTGACCTTTTGTTTGATTCTAAAAAGTTTACTATTTCTTATCTTTTTCAAAACTACCTAACTATTTCTCTCTCGAATTTTCGAAAATAATTAACATCTTTTTCAAAAATCTTTTTAATTATCTAATTATTTTAAATTCTAATTTTATTTTATTTCATTTAATAAATTCGAATTCTAACATATGATTAAAATAAAAACAAAAATATTTTTATTTTCTTTTAAACTAATATTCGAATTCTCTCCCTCTCTTCTCTTTCTATTTATTTTATTTAATTACTAACACTTCTCTTCTACTCATAAATTCAAACCCTCTCCCTCTCTCTGTGTTTGAATTCTCCTTATTCTCTCTCTACCTCATTTTTCTATTCTTCTACTCACATAAAAGAATCTCTATACTGTGACATAGAGGATTTCTCTTCTTTTCTATTCTCTTCTTTTTCATATGAGCAGAAACAAGGATAAGAACATTCTTGTTGAAGCTGATCCTGAACCTGAAAGGACTCTGAAGAGGAAGCTAAGAGAAGTTAAAGCACAACTCTCTGGAGAAGACCTTACAGAAATTTTAGAAAAAGAAGAAGACATGGCAGCCGAACCCAATAACAATGGTGGAGATGCAAGGAAGATGCTTGGTGACTTTACTGCACCATCTTCTGACTTCTATGGAAGAAGCATCTCAATTCCTGCAATTGGAGTAAACAACTTTGAGCTTAAGCCTCAATTAGTTTCTCCAATGCAGCAGGATTGCAAGTTTCATGGACTTCCATTAGAAGATCTTCATCAGTTCTTAGTTGAATTCTTGCAAATCTGTGACACTGTTAAGACCAATGGGGTTAATCCTGAGGTCTACAGACTTATACTTTTCCCCTTTGCTGTAAGAGACAGAGCTAGGACATGATTGGACTCACAACCTAAAGAAAGCTTGAACTCTTGGGAAAAGTTGGTCAATGCTTTCTTGGCCAAATTCTTTCCACCTCAAAAGTTGAGTAAGCTTAGAGTGGAAGTCCAAACCTTCAGACAGAAGGAAGGTGAATCCCTCTATGAAGCTTGGAAAAGATGCAAGCAATTGATCAGAAGGTGTCCTTCTGACATGCTTTCAGAATGGAGCATCTTATGTATATTCTATAATGGTCTGTCTGAATTGTCCAAGATATCATTGGATCACTCTGCTGGTAGATCTCTTCATCTGAAGAATACGCCTGAAGAAGCCCAGGAACTCATTAAAATGGTTGCAAATAACCAGTTCATGTACACTTCTGAAAGAAATCTTGTGAATAATGGGATGACTCAGAAGAAAGGAGTTCTTGAGATTGATACTTTGAATGCCATATTGGCTCAGAATAAAATATTGACTCAGCAAGTCAATATGATTTCTCAGAGTCTGACTGGAATGCAAGTTGCATTCGGCAGTACTAAAGAAGCCTCCTCTGAAGAAGAAGCTTATGACCCTGAGAATCCTGGAATGGAAGAAGTGAATTACATGGGAGAATCCTATGGAAACACTTACAATCCTTCATGGAGGAATCATCCTAATCTTTCATGGAAGAATCAACAGAAGCCTCAACAAGGCTTCAATAATAATAATGGTGGGAGAAATAGGTTTGGCAATAGCAAACCTTTTCCATCATCTACTCAGTAACATGCAGAGAATTCTAAGCAGAGCCTCTCTGACTTCGCAACTATAGTCTCTGATCTATCTAAGACCACTCACAGTTTCATAACTGAAACAAGGTCCTCCATCAGAAATCTGGAGGCACAAGTGGGTCAGTTGAGTAAAAGAGTTATTGAAATCCCTCCAAGTACTCTCCCAAGCAATACAGAAGAGAAGCCAAAGAGAGAGTGCAAGGCCATCAATATGTCTAAAATGGCCAAACCTATAGAGGAGGGAAAGGCAGTGATTTCCAGTGAGGAAGACCTCAATGGACGTCCACTGGCCACTAAGGAGTTTCCTAATGAGGAACCAAAGGAATCTGAGGCTCATATAGAGACCATAGAGATTCCACTAAACTTACTGTTGCCATTCATGAGCTCTGATGAGTATTCTTCCTCTGAAGAGGATGAAGATGTTGTTGAAGAGCAAGTTGCTCAGTTCTAGGAGTAATCATGAAGCTAAATGCCAAGCTATTTGGTAATGAGACTTGGGAGGATGAAC
This sequence comes from Arachis hypogaea, assembly GCF_003086295.3. Taxonomy (NCBI): domain Eukaryota; kingdom Viridiplantae; phylum Streptophyta; class Magnoliopsida; order Fabales; family Fabaceae; genus Arachis; species Arachis hypogaea. Next base: position 34,774,017 of record NC_092052.1, on the reverse strand, counting down.
CTCCATTGCTCATCAATGAACTGAATGCTTGGGCTCAACTGAAATTACCTCAGAAGAAACCGGATCCCGAAAAGTTCTTAATACCTTGTACCATAGGCACCATGACCTTTGAGATGGCTCTGTGTTATCTGGGGTCAGGTATAAACCTCATGCCACTCTCTGTAATGGAGAAACTAGGGATCTTTGAGGTATAAGCTGCAAGATTCTCACTAGAATTGGCAGACAAATCAAGGAAATAGGCTTATGGACTTGTAGAGGATGTCTTAGTGAAGGTTGAAGGCTTTTACATCACTACTGATTTCATAATCCTAGACACTGGGAAGGATGATGATGAATCTATTATCCTTGGAAGACCCTTCCTAGCCACAGCAAAAGCTGTGATTGATGTGGACAGAGGAGAGTTAGTCCTTCAATTGAATGAGGACTACCTTGTGTTTAAGGCTCAAGGATCTTCTTCTATGACTATGGAGAGGAAGCATGAAAAGCTTCCCTCAATACAGAGTCAAACAGAGCCCCACACTCAACTTCTTAGTTTGGTGTTAGGAGGCCAACATTAAGCTATGAGTCTCTGTGAAGCTCTCTAAGAGCTCACTATTAAGCTATTGACATTAAAGAAGCGCTTATTGGGAGGCAACCCAATTTTATTTAATTATATTTATTTGTTTTCCATTGTTATTTTATGTTTTCTTTAGGTAGATGATCATGTGGAGTCACAAAAACAACTGCAGAATTAAAGCAAAAATAAAAAATAGCATTAAAAACAGCACACCCTGGAGGACATGCTTACTGACGTTTAAACGCCAGTAAGGATAGCAGAATGGGCGTTTAACGCCCAGTCTGGCAGCATTCTGGGCATTAAATTCCAGAATTGGCAGACAAACTGGCGTTTAACGCCAGAAAAGGATGTCTGATGGGCGTTTAACGCCAGAAAAGGTAGCAGAGCTGGCGTTAAACGCTAGAATGGTGCAGGGACCCAAATTCCTTGACACCTCTCCTTCTCCCCTCTTCACACCTCTCCATAACACTCTTTCCCAAACACCATTCACCTATCAAATCCTACCCTCTTCCCCATAATCACTTTACCACTCACATCCATCCATCATAAAATCCCACCTACCTCACCATTCAAATTCAAACCATTTCCCTCCCAAACCCAACCCCTCATACACGAATTCCCTCTCTCTAGAGATCTCTTACCCTATAAATATCCCTCTTTACTACCCTCATTTTCAGACATCATACACACTTATCCCCCTTTGGCCGAACCCAACACACCCCTCCATCTCCTCCATTGCTTCTTCTTCTCCTCATTTCTTTCTTCTTTTGCTCGAGGACGAGCAATTATTTTAAGTTTAGTGTGGAAAAAGCTCTGCTTTTTGTTTTTCCATAACCACTAATGGCACCTAAGGCCGGAGAAACCTCTAGAAAGAGGAAAGGAAAGGCAATTGCTTCCACTTCTGAGTCATGGGAGATGGAGATATTCATCTCAAAGGTCCATCAAGACCACTTCTATGAGGTTGTGGCCAAGAAAAAGGTGATCCCCGAGGTCCCCTTCATGCTCAAAAAGAGTGAATATCTGGAGATCCGACGTGAGATTCGAAGAAGAGGTTGGGAAACTCTCACTAACCCCATCCAACAAGTCGGGATCTTAATGGTTCAAGAGTTCTATGCTAATGCATGGATCACTAAGAACCATGATCAAAGTGTGAACACAAACCCAAAGAATTGGCTTACAATGGTTCGGGAGAAATACTTGGATTTCAGTTCGAAAACTGTAAGGTTGGCATTCAACTTGCCAATAATGAGAGGAGATTCTTATCCTTTTACTAGAAGAGTCAACTTTGATCAAAGGTTGGACCAAGTCCTCATGGACATCTGTGTGGAAGGAGCTCAATGGAAGAGAGACTCAAGAGGCAAGCCGGTTCAATTGAAAAGGCCTGACCTCAAACCCGTGGCTAGGGGATGGTTGGAGTTCATCCAACGCTCTATCATTCTCACTAGCAACTGGTCTGAAGTTACTGTAGACCGGACTATCATGATCCATAGTATCATGATTGGAGAGGAAGTAGAAGTTCATGAGATCATATCTCTAGAACTATACAAAGTGGCTGACAAGCCCTCCACTTTGGTAAGGTTAGCCTTCCCTCATCTCATCTGTCACCTATGCAATTCAGCTGGAGTTGTCATAGAGGAAGACATCCTCATTGAAGGGGACAAGCCCATCACTAAGAAGAGGATGGATCAAACAAGAGAGCCACTCATGGACCTCAACAAGAGCATGAGAAAATTGCTCATCAAGAAATCCCTGAGATGCCTCAAGGGATGCATTTCCCTCCACACAACTATTGGGAGCAACTCAACACCTCTTTAGGAGATTTGAGTTCTAACATGGAGCAACTAAGGATGGAGCACCAAGAGCACTCCATTATCCTCAATGAAATCAGAGAGGACCAAAAGGCCATGAGAGAGGAGCCACAAAGGCAAAGAAGAGACATAGAGGAGCTCAAGCACTCCATAGGATCTTCAAGAGGAAGAACTAGCCGCCGTCACTAAGGTGGACCCGTTCTTTAATTTCCTTGTTCTTATTTTTCTGTTTTTCGATTTTTATGCTTTATGTTTTATCTATGTTTGTGTCTTTATTACATGATCATTAGTGTTTAGTGTCTATGTCTTAAAGCTATGAATGATTCCATGAATCCCTCACCTTTCTTAAATAAAAAATGTTTTTATTTGCAAAAGAACAAGAAGTGCATAATTTCGAAAATTATCTTGAAGTTAGCTTAATTATTTTGATGTGGTGGCAATACTTTTTATTTTCTGAATGAATGCTTGAACAGTGCATATTTTTTATAGTGAAGTTTATGAATGTTAAAATTGTTGGCTCTTGAAAGAATAATGAAAAAAGAGAAATGTTATTGATAATTTAAAAAATCATAAAATTGATTCTTGAAGCAAGAAAAAGCAGTGAAAAAGCAAAAGCTTGCGAAAAAAAAGAAAAAAAAAGAAAAGTGGCAAAAAATAAAAGAAAGAAAAAGAAAAAGCAAGCAGAAAAAGCCAATAACCCTTTAAACTAAAAGGCAAGGGTAAAAAGGATCCAAGGCTTTGAGCATTAATGGATAGGAGGGCCGAAAGGAATAAAATCTTAGCCTAAGCGGCTAAATCAAGCTGTCCCTAATCATGTGCTTGTGGCGTGAAGGTGTCAAGTGAAAATCTTGAGACTGAGCGGTTAAAGTCGTGGTTCAAAGCAAAAAGAGTGTTATTAAGAGCTCTAGACACCTCTAAGTGGGGACTCTAGCAAAGCTGAGTTACAATCTGAAAAGGTTCACCCAGTTATGTGTCTGTGACATTTATGTATCCAGTGGTAATACTGGAAAACAAAATGCTTAGGGTCACGGCCAAGACTCATAAAGTAGCTGTATTCAAGAATCAACATACTGAACTAGGAGAATCAATAACACTATATGAATTCTGAGTTCCTATGGATGCCAATCATTCTGAACTTCAAAGGATAAAGTGAGATGCCAAAACTGTTCAGAAGCAAGAAGCTACTAGCCCCGCTCATCTAATTGAAACTAATCTTCATTGATATTTTTGAAACTTATTGTATATTCTCTTCTTTTTATCCTATTTTATTTTTAGTTGCTTGGGGACAAGCAACAATTTAAGTTTGGTGTTGTGATGAGCGGATAATTTATACCCTTTTTGGCATTGTTTTTACATAGTTTTTAGTATGTTTTAGTTACTTTTTATTATATTTTTATTAGTTTTATTTAAAAATCACAATTCTAGATTTTACTAGGAGTTTGTGTGTTTTTCTGTGATTTCAGGTATTTTCTGGCTGAAATTGAGGGACCTGAGCAAAAATCTGATCCAGAGGCTGAGAAAGGACTGCAGATACTGTTGGATTCTGACCGTCCTAAACTCGAAGTGAATTTTCTGGAGCTACAAAAGCCTAATTGGTACGATCTCAAGCCTATTTTCTGGAGCTACAAAAGCCTATTTTCACTTATGTATTTTCTACGGTGGAGTTTCTACACCCCATAGATTAAGGTGTGGAGCTCTGCTGTTCTTCATGAATTAATGAAAGTACTATTGTTTTTCTTTCAATTCACGCCTACTTCTTCTCCAAGATATACTCTCGTACTTAATTCAGTTAAGTCAGAATAAAGGAGTGACCCATGACAATCACCCACTATCTTCGTTACTCGCTTAGCCAAGATCCGCGTGCCTGACAACCACAAGCGGTCTACATGATGTTCAACGTAGTCATTGGACACAGCTAGAGTATATTCTCTTGGGTATCTAATACACGGACCGAGTCCATGAGATTAGTATCTTCGTGGTATAGGCTAGAACCATTGGCAGCATTCCTGAGATCCAGAAAGTCTAAAACTTGTCTGTGGTATTTCGAGTAGGATCTAGGAAGGGATGTCTGTGGCGAGCTTCAAACCTGCGAATGTTGGGCGCAGTGACAGTGTGCAAAAGGATAGAGAGATCCTATTTCGACGCTAGCGGGAACCGACAGATGATTAACGAGAAATCTGACAGTTGATTAGCCGTAGAGAGATCGTACCTGGTATTTTTCATCTGAGAGGATCATACAACTTGCCATAGAAGGGAGCACGCATGATTGGAAGAAGACAATAGGAAAGCAGAGGTTCAGAAGCAACAAAGCATCTCCAAACCCTTATCTGAAATTCCCACCAATGAATTACATAAGTATCTCTATCTTATTTTATGTTTTATTTATTTTTTAATTATCAAAATCTCATAACCATTTCAATCTTCCTGACTAAGATTTACAGGATGACCATAGCTTGCTTCAAGCCGACAATCTCCGTGGGATCGACCCTTACTCACGTAAGGTATTACTTGGACGACCCAGTGCACTTGCTGGTTAGTTGTGCGGAGTTGTGAAAAGTGTGAATCACGATTTCGTACACCAGTTGTTTTGCCCCTTTTTGTTTTTGTCCGAGTTGTTTTGGTAGTGACCCCTTTGCTATCTTCCTTTGCTGTAGGTGTAGTTTGCTGTATGTCTTTCTGAAAAAATATTGTTGAGATGTCCACCAAGATCCCTGCTGGCATGGCCGACTGGCTGGACTCTATAATCCTGATGTGTGTTACCATGGTCGGTTCAGAGTACTGTGAGAGGCTTAGGAGGTTCCATAGGATCTGTGGCAATAGGGATGATGAAAAGAACTATGAGCTGTTATCACCTGATCCTGAAGAGAGGGTTAGTTTCCCTCCTTTGACTCAGGGAGAACGACCCTTCTTCTATGCTTATGATTATTTCTTTAGTCAGCTAAAAATCACCATCCCTTTTACTGCTTTCGAGACCGACCTCTTATGGACCTGCAATGTGGCCCCTTCTCAGCTTCATCTGAACTCTTGGGGTTTTATAAATATCTTTCAGCTGTTGTGTCAAGAGCTGGGTATTCAACCTACCCTAGCTCTCTTCCTTTATCTGTTTGTTTTGACCAAGCCTGGGGTATCCAAGAAGAAGGCCTCTTGGATTTCCTTCCGAGCTACTCAGGGGAAAAAAGTATTTTCGATGTTTGACGAGTCTTTTCGTGATTTCAAGAACTACTACTTCAAGGTCCGAGCTGTTGGGGATGCTCGACCCTTCTTTTTAGATGAGAATAACGAGCCCACCTTTTTTTTGTGGTGGCAAAAGGATATGGTGGTGGTTAAGTATCCATGGGAGAGTTTAAGCAAGGTAGAACAAGCTTTTGTGGGTGTTTTGGAGGAGCACTGGGGGGAATCTCCTCATTTGGATACTAAGAGGTTTCTGGGAGATCCTTCCCTCCTCTGTGCTGAACTGGGTAGCGTCCGACTTCTTTTCTGATAGCTTTCCTCTGTTTTTTTTTGCCGACTTATCCCTTTCTTTATTTTTAACTTGTTTCCCTCGTGTCTTTTTCAAAGATGGTGAAGTCTAGCGACTCCATGAAGGCCTTCTGTAGGGCTAAGAAGGCGTCGGCTGCACAAAACTTGACGGCGAAGACCTCGGGAGAAGGGTCTTCCCAGGTCCCTCCAAAGAAGCTGACTTCTGACACTTCGGGCCCGAGGAAGATCATTCCAACACCGCAAGTTTGGACGATTCCTTCTAACCCTGCTCAACTGACCTCTGGCGCTGCCTCCTCTCCTACTGCTGCTGGTTCTCCTCTGAAGCGGCAAAAAACTATTGGTGTTTATGATCTGAATAGCAAGGATTTTGACGGTGTGGGTTTTGCCACCGAACTGATTGCTCCATATGGTAGGACTCCTTTGGATGATGTGTCGATCCTTCATCACCTTGATTTTATTACTAGAATAGTGTTTGAATGGCCAACATGAGTGCGGCCTTATTTCGTGTGGTTCGGATTTCTCCTGTTCACGCGACTAAGGCCTTTATGGAGGACGCCAAGTCTGAATTTGAAAGAATTAAGGGTTTGAAGGATGAGCTTGATGCTAGGGTGGCTAAGTTGGAGTTGGATGTGGAGAGAAAAAAGTACCGAGCTACTACTACTGAGGCAGCTACAAATCTGGCTGATGAGACGGCAAAAAAGTACAAGGAGAGCTACACCCGTACCTATAGCGAGCTGCTGCTGCTGGAAGCTAGGGAGAGACTTCATTCTGCCCATGCCAACTATGTTGAGCTCCAAGGTCATCTGGTGGACAGTGTAACTGATGCGTATGAAAACCTGAAGGCCCAGGTCAGGGTTTTTTCCCCTGAGCTTGACCTGACATTATTTAGTCTGGATAATGTGGTAGAGGACGGCAAGATCGTGCCTTCACCAGATGACGAGGATGAGGGTCCTCCTCTTGTGCCTCCAAGGAAAGCCTCAACAGCTTCAGCCTGTTCCGTCCTTTCAGAGGTCGACCAGCCAGAGCCCGAGCACGATGTGCAGATTCTAAACCGACCAGATGGAACTATTGATACTGTCTCGATCGTGACCATTCCTTCTCCTCTAGCCAAGGATGCTACAACTGGGGAGAATTTGGATCCTTTATAATTTTCTGTGTTTGCATTATAGTCCGATTTGTGGACTTTTGAACTTGTTTTTTGTAAATCTGTCTGTGGTTGACTTCTGTGGCATTTAGTTGCTTCTCAGCAGCTCTTGTTTTGAAAAATACTTTAAACTCTGGGGCTACCTTTTAGGTGGCCTTTGAGTCTTTAATGTTTCACTTTGATGAATTCGTTTTGCTGAATGTTTGGAGGATTGCTTTTTGCGACCTTTTGCGAGTTTTGTAGAGGCTAGGTATTTCCCTAGTCCAACCTTCTTTGATTAGTATCAAGGCTTGCCTTGAGTTGGAACTTGCCATTCCTTTACCAAGTCAGGCAATCTTTGCTGCTTGGATTTGGGCTTTGTCTGAAAACTTTTTAGTGTTCTTATAGAACCTTTTTAGTTTGTTCGAACGATTTTGATAGCCCTGTTTTGAGATCGTGACTTCTTTGAGCGGAGTTTGCACCCTTTTAGCTAAGCACTCTTGAGCCTTAAGTTGTTTCTCAACCCTTTGGATTTGTTCTTTTCTGGGATCGTACTTGCGTCTCTTCTTAGCTGACGTCGACCCGTACGACTTTGTTACCCAGGCTTTTTAGTCATATTCCAACAACTTTTTAGGTAGTGTTCCAGGGAGGAACCTTTTCTGTATAGTTTTGTTTGGAAGACTTTTTAGCGCCGTTTTGACTTGTGCTTTCGCTTTTTGAAGTAATGCCTTTTTCGCAAAATGTGTACCTTTCAGCAAAGCACTTTTGACCTTTCTTTGGCCTTTGCGAGTTGTTTTCATCCCTTTCTAGTGATCCTTTTATTGGTTCGACTTCTCTGTCGGGCCTTGCTAAGTTATTTTTAGAGTCCATTTTTAGTCAAACCTCATCAGGCTGCTTTTTATGGTCTACTTTTTATAACTTCTTACATTAACTTGCTTCTATCGCTTTCACCTTGCCGACCTCTTTGTAATCGAATGATGAATTTGGTTTGCACCTTTCCGACCTCTTTATAACCAGGCGGTGAATTTTTGTGTTTTATGAGCTTAGGTTAATGCGTCTTGGTGGAAAACTTTTTAGGGAATTGATGACTTTTATTTGAATAATAATGAAATAAAAACATAAATATAAGTATGTACATGTGAGTGCTTACCCTTAGAGGTCGGGCAGTTTCTTAGATCTCGGCCTGACGCTTCATTAAGAAACCTTTTCAGGAAAAAGAGTGCGCCTTGACCTAAGATCTTTACTTTTATCTAGCTATAGTACCTTCTTAGGTTACAGGCATGCCATGACCTTGGTAGTTCTCGCCCTTCGAGGTCGGACAACTTGTAGTAACCTTTCCCCAGTACTTTTGCTACTCGGTATGGTCCTTTCCAGTTAGCTGCTAGCTTCCCTTCTCCTGACCATCCTGCTCCGATGTCATTTCGGATTAAGATGAGATCATTAGTGGTGAAGCTTCGCTGGACTACCTTCCAATTATATCTCAGAGCCATTCGATGCTTTAGGGCTTCCTCTCTAATCCAAACTCTTTCTCGGACTTCTGGAAGTAGGTCGAGCTCTTCCCTTTGAGCTTGGGAGTTGGTATCTTCATTATAGAGGATCATTCTAGGAGATCCTTCTTCTATCTCCACAGAAATCATTGCCTCCATTATGTAAGCAAGTCGGAATGGTGATTCTCCAGTGGTTGAATGTGGTGTTGTCCGATATGCCCATAGGACTTGTGGGAGCTCTTCTGTCCAAGCTCCCTTGGCATCCTGTAATCTCCGTTTTAGCCCGGCCAGTATGACTTTGTTGGTGGCTTCCGCCTGTCCATTGGCTTGTGGGTGCTCTACAGAGGTGAACTGGTGCTTTATTTTTAAATCAGCTACCAGATTTCTAAAGCCTGTGTCGGTGAATTGAGTACCATTATCTGTGGTGATGGAGCATGGGACCCCAAACCTTGTAACAATGTTTCTGTATAGAAATTTTTGCCTTCTTTGGGCGGTGGCATTAGCTAATGGCTCTACTTTAATCCACTTTGTGAAGTAGTCTATGCCTACAATGAGAAACTTGACTTGTCTGGACCTTGTGGGAAGGGTCCAAGGAGGTCGAGCCCCCACTTTGCGAATGGCCAGGGTGAAGAAACGCAGATGAGCTCCTCAGGTGAAGCTATGTGGAAGTTGGCGTGCTTCTGACATGGTAGGCATGTGATGCATGAGCATCTTTCCTATCTTATCCTAGTGAATTTGCATCTAAATTGTTGAGTTTAATAAAGAATTAATTATCTTTTAGCCACTATGGATGCTACTTTGAGTTTTGTGCAATTCTGTTTATTTTAGGTAGCATTCGGCTGGATTTGATGGAGTTTCTGCAGCACAAGAATCAAAGGAGATGGTAGCGAGGAGCGACGCGTACGCGTGACTGACGCGTACGCTTGACATGCGCCACATGCAGAAAACGCAGAAAAACGTTGGGGGCGATTTCTGGGCTGCTTTGACCCAGTTTCCAGCACAGAAAACACAAATTAGAAGCTGCAGAATGGACAAAACAAGTGGTCCCCACCCATCAACTGAAGACTTGCTGATTATTCTGATTTAAATTCAAATATTATTTTTAGGAAAATATATTATTCTAGTTTTAGATAATAGATTTTAAATTAATTAGGATTTGATATAAAAGGGAAAAGAAACTTCTCTTTTGGGGATCCCATCCCCATACCATTCCAAACTACCAAAATACATTTTATCAGAATCCTTATTTTCTTCTCTAAACCATGAGTAACTAAACCTCCATTGTTAAGGTTAAGAGCTTTGTCTATTTGTATGGATTGATTTTATTGCTTTTTCTATTTCAATTCATGTATGGATTTACAATTTAAGAATTATTTTCGCTCTTTATCTTATGAATTTGGGTGGAAAGGAAGTATGACCCTCTTTCTACTTGAGTTCTTGTATAACTTGGAAAAGCCCTTTACTTGAACAACAGCTTGAAAACATATTCTCCTAAATTTTAATTATCTGGATTTAACGGGATACGTGACATATAATCCTTTTATTTTTGGGTAATTAGAGTTTTTGTGGCATATAACTAGAATTGAATTTCACCCCCTAATTGGAATTAATTGACCAAGGAATTGGCTGTTGATGAATTTTAGGGGAGACTAGAAAGGTCTAAGGAATTAGGGTCTAGTCACATATAGTTGCCATAAATTGAATCCTGCATGATTAAAATAGTTAGTAAGAAAAGTTAATCCGGAAAAATAGATAACTCTGAAACCTTAATTGCCTTCTCCATATTTTATTCCCAACTCATTTACTTTACTATTTTAATTTCTAAACTATTGTTTAACGCTCTTTAAACATTCAAACACTCTTTTCTGTTTACCTAACTAATCCTATCACTCAATTATTGTTGCTTGATCCATCAATCCTCGTGGGATCGACCCTCACTCACCTGAGGTATTACTTGGTATGACCCGGTGCACTTGCCGGTTAGTTTGTAGTTAGAAATTCCGAACCAAGTTTTTGGCGTCATTGCCGGGGATTGACTGTGATTAACAACTATCAGTTGTTAGATTGCTTAAATTAGGCATTTTAGTTTTAATTTATTTAAATTTTGCCTTATTATTTTCGAAAATTTTTGTTATATAGCACTAATATTTTTCTTTAATTTCTGAAATTAAGTTTGGTGTCACCTAGTTAATTTTATTTTTCCTGTTAATTTTTGAATTTTTTTAATTAAATTCAGTTATTATTTTTGAATTTTTATTTATTTAGTATTTTTATTTTATTATTTTACACAGGTTACCTCACTGGGAGTTCTCTGCATTCTGACGTAGAGAATCCCATCTTTTCTTGTCTTCTGTCTGTTTATGACTAGGAACAGGGACAAAGAACCTCTGTTAGACTTTGATCCTGAACCTGAAAGGACTTGTAGGCGACGTTTACAACAAGCAAGACTTTACAAGGCTGCAGAGTCCACTATGGATAATAATAATGCTGTTAATGCCAATGTGGCAAATCCGAATGGGGATGAACAATAAAGGAGAGTTCTTGGCTCTTATTCTGCCCCTATTGCGGATCTTTATGGAAAAAGCATTGTGGTGTCCCCTATAGCTGCAAACAACTTTGAGTTGAAGCCACGATTGGTCACCCTGGTGCAACAAAACTTCCAGTATCATGGACTTCCTCATGAGGATCCAAATCAATTTATATCTTATTTTCTGCAGATTTCTAATACTGTAAAGACAATGGAGTGAACCCTTAGGTGTACAGACTCATGCTCTTTCCGTTTTCTCTGAGGGATAAAGCAAAGCTATGGCTAGATTCCCAACCAAAGGAGAGTATGAATACTTGGGAAAAGGTTGTTACAGAGTTTCTCACTAAATTTTTCCCACCAAAGAAGCTAACTAAGCTTAGGTTGGAGGTTCATACTTTCAGGTAGAAGGAGGGTGAAACTCTTTATGAAGCTTGGGAGAGATACAAGCTACTGACCAGGCAATGCCCTCCGGACATGTTCTCCAAATGGACCCAACTAGATATCTTTTATGAAGGTTTGGGTGAGATATCCAAGATGAGCTTAGATACTTCTGCAGGCGGTTCAATGCACAAGAAGAAGTCACCAGAGGAAACTATTGAGCTTATTGAATTGGTGGCTAGCAACCAATATCTATACTCATCTAACAGGAACCCTGTGAACTCTGAGACCTCTCAGAAGAGAGGCGTGTTGGAAGTAGAAGCTGTTAATGCTCTTCTTGCTCAAAACAAGCTTATGTATTAGCAAATAAATCTACTTACTCAACAGATGGGTGGCATGCAAGTCTCAGCTATCAACACATAAAATCCACCTCAAGAGGCCTCCTATGACATGGCAGGTAATTTTGTGCAAAATGATAATTATGATTATGCTCAACCCTCTTCTGAACAGGTCAATTACATGGGGAGTGGTCCTAGGAATTCCAAAAATGATCCATATTCCAAGACATACAATCAGGGGTGGAGGAATCACCTAAATTTTGGATGGAGAGACCAACCTCAGAGACCTTAGAACTTCAACAATAATTCTCAGGGCGGCTTCCAACAGAACAATTACAATAACCACCAATTTCAGTCTCAACAGCAACAACCACCTCAGCAGGCAAACTCTAAGTCCCAAGAAGATTCTAATTGGGAGATGATGAGGAGTTGTATGCAGGAAACTAGAGCCTCCATTAGAAACTTAGAAGTGCAAATGGGCCAACTAAGCAAGCAAATACCTGAGAGGTCTGCAAGTACATTTCCAGGTGATACAGTGGTGAACCCAAGAGAAGATTACAAGGTTATCCAATTGAGAAGTGGTAAAGTAGCTGGCTCTGAGACCAAGGCCAATGAAGAGTTAGTTGAAAAGGAAGATCCAAAGGAAAAGAAGGGAGAAGTGGAGCACGCCCCTCCAAAACGTGTAGACAACCCGTTTCCTGACTCTCTTGACACTTATCCCACCTTGCCAAAGGCTCCTGAATACAAGCCAAAAATGGCATATCCTCAGAGGCTTCAGAAGGCTTCCAAAGAAAAATAATTTTCAAAATTTTTAGATGTCTTCAAGAAGCTACAGATCAATATCCCTTTTGCAGAGGCTCTTGAGCAAATGCCTCTCTATGCTAAATTTATGAAAGAATTGTTGACCCACAAGAGGAATTGGAAGGAACAAGAGATAGTGGTGTTAGGGGTGGCAGTGGGGCGGGTAGGGGCGGGTTTTTGCCCTACCTGACCCCGCCTCGCCCTCTTTGCACTCCACTACTACCCGCCCCACCCCTACCTGCGGGTAGTAGCCTACCCTACCCTAACTCGCCCCCACGGTACCCGCCCCGCCCCTATAAAAATTAAATAATATTTTAATTTTTACATATTTATATATAAATTAAGATAAAAATTAAAAATTTATAACTAAATTAAAATACAAACAGAAGCAACAGTGTCAAATAACTTGAAATTAAAAAAAATTAATGTTTCATCACTACAAATTTAATAGCATAATAAAGAAATTGCATCAAAAGAGTCTTCAATCATTATTCTTGATCACTTTCCATATCTTCATCATCATTAAAGGTTGGAAGGTCAAGATTCAAACCTAAAAATCAAAAGAGATAGAAATTAATAAATTAATTAGTATTATGTAAAAAATTAACATAAATAAATATTAAGTAATATATCACTTTTACTCCCTAAGGTTTGCCCACAACCAACTTTGGCCACACATCAAAGCTTCTTTCTTTGAGAAAAAGGTGAAATAATTTTTTTGAAAGTAACAACAATACTTTTGAGAAGAAAGCAACACCAAATTAAAATTTCAAAGCAAAGATAAACAAAAATAGAAGCAGCCAACACTAATTTCAGAATTAAACTTAATTTGCAAAGGTATAGTTTCCATGGTCAACCAATAATTACTAGATAACTATGCAAAAATATTTACTCTAATTCTAACCTTGTAAAATAATAAATAAAAAAACCAATCTTAGTAATTCCTCAAGCTAAAAATATATAAAAAAATGAGTCCTATTAACCAATCTCACCACCTTTTACCTATTAACCACAACCAATCAAGTGTTATCCCAGCAAAAATTTCTCAATTATATCAAAAAATAGTTCCATGATTAGATGTATATTTACTACTTGTTCTAAGGCAACCCTTCTCGATTAGATGCTGATGGTAATTTCTATGGTTATGCTAAACTTGATTTTTTTAGGAGTGTAGTTTCAAGTAATATTTCTTAAGAAAATGAAAAAAAGGTTTAGCACCATATGTTATGTCTTATTCATTTATAACTGAAAAGTAGCATAATCCATAACTGCATGTTTCATCCAAAAAGAAAATTGTTGCAGACGAAATGAATAAAAAATCAGATTTACAATTTTATAGATTTAAAACATCAGATTTACAGATTTATAGATTTAAAACATCAACAGCATAAAATTAAAAATCAGATTTACAGATTTAAAACATCAACAACACAAAATCAAAATTCAAAGCATCAACAATTAACATCACAAAATCAACCATCAACACCACAAAATCATATTATCAACTATTAACAATAATCATAAATAATATTATGAGTCTACTTTAACTATTTTAACATAAAAAATAAATCATAAAAATTAACTTAAAAAAAACTGAAGAAGAGAGTCGGATAGGAGTGCTTACCAGTTAGCAGAAAGACGATGAGGGAGAGGCAAGCAGAGACCAGAGATCACAGACTGGAGAGGCAAGCCGGCGAGGATAGTGATGGTGAGGACAGTGACGCTAAGGAGAAAATTGGGAGTGATGCCAATGTGAGCTTGATGAAGGACAGCAGCAAGGTGACTGACGGTAGCTGTAACGACGCCGACCGGATGCAGCGATGGGCGAGTTTTGACGGCAACTGATTGGTGGTCTGGTGCAGCTGAGCAGAGGCGGTCGGCCTTGGAGAAGAGCTGAAGAGGGCGGCGTCCTTGGAGAAGAGATGAAGTCTGAAGAGGTGTGAGTTGAGGGTTGGGATTTAGGAACTAAAGGTAAGTGACGGTGGGTGAGATCTGAAAGCTGAACCCTAATCCCAAAATTTATGTATTTATATATGTGCACTCCGGGGCGGGTAGGGGCGGGTTTATCCTAAACCCGACCCCGCCCTGCCCCGTTCAACTACCCGCCCGATATGAACCCGACCCGCTTCGGGTCGGGTTTAAACCCGCCCCGACCAGGTAGGGGCGGGTCGGGTACCCGCAGGTTCGGGTTCTACTGCCACCTCTAAGTGGTGTTAACCAAGGAGTGTAGTGCCATTATTCAACACAACCTTCCTGAAAAGATACCAGACCCAGGGAGCTTTGTCATTCCTTGCACCATTGGAGATGTCACCATTCAAAGAGCTTTATGTGATCTTGGAGCTAGCATCAATTTAATGCCACTTTCAGTGATGAAAAAGCTTCAAATTGAGGAGGTAAAACCCACTCGTATTTCTCTTCAACTTGCTGATCATTCTATTAAATTACCTGTGGGTGTTGTTGAGGATTTACTTGTTAAAGTAGGACAATTTATTTTCCCTGTCGACTTTGTTAAATTAGACATGGAAGAGGAGGTAAAATCCTCTATTATACTTGGTAGACCCTTTTTAGCTATAGGTAGAGCTCTGATTGATGTGCAAAAGAGTGAATTAACCCTGAGGGTCAATGAAGAACAGGTGGTCCTTAATGTTTTTGAAGCTCTCAAGCACCCTAATGATTCTGAAGGGTGTATGAAAATAGATGTTATTGAACCACTTGTTCAAGAGGTACTGGAAGCTGAGGTACTTGATGACATTGATAAACCACTATTTTATGATTTATCCTGTGCTCATTTGAGTGGTTTTTGTCAATCTTTTGCCCGCTTATTCTTATAAATTGCGTGGTTTTACAAATCCTTCCTAATTCTGTGATATATGTGAAAACATGTTTCCTAGGCCTTAAAACTCTCAATTTTAATTATCCTTTATTACCATTCGATGTCGTAATCTGTGTGTTAAGTATTTTTAGGCTTTATAGGGCAGGAATGGCTTAGAGAATGGAAAGGAAACATGCAAAAGTGGAAGGAACGAGAAAAATGAAGTATTTGAGAAACGAGCAGCGACGCGTACGCGTGAAAAAGAAAACCACCAAATGACGGGCGCGCGTGACCCACGCGCACGCGTGATAGATGCCACGTACAGAAAGTTGCAGAATTCGCCCTCAGCGATTTCTGGGCTCCTTTTCGGCCCAAATCCAAGCCCGAGAACATAGAATAGAGGCTGGAGAATGGAGGAATCAAGGGGAGGATCGACATTCATTCACAATTTTTAGGTTTTAGATGTAGTTTCTAGAGCCTCTCTCTTAGGTTTTAGGATTAGAATTTCTCTTAGGTTAGATTTACTTCTTCTTTATTCCAGGTTCAATGTTCCTTTAATTTCAGTTTCTCTTCTACTTCTATTTATTCTATGACTTTAGTTTGTTTATTTTTCCAATTTGATTTATGAACTTCATGTTAGATTTGAATATCTATTTAATGCAATTTGAGATATTTCAGATTTATGATGGTTTCTTCTATTTATATTATTGATGCTTTTAATTTAATTTAGATTTCTTCCCTTTTTTCTTTGGTTGAGTAATTGGTGACACTTGAGTTATCAAACTCCTTGTTGATTGAAAATTGGAATTTGCTGATTGATTTGGATCCCTCTAAAGCTAGTCTTTCCTTAGGAGTTGACTAGGACTTGAGGAATCCCATTGATTAGTCCACTTGACTTTCCTTTATTTAGTAAGGGTTAACTAAGTGGGAGCAATAAACAATTCTCATCACAATTGATAAAGATAACTAGGATGGGATTTCCAGTTCTTATACCTTGCAAGGGTTTTCATGATAATTAATTTACTTTCTTGCCAATTTATTTCCCTGTTCCCTACTTCAAACACCCAAAATGACACTTTTCCATAACCAATAATAAATCATACTTCCCTGCAATTCCTTGAGAGATGACCCGAGGTTTAAATACTTTGGTTATTAGTTTTATTGGGTTTGGTTTAGTGACAAACAAGTTTTTGTACGAAAGGATTCTTTGTTGGTTTAGAAACTATACTTACAACGAGGATATATTTATGAATTTCTTTACTAGCAAAAATCCGTTCGTCAAAATGGCGCCGTTGCCGGGGAATTGCAATTGTGTGCCTTATTATTGGTTATTGTTAATATTTGCTTTTTGCTTGTTTATTTGTTCTTATTTTTGTTTTTAATTTTTATTAGCTACTATGAATTCTCACCCCTGTCGCTTTGAGTTTGGTTCCAATGTTGTTGTAAGGAATGGAAGCTATAATAGGAACATGCATCAAGGTCGAAACAATCAAAGATGGAAGGAGCCACGAGGATTTGATCAACCCTTTCGGCAACAACACCTTCCAAGGTACCATGGACAATGACCATCCTACAATGCATGCCAAGACAATAGTTATGGTGGACCTTTTCGTGACAACCAGCCTCCACCAAATTACTATGGTCAAGAGCCATTCCGAGGTGCGTACCAAGATGATAGATATGGTGGACCCCTTTGTAGTTACCAACAAGCTAATCATATGCCTATGAACCACCTCCTTAACATAGCTTTGAACCACCATACTCACAAGCCACCTACAACCATTCACCTCCATATGACCCTGACCCTTATCCACCCCAATTCCAATCTAATTACTCCCAAGAACCACCACTTCCATATACACCATGTCCATATCCATCGACCCAAAAATCACAAGATCGTCTCAAGGAAACAGTGGATAAATTTCATGCAACCCTTCATCAACTGGAACAAGCGATAAATCAATTAACTTCCCGACGTTCGGACACTCAAGGAACCCCATGGTTTCATGTGAAAAATCTAATGAAGAACGTAGCATGAAGGAGACACTAGAAACTCCGGTGGACAGTAAGGAGCATGACTTTGTACTGGAACAAGTGGAGGAAGCCGAAATTATCGAAGAAGAAGAATTGGTTAAAGACTTAGGAGACGCTGAACCTCCATAGGAATCAAGAGTTGTAGAGAATTCCGCCAAGAAATTTGCAATTGATGCTAAGGAGGATAGTTCACAACCCCCAAGGCATGTACCTTATGAAGAACTGGACGGAACAGATCAAGAAGCAAGTTTCCTTGGTAATGATGATCATGAATCAAGCTCTCCTAGTGAAACACTTGCATTCGCAATTGAACTCTTTGAGCTTGAAGAATCTTCCCCAAGTGAATATGAAGATGATGTGGAGGTAGACTTTTCTCAACCTCCGACTTATGACTTGAGTGATGGGAAAGAAATCGAAGACTTTGATCAAGATGTGGTTGCAGTTGAAGAGGTTTGCAAAGAAGTGGAAGAATTCACAAAAGAATACAAGGGAGTAGAGCTTGCAAGACCACTGGAAACACCTCTCCCGAGGCCATTACCACCCAATACAAAGGGTAAAATCCTTAGCCTTTATCTTTACTTTCCCACTTGAATATGGTTTGCTTGAAAACGATGGCCAGCTTAGAGCTCTTTGTGGCTTTAAGAGTAAGAGGGAGATGGTTAGTAATAGGAGTTGGTATGCAAGATTCAATATGGTTCCACGCTCCAATTTGAAGTGTAAGGATTGGTATAGAGCTCGATTGAATGAGTTTCGGAAGATGTTTGGGTATCTCAGTGAGTGTTCAAATTTCGTACCGCCTGGCTGGAAAGATATAGATCAAGGCGAAGACGGGTACAAAAGCAAAGTTTGGGATCCTGGAATTCATTCTGATAATCAACACTCCTGGAGCCTGATCACCTGCTTTAACTTGCTCGAAGACTTTACATGCTTAGTTTGGGACCCGGAGGCCATTGTAATTGCAAACGTTGGTGGAGATTTCTGGATGAGTTCAAGCATAAGCCACCATGACAGGAAGGTCACCAAATGTCCAACTTAAGGACTTTAACTAAAAGTCCTAGGTAGGAGACAACCTACCATGGTATGATCGTTCTTTTTCAATCTTACTTTTATCTTGTTTTGTTTTATTCTTAGTTTTGCTTTATTCTATTTTCTCTAGTGTCATTTATAACATCTGCATCAGCATCCCTATTTTGCATGCTGCATACTGCATAATAAAAAAGGGGTACACCATGCGTGCGCGTAGGCCACGCGTGCGCGTTGATCCCAAATCGGCGTCTCTATCCAACGAACAGAAAGTTGTGATGGAATCGTGCGGCTGGTGTGCTAGAGGCACGATTCGAGCCACGCGTACACGTCAATTTCAATCATTGCACACTACGCATGCGCATCATCGATGCGCACGCGTCGCATGTCACACCTATCCCCCTTCACTTTGAACAGAGAGTTGCGCCAAAACGATGCTGAAAGCGTGCGTTTCGCACAATTTCAGATGACGCGCGTGCGTGCTTCACGCGTACGCGCCATCTGCACTTACCCCCATTCACGCGTTCGCGTCTTTGACGCTTTCGCGTCGATTCATTTTTTCATACACGCCTAGGCGTGATCCACGCGGGCGCGTGGATTTGAATTCTTATAACCCCTAACGCGATAACCCTAGCCCCCTTCATGTGCATTTTCTCCCTCTCTTCCTCAACGTTCCATTTTCATTCTCTCCCTCCAAACCTCCATAGCCACCACTCACCACCACCAACCTCTCACCGGAGCAGCCGCCGGCATACCACACCGCCGCCGTTCGCCCCCTCCTTTCTCTTTCATCTTCCCTTCTTCTCCTTATTCCTTCTTTCTCACCCCTAACCTCCCGCCAACCCAACCCCGCCGCGGACACCACCCACATGCCGCCATACCACCACCAACAGCCTCGTACCGCACCACAGCCACCGTTCACTCCCCCCTTTTTTCTTCTCCTCCTCTTCCCCCTCTTCTTTATCCTCTCGCCTTTTTACCACACCCCTGCCTCCAGTCGGACCGCCACGGGCAGAACCGGAGTGCCCGTGCTGCCACCCCTTCACTGCCGTATCAACCCTATCTCAACCCCGTATTGCGCCTCCCAGGTTTTGCTATTTCCACCCCTACACCCCAATTCCTTTTCTGTTACATTAAGTTAGTTTGCATATTTCAATTCTGTTCAATTTAGGTTAGTTAGATATCCATGCTTCGTAGTGAATTCTAGGTGGTTAGGTAGCTAGGTTGTGGTTAGAGGATTTAGGTCTGCTAAGTGCTCTATATCTGCTGTTTGAATTATCTATTGCTTGGCTGTTGATGTTGCTATTCACTACTATTCATTGCTGTTCAATACCATTTTGCTTAATTGATTGATACCGATGCTTATATAAATTCATATACATTAGCATTCTTGTTGCGATTTGCTTTTTCCTTGTTGATTCAGTGAGCTCATTACATTACATCCTTACCTTAAATTATTGTTTTCTTTCTGAATTTGATGCGGCTAGGCTAATTGCATATACCTGCCTATTGCTGTTTTGGATTGGCTCACTTGCTCTCCTTAATTTACACATGATTATAATGCTTGTCATGGCCACTGCTTTCATAAGAAATCCAAACTGCTAAACTGAGTTTAGGCCTAGCCTACTACTTTCTTCTGTTTTCTAATGCCTAAGTCACATAAGTTACCTTGTTCTTCTACTGTTGCCTTATATCCATATTCATGTGCTAATTGACAATGTTGGCTTTATTTGAGTGGTTTTTGATTTATCCTGTGCTCATTTGAGTGATTTTTGTCAATCTTTTGCCCGATTATTCATATAAATTGCGTGGTTTTACAAATCCTTCCTAATTCTGTGATATATGTGAAAACATGTTTCCTAGGCCTTAAAACTCTAAATTTTAATTATCCTTTATTACCATTCGATGCTGTAATCTGTGTGTTAAGTATTTTCAGGCTTTATAGGGCAGGAATGGCTTAGAGGATGGAAAGGAAAAATGCAAAAGTGGAAGGAACGAAAAAAATGAAGTATTTGAGAAACGAGCAGCGACGCGCACGCAAGGACGACGCGGACGCGTGCCCAGCGCAAAACACGAGCGACACGTATGCGTGACTGACACGTACGCGTGACAAGGAAAACCGCCAAATGACGCGCACGCGTGACCCACGCGCACGCGTGATAGACGCCACGTACAGAAAGTTGTAGAATTCACCCTCAGCGATTTCTGGGCTCCTTTTCGGCCCAAATCCAAGCCCGAGAACACAGAATAGAGGCTAGAGAATGGAGGAATCAAGGGGAGGATCGACATTTATTCACATTTTTTAGGTTTTAGATGTAGTTTCTAGAGAGAGAGGCTCTCTCCTCTCTCTTAGGTTTTAGGATTAGGATTTCTCTTAGGTTAGATTTACTTCTTCTTTATTCCAGGTTCAATGTTCCTTTAATTTTAGTTTCTCTTCTACTTCTATTTATTCTATGACTTTAGTTTGTTTATTTTCCTAATTTGATTTATGAACTTGATGTTAGATTTGAATCTCTATTTAATGCAATTTGAGGTATTTCAGATTTATGATGGTTTCTTCTATTTATATTATTGATGCTTTTAATTTAATTTAGATTTCTCCCTTTTTGGCTTTGGTTGAGTAATTGGTGACACTTGAGTTATCAAACTCCTTGTTGATTGAAAATTTGAATTTGCTGATTGATTTAGATCCCTCTAAAGCTAGTCTTTCCTTAGGAGTTGACTAGGACTTGAGGAATCATATTGATTAGTCCACTTGACTTTCCTTTATTTAGTAAGGGTTAACTAAGTGAGAGCAATAAATAATTCTCATCACAATTGATAAAGATAACTAGGATGGGATTTCCAGTTCTTATACCTTGCAAGGGTTTTCATGATAATTAATTTACTTTCTTGCCAATTTATTTCCTTGTTCCCTACTTCAAAAACCCTAAAAGACACTTTTTCATAACCAATAATAAATTATACTTCCCTGTAATTCCTTGAGAGATGACCCGAGGTTTAAATGCTTCGGTTATCAGTTTTATTGGGTTTGCTTTAGTGACAAACAAGTTTTTGTACGAAAGGATTCTTTGTTGGTTTAGAAACTATACTTACAACGAGGATATATTTATGAATTTTTTTACTAGCAAAAATCTGTTTGTCAGACATCCTGAATCCTATTTCTGAGTATGAATTAATAGAAGTTGATGATTCACCATCCCAGAAGGCTGTGGTTCACACGCCTAAAGCAGAGGAGGAAGCCCCCAAACTTGAGTTAAAACCTTTACCTCCTTCTCTGAAATATGTATTTCTAGGTGAAAAAGAATCATATCCAGTGATAATTAGCTCTTCCTTGAAGACTGAAGAGGAAGAGGCACTTATTTCAGTGCTCAGGAACCATAAAACAGCTCTTGGGTGGACTATTAGTGACTTGAAGGGGATTAGTCCAACCAAGTGTATGCACAAGATCCTCCTTAAAGATGATGCTAAACTAGTTGTGCAGCTACAAAGGAGACTCAATCCAACTATGAAAGAGGTGGTCCAAAAAGAGGTAATGAAATTATGGGAAGCATGTATTATTTACCCTATTTCTGACAGCCCTTTGGTAAGAACTGTGCAGGTAGTTCCCAAGAAAGAAGGGATAACAATGATCAAGAATGAAAAGAATGAGCTTATTCCTACAAGAATAGTCACAGGATGGAGGATGTGCATAAACTACAGGAGGCTCAACACTACTACAAGGAAGGATCATTTCCCCTACCTTTCATTGATCAGATGCTTGAGAGGTTAGCTGGTCATGCTTTTTATTATTTTCTAGATGGATATTCTGGATATAATCAGATTGCAGTGGACCCTCAAGATCAAGAGAAGACAGCATTCACATGCCCCTTTGGAGTATTTGCCTACAGGAGAATGCCATTTGGACTTTGTAATGCTCCAGTAACTTTTCAGAGGTGTATGCTTTCAATTTTTTCTGACATGGTTGAAAAGTTCATTGAGGTATTTATGGATGACTTTTCTGTTTTTGGTAATTCTTTTGAATCCTACCTTAAGCATTTATCTCTTGTCTTGAAACGGTGTCAAGAATCAAACCTTGTTTTGAATTAGAAAAAATGCCATTTTATGGTCACAGAAGGCGTTGTTCTTGGACACCAGATTTCAAGTAAGGGGATTGAGGTTGACAGATCCAAGGTGGAGGTGATTGAAAAATTACCACCACCAACTAATGTTAAGACAGTGAGGAGTTTCTTGGGTCATGCAGGATTTTATAGAAGATTTATAAAGGATTTTTCTAAGATTGCTAAACCATTGAGCAACTTGTTGGTTGTTGATGTTCCTTTTGTCTTTGATTCTAATTGTCTGCATGCTTTTGAAACTCTGAAAGCAAACCTTACCTCTGCTCCCATTATAGCTCCTCCTGACTGGGATTTACCATTTGAATTAATGTGTGATGCCAGTGATTTTGCTATAGGAGCTGTTTTAGGACAGAGGCATGGTAAGCTTGTACATGTCATTTATTATGCTAGTCGTGTGTTAAATGATGCTCAAAAGAACTACACAACTACAGAAAAGGAATTATTAGCTGTTGTGTATGCTGTTGATAAGTTTAGGTCCTATTTACTTGGTTCTAAGGTTATTGTTTATACTGACCATGCTGCTTTAAAGTACCTTCTAACCAAGCAGGATTCTAAACCAAGATTAATCAGAAGGGTGTTGCTCCTTCAGGAGTTTGATATTGAGATAAAAGACAGGAAAGGGTTAGAAAATCAAGTAGCTGACCATCTCTCCAGAATTGAGCCTGAAGCAGGAGTACAACCACCCACAGCTGTGACTGAGACGTTTCCAGATGAGCAATTGTTCCTCATTCAGCAGGCTCCATGGTTTGCAGACATTGCAAATTATAAGGCCATGAATTTTATTCCAAAGGAGTTTGGTAGACAACAAGCAAATAAGCTATTAACTGATGCAAAGTACTACATTTGAGAGGAACCGTACCTTTTTAAAAGGTGTTCAGATGGTATAATCCAGAGATGTGTCCCAGATGAAGAAACACAACAGATTCTTTGGCACTGTCATGGTTCTGATTATGGAGGCCACTTTGGTGGTGAAAGGACAGCTACAAAGGTCCTTCAGAGCGGGTTTTACTGGCCGACTCTCTTAAGAGATTCAAGAGAATTTGTGAAGCACTGTGACAGATGTGCAAAGGCCACGAATCTCCTTGCCAACCATGAAATGCCATAGCAGGGGATTCTTGAAGTTGAGTTGTTTGATGTGTGGGGTATTGATTTCATGGGACCCTTCCCACCTTCACATTCAAACAACTATATTCTAGTGGCAGTTGATTATGTGTCCAAGTGGGTGGAAGCTGTGGCTCTACCCACCAATGATACCAAGGTGGTAATGAGCTTTCTTCAGAGGTATATCTTTAGCCGCTTTGGTGTCCCAAGGACACTCATTAGTGATGGTGGAAGTCACTTCTATAACAGACAGCTAGACTCTCTTCTGTAGAGATATGGAGTCCGTCATAAAGTGGTAACCCCCTATCACCCTCAGACAAGTGGACAGGTTGAAGTTTCCAACAGGAAACTTAAGAGGATTCTAGAGAAGACCATCAGTGTTTCAAGAAAGGACTGGTCTAGGAAGCTTGATGATGCTCTCTGGGCATACCAGACAACATACAAGACTCCCATTGTCATGTCCCCTTATCAGTTAGTCTATGGCAAATCCTGTCACTTGCCAGTTGAGCTAGAGCACAAAGCATACTGGGCAATCAGATATCTGAATCTTGATCAGAAGCTGCAGGAATTAAGCAGATACTTCAGTTGAATGAGCTTGATGAATTCAAATATTCAGCCTATGAGAATGCCAAGCTCTATAAGGAGAGAACCAAGCTACTGCATGACAAGAAGATTGCCATCAGAGTCTTTGAGCCAGGATAGAGAGTGCTTCTATATAATTCAAGGCTCAAATTTTTTCCCAGGAAGCTGAAATCCCAGTGGTTAGGACTGTTTGTGGTTACCAGAGCTTCACCATATGGTCATGTGGAAATACAGGAAGAGAATTCTGACAGAAAATTTACAGTGAATGGCCAGAGGCTAAAGCACTATCTTGGAGGCGAGATTGATCGCCAGAGGTCCACTCATCTGCTGAACTAGCAGAACTGACCGTCAAGCTAGTGATGTTAAAGAAGTGCTTGTCGGGAGGCAACCCGATAATTTCGTATCCTTAGCTTTTTTTCATAGTAGTAGTTTTCTTCCTTATTTGATTTTTACTAAGTTTTTATTGTTTTTCAGATCATGTAGCTATCTTAAGAACAGGAGCCAGACAAAAAAAAAAAAAAATTTGCGACCCACGCGTACGCATGCTGTACGCGTATGCGTCACCTGCCCTGCACAACTACACTAGTTTGCCGCCCAGTTTTAATTTTCTTTCTCTCTCTCCCAATCCCTAATTCTCTCTTGTTCTTTTATCTTTTTATTCTTCTTTCATCTTACTACTTGTTTTTGTTTTCAGTTCTTCTTTGCTTGAGGACAAGCAAACCTTTAAGTTTGGTATTGACGCTGCGCTTAGAGCTTTGCTGTCTAATCATATGGTACCAAAGGGAGGTGAATCATCTTCACGGAGGAGCACAACCTGAAGAATAAAACGACCGCTAGGATAACTAAGGTGGTTGAGTTCCTTTCATTTGTTATTCCTTCCCGCTTTTACTATTTTATGTTCCAATTTTCTGCTATTTTACTTTGTTTATTGCATGATCCTTTATTAGTTAGATTTCTAGATTCTAGTTTAGTTTTCTGTTAATTGCTCTAATTCTGAAAGATGCCTCATGTATTGCACACTAAGCTTGAAATCAAAAAGAAAGAAGAAAAGGGGATATAGTGCATGAGAAATTGAGTTTAATTTTAAGAGTAGTCTTATTTACTTAAATGTGGTAGTATAAATTGTAATTCTGAATGCATGATATGAACAGTGCATAGTTGAATTTGAATCAAAGAATGTTAATGTATAAGGAACAGGAATTTAGAGAACTATTATAACTTCTCTGAATTTAATGAAAGTTTAATCCTTGAAGCAAAAGAAACAGCAAAAGAAAAAAATAAAAGCAAGGTCCAAGGCTCTAAGCATCAATGACTAGGGAGGTCAGACATGATTAAAAGCTCAAAGAGTTGTTTTCCTAGTCACATGCTTGTGGTGTTCTTGTGTCAAGTAATCTTTGAGACAAAACATTTAGAGTGGAGATCAATTGCATTTAACAGAGTACGCCAAAGGCTTTGAGCACCACTATCTGGGAGTAACTGAAAAAAAAAATCAGAACCTAAATAGAGTTCCCCAGTTAAGTGCTTGTGGTGTTTCTGTGTCAAGTAAAGCTTGAGATAAAACCTTTAAAGTCACGGCTAGGCTCAAGGTGCAAAGCACCAAAGAAAAGAGAATCAAAGAAAAATTGCTGTGTTCAAGGGTTAAATTGAATTACAAATGATCAGAGAAGTCATAACATTATCCGGATTCTAATTCCGAATGACAGTGACATCCTCCTGATTCAAAGGAGAGTGAGATGCCAAAACTATTCAAGATTGCAGTTGACAAACCCCACTATAAGAAGAGACATGGGCTTAATCGAACTCTCATTCTCATGCAAATTCACATCCTAAGCCTATATTAGTTTTGGTTGCTTGAGGACAAGTAATAATTCAAGTTTGGTGTTGTGATGCGTGAGCATCTTTCCTATCTTTTTCTAGTAAATTTGCATCTAAATTGTTGAGTTTAATAAAGAATTAATTATCTTTTAGCCACTATGGATGCTACTTTGAGTTTTGTGCAATTCTGTTTATTTTAGGTAGCATTCGGCTGGATTTGATGGAGTTTCTGCAGCACAAGAATGAAAGGAGATGGTAGCGAGGAGCGACGCGTACGCGTGACTGACGCATACGCGTGACTGACGCGTGCGCGTGATTTGGAGTTTTCCATGGCGACGCGTGCGCGTGATTGACGCGTGCGCGTGATTGACGCGTACGCGTGATTTGAAGATTTGCTCGGCGACGCGTACGCGTGACTGACGCGTACACGTGACATGCGCCACGTGTAGAAAATGCAGAAAAACGTTGGGGGCGAAATGGAAATATTAGAAGCTGCAAAATGGACGAAACAAGTGGTCCCCACCCATCAACTGAAGACTTGCTGATTATTCTGATTTAAATTCAAATATTATTTTTAGGAAAAGATATTATTCTAGTTTTAGATGATAGATTTTAAATTAATTAGGATTTGACATAAAAGGGAAAAGAAACTTCTCTTTTGGGGATCCCATCCCCATACCATTCCAAACTACCAAAATACATTTTATCAGAATCCTTATTTTCTTCTCTGAACCATGAGCAACTAAACCTCCATTGTTAAGGTTAGGAGCTCTGTCTATTTGTATGGATTGATTTTATTGCTTTTTCTATTTTAATTCATGTATGGATTTACAATTTAAGAATTGTTTTTGCTCTTTATCTTATGAATTTGGGTGGAACGGAAGTATGACCCTCTTTCTACTTGAGTTCTTGTATAACTTGGAAAAGCTCTTTACTTGAACAACAGCTTGAAAACATATTCTCCTAAATTTTAATTATCTGGATTTAATGGGATACGTGACATATAATCCTTTTATTTTTGGGTAATTAGAGGTTTTGTGGCATATAACTAGAATTGAACTTCACCCCCTAATTGGAATTAATTGACCAAGGAATTGGCTGTTGATGAATTTTAGGGGAGACTAAAAATGTCTAAGGAATTAGGGTCTAGTCACATATAGTTGCCATAAATTGAATCCTGCATGATTAAAATAGTTAGTAAGAAAAGTTAATCTGGAAAAATAGATAACTCTGAAACCTTAACCGCCTTCTCCATATTTTATTCCCAACTCATTTACTTTACTATTTTTAATTTCTGAACTATTGTTTAATGCTCTTTGAACATTCAAACACTCTTTTCTATTTTCCTGACTAAGCCTATCACTCAATTATTGTTGCTTGATCCATCAATCCTCGTGGGATCGACCCTCACTCACCTGAGGTATTACTTGGTACGACCCGGTGCACTTGCCGGTTAGTTTGTGGTTAGAAATTCCGAACCAGCATGTTTTGACAAACTCTGTTGCTACCCTTTGCAAGGTCGGCCAGTAGAACCCGGCTCGGAGTACCTTTTGGCAAGGGCTCGTGCCCCAAGGTGATTGCCGCACATGGCACTGTGGACTTCTTGACGAACGAGACTCTCGCGCAATCTAGAATTTTTACAATTAAATTCCCGTTGTAAGTATAGTTTTTAGACCGACAAGAATTCCTTTCCTACAAAGGTTTCGTTGTCACAAGTAACAAAAGCCAATAAAATTTATAACCGAAGTATTTAAACCTCGGGTCGTCTCTCAAGGAATTGCAGGAAAGTATGATTTATTATTGGTTATGGAAAAGTATCGTTGGGTTTTTGAAATAAGGAATAAGTAATTTAAATGGCAAGAAAAATAAATTAATAACTAGAAAAACTCTTGGCAAGGTATGAGAACTGGAAATCTCATCCTAGTTATCCTTATCAGGTATGATGAGAATTGTTTATTGCTCCCACTTAGTTAACCCTTACTAAATAAAGAAAAGTCAAGTGGACTAATCAACTTGATTCCTCAAGTCCTAGTCAACTCCTATGGAAAGACTAGCTTTAGAGGGATCCAAATCAATCAGCAACTTCTAATTTTCAATCAACCACTGAGTTTGACAACTCAAGTGTCACCAATTACTCAACCAAAGCAAAGGGGAGAAAAATCTAAATTATTTATATCATAAATAGAAGAAAGCAATCATAAATCTAAAATACCTCAAATTGCATTTAAACATAAATTCAAATCTAACATGAAAAGGTTCATAAGCCAATTTGGCAACATAAATAATTAACAAGTAAAAGCATTAGAATAAATAAAAGTAGAAGAGAAACATAAATTAAAGGAACATTGAACCTGGAATGAAGAAATAACCATAAACTAAGAGGAATCCTAAATCCTAAAAACCTAAGAGAGATGAGAGAGCCTCTCTCTCTAGAAAACTACATCTAAATCCTAAAATTATGAATTATCAATGAATGTTGAATTGTCTATGAAAATATGTTTTATGAATTGATTGAATCCCCCACTTTATAGCCTCTAATCTGTGTTTCTGGGATTGGATTTGGGCCGAAAAAGGGTCCAGAAATCGCTGAGGGCATTTTTTGAAATTTCCTGCACGTGGCGTGCGTCACGCGTGCGCGTCATTTGGAGATTTTCCTTGCCACGCGTACGCGTCAGTCACGCGTCCGCGTCGTTTGTGCTCTGCGCCAGGCACGCGTCCGCGACGTCTATGCATGCGCATCGCTTGCGTTTTGCGCTAGGCACGCGTCCGCGTCGTCCATGCGTTCCTTCCATTTTTGCATGTTTCCTTTCTGTCCTCTAAGCCATTCCTGTCCTATGAAGCCTGAAATTACTTAACACACAGATCACGGCATCGAATGGTAATAAAGGATAATTAAAATTAATATTTTTAAGGCATAGGAAACATATTTTCGCATCTATCATAGAATAGGGAAGGAATTGTAAAACCATGCAAATTATATGAATAAGTGGGTGAAGAATTGATAAAAGCACTTCGATTGAGCACAAGATGAATCATAAAATAGGGGTTTATCACTTCTTCAAGAACGTCCCTTGTAGCGGAGGTCGGGACGCATTTTAGGAGAGGTGTAGATATTCCTCTCTTATATAGGACGTCTTGTATTATGGTGTAGTACTGTGCTTCTCGTACTATTCTTTTTGCCTCCTTTTTGTCTATGGGAAGTGTTTCTGACTTCAGTTGATTATGGGAGTTGTTCCGAGGGTTACCTGAAACTGTAGGTCGATCTCGGACGAGATCTTCTGTACTGGTCGGAGATGACGTGTCCGGCTGGTGGGTGGCGGCCGGAGCTGTCGTGTCCGACTTGTGGGACTGGCTGCACTGCTGATCCTTCGTCCCCGGAGGGTGGGGGGTACCTGCAAGGGACTCCGATGCTTAAGTTAGCAAGGGTATTAACAGGTTTTTAGTAGAATCAGAGTATGAGTTATACTTGGGTGCTCCAGTGTATTTATAATAGCATGGGCTGACCTTCTTAGATAAGATAAGTGAGTTATCTTATCTTATCTTTATCTTATCTTTGGGTGAGGTCAGCTTATCTTCAAGAGAACCGCCTTTATCTCTATAGGCTTGGACTGCCTTTGGACTTGGGTCGTGTTCCTCTATTTGGGCCCTTTACTGGGCTTTCCTGACAGTTTGACCGAGCTCTTTGAGAAGAGGTCAGATAGTCGGACCTGAAGAGGTCGGTCGTCTTGTCGCTAAACATCCCGGGTCGGATAGCTCGACCCAGGGTATGAACAGTGCCCTTGCTCGAGCTCGGTCTTTCTTTTTGAGGTCGAGTCTTAGTTTTAGGACTTCGATCTTTCTCTGGTGAAGCCGAACTCGAGCATTTGTCGACTTCTTTCTTTGTAGAGTCTTCCTTTTTGAATGTGGAACGTTTTCTTCTAAAAGCGCGCGCTTTTGTATTAGCGCTCTGTTCTTGGGAACGTGCGAGGGTTTAATACCTTTATTAATTGTTTTTTAGTGCTCCGTTTCCCTTGGCTCATTTATTTTGAATTTTACACACAAAAACGGTTTCTCTTCTTCGTTTTTGTAACTTCCCCCTTTACTTTCTCGCTTTCTGTTTTCGCCTGAATTTTGCATTTTTTGCGTTGCAGCGTCATTTGGCGATTTCTGGGCAATTCCGTCTCTCCATCTTCAATCTCCTTCGAAGCTTCCTCCTTTGTTCAGGTTAGTTTTTCTTTCCTTGTACTTCTTTCGTCATTTTACTTTCGGCTTTTGATAGAGTTTTTTATTTTTCTCTTGACGTCTCGATTTGGAAAATCTGAATCTTTATCGTATCACTGTGTTCCTGCTTGTTTACTATTTGGGGGATTTCTCTTGCTTTTGAAATGGTCCCTTTGCATTCTAGGGTTCATATTGCTTGTTTTCTCGAAAGATTATTCCTTTTTGACATGCTGATAGTTTTTGCTGATGAATTCCGTGAAAGATAACGACTATTTCTTCGTGTTGTTTTGCTTTTTCTTGGGGAATTTATTTCTCTAAAAAAAGGTGGTGTCTTTGATGACTTCTTCTTAATATGTTTTGCTATTTTGCTTGCTGATAAGCTGAGACTGCGAATTTGGAAGGTAGCTACTTCGGTTTTGTTTGATTTGTAGCTTTCTGGGGATGCTGCTTTTTTGAGAAAGGGTTTCTCTCTGTCTTTGATGCGAGTTTTGTTGGGACATTAGTTTTGTAGGTTTTTCTGAATCCTTGTTCCCTGACTGCCTCCAAAGGATGCCCCTAGACCTTCTGTATGGGTCCTGAGGTTTTCCTTTTGTTGTTTGTGCTATCTGAATCATACTAGCCGAGTTGTTTTGTCTTTTGTCCGAGATGTTTTTTAGTAATCCGATCTTCTTTTCTTGTTTGTAGGACTAGTTGGCCATGTCTTCTCGCAAAAATATTGTTGAGGCGTCTTCTAAGGTTCCCGAGGGGATGTCTGATTGGTTGGACTCCCTGGTGTTGCTGTGTGTTTCTTTAGCCAATTCTGAATTTTGTGTAGAGCTTAGAAAATATCACCGTCTCTACAAGAGTAGAGATCAGGAGAGGAATTATGAATTGGTGGCACCTGACTCTGAAAAGAGGGTTTGCTTCCCTGTCTCGACCCAAGGAGAGCGCCCTTTCTTTTATGCTTACGACTATTTTTTCAGCCAGTTGGACATCACTTTTCCCTTTACTTCTTTTGAGACCGATTTGCTATGGTCGTGTAATGTAGCTCCGTCCCAGCTTCATCCGAACTCCTGGGGTTTTATTTAAGATTTTTCAGCTTTTTTGCCAAGAATTGGATGTTACCCCTTCTCAAACTCTTTTCCTTTATTTGTTTGTTTTAACTAAGCCCGGGATTTCTTTCAAAAAGAAAGCCTCGTGGGTTTCTTTTAGATCTGCACAAGGACATAAGGTTTTTACCATGTATGACGAGTCCTTTAGGGACTTCAAGAATTATTTCTTCAAGATTCGAGCTGTTGAGGGAGCTCGCCCCTTTTTTTTGGAAGCGAATGATGAGCCATCCTTCCCTCTGTGTTAGCAGCAGAATGTAGTAGTATCCCGATATACGTGAGAAATGCTCGACGAGATTGAGTAGGCTTTTGTAACTGTTTTGGAGGACCTTTGGGGGGAACCTCCTCATCTAGATACTAAAAAATCCTTGGGGGACCCCTCCCTTGTTCGAACTGCACTGGTTATTACTTGATATATATTGCTTCTTGTTTTTACTTTGCTTTCCTCTTTTTTCCTGGTCTGTAAAACTGCTGGTTTCTATTTTACAGAGATGGCCAAGAATAATGACTCGATGAAATCTTTCAAGAAGGCAAGAAAGGCCGCTGCCGCTCAGAACATCTCGACCAAAACGGATGGGGAAGGATCTTCACAGGTGACGTCGAAACCGTCCGTGCCGAGCTCTCTCGGCCCAAGGAGAATGATCCCTACTCCTCAAGTCCGTGTAGTGGATCCTCCGCATTCTTCTGCTGCTGCTACATCTTCTCCTCCGGTCGTTCCACCTTCCAAAAGACCTCAAACTGTTGAACCCTTCAATCTGGATGCCCCTGACTTCGATGCTGTTGGGTTTGTCGACCAGCAGATCGGTCCTTATGGTGCCCTCCCTATAGATGATGTGTCACTCCTTCACCATTTAGACTTTATAACTCGGAGTAGTGTCAAGATGGCACATATGGGGGTGGCCTTATATCGGACTGCCCAAGATCTTCCTCTTCATGCTACGAAGGACTTTATGGAGGAGGCCAAATTAGAGTTCGATCGGATGAAAGGTTTGAAGGAGGAGCTCGAGGTGAAGGTGACCAAGCTGGAGAAAGAGTTGGAGGGTGAGAAGGCTAGTTCTATTGCCTTGGCGGCTTTTGTAAAGTTGGCTGAAGACACGGCTTTGAGGCACAAGGATAGCTATGTTACGGCCTACAGGGAGGTGATGTGTCTTAGGGAGGAGTTGGAGTTTGCCCGGGTTGATTATGCCGAGCTCCAGGGTCATCTTGTAGGCAGCGTAAATGCTACTTATGAGAACGTGAAGGAGCAGGTTCAAGTTCTTGCACCTGAGGCCAACCTTACTCTCTTCAGTCTGGATAATGTTGTAAAGGATGGCAAGATTGTCCCTGACAATCCTGATGATGATGATGTCGAACCCCTTCCTGTGCCGGTCGCCAAAGCCACTGTTGTGCCGACATCTTCAGCTCCTTCTGCTGGGGTTAGTCATCCCGAACCAGAGCCTGACTATCAGATATTAAATCGGGATGACGGGACGGTGGATGCAGTGCCCCTTCAGACTCGTCCTCCTTCACCTTGTGCTGCCGAGAAGCCTTCGGATCTTCCCTGATTATGTAAATGTTTTGTGTAGATAGCCCGGCCTGTGGGCTTTTAAAAACTTTCTTTTTGTAATGTTGCTGACTGTTGACACTTTTTCAGTTGCTTGTTTAGCAACTTTATTTTGAAAAACAAAAAATAGCTTCCAAGTTCTTGGGGCTAATTTGGGTAGCCTCTTTGAGCTTGTTTTTATTACAACTTCATGCTTTTAATATCATGTCGGTCCTTATCTATCTTGGTACCCTTTTTTTAGGTTTTCGGTAGTGTTGGAGCCTTGTTGCTCGACCTCTTTAGATTGCCTTTGTATTTCCTGCTTGTGGCTTTGATTCCTTTGAGGCTTCGGAAGTTATTTCTAGTAATCCTGCTTTGTTTGGACCTTTTATGAGGTCTCTTGCTAGGTATTACTTTTTATAACTTTAGCATTTTATGGAGGCCGACTTCGTTGTGTCAGGTCTTTCTAAGTTATTTTGTAATCCTCTTTTTTGGACCTTGTTCAGGTCTCTTTTAGGGATTTACTTCTATAACTTTTATGTTTTGGGCCGACTTCGTCATGTCGGGCCCTTCTAAGTTATTTTTGTAATCCTCTTTCTTGGACCTTGTTCAGGTCTCTTTCAGGGATTACTTCTATAACTTTTATGCTTTAGGCCGACTTCGTCATGTCAGACCCTTTTAAGTTATTTTTGTAATCCTCTTTCTTGGACATTGTTCAAGTCTCTTTCAGGGATTACTTCTATAACTTTTATGTTTTGGGCCGACTTCGTCATGTCGGGCCCTTCTAAGTTATTTTTGTAATCCTCTTTCTTGGACCTTGTTCAGGTCTCTTTCAGGGATTACTTCTATAACTTTTATGCTTTGGGCCGACTTCGTCATGTCGGGCCCTTCTAAGTTATTTTTGTAATCCTCTTTCTTGGACCTTGTTTAGGTCTGTTGCTTTATAATCGGACGATGAATGTTTCAGATTAATGCGGCTTGAGAATTTGTAGAATATCTAAACATATTTTATTCAAAAGAAAATGCAAATATACATGTGGAAGCTTTATCCCTCTAAGTTGGGCGATTTATAGGTCTTGGCTTGGCGCCTCATTAGAAAACCTTTTCAGGAAAAAGAGTGCGCCTTATCCTAAGATCCTTTATCATCCCTAACTATAGTACCTTCTTAGGTTGCAGGCGTGCCACGACCTAGGAAGTTCTCGTCCATCGAGTTCGGACAGTCTGTAGTAGCCCTTTCCCAGTACTTCTACGACTCGGTAGGGTCCTTTCCAGTTTGCTGCCAACTTTCCTTCTCCAGGTCAAGTTGTTCCGATATAATTTCGGATTAGGATGAGGTCATTCTCAGCAAAACCTCGTGGCACTACCTTTTGATTATATCTCGAAGCCATTCGACGCTTTAGTGCTTCTTCCCTGATCCGAGCTCTTTCTTGGACTTCCGGGAGTAGGTCGAGTTCTTCCCTTTAAAGTTGGGAGTTGGCTTCTTCATTATAGTGGACCACTCTAGGCAACCCTTCTTCAATCTCTACTGGGATCATTGCCTCCATTCCGTATGTTAATCGGAAGGGTGATTCCTTTGTGGTGGAATGTGCGTTGTTCGGTATGCCCATAGGACTTGTGGGAGCTCCTCAGCCCAAGCTCCCTTTGCGTCCTGTAATCTTCATTTTATCCCAGCTAATATGACTTTGTTGGCAGCTTTGGCTTGTCCATTGGCTTGGGGATGTTCTACGGAAGTAAATTGTTATTTTATGTTCAAGTCGGCCACTAACTTTCTGAAGCTTGCATCTGTGATTGGGTGCCATTGTCTGTGGTGATGGAGTATGGAACCCCAAACCTTGTGACAATGTTCCTATATAGGAATTTTTGACTTCTTTGAGCAGTGGCATTAGCTAGGGGTTCTGCCTCGATCCACTTTGTAAAGTAGTCTACCCCTACTATAAGCAATTTAACTTGTCCCGATCCCTGAAGGAAGGGTCCGAGAAGGTCGAGTCCCCATTTTGCAAATGGCCATGGTGAGGTCATGCTGATGAGTTCCTCTGGCGGGGCAATGTGAAAGTTGGCATGTTTCTGGCATGGTAGACATATCTTTACAAACTCTGTAGCTTCCTTTTGTAGAGTTGGCCAATAAAATCCTGCTCGGAGTAATTTTTGGCGAGAGCTTGCGCTCCGAGATGATTGCCACAAATGCCACTGTGTACTTCTTCTAGAACTTCCTTTGTGTTGGAAGTTGGCACACATTTTAATAATGGGATTGAAATCCCTCTCTTGTATAGAGTATTGTTTATGATGGTGTAATGTTGTGCCTCTCGTTTTAACCTCTTTGCCTCCTTTTCGTCTGTAGGGAGTGTTTCTGTTTTGAGGTAGTTAATTATAGGAGTCATCCATCCTTGATCCTGACCTGTTATGGCTAGGACTTTTTCTTCTTCCATGATTGACGGACTCTACAGTATTTCTTAGATGAGGCTTCTATTGTTGCCCCCTGGTTTGGTGCTGGCTAGCTTTGAGAGTGCGTCAGCTCGAGCATTCTGTTCTCGGGGTATGTGACGGACCTCATATTCTCCGAGTTGTCCGAGCTGTTCCCTGGTTTTGTCCAAGTACTTTTTTATGGTTGGTTCTTTGGCTTGGTAGCTCCCTGCTATTTGTGAAGTGACTACTTGTGAGTTGCTGAAGATGGTAAGCTTTTGAGCTCCAACCTCCCTAGCCAGCTTCAAACCAGCTAATAGTGCCTCATATTCCGCTTGATTGTTTGAGGCAGGGAACCGGAATTTGAGGGAGAGTTCAATTTGAGTCCCTTGGTTGCTTTCAATTATCACACCCGTGCCACTTCCATTTTTATTTGAGGAACCGTCCACGTAGAGGTTTCATTCTGTGGGGGTTTTCGGGGTGTCTGTAAATTCTGCAATGAAGTCGGCCAGGTATTGTGATTTAATGGCCGTCCGAGCTTCGTATCGAAGATCAAATTCGGACAACTCGATGGCCCATTACAAGATTCTACCTGCTAAGTCCGTTTTCTGTAAAATCCCCTTTATGGGCTGGTTGGTCCGAATCCTGATGGTCTGAGCTTGGAAGTATGGACGAAGTCGTCGAGATGTTAGTATGAGGGCGTAGGCAAATTTTTCTATTATTTGGTAGTTCAGCTCGGATCCTTGTAATGCTTTACTGATGAAGTATATGGGTTGTTGCCCACTGTCGTCTTCTCAAACTAGTGCTGAGGCTACTGCTCGACTTCCTACCGCGAGGTACAATATGAGTGGTTCTCCTTTCCTTGGCCGAGTTAGGATAGGTGGTTGTTCCAGGAATCTCTTAAACTCTTGGAAGGCTTGCTCGCACTCCGTTGTCTATTTAAACTTTTTTCCTTTCCTTAGAGTGGCGTAGAAGGGGAGAGATCTTATTGCCGATCTGGCTAGAAATCTGGACAAGGCTGCCAATCTCCCGTTGAGTTGTTGTACCTCTTTGACGCAAGTCGGGCTTTTCACGTCGAGTATGGCCCGGCATTTATCCGAATTTTCTTCGATTCCTCTTTGTGTGAGCATAAAACCCAGGAATTTGCCAGCTTCTACTGCGAAGGTGCATTTTGCAGAATTGAGTCGCATGTCATGCTTTCTTATAGTGTCGAACACTTGGGTCAGGTCGGACAATAGCATCTCTTCACTTTGTGTCTTTATTAACATGTCGTCTACATAGACTTCCATGATTATTCCGATATGATCCGAAAAGACTTTATTCATTAACCTTTGATAAGTAGCTCTTGCGTTTTTAAGACCAAAAGGCATTACGATGTAGCAGTAGTTTGCTTTTGGGGTTAAGAATGAGGTTTTTTCTTGGTCGGGTGGATGCATTGGGATTTGATTGTATCCCGAATACACGTCCATGAACGAGAGGTATTTATATCCAGAGGAGGCATCCACCAGGGCGTCGATACTTGGGAGTGGATAAGGATCTTTTGGGCAGGCTTTGTTGAGATTAGTGTAGTCGGTGCACATTCGCCACTTCCCGTTTGATTTTTTCACCAAGACGACGTTAGCTAGCCATAGTGGGTACTTGACTTCTCTTATGAATCCTGCCTCCAATAGAGCTTGTACCTGCTCTTCCACAGCTTGGGATCGTTCTGGTCCGAGCTTTCTCCGTCTCTGTTGTACTGGCCGAGATCCTGGGTAGACCGCCAACTTGTGGCACATTAATTTGGGGTCTATGCCTGGCATGTCTGCAGCTTTTCATGCAAAGAGGTCGACGTTATCTCGTAAGAACTGTACGAGTAATTCTTTTATGTCTCCTCTGAGAATTGTATCAATATTGGTTGTTTTGTCCAGGGTGTCTCCGATCTGGATTTTCTCTACTTCACCTTCGGGTTGTGGGCGGAGTTCTTCTCGCCTCTGAACTCCCCCAGTTCGATTGTGTGGAATTCCTCTCCTCTGCCTCTGAGGTTTAGACTTTCGTTGTAATAGCGGCGCGCCATCTTCTGATATACTTTTATTGTAGCTATCCCTTCTGCAGTTGGGAATTTCATTAATAAATGCAGAGTTGAGACTATTGCGCCGAGTTGATTCAATGTTGTCCGACCTATTAAGGCATTGTAGGCTGAACTCACGTCGACCACGAT
This sequence comes from Arachis hypogaea, assembly GCF_003086295.3. Lineage (NCBI taxonomy): Eukaryota > Viridiplantae > Streptophyta > Magnoliopsida > Fabales > Fabaceae > Arachis > Arachis hypogaea. Next base: position 34,736,627 of record NC_092052.1, on the reverse strand, counting down.
GTAGTCTATCTTGAGTGTTCTAGATTGGTTTCCTTTTCCGAAGGTAGTGTGTAGTGAAATGTATCCAAGTGGTTGAACTGGGATATCTCCCAGTCCGAACAGACTGTTTGGATATGCTCTAAGTTCTTTTTCTTCTAGGCCGAGCTTGTTGAAGGCAGTTTTGAACAAGATGTCGGTAGAGCTCCCTTAGTCTATTAGTGTGCGGTGGAGATTTGCATTTACTAGTATAATAGTAATGACCATGGGATCATCATGTCCTAAGATGATACCAGATGCGTCTTCTTTGGTGAAAGTGATTGCGGGGATGTCGAGTGCTTCCTCTTTCCCCTCAACATGATATACTTCTTTGAGATATCTTTCGCGAGATGACTTGGAGATTTCTCCTCCCACAAATCCGTCGTGTATCATGTGGACGTGTCTTTCTGGTGTGCGAGGTGATCGCTCGGTTCGTCCGACATCTTCGTCTCTTCTTCTTTTTCTTTGTTCATCGTCCCGGGTGGCCAGGTACCGATCTAATTTTTCCTCTCTTACTAATTTTTCTATGACATCTTTTAAGTCAAAATATTCGTTGGTGGAATGCCTGCGGATTTGATGATATTCACAATATTCGGTCCGATTTCCTCCTCCTTTTTTGCCTTTGAGTGGTCGAGCTGGGGGTATTTTTTCAGTGTGGCAAACTTCTCTGTAGACATCTACAAGGGACACTCGAAGAGGGGTGTAATTGTGGTATTTTTTGATTTTTTTCCCATGTCGATCTTCCTTCTTTTTGGACTCTTTATCCTTATCCCGGGAGGGATAGGTGAATCCAGATTTTGAGGTCTCTCCTAGTCGAGAGTTTTCCTCCATGTTGATGTACTTCTCTGCTCGTTCTTGCACTTCGTTCAAAGATGTAGGGTGTTTTTTCGATATAGACTGACTAAAAGGTCCCTCTCGCAAGCCATTGATGAGGCCCATAATGGCAGCCTCTGTTGGTAGGCTTTGTATGTCCAGGTATATTTTGTTGAATCTTTCCATGTAACTGCGAAGACTTTTCCGATCTCCTTGCTTAATTCCTAATAGACTTGGGGCGTGTTTAGCCTTATCTTTTTGGATGGAGAATCTGGCCAGAAACTTCTTGGCTAAGTCGTCGAAGCTTGAGATGGACCTAGGAGGTAGATTGTCGAACCACCTGATTGCTGTCTTTGTTAAAGTAGTTGGAAAGGCTTTGCAGCGGACTGCATCTGAGGCGTCGGTGAGATACATTCTACTTCTGAAATTGTTGAGATGATGGCTGGGATCTGTAGTTCCATCGTACAAAGTCATGTCCGGAAGTTTGAACTCCTTAGGGATTTTGGTCTTCATGATCTCCCTAGTGAATGGGTCTTGATCCTTGCGAGAGTTGTCCTCAGGGGTGGATCGAGTAGCTTTGGCTTTGAGATCGGCTTCGAGTTTTAGAAGTTTATCTTCTAATTCTCGGCGTCGCCTTATCTCCCTTTGTAGATCCTTCCCAGCTTCTTGCTGATGTTGGGCTTCTTTTTCAAGTTGCTTTAAACGATCTTGAAGCGCCTCTATTGCTCCTGGATTTGGTGGATTTTTGTCTTTGTTAGATTCTGGGGTATCTTTCGGTGTAGTGTTCGCGTTTTTGTGTGGCGTTCTATCCTCTAGATCTGAATCATGGTCGTTGTCATGGACATCGGCCATGGTGGTGGGGTGACTTCTAGGTCCCCGGTAACGGCGCCAATGTTCCGAGGGTTACCTGAAACTGTAGGTCGATCTCGAACGAGATCTTCTGTACTGGTCGGAGATGACGTGTCCAGCTGGTAGGTGGCGGCCGGAGTTCTCGTGTCCGACTTGTGGGACTGGCTGCACTGTTGATCCTTCGTCACCGAGGGTGGGGGTACCTGCAAGGGACTCCGATGCTTAAGTTAGCAAGGGTATTAACAGGTTTTCAGTAGAATCAGAGTATGAGTTATACCTGGGTGCTCCAGTGTATTTATAATAGCGTGGGCTGACCTTCTTAGATAAGATAAGTTAGTTATCTTATCTTATCTTTATCTTATCTTTGGGTGAGGTCAGCTTATCTTCAAGGGAACCGCCTTTATCTCTATAGGCTTGGACTGCCTTTGGACTTGGGTCGTGTTCCTCTATTTGGGCCCTTTACTAGGATTTTCTGGCAGTTTAACCGAGCTCTTTGAGAAGAGGTCGGATAGTCGGACCTGAAGAGGTCGGTCGTGTTGTCGCTAAACATCCCGAGTCGGATAGCTCGACCCAGGGTATGAACAGGAGTGATCCATCCTTGATCCTGTCCTGATATGGCTAGGATCTTTTCTTCCTCCAAGGTTGATGGACTTTGGAGTGTTTCTTGGATGAGACTTCTATTGTTGCCCCCCTAGTTTGGTGCTGGCTAGTTTTGAGAGTGCATCAGCTTGGGCATTCTGTTCTCGGGGTATGTGTCGGACCTCATATCCCTTAAATTGTCTGAGCTGTTCTTTAGTTTTGTCAAGGTATTTTTTCATTGTGGGATCCTTAGTTTGATAGCTCCCTTCTATTTGCGAAGTGACTACCTGGGAGTCGCTAAAGATGGTAAGCCTTTGAGCTCCCACTTCCCTAGCCAGCCTCAAAACAACCAGTAGTGCTTCATATTCAACTTGATTATTTGAGGCAGGAAACTTGAACTTTAAGGAGAGCTCGATGTGGGTTCCCTGATCGCTTTCTAAAATGACGCTTACGCCACTCCCGGTTTTGTTTGAGGAGCCATGTACATAAAGGTGCCACTTTGTGGGGGTGCCTGGGCTGTCAGTATACTTTGCGATGAAGTCGGCCAGGTACTGGGATTTAATAGCTGTCCAAGCTTCATACTTGATGTCGAATTCGGACAACTCAACTGCCTATTGTAGGATTCTTTCAACTAAGTCTATTTTCTGTAAGATCCCCTTTATGGGTTGGTTGGTCCGTATTCTGATGGTGTGAGCTTGAAAGTATGGTCAGAGTCGTCGGAAAGTGAGTATGAGGGCGTAGGCAAATTTTTCTATCTTTTGATAGTTTAATTCAGCCCCTTGTAAAGCCTTATTGATGAAGTAGATAGGTTGTTTCCCACTTTCATCTTCTCTGACTAGTGCTGATGCTATTGCCTGACTTCCTACGGCGAGGTATAGTATGAACTCTTTGCCTTCCTAAGGTCGAGTAAGGACAGGTGGTTGCCCCAAAAATTTCTTGAAATCGTGGAAGGCTTATTCGCATTCTAGGATCCACTCGAACCTCTTTCCCTTCCTTAATGTTGCATAGAAGGGGAGAGATCTTAAGGCTGATCCAGCTAAGAACCTAGACAGAGCCACTAGTCTTTCATTGAGCTGCTGGACCTCCTTGACACAGGTCGAACTTTTCATGCGAAGTATGGCCTGGCACTTATCTGGGTTTGCTTTGATTCCTCTTTGGGTGAGCATGAGGCCCAAGAATTTGCCGGCTTCTACCGCGAAGGTGCACTTTGCGGGGTTAAGTCGCATACCATGCTTTCTTATGGTGCCGAACACTTTAGCGAGGTCGGATAACAATGATTCCTCACTTTGTGTTTTTACCAGCATGTCGTCTACATAAACCTCCATTAGCTTTCTGATGTGGTCGGCGAAAACTTTGTTCATAATTCTTTGGTAGGTAGCCCATGCGTTCTTAAGTCCGAAGGGCATAACTATGTAGCAATAGTTTGCATTTAGGGTCAAGAATGATGTCTTCTCTTGGTCGGGTTGATACATTGGGATCTGGTTGTATCCCGAGTAAGCGTCCATGAAGGAGAGGTACTGATAGCCTGCCGAAGCGTCAACTAGTGTGTCGATGTTCGGTAGTGGGTAGGGATCTTTTGGGCAGGCTTTGTTGAGGTCAATGTAATCGGTGTACATCCGCCATTTCCCATTTAACTTTTTAACCAACACCACATTGGCTAGCCATAATGGGTATTTTACTTCCCTTATGAACCCTACCTCCAACAAGACCTATACCTGCTCCTCTATAGCTTGCGACCTTTCTGGGCCGAGCTTCCTACGTTTTTGCTATACTGGCCGAGACCCTGGATATATAGCTAACTTGTGGCACATTAGTCTGGGATCAACACCAGGCATGTCGGCGGCCTTACATGCAAAGAGGTCGGAGTTATCTTTTAGGAGCTTTATTAGTAGTTCCTTTAAGTCTTCCCTCAGATTAGCCCCTATACTTGTTGTTTTGTCTTGAGTGTCTCCAATTTGAACTTCTTGGGTTTTGCCTTCTGGCTGAGGGCGGAGTTCTTTGCGAGCTTGAATTCTCCTGAGTTCTATAGTATTGGTTTTTTTTCCTCTGGGGTCACTTTAAAGTTCAGACTTTCGTTGTAACAGCGTCGCGCGAGTTTTTGGTCTCCCTTTATGGTAGCGATCCCTTCCGGAGTGGAGAACTTCATGCATAGGTGTGGAGTAGAGACCACGGCGGCGAGCTGGTTTAACGTTGTCCGACCTATTAACGCGTTATAGGCTGAGCTCACGTCTACTACAATATATTCTATGCTCAACGTCCTAGACCGAGTTCCTTTTCTGAAGGTTGTGTGTAGTGGGATGTACCCTAATGGTTGAATTGGGGTGTCCCCTAGCCCGAATAGGCTATTTGGATATGCTCTGAGTTCTTTTTCTTGTATGCCGAGTTTGTTGAAGGTGGATTTGAACAGTATATCCGTAGAGCTTCCTTGGTCGACTAGTGTTCGGTGGAGGTTGGCATTGGCAAGCATTATGGTAACGACCACGGGGTCATCATGCCCTGGGATGATGCCTGCGGCGTCTTCTTGAGTGAAGGTAATAGTGGGGAGGTCGACTGACCTGTCCCCTCCTCCTACTTGGTACACTTCCTCAAGGTGTCTTTTGCGCGATGACTTAGAGATCCCTCCTCCTGCGAATCCTCCATTTATCATGTGGACATGCCTCTCGGGGGTGTGAGGGGGACGTTCAGCTCGTCCGATCTCTTCATCCTTTCTTCTCTTCTTTGGTTCATCTGTTTTGTTGGCCAGGAACCTGTCGAGTCTTCCTTCTCGGGCTAGCTTTTCTATAACATTCTTTAGGTCGTAGCACTCGTTGGTGGGGTGCTCGTCAACTCGGTGGTATTCACAATACTCTGTCTGACTTCCTCTTCTTTTATGCTTAATCGGACGAGGGGGTGGGATCTTCTCAGTGGTGCATATTTCTCTATAGACATCCACAAGGGACACCCTGAGGGGAGTGTAGTTGTGGTATTTTCTAGGTTTTTCAGTAGGCTGGTCTTCTTTTTTCCTGGACTCTTTATCCTTGTACCGAGATGGGTAGGAGAATCCGGATTTTGAGGTTTCTTCTAATCGAGAGTTCTCTTCCATATTAATATACTTTTCTGCCCGTTCTTGTACCTCGTTTAGAGATGTTGGGTGCTTTTTGGATATGGAGTGGCTAAAGGGTCTTTTAGGCCATTGATGAGACCCATGATGGCTGCCTCTGTCGGAAGACTTTGTATATCTAGACATGCTTTGTTGAATCTTTCCATGTAGTTGCGGAGGCTTTCCCGATCTCCTTGCATAATCCCTAGCAGGCTTGGGGCATGCTTGGCTTTGTCTTTCTGGATGGAGAATCTAGCTAGGAATTTCTTGGCGAGGTCGTCGAAGCTTGCTATTGACCTTGTCGGCAAGCTGTCGAACCACTTTATTGTTGTCTTGGTCAAAGTGGTCAGGAAAGCTTTACATAGGATTGCATCTGAGGCATCCGTAAGATACATCCGACTTCTAAAATTGTTGAGATGATGGCTTGGATCAGATGTACCGTCGTACAGGGTCATGTCGGGGGATTTGAAGTCCTTTGGAACTTTAGCTTTCATGATTTCCTTTGTGAACGAGTCTTTGTCCTTGTGGGGGCTATCTTTGCGGCTGGATCAAGTGGTCTTACTTTTGAGATCAGCTTCGAGCTTTAGGAGCGTGTCCTCCAGCTCTCGACGCTGCCTTATTTCTCTACGAAGGTCTCGCTCGGCCTCCCGCTGTCGGTCGGCTTCTTGTTCAAGTTGTTTAAGGTGATGCTGTTGCTCACGGATAGTGTTCCGAAGGTTACTTGAAACTGTAGGTCGATCTCGGACGAGATCTTCTATGCTGGTCGGAGATGATGGGTCCAGCTGGTGAGTGGCGGCCTGAGCTGTCGTGTCCAACGTGTTGATCTAGCTGCACTGCTGATCCCTTGTCACCGGAGGGTGGGGGTACCTGCAAGGGACTCCGATGCTTAAGTTAGCAAGGGTATTAGCAGGTTTTTATGTAGAATCAAAGTATGAGTTATACCTGGGTGCTCCAGTGTATTTATAATAGTGTGGAGTGACCTTCTTTAGATAAGATAAGTTAGTTATTTTATCTTTATCTTATCTTTGAGTGAGGTCAGCTTATCTTCAAGGGAACCGTCCTTCTCTCTGTAGGCTTGGGATGCCTTTGGATTTGGGTCGTATTCCTTAAGTTGGGCCCCTTTTTGGGCTTTTCTGTCAATTTGACCGAGCTCTTTGAGAAGAGGTCGGATAGCCTGACCTGAAGAGGTCGGATAGCCTGACCTGAAGAGGTCGGTCGCTTTGTTACTAATCATCCCGGATCGGATAGCTCAACCCAGGGTGTGAACAGTGCCCCTGCTTGAGCTCGGTCTTCTTTTTTGAGGTCGAGTCCTTGACTTCGATCCTTCTCTAGTGAAGCCGAACTCGAGCATTTGTCGATTTCTTTCCTTGTAGAAATTTTTTGAATGTGGAACGTTTTCCTCTGAAAGCGCGCGCTTTTATATCAGCATTCTGTTATTGGGAACGTGCGAGGGTTTAATACTTTCATTAATTGGTTTTAATTGCCCCGTTTCCCTTGGCTTTTTATTTTGAATTTTGCAATCAAAAATGGTTTCTTTTCTTCATTTTTCTTTGTAACTTCTCCCTTCACTCTCTTGCTTTCTGTTTTCGCCTACACTTTGCCTTTCTTGCGTTGCGGCATCATTCGGCGATTTTCTGGGCAATTTCGTCATTCCATTTTCAATCTCCTTCGAAGCTTTTTCCTTTGTTCAGGTTGATTTTTCTTTCTTTGTGCTTCTTTTGTTGATTTTTCCTTCGATTCTTGTTTAAAGTTTTGGTTTTGAATGCATGTTTGGAAAGCTTGAATCTTTTTGCATTGTCATGCTCGCTTGTCGTTGTGCTGCATATTTTTCTGGTTTTTTATGAACCTGTTTTACTTTGCCTAGAAGGTTGCTCCTTTTGATGACTTTCGCTCTGTTGATGATTTTATTGATGATCCTTTGTAGAAAGTAATGATTTTTTCTAGTGGCTTGTTTGTTTGGGGTGTTTATTTTCTAAAAAATGTGGCATCTTTTATGACTTCTTGTTGATACTTTCGTTGCTTGGTAGTTCCGTCTACGACTGTGAATTTGGGAGGTAGTTATTTTGATGACTTTATTTGATTTGTAGCTCGTGGCTTTCTTCTCAGAGTGTTATCTTCATGTTAAGATGTGTAGATATGTAGATTTGTAAGTTTCCCTGAGTCCTTGTTCCATAAGTTGCCTCCAAAGGATGCCCCTGGATCTTTAGTGTGGGTCCTGGGGTTTCCTTTCGTTGCTTGTATTGCTCTGGTATCATGCTTGTCCGAGTTGTTCAGATATGGTTTTTGACTTTATCCGAGATGTTTGGGTTAGTAATTCCTTTTCTTCTTTTCTTGCTGTAGGACTAGTTGACCTCATGTCTTCTCGCAAGAACATTGTTGAAACATCTTCTCAAGTCCTTGAGGGCATGGCTGATTGGGTGGATTCGATGGTTCTTTTATGTGTTTCTTTGGTTGATTCTGAATTTTGTCAGCAGCTTAGGCAATATTATAGGGTTTGTAATAGTGATAGTGAGGAAAAGAATTATGAGCTTGTACCCCCTACTTCTGAAGAGAGAGTTTGTTTCTCTACTCGAGTTGCTGGAGACCGTCCTTTTTTCTATGCATACGATTTCTTCTTTGGCCAGATGAGCATCACCATTCCTTTTACTCCTTTTGAGACCAATCTGTTGTGGTCTTGCAATGTAACTCCATCCCAACTTCACCCCAATTCTTGGGGCTTTATAAAGATCTTTCAATTGTTGTGTCGTGAACTTGATGTCCCTGCCTCGCAAGCCCTTTTCTTTTATTTGTTTGTCTTAACAAAACCTGAGGTAGTGAAGAAAAAGGCTGCCTGGGTTTCTTTCCGAGCTTCGCAAGGGAAGAAAGTTTTTTCTATGTATGACGAGTCGTTTCGTGATTTTAAGAATGTACTATAGCTAGGAATGGTAAGTTATTTTGTAAGTTATTTTGTAATCCTCTTTCTTGGACCTTGTTCAGGTCTCTTTCAGGGATTACTTTTATAACTTTTATGTTTTGGGCCGACTTCGTCATGTCGGGCCCTTCTAAGTTATTTTTGTAATTCTCTTTCTTGGACCTTGTTCAGGTCTCTTTGAGGGATTACTTTTATAACTTTTATATTTTGGGCCGACTTCGTCATGTCGGGCCCTTCTAAGTTATTTTTGTAATCCTCTTTCTTGGACCTTGTTTAGGTCTCTTTCAGGGATTACTTTTATAACTTTTATGTTTTGGGCCGACTTCGTCATGTCGGGCCCTTCTAAGTTATTTTTGTAATCCTCTTTCTTGGACCTTGTTCAAGTCTCTTTCAGGGATTACTTTTATAACTTTTATGTTTTGGGCCGACTTCGTCATGTCGAGCCCTTCTAAGTTAAAGTAATCCTCTTTTATAGGGTTGGCCAAACCTCTTTCCAGGGTTTACTTATGACTTGGTCCGACTTCTTAACGTCGGCCAGTCTTTAAGTTATTATTTAGCAATCCATTAAGACCTCGTCAGGTCTTTTCTCCGGATCACTTTCGATAACTTCTTGCATTATTCTGTTTTCATCTTTGTTGATTTATAGAAGGTGAGTTCAATCCTTGTTTAATCGAACTTGAGATGAATTTGGTTTTCATCTCTGTTGGTCTTTATCGTGATCGTGCAGTAAATTCGATTTTCACTTTCTGCCGATCTGTTGCTTTATAATCGGACGATGAATGTTTCAGATTAATGCGGCTTGAGCATTTGTAGAATATCTAAACATATTTTATTTAAAGGAAAATGCAAATATGTACATGTGGAGTTTTTATCCTTTTGAGTTGGATAATTTGTGGATCTCAATTGGGTGCCTCATTAAAAAACCTTTTCAGGAAAAAGAGTACACCCTATGTTGAGATCCCTTACCATTCCTAGCTATAGTACCTTCTTAGGTTGCAGGCGTGCCATGACCTGGGAAGCTCTCGCCCCTCGAGTTCGGACAGTCTGTAGTAGCCCTTCCCAAGTACTTCTATGACTCGGTAGGGTCCTTTCCAGTTTGCTGCCAGTTTTCCTTCTCCGGGTCGAGTTGTTCCGATATCATTTCGGATTAGGATGAGATCATTCTCAGCAAAATCTCTTGGAACTACCTTTTGATTATATCTGGAAGCCATTCGACGTTTTAGTGCTTCTTCCCTGATCCGAGCTCTTTCTTGGATTTCAGGAAGTAGGTCGAGCTCTTCCCTTTGAAGTTGGAAGTTGGCTTCTTCATTGTAATGAACCACTCTAGGTGACCCTTCCTCGATCTCTACTGGGATCATTGCCTACGTTCCGTATGCTAATCGGAAGGGTGATTCCTTTGTGGTGGAATGTGGCGTTATTCGATATGCCCATAAGACTTGTGGGAGTTCTTCGTCCCAAGCTCCCTTTGCGTCTTGTAATCTCCGTTTTAACCCAGCCAATATGACTTTGTTGGCAGCTTCGGCTTGTCCATTTGCTTGGGGATGTTCAACGGAAGTGAACTGGTGCTTTATGTTTAAGTCGGCTACTAATTTTCCAAAGCCTGCATCTGTGAATTGGGTGCCATTGTCCGTGGTGATGGAGTATGGGACCCCGAACCTTGTGACGATGTTCCTATATAGGAATTTTCGACTTCTTTGAGCAGTGGCACTAGCTAGGGGTTCTGCCTCGATCCACTTTGTGAAATAGTCTACCCCTACTATGAGGAATTTAGCTTGTCCCGATCCCTGAGGAAAAGGTCTGAGAAGGTCGAGTCCCCATTTTGCAAATGGCCAAGGTGAGGTTACGCTGATGAGCTCCTCTGGCGGGGCGATGTGAAAGTTGGCATGTTTTTGACATGATGGACATGTCTTTACGAACTCTGTGGCCTCCTTTTGTAGAGTTGGCCAATAAAATCCTGCCCGGAGTACTTTTTTGGTGAGCGCTTGTGCTCCGAGATGATTGCCACAGATGCCACTATGTATTTCTTCTAGAACTTCCTTCGTGTTGGAAGTCGGTACACATTTTAACAATGGTATTGAAATTCCTCTTTTGTATAGAGTATTGTTTATGATAGTGTAGTATTGTGCCTCCTGTTTTAATCTTTTTGCCTCCTTCTCATCTATAGGAAGTGTTTCTATTTTGAGGTAGTTAATTATAGGAGTCATCCATCCTTGATCTAGACCTGTTATGGCTAGGACTTTTTCCTCTTCCGAGATTGACGGGTTCTGTAGTATTTCCTGGATGAGGCTTCTATTGTTGCCTCCTGATTCGGTGCTGGCTAGTTTTAAGAGTGCGTCAGCTCAAGCATTCTGCTCGCGGGGTATGTGGCGGATCTCATATTCCTAGAATTGTCTGAGCTATTCCCTGGTTTTGCCCAGGTACTTTTTCATATTGGGGTCCTTGGCGTGGTAGCTCCCCGTTATTTGTGAAGTGATCACCTGTGAGTCGCTGAAGATAATGAGTCTTTGAGCTCCGACCTCTTTAGCCAGCTTTAAACCAGCTAGTAGTGCCTCATATTCCGCCTAGTTGTTTGAGGCAGGGAACCCGAATTTGAGAGAGAGTTCAATTTGGGTTCCTTGATTACTTTCAATTATCACACCTGCGCCGCTTCCAGTCTTATTCGAGGAACCGTCCACGTAGACATTCCATTCTGTGGGGGTTTTTGGGGTGTCTATAAATTCTGCAATGAAGTCGGCTAAGTACTGTAATTTGATGGCTGTCCGAGCTTCATATTGGAGGTCAAACTCGGATAACTCAACTGCCCATTGTAAAATTCTGCCTGCTAGATCTGTTTTCTGCAATATCCCTTTTATGGGCTGGTTGGTCCGAACCTTAATGGTGTGAGCTTGGAAGTACGGGCGAAGTCGTCGAGATGTTAGTATGAGAGCATAGGCAAACTTTTCTATTTTTTGGTAGTTCAGCTCGGATCCTTGTAATGCTTTACTGATGAAGTATACGGGTTGTTGCCCACTGTCCTCTTTTCGAACTAGTGCTGAGGCTACTGCCCGACTCCCTACCGCGAGGTATAATATGAGTGATTCTCCTTCTCGTGGCCGCGATAGGATAGGTGGCCGTCCTAGAAATCTTTTGAAATCTTGGAAGGCTTGTTCGCACTCTGTTGTCCATTCGAACTTCTTTCCTTTCCTTAGAGTAGCATAGAAGGGAAGAGATCTTATCGCTGATCCCGCTAGGAATCTGGATAAGGCTGCCAGTCTCCCGTTGAGTTGTTGTACCTCTTTGACACAAGTTGGGCTCTTCATGTTGAGTATGGCCTGGCATTTATCCGGATTTGCCTCAATTCCTCTTTGTGTGAGCATAAAACCTAAGAACTTGCCTGCTTCTACTGCAAAGGTACATTTTGCAGGATTGAGTCGCATGCCATGCTTCCTTATAGTGTCGAACACTTGGACCAGGTCGGACAATAATGTCTCTTCACTTTCTATCTTTATTAACATATCGTCCACGTAGACTTCCATGACTTTTCCGACATAATCTGAAAAGACTTTATTCATTAGCCTTTGATAAGTAGCTCCCGCGTTCTTGAGACCAAAAGGCATCACAATGTAGCAGTAATTTCTTTTGGTTTTAAAAACGAGGTTTTTTCTTGATCGGGTGGATACATGGGGATTTGATTATATCCAGAATATGCATCCATAAACGAGAGGTATTTATATCCGGAGGAAGCATCTACCAGAGCGTCGATACTTGGGAGTGGATAAGGGTCTTTTGGGCAGGCTTTGTTGAGATCTGTATAGTCGGTGCACATTCGCCACTTCCGGTTTGATTTTTTCACCAAGACGACATTAGCTAACCATAGTGGGTACTTGACTTCTCTTATGAATCCTGCCTCCAGTAGAGCTTGTACCTGCTCTTCCACAGCTTGGGATCTTTCGGGTCCGAGCTTTCTATGCCTCTATTGTACTGGCCGAGATCCAGGGTAGACTGCTAGCTTATGACACATTAACTCGGGGTCTATGCCTGGCATGTCTACAGCCTTCCACGCAAAGAGGTCGACATTGTCTCGTAAGAATTGTACGAGTGATTCTTTTATGTCTCCTTTTAGAGTCGTGCCAATATTGGTTGTTTTGTCCGGGATGTCTCCGATCTGGACTTTCTCTATTTCACCTTCAGGTTGTGGACGGAGTTCTTCTCGCCTCTGAACTCCACCAAGTTCGATTGTGTGGAATTCTTCTCCTCTGCCTCTGAGGTTTAGACTTTCGTTATAACAGCGGCGCGCCATCTTCTGATCTGCTTTTATCGTAGCTATCCCTTCTGCAGTTGGGAATTTCATGCATAGATGTGGAGTTGAAACTATTGCGCCGAGTTGATTTAATGTTGTCTGACCTATTAGGGCGTTGTAGGCTGAACTCACGTCGACCACGATGTAGTCTATTTTGAGTGTTTTGGATTGGTTTCCTTTTTCGAAGGTTGTGTGTAGTGGGACGTATCCCAGTGGTTGCACTAGAGTGTCTCCCAGTCCGAACAGGCTGTTTGGATATGCTTTGAGTTCTTTATCTTCTAGACCGAGCTTGTCGAAGGCAATTTTGAATAAGATGTCGGCGGAGCTCCCTTGGTCTATCAGTGTGCGGTGGAGATTTGCATTTGCCAGTATAATGGTGATGACCATGGGATTGTCATGTCCTGAGATGATGCTGGATGCATCTTCCTTGGTAAACGTAATTGCGGGGATATCGGGTGCTTCCTCCTTTCCTCCGACTTGATATACTTCTTTGAGATATCTTTTGCGAGATTCTTTGGAGATTCCTCCTCCTGCGAACCCTCCGTGTATCATATGGACATGTCTTTCTGGTGTTCGAGGTGATCGCTCGGTTCGTCCAACCTCCTCGTCTCTTCTCCTTTTTCTTTGCTAATCGTCCCGGGTGGGCAGATACCGATCTAGTTTTCTTCTCTCACTAATCTTTCTATGATATTTTTTAAGTCGAAGCATTCGTTACTAGAGTGCCCACAGACTCGATGGTATTCACAATATTTATTCGGTTTTCTCCTCCTCTTTTGCCTTTGAGTGGTCGAGTTGGGGGTATTTTTTTCTGTGTGGTAGACTTCTTTGTAAACATCCACCAGGGACACCCTAAGAGGGGTGTGATTATGATATTTTTTAATTTTTTTCCTTGTCGATCTTCCTTCTTTTTGGAGATTTTGAGGTTTCTCCTAGTCGAGAATTTTCTTCCATGTTGATGTATTTCTCCGCTCGTTCCTGCACTTCGTCCAGAGATGTGGGGTACTTCTTTGATATAGATTGGCTAAAAGGTCCCTCTCTTAGGCCATTGATGAGGCCCATGATGGCGGCCTCTGTTGGTAGGCTTTGTATGTCTAGGCATGTTTTGTTGAATCTTTCCATGTAGTTGCGAAGGCTTTTCCGATCTCCTTGCTTGATTCCTAATAGGCTAGGGGCATGTTTAGCCTTATCTTTTTGGATGGAGAATCTGGCCAGGAACTTTTTGGCTAAGTCATCAAAGCTTGAGATGGACTTCGAAGATAGGTTGTCAAACCATCTGATTGCTGTCTTTGTGAGAGTTGTTGGAAAAGCTTTGCAGCGAACTGCATCTGAGGCATCGGTGAGGTACATTCTACTTCTGAAATTGCTAAGGTGATGGTTGGGATTTGTAGTGCCATCGTACAAAGTCATATCCGAAAGTTTGAAGTCCTTGGGGATTTTGGTCTTCATGATTTCCCTAGTGAATGGATCTTGATCCTTGCGAGAGTTATCCTCAGGGGTGAACCGAGTAGCTTTGGCTTTGAGATCGGTTTCGAGTTTTAGAAGTTTATCTTCTAATTCTCGGCGTTGCCTTACCTCTCTTTGTAGATCCTTCCCAACTTCTCGTTGGTGCTGGGTTTCTTTTTCAAGTTGCTTTAAACGATCTTGAAGCGCTTCTATTACTCCCAGATTTGATGAGTTTTTGTCCCCGTTAGATTCCGGGGCATCTTTCAGCGTATTGCCCGCGTTTTTGTGCGGTGTTCTATCCTCTAGATCTGAATCGTGGTCGTTGTCATGGTCGTTCGCCATGGTGATGGGATGACTTCCAGGTTCCCCGGCAACAGCGACAATGTTCCGAGGGTTACTTGAAACTGTAGGTTGATCTCGGACAAGATCTTCTGTGCTGGTCGGAGATGATGGGTTCGGCTGGTGAGTGGCGGCCTGAGCTGTCGTGTCTGACGTGTTGATCTAGCTGCACTGCTGATCCTTTGTCACCGGAGGGTGGGGGTACCTGCAAGGGACTCCGATGCTTAAGTTAGCAAGGGTATTAGCAGGTTTTTATGTAGAATCATAGTATGAGTTATACTTGGGTGCTCCAGTGTATTTATAATAGTGTGGAGTGACCTTCTTTAGATAAGATAAGTTAGTTATTTTATCTTTATCTTATCTTTGAGTGAGGTTAGCTTATCTTCAAGGGAACCGCCCTTCTCTCTGTAGGCTTGGGATGCCTTTGGATTTGGGTCGTATTCCTTAAGTTGGGCCCCTTTTTGGGCTTTCCTATCGATTTGACCGAGCTCTTTGAGAAGAGGTCGGATAGCCTGACCTGAAGAGGTCGGTCGCTTTGTTACTGAACATTTCGGATCAGATAGCTCGACCCAGGGTGTGAACAAATAGCTTCCAAGATTTCTGTGGTTGGGGGTTGTTTATCTCCCTTATCTTGAGGTGTATCTTTTGGAGTGGCATCCGTGTTCTTATGCGGCGTTCTGTCCTCCAAGCCAGAGTTGTGATCGTTGTCAAGGTTATCCTCCATGACAATGGGATGACTTCCAGGTTCCCCGGCAACAGCGCCAATGTTCCGAGGGTTACGTGAAACTGAAGATCAATCTCGTAGGAGATCTTGCTATTGTGGTCGGAGCTGTTACGTCCGACTTGCTGATCCTTGAGATGTTGCTGATCCTTGATCACCGGAGGGAGGTGGTACCTGCAAGAGACTCTGATGTTTAAGTTAGAATGGGCTTTGAGCAGGTATTTTTGTGTAGAATCAAAGTATGAGTTATACCTGGGTGCTCTAGTGTATTTATAGTAGTGTGGAGTGACCTCCCTTTGAGATAAGTTAGTTATCTTATCTTATCTTTTTGTGGGTGGGTCCCCTTATCTTTGGCCAGCCGCCGTTAAGTGGGTTGTGATCTTTTTCTTTGGGCCTACTTGGGCCCTTATAGTAATTTGGCCGAGTTCTTTGGGAAGAGGTCGGTATCGACCAACCTTTGTAAGAGGTCGGTCGTTTTTGTCTTCATCCAACCCGGCTTGCCTAGCTCGACTCATGGTATGAACACTGCTGAAGAGAAAAATGTCAGAAATCGTCTGTGCTTCTTAGAACTCCAATTAGCTGAACTCAAGGGAAAGAGGAGCTATGTCACCGTCAACTTCCACCGAACAAAAGTAACGCCAACGTCTAAAAAAAGATTATACAAACATTTTTATCGAATTAGATTTTTTATTAGAGTTACAAATCTCAAAAAATGGAACTCGAAAGGATTGAGGTTCCAAAGTTTTTCGTTCTTCTCACTCACAGCTTACTCTCTCTTTTTCTTTCTAGTTCAACTGGTGATTAATGACGGGAAAAAGAAGATGATTATGGGTTGATAATATTAACCGAAGCTTTGTGCTTATCAAGGCTTCATTAAGTATATATATATATATATATATATATATATATATATATATGCCACGTTTCAATTTCTTTTGCTTTGGTTATATATATATAACCACATTTCAGTTTCAATTTTATATGTATATGTACATGTATATATAAGCCATGCTTTGATTTTCTTTTTTAGTTCTTTTAAGGCTTCGGCCAATAAATAAATAAATAATATAATATAATATAGTAATGATAATAATAGAATTAGTGGCGGAACTTGAAACAAAATTTTAGGGGGCCAAAAATTTAATATAAAAATTTAAGGTCAAACTCACCTGATGTAACTTTTTAAATTTTTGAAGGTTATATCTCACTTTTTTCATAATTTATTAAAGTAGAAGAACTATTTACAGGTGTTGATATTGTAAAAGTTATATGTTCTCCTTCTTGAATATTAGTCTTCCTCTTAAAAAATGCACCAATTCTTTGATTTTTCATCATTATTTTATATAAAAATTTAAATATATATCCTGTAAAATATATAAAAAAAATAAAAAGATAAATATTAAAATTTATAATATTTATTGATTTTTTCATCAATTTATACAAATACAATAATATCAATACTTATTAAATATTCTAATATTTTTTATTATATAAGAAATTAAATTAAATAAATAGTAATATATAAAATAGTATTAAATTAAAAAAAATAAAAAATACAAAGCAAAACGTGTTTTTATAATGAGAAACAAAGCAGCAAGTTGAACTTGGATACCCTAAATTATAGTAAAGCATTTGAGCCAATTGAGCTACTCTTTATTTTTTGAAGAACTACTACTAATTTTTTTATAAAAAATTTGACCATTGCCTTAGTTAAGCTCTGCCACTGAATAAAATAAAATTAAATAATAATAATAATAATAATAATAATAATAATAATAATAATAATAATAATAATAATAATAATAATAATAGTAATAGTAATAATAATAATAATAATAATAAAAATCAATTTAATTTTTGTCTATTAAAATATTTTATGATGAATAATTTAAATTTAATAAAAATAAGTCATAATTAAATTAAATTTTAATAATTATAAAATTCTATTTGATTATTTTTGTTATAAATAGTTTTTTTAAAAATAAAATCTCAATATAATATAATAACTCATAAATAACTAATTACTTAATTTTCAAAAATCTGGAGTGTTACAGTTCACCCCTATTATAGAAAAGTGAAGCTTCCAGAACTTGAAATCTTACTTCAGCACATGTTGATTTTTCTTCTCCCAAGATCAAAATGCAGTAACAGTGTTCACAAAGGAGAGAGAAAGGGCAAAAGCAGTGACATGCAACCATATACCTTCAATCTTCACTTTCAACCTTTTTCATCTTACTTCTTGAATCTGAGCCGTGCATCCTTGCTATGGTTCCAAGTGTAATTTTTTATCGTTGATAAGCAGCAAAGCACCATTGACATTAGTTTTTTCATTTTTCAATTCGGTGCTTGTTTAGAATTGATTTTTTCATCGTTCCTTGATGAAGCACAAATGGAGAAATCACCTTTTTGTGATTTTCTTTTCGGATTAGATTTTCTCTTTTTGCTATAGTCCTTTTACTTTCTTTTCTTTGCCTGAAAATGGAAACTAGCTTTTTGATCTTTCCTTTGTCCTAATTTCAGAACTTTTCCATTCTTTTTTTTTTAGAGTGATGTGATGTGAAAGAAAGAGAAGAGAAAGGAGAAAGTTTTGGTTTTGATAGTGTGGAGTGTTTAAATGAAATGAATTCAAATGAAATGAAATTCAAGTTTAGAAGAGTAAGTTTTGATTATGGACCACCGTATGGGCTTAGATTTGATTATGGGCCAATTTGTTTTCTTTCTTTATTAGACTTGACATTTGCTTTTGTTTCTCATGAGTGATATAGTGAGTATAACAAATATCTTCTTAGGTTATATTGTGTATATATATGGGCTTGATTTAGTTTAGGCTCATTTTCATGCTTTTTAGGCCAGTGTAATTAATTCAAATTCTGCACACTAAACTAAATACATTACACAAATAATTTGATATTAATTAAATAAGAGTCCTGCTAGAGAGTCAATGGCTTATTTCTACAATATGTATAATGGGTTATATGAGTTACAAAATAAACACCACCCATAATATTCAGAATAACCATCCGGGTACTAGGGATAATAAACATCTCATGTCATAAAACCACTTATCCCAAAAGTTTAAGCTAATTTTAAGATTCACCAAGGATCAAACTCTTGACTTTTTAGATCTAGAGCTTTGATACCATGTCATAATACCACTCATCCCAGAAGTTTACGCTGATGGAAAAATATAACACTAATGGTTATATCTCTAATACTCCCTAAACCTCAATTGTACACATTGTATCAATATTGCATTAACTCTCCATACTTTCTCATTAAATAATATTTAATTATTATTTTAATCATAATTTAGTTCTCTAAACTCAACACTTTTCAAATGAATTTCATCAGTACTTAAGGGATGAAGGCATAGCTCATATGTAGACTTACATGTACATATACTCCATAAGAAAATAAATGGCCTTGCGAAAGGAAGTACAGGCGCATAGTGGAGACTGGTCTAACTCTACCAGCTATTACTTTTCTTCCCTTATACTATTCGGATGAAGCTTTTTCTATTGTTGTTTTTCTAATCAACCGTATGCCTTCTGTTGTTACAAATAACAAATCACCTTATGAACTCTTATTTCATCATGCTCTAAACTATAGTTTCTTTAAAGTGATATGTGTTTAAGAGTGTATTTTTGTTATTTTAGAGCTAAGGGACAACATGATAATTTTATCACGTTCAAATATTTTAATACTAGAAGAATTATACCATACCGATTTTGGACATCAAAAAGATCAAGAGTCCATCTAAAAAATAGTGATGTTGAAATGGCAACAACTCATAAGGCACATTAAGCTAAGGTAGGACAACAAAAAACACAATAATGCTTTTTAAATTTAATGAGAGACATAATTTGTTATTAATTTTTGAAATTATTAGGCCTCTATTTTAATTTATTTTGATGTTAGAATTTGTGGGAAGATTCGATTTGCTTCTAATTTGCTTAGTAGTAATTTTAGAGATTTTAAATTTAAATCAAATCTGATCTAATATGATAAGATCAAATCTGATTTAAATTAGTTATCATATATCTTTAGTATTTTAAATTTAAATCAAATCTAATCTAATCTAATCCAATAAGATCGAATTTGATTCAAATTAGTTATCATATCTTTAGGAGATTTAAATTAAGTTATCTTATCTTATCTTTTGGTTAGTTTGTTAGGGGCCTATTTAAACACATTTGATGAGATAATTTACACAACTTTTGATGAATAAAATTTTCTTAGTACTTTATGCACATTTTTTTAGTGTGATTAAGCGAGGTGAGTGATTTGTTTCGCTTGTTGCATGAAAAAGGTTTATGGATCCAACACTAAAGTAATCTACGTGGTGGTTTCTTTCAGTTTTCATCTCTCTGATCTAGGTTGTCAAGGATAGGTTCTTTGAAGGTCTAGTCGAAAAAATCCTTCTGATGACCTAGGTTGCTAAGAACAAGTTTCTTAGAGGTCTAGTAGAAAAACCCTTCCAATGACCTAGGTTGCTAAGAACAGATTTCTTAGAGGTTTAGTAGAAAAACTCCTTATTTATCCTTTTGTGTTTTTGCTGTGTCAAGGATTAGGGGTTTAGGGGCTAAGGGATAAAGGGATAAGAAAAAGACGGAGAAAAGACGCAATAGAAAAGATATAGCAAAAACACAAAAGGATAAATAAAGGAGATTTTCTACTAGACTTCTAAGAAACCTATTCTTAGCAACCTAGGTCACTGGAAGGGTTTTCCTACTAGACCTCTAAGAAACCTGTTCTTAGCAACCTATGTCATCGGAAGGATTTTTTCTACTAGACCTTCAAAGAACCTGTCCTTGACAACCTAGATTAGAGGGATGAAAATGGAATGAAACCACCACGCAGATCACCTTAGTGTTGGATCAATCAATCTTCTTCATGCAACAAGCGAATCACACTAAAAAAGCGTGCATAAAGTATTAAGAAAATTTCATTCATCAAGAGTTGTGTAAATTATCCCACCAAATGTGTTTAAATAGACTCCTAACAAACTAACTAAAAGATAAGATAACTTAATTTAAATCTCCTAAAGATATGATAACTAATTTAAATCAGATTTGATCTTATTGGATTAGATCAGATTTAATTTAAATTTAAAATCCTAAAGATATATGATAACTAATTTAAATCAGATTTAATCTTATCAGATTTGATTTAAATTTAAAATCTCTAAAATTACTTCTAAGCAAATCGAAGTAAATCGAATATTCCAACAAACTCTAACAGCAAAATAAATTAAAATAAAGGCCTAATAATTTCAAAAATTAATAATAAATTATGCCTCTCATTGAATTTGAAAAGCATTATTGGACTTCTTGTTATCCTGTCTTAACCCAATGGGCCTTATAAATTGTTGCCATTTTAATACTACTGTTTTTGAGATGGACTCTTGATCTTCTTGATGTTCAACACCAACATAATATGATTCTTCTAGTATTCAAATCTTTGAATATGATGAGATTACCATGCTATCCCTTAGCTCTAAAATGACAAATTATCATAAGGTGTTTGGTTGTTTATGCTATCTTAACATGAGACCTTGCAATCAATACAAACTTGAGTTAAGATCTCAACCTTGTTTGTTTCTCCGTTACTCTACAAATAAAATAGGTTACAAATGCTTATGTGCAAATGGCAAACTCATAATTTCTAGAGATGTTATATTTCATGAGAATAAATTTTCATTTATGACACTATTTCAAAAATCTGTCAATCACTTTTTTTTCTAGCACATATATTGTTTCTGAACTCTTACCTACTATCCCAGTTCTCCCCTTCTCATATAGATCCTTATAATCATATTAATGCATTTGTTTACTCTAACAATCACCATTCAAAAGAATCATATAATTCTAATTATCTACTAGATTCCTCATCTTTAGATAACAGTACATCTCTTAGAAATACTTTACCTCAACAACAACAACAAATTTGTCCTACACATGCTGATAATTTAATACCTATCTCAAAATATTGAGATCAACTTACCTTTTACGTCATCATCTTGTAACTTAAATCCTACCACAAATCAAAATTTACATTCAATGAAGACAAGGTCTAAAACTGGAGCCTTGCAACTAAAGGCACTACATGTTACTTCATCTGATGCAGATTTAGGCCGTTCCCATCAAATTTCCAAGTCTGTTTAAATTGCTTTAAAAATACCAAAATAGAAAGAGGTTGTGATGGTTGAATATCAAGCTCTCTTGCATCACAAGACATGGGTCTTAGCTTACTGAAACTTTCACCGAATGAAAAAGTCATCAGCTGCAAAATGAATTTTTACTCTAAAAAAAATGCTCAAATGGCTGGGGTAGACTTTGATCAAGTCTTCTCACCAGTTATAAAACTTGTAACAATTAGGATCATACTACCTCTAGCTTTGTCTAATGGATGAAAGGTAAAACAATATGATTTTCACAATGCCTTCTTAAATGGCACTTTATATGAAATAATATACATGGTCCAACCACCTGTTTTTGTTCATAATAATGCACAACTTGTATGTAAGCTGAACAAGACCATTATGATGTAACACCCTAACTACCAAAGCTCACGCTTCCGGCTGCGCGACTCTGATAGCTCGGACATTACGACGACACTTATATTATTTAATACTAAAATATGAGCCTGTTTGAAACTTTAAACCGCAATACCGCTCCCAAAGATACTTTCATCTGATAACATACATCCATAGATATCGTACAACTTACAAAACTCATAAAGAGTACATCCATATATATATATACACACACACACACACACACACACACACATATATATATATATATATATATATATATATATATATATATATATATATATAATATTACAAGCATTAGACAATACAACTTCTATCCCTCTTACAGAATATCTCAAGATAAAGGCGAGGGTACAAATAATAACCTAAAGCAATACAGAGCATTCCAACAACAACTAAATAAATTCTTCGTAACTTCTGCGCCCATATCCTGAAAGGGGAAAAATGTAGGGGGGTGAGAACATCATCCTCGAAAGGGTTCTCAGTAGAGGGCTTTTGGGAATTAGGATACATGAAGATAAACCATACCAGTGATTAATAACCGTCTTATGCCTCTTTTCAAAAACAACAGTTTACAATAAAAGTAAAGTTGGAAATCTTTTCTAAAAGAGGAACCGTTCAATTCTCAAAAACTCAAAAGCCTATCAAAACGGTTTATCTATGCTGAACCAAAATAGCCTTTCATATTTTTCCAAATCAGAAACACACAAAACCGAAACCAACCATCGGTCCATCTCATTTCAACCACGGCCCTAAGCCCAAACAATCCAACCATCAACCAATCACCACAATCCAACAGAGTCCCAGTAGCAAACACAAATAGGAAGATGCAAGCACAAGCAAACAGTTATTGCAAGTAGAACAATTAGCAATTAATCACATAGGCAAACCAAGTATGATATGCACACCCAAACAATGTCACATAAATGCATATGATGCATGCATGTCCCTAGTGGCTGATGATATCATCTGTCGGTTATATAGCCAACCCGACACGTCCTGGTAGCTAACCATGGACAGAAACACCCCTCGCGGAGCAAGTAGGTTTGAGCTACAACCCCATTGCTACTACCCGCTCAACCCAGAGCCAGTGGAACAACCACTACTGCGGCTACTACCCAAGCGGGTGTTTAAAAGCTCAACCTGGAGCGAGTGGAATCACCACTACTACCGCTACTACCCAGGCGTCACAATCTCTGACCTGGAGCAAGTGGGACGAACCACAACCCTTGCTACTGCCCAGGCATTTCAAGCATATATTCATTCAGTCCCAACCATGGATCAACATCCATCTCAGCCATCCGGCTTAAATTCATAATTCATAGTCAGCCATACGGCCCATAACTCATTCGGCAATCAGCCATAAATTAATATCATACACAGCCATTCCGGCTCACGACTCAATCAAGAACCAGCCAATATTCATAATCATACACAGCCATTCCGGCTCACAACAAAACAACACTTCCACCATTCAACATCATCAAATTCATAAAACCGGCATTTAAACCATAAATCACTTTTCTCAAGCCAGTTCACTTTGAAATCAAATTTCAACTCTTTTTAGCCTTGGCTTTAAAGATCTTATTTCTCAAATCATCTCAGACTCATAAGCCAAATTTACTCAAAGCGAGTTCCCTTTTTAAAACAAAGCCACTCTCGGCATTCTATTTCCAAAACTTCCAAAACCATAGAAAGTTAAAGATTCATTTTGGGAACATTCAAAATCACCCATCCAACAATGAGATTTTATAACAAAAGTTCCTCGGCAGAGTCCCAAGTCTTTAGGGAAGGTCAACTTATATCAATTCCTTAAAATTCATTGAAACTCTTAAAATCATAGATTCTCGGTTCAAGTAAATAAAACTGAATTTACTATAAAACCGGCCATTCAAAATCACAAGTTCCAACCCGGTCCAAAAATCAACTCATTTGAAACGGAACCGGTTCATTTGAATCAAATCACCTTCAGGTTTCTTTTTGGAATCCATTTTTCTAACTCTTCCAAAATGTCTCAAACTTAATTACTCAATCAAAAGTCTAGATTCTTTTAAAATCACTAAAAGCTCATTTTTATATTGAAATCAATATTAGAGCATCATTCTTTCCTTCAGTGATTCAAACTGTACAAATAGTTCATTTCTAACTAAGCCGAACTCAACACATAAAGTTCATTAAACAAATTAAGCTTGAAAACATAAATATTCAAATAATATAATTCCTCAAATCCAACCCTTTTTAAACATATTTTCAAACAAGACTAGGATTTTGTAGAAATTTCGGCAGCACCTCCCCTAAAACTTGGACTTTTGCCACCCGGTTCGGGTCCCAACTAAACCGTTTCTCATTCCTTTTCAACAGCCCAAAACCAGAAATCAATTCAAAAGCAAGCTAAATCCAACAGTCGCCTCAGTGGCATATTTCAAGAAAACCATTTCAAGATCAACTCAATATCAACCGATTTAACTCATTTCCAAAGCTTTAAAGAAACGGCTCAATAACAAATCATTTGTCCAAAACCAAGTCAATTAAAGTAAACCAGGCTGAATTCAAAAGTGCGTTCGACTTTTCACATTATCAAGATAATTAACTCAATTCAAATCAATCCTCAACGGATCAAACTCAGATTTCAAATCTTTAAAGAATCAACCTCAAAACATTATATTTCACAAGCCGCACAACAATTCAGCCAAACAAATATCCTTAACCATTTGAGACAATCAAATAACACACAAGGCAGATACAATCACCAAATACCAATTGTCTCATATCAGTATCCATATGTAATAATTATAATACATAAAACATAGTTTTTGGAAAGCGCCCCTACCTCAAAGCGCAAATTCCATAACTCAAACGTGTCACAGAGTCCTTTCCGCCTCAACCCGAACTGACGGCAATCAAAACCTCAGCTCCCAGCCACTTTCGCAATAGCCACAGCAACACTAATCACAACATATAGTAATCAGGACTCGACCTCACGTTACCAAAACTCATATTCATTAACCAAACACAACCGAATACTAACGCGAGGCTTTTTCGAAACATAAGATACTTACTGTAATACAAAAACGAAACAGTAACGGCCTCTGAACCGGTTTGGCGGTAGCCCCGGTAGCCACCTCCAGCGGCTGCGGCGACCCAACTCCGGCGACGGTGACTGAAACCAACATGCCGCGACAATAAGACTCCCATAATCTCACAAGAAACGAAAACCAAGTTTGAAACCCTTACCGGCATACTTTTCCGGCGACGGCAGTGGGGTTTTGGTATCTCTGATCGACGGCAGCGGCGACAACCGGCGTCCTCAGAGACGATGGAGGCACGGCAGCAGCGCTCCTCCTCCGACGCGGCTTGACGGCGACCCCGTGGTAGCTAACCGCGACGGATCCAGCAGCCTTCTCTTTCTCACCTCTGTTCGCAGTTCATGGTGGTGGCAGAAGCTTCATCCATGGCGACGCTGCAGCACCGGCGACAGATCGGCAGCAAGGTGCGGCTCTACGGGGCGGCGACGCATGCGACAACGGCGGCGGTGAGGCAGCAGACCCGACCGGCTGGGTGACGGCGCGGTGAAGCTCCCTTCCTCCTCCTCTCTTCAATCGCGTTGCTCCCTCTCTCTATGGTGATAACGCGTGTGGCAGATCCAAGGCAGTCCGGCGGCAAGGCACGGCTCATGGCGCCGTGGACGGGACGACCATGGCGGCGCGGATTGGTAGCAGCATCAACGCGGCCTCCTTCCTCTCTTCCTTCTCTGATTCTTTTCTTCCTCAAGCTCCCTCCTCCATGATTTTCTGTTTCTTTTTTCTGAAGTTTTTCATTGAAGAGGGTGAAGGGGTGACGGCTGCTTCTGTTAGGGTTAGGGGTTGGGAAAATTAGGGTTTCATTTTTGAAAATAAGGGTTAGGGTTACTTTTGTAATTTCAAATAGAAGTAGGGGTAATATAGTAATTGAAACCCAATTAAATCCAACACTAATTGCATATAGAAAATACCATTTGCTCATCTATTTTACAAATTATTTTCAATAAAATATTCAAATCCAATAATTGGGAATAATATAATTAAATCCTTTATTTTCCCAAAATAGCAATATTAATATTTAAAATATTACTTATCCAATCCAAATCATATAAAATCATTATTACTTCATAACTATCAATTTTATAATTCAAATATAGAAAATAATCCAATAATTATAAAATTGGATAATAATCATAACTCGTCTCAAATTCAATAAATCAAAACTTGCCTTAATTATCTTTAATAAAATAATTTCTGAAATTAAGGCTATAAATAACTATATGATTTGAGACTTGATCATAATAAGACTTTTCAAAAGTTTTGGGTCTTACATATGACCTAAGGCAAGCCTCAAGGGTAGTACTTGACAATTACAACTATCTTACAATAGTTTGGATTTCAACGCACCAAGTCAGATCCTTCTCTCTTCATAAGGTTCACTCCCAATTTAGTAATGTATATTTTAATTTGTGTAGATGATATGTTGGTGACTGGTAACAATGAATCTAAGATTTCCACTGTCTTAAATAGATTGCATTCCACTTTTTTTCTTAAATACTTAGGAGAGTTAAATTTTTTTCTTATGTATTGAAGCTATAGTTCACTTTGATTATTTAATCTCATTGAATCAAAATAAATACATTAAAGAACTTCTCACAAGAGCTGGAATGCAAGAAGCAAAACCAGTGTTACTCATATGGTTAGTAAATCTAAATTGACTGCAAATACAGGAACTCCATTTGAAGACCCCACTCTTTGCAGATCAATCATTGGGGGATTGTAGTATATATTATATAACTCTCAGTAAATAAGTTGAGTAAATTCATGGCAAATCCAAGTCAAGATCACTGAATAATAGCAAAATAAGTCCTTAGATATTTGGCAGATACTTATAATTTAACTCTTCGATTTCACAAGACTAATGAACTTCGTTTAACTGCCTTTTCAGAATTGGATTGGACAACAGATGTAGATGATTGTCGTGCAATCATTGGGTATTGTGTTTACTATAGATGGAACTTAAATTCATGGAAATGCACAAAGAAATCCATTGTAACTAGGAGCTCCACAGAGGCTGAATTTAGAGTTCTAACAACAGTGTTCTCATAATTATTTGGATTCAAACGTTACTGTCAGAATTTCATCAATCAAGCACCACTTTTCCTATTGTTTTTTGTGACAATATGTCTGCTATCCTTATAGCTTACTGTTAAATGAAAATAATATTTTCTTCGATATGTATATAAAATTGGCCATGCACTAATGAGGAGCAATTTGATTGGAATTCGACATGTAACGATTGAAGAAATCATGAAGACGTATTGAATAATATGCTCAAAAAAGGTGTCAGTTACATATCTCACAGAAGTTATAACTTATGTACTCTGAAACTATAACTTGCGTACTCTCATGCTCATGCAGAGGTTACAACTGGTTAGAAGTATCTGCAGTTATATTTAGTTATTGAAAAAATAAAATTCTATTAAGGTTCTATTGATATTTTCTTAATTATTAGAATTCTCTCTATAAATAACAGTTTTAGAATTAGAATAAAAGGTCGAAATTATTTGGCAAATACTCTAAACATCTTAATGCTATCCTGCGCAAACGGATTCACAGACGAAAACCAAATATTCCTTCCACCTTTCCTTTCAGTTTCTCTTTATTTTTTATTGCACTTTTCCTTTCCAGTTCTCATGTGTGCATTTAACTTTTAACTTCATTTTCTCTTTTCATTTTATTTTATTCAGTTTCCTTTATATCTTTTCCTTCCTTTTATCTTAAATTTTTCATTGATATTATCTTTAGTTTGAGAACCCACAAAAATAAGTAAATTTCGCTTCCACACCATCGATTTGCAAAAAATCGACAAAATACTTACAATTTAATTCTTCATGATAGGACTAAACACTTTTCAGCTAAACTTATTTTTTTTAAGGGATCAAGTAATACAAGCTATTGTTACTGTAGCACATGTTCCACACACTGAGTAAGTTCCAGATATTCTAATAAAACCATTGATTGCATTTCTGTTTGACAAGTTCGAGACAAAGGCAAGTTGTCTATAAAACCTCACTGAATTTGAGGGGGATGATCTTAGACTATATATAGAAGTATGGTACAGTAAGGTAGTTAGAATGCTAACTAACATATCTATATATAGCAGCAACTATAATGTGTAAAACACTCTTACGATTCAATACAGTTTCTCATCGATTCCTAATACAACTACTCTTCTTTCTCATTCTATTTTAGGGATGGCAATACCACCCAAACCTGCGGATACCCACCCCACCCCAACCTTCTCGGGGCGGGTTCTTGGGAGGGACGGGGTGGGGTCAGGTTTAGGTAATACCCGCCCCTACCCGCCCACTATATATATAATATATATAATTTTAATATATAATATGTATAATATATGTAAAATAATTAGTAAATAATTAATAATATTGTATCATATTTAAATTTTTACTTTAATTTATATTATGTATGTGATGATGGTTATATAAATTTTGAAATTTAATTTTATTTATTGAATTTTAATAATTAAGGGGCGGAGCGGGTACCCACAGGAGCGAGTTAGGGTTCAACGTTTTACTACCCGCGGGTAGAAGTGGGGTGGGTTTTATGCGGGTTATTGTACGGCAGGGCAGGGTCGGGTAGAGCAAAAACCCGCCCCTACCCGCCCCGTTGCCACCCCTATTCTATTTTCTTTCTTTCTGTATTACGGAATATCTTATAATAATGATGGTAGACATATTGGTCCAAAGTAATTTATAATATTTTTTTTATTTCAAAGTATATAATAAAAATTTTACTAAGAGAATATAGAATACAATTTATATTTATCTTTTATGCATAAATATCATTATATATAATTACTCATAATCTCTATAAAAAGAGAGGTAAGTCAAAAAGACAAAAAAGAAAATGTACAACAATATATTAATATTATTTCATCACTAAATCTCCCAAATTAGAAATAAAATTAAACACGTAAGAAATATAATTTAAATATTAAAAAGACTCAAAATATGAAGAATTATGATAAATTAACTTGTATGAGATAAAAATGATAAAATTTATAATAAAAAATTATAAAAAATTAAATAAATAGAAACAAAATAAAAAAATAAAAGAGATAGAACACAATAACAAATAATAATATTTTATAATTTATAAAAAAGTAGAAATATTGCATCATAGAAGGGAAAAAAATTACCGAAGGAAAGAACTATTGGTAAAAAAATAAAATTCTCTTCTAGCATATATGTCCTTTTAGGTGAATAATGTAAAACTCGGTCAAACCGTAATTAATTAAATAATAAATTAAATAGGAGCGAATATGGTTGAAAAATTTAGCAATCGGAATTTAATAATTGAAATATGATATTTGGACTCATTGGATTTTTTTTTAGTCGGAAAACATAGTTTTTTGCGTAAGAACGCACACTGAAATTTTGACCGGCAGTACCGACTGAGATCTGTCTGGTACTGAATTGACCTCTATTTTAAATCCCGCTTCCTTGCTTACTGCAGCCCATGAAGAAAAACGTTGTCTAGGTGTCACGACATAAAAAAAAGAAAAAGAAAAAGGAAGGAGTCCATAAACCCGGAAACGAAACTAAGTTCGTTCCCTTTCGTCAAGTAGGTAAAGTAGGCATAAGCTGGGGAAATGCAAGAAGAAATTCAGCTTGAAAGACTCGGCTTGCCTACCTTAACGGATGATCTGCAGTTGGAAAAATTAATTATAAGTGAATAAAGTTAAAAAATTAGGATTTATAATTAGGACGAGTGGAAATATTTAAAATGCGATTTAAAGTTTTAATCTTGAAGGTTTTGGCCTAAAATTGGGCCAACGGACAAAAATAAGTGAACCGGACCCAAGTGGGCCCAAGACCCAACATATATAAACATTAGTTATGAGTATTTCAGCTCAGTTACCCTCAAGAAAGAGGGTAGGGGCGCTGAATTGAGAGAAGAGAGAAGAAAGGAGAAAACCTAATCCTAGCTCCAACTTCAAATCACCATAACTTGAGCTACGAAACTCTGATTGATGAGCCGTCTGCAGCCACGCGTCGCTCTTCTCATCCGCTACATTTCTATTTAAGTTTTGTGGTGAGTATTTCATTCATCTCTACTCTGTTTTCGAAATTCCCAACTGTTACACATTTTTGGGTAGTTAGTATTGAAATCTTGTAATTTTGGTTGTTTAGGGATACTCTAATATGGATTCTAAGTGAGTTCTATCCCTATTTCATATTGTCTGAGGTAAGAAGTACTCAAACCCTTATGATTTATCATTTTCATGAACCATAGGTTGATGTATATATGTGAAATTGGTTATGTTAGTGTATTTGGTAATTTTGGTGCACAATTGGGAAGTTGGTGTTGCTTATGGAGTTTTGGTGAGGCTTGGAGCTAAGGGTTGGGGGAGACTTCCATGAAGAGCTCAATTATTTTGGCCACAAGAGGTACGGTTTAAGTTTTATTTAAGTACCGTGTGGTGTGATGAGAATTCCTAGGCTAGATGCCCCTAGGATTAAGTTTGGATTGTGTGAATGGTTGGTATTAACATGCATAGTTGATATGTAATGTAAATTAATGATTGGGTTGAGAATTGTGTGAAATTGTATGTATAGTGTGTTGAGAATTTCATGAATTGAATGATGAATATTGGTTTGTGGTCTATGCATTTAAAATAGTAAATTTAGGCCGGAAGCCGTGAATTTGGGCCGGAGGCCGGAAAGAGATAAGAAAGGTAAGTTGTTACGTATATTGTGTGATGATATAAGTGATTGGATGGATCTAGATATTGAATGTGTGAATAATTAGTTTGGTTATTGAATAATAAGGTTTGAGGAATTGAGGTATGAAATTTGATTTCTTTGGGTGAAATTGTGTAGAGGAGGTAGGTTTGGTTTGGTTGAGTGTAATTATGTTAATGTGGTTGGGTTGTGGTCATTTGGATGACTGGAAATGAATTTGGCTTGTGAACATTTGAAAAATTGGTGATTTCTATTCTTGGGTAAAAACTGATTTTTCACCAACTTTGGCGGTCCGTAACTTGGTCCACAGAGCTTGGAATTCTTCTAAAATAGATTTTTATGAAATATTATTCAAAGATCTTTCTAAAGGTTCAAAAATGGTTGAAAAAGAAATTTTGTAGAAGAAGTTATGTGTGTTGGAAGTTTGGGATTTGAAAATGTAATTCTGCAGCTTTTTAATTTAGTAAAATTTTTGGCAGAATGCACTCCCACGTGTATGCGTGGCTGACGC
This sequence comes from Arachis hypogaea, assembly GCF_003086295.3. Lineage (NCBI taxonomy): Eukaryota > Viridiplantae > Streptophyta > Magnoliopsida > Fabales > Fabaceae > Arachis > Arachis hypogaea. Next base: position 34,705,744 of record NC_092052.1, on the reverse strand, counting down.
GCACGCATTGTTTTCAAATGTTTACTACCCACGCGTGCACCTGGCCAACGCGTACGCGTCGATGGGCGAATTCAATTGGCCCAGCCAAATTCCAGAGAGTTGTGCCAGAATTGTGTCGATTTTGTGCATGGGGCACAAAACGCACCCACGCGCAGGCATCACTTGGCTTTTCTTCCATCCACGCGTGTGCATAGGGGACGCGTACGTGTCACTGTATCTTGCTGCTTTCCACGCGTGTGCGTGGGCGACGCGCACGCGTGGCCCTGTTTTCACCCCAAAACGGATTTTGCGTTTTCAAGCCAAATTCCAGATTCTTAAGTCTCCGATCTCACCTTTTATGTCCTCAATACTTATAGTATGCCTAGTAATGAAAAGAATCTAGGACATGTGGTAACTTGTGGATGAAGTAAAGTGAGAATCAATGATGAATGACGAGTAATAATGATTGTATGAATTATTGAGGATGATGGTGCAAGTGCTGTGTATGTTATGAGCTGGATGGCTGCGATAAGCATTGAATTATGGCTGAGTATGTATTTGTAGATGATTAATAATTAAATGATTATGATTGATTGAGGAAGCTTGAACATGCGGTGAGTATGCCGGAGATACATATATGATTAGTGAATAAATGTGGTAAATGAATGATGATAGAAAATATTGAATGTGACGTGTGACCCCGGGTAGTAGGCAGTGGCGTTGTCCACTTGCTCCGGGTATAAGAGGGGAAAGGAGGATTATTATAAATGAGTTTAATTATGGAGTTTTGGATGAATGTACGTTTGAGATGCCTGGGTAGTAGCAAGGGTCGTGGTTCGTCCCACTTGCTCCGGGCCATTGTTTGAGAATTGGTAATAATGAAGAGTGATTATGGATGAATGTGTAATTGTGATACCTGGGTAGTAGCAAGGGTTGTGGTTCGTCCCACTTGCTCCAGGTCAGTGTTTGAGATTTTATAATGATGATGATTGATTTGGAATAAATGAATGAACGCTTGAGATACCTGGGTAGTAACAAGGGTCGTGGTTCGTCCCACTTGCTTCGGGTCAATGTTGGAGATACCTGGGTAGCAGCGAGGGTTGTGGTTCGTCCTACTTGCTCTAGGTCAGAGATTGTGACGCTTGGGTAGTAGCGGCAGTAATGGTGATTCCACTCACTCTAGGTTGAGCTTTTAAACACCCGCCTGGGTAGTAGCTGTAGTAGTGGTTATTCCACTGGCTCTGGGTTAAGCGGGTAGTAGCAAGGGGGTTGCGGCTCAAACCTACTTGCTCTGCGATGGGTGTTTCTGTCCATGTGGTTAGCTACCAGAACATGTCGGGTTGGCTATATAACCGACAGATGATGTCATCAGCCATAAGGCAGGCATGCATCATTTGTATATGTTTGAATTGTTTGGGTTTGTCTATTTGTTTTGGATTTCTATATCATATATGTTGTGTTAACTGATTATGTGCTACTTGTTCTACTTGTACTTTACTTGTGTATTACTTATCTATATTGCTTGTGTTTGTACAATTGAGAAGTCCCTCATGCTGGTGTCGGTGGACGCTGAGGGCTGTTCTGGATGGGATGAGTTAATGATGTGATTGAAAAATGATGATAATTATTGAATGAGATAATTTGAGCTCCCTGGGTAGACGCAGTGAAGTGAATTCACTAACTCCGGGTGAGGATATGATGTATTGATATAGGATTGTTGAGACAGAATAACTGGTGGTGGTTTTGTTTATGACTCTGATTCTGATTCGTTGGAGAGTTAGAGAGAGTTGAGAAGCATGAAGAATAAGAATTAGACTTAGCATTCCCTTATGACAGTTGACTATTTATGGATTAGCGAGAACATAGGGTGAATGTTTGGTGAAAGGAAGATTAGGATGCTTAGCGAGTTTTTATTACAATGCATTGTATTTATTTGGCACTTTTACCATACTGGGAACCCATGGGTCGGGGATTCTCATTCCGTATATATCTCTTGTTTTTCAGATACAGGTCCAGGTGCTTAGAAGTGAACTGTGGTTCATCTGAGAGATAGCGAAGATCTTTATATTCTCTATTTTATAATTTCTTAGAATCTCTCCACCTTTATTTTGAAAAGCTTATATTATGTATTGAACTCTTTTGAACTTGCCTATAGAGACTCTTATGTTTCTTTTGGGAGAGATTAGGAGTTTCTGTTGTCAACTACTGTTATACTGTACCCTAGCCGGCCTAAACTTCGCGGGTCGCGACTAGTGGCTATTTACTTATGTCATATATCTATATACTATCTTTCTCTTATTCTCCTTTATGCCCTTATCTGTACATCGCTTTCGACTTCATGCTTTATCTTTTGAGTTGTTGATCCGGGAGCGATACGACTTCGCAATTTTACTTCTACTCCTTTTAGGCTTCTCGATTAATACTCCTTTCAATTATACTTATATTTATATATTAATAATCCACCTGAGAGTCGTACCACCGTAATATCATTAACTTATGACTCGAGCATAAGGATTTGAATATTAGGGTGTTACATTATGGTATCAGAGTAGTTCGTCCTTGTGAGCCTGAAGGATGGAACTACTTATGCTTCAATGCATACTCTGAGTCTGTGCCTGTGCTAGTTAGGGTATCTAACTGATACATCTAGCATGAAGTCCATGAGTATACCTTTGGTACTTTGAAGCACTATACTTCCGATATTGAGAATGATCAACTTGATATCGATTATTTGGTGTGTATAGGAACTAGATGGCGCCTCGTGGACGTGGTCGAGGTCGTGAGGGAGGTCGTACTAGTGCTCAGGGACCGGGAATCAACCCAAATGACCCGGTAAACTTTATGGTGGCGTTGGAGAACATGGCTGCTGCTATGCAGGCAACTGCGGAAGCTCTTGGGTAACAGATAAACAATAATGGCAATGGCAGAAGCGAAGCTCAGGGACCGATGACACTGGTAACCTTCTTAAAGGTTAATCAACCTAAGTTCAAGGGAACCACCAATCTGACTGAAGTCGATACTTGGTTTCAGGCTATGGAGCGAGCACTGCAAGCGTAGTTGGTACCTGAAGAGTAGTGTGTTGAATTTGCTACCTATCTGTTCACTGGAGAAGCATCACATTGGTGGCAAAGAGTTCGACGTCTCCTGTAGTAGGGTGATGACCCTATCACTTGGGATGCCTTCTAGGTGGAATTTTATAAAAATTACTTTCCAAATTTTGCCAGGACGGCCAAGGAACTGGAGTTACTACAACTGAAGCAGGGTGCTATGTCCGTATCTGAGTATACAGACAAATTTGAGGACCTATTCAAGTTTTTCTGCATGTGTCAGGGAGCTCCAGGAGACTTCGAGGAGTGGAAGTGCATTAAGTATGAAGGAGGGCTCCGGAGCGATATCTTAAGTTCAGTGGGACCAATGGAGATCCGAACTTTCTCAGAGTTGGTGAATAAGAGCAGAATTACTGAAGAGTGTGTGAAAAAGATGGCTGCAGAGAAAGGAAGTCATAGAGAGCACAACCAAGGATTCGCACCAAGGGGTCAAGAGTTCAAGGAGAGAGGATATACACAACACTTTTCCCAAGGACGGAATAACTTTGCGACGAGTGAGGAGTCCCAAAGGAACTGTAAGGGAAAACAGGCAGTGGCTGCTTCAGATGTTTCGAGCTGTCAGAGATGTGGAATCATTACCCAAATAGGCCGTGCCGATTGGGGTTAGGTGTATGTTACAAGTGCGGGTTACCAGGGCATGTATCAAGAAATTGCCAACAAGGAGGGAGTCAGGATGCGGGCTGATTGTGACAGTAAGATTGAGGTAATTGTAATAATCAGGCTTAAAGGACAGTGTGTGATTTTATAATACCACCTTTACAGTAAAACTGGGAATGTTGAGCTTAATATTAGACTTAGAAATAAACCGGATGGTCCGAGTAAGGGTTTGCTTTAAACAAAAAATGCTTTGGGCTTTGAATACTTGATAAGTTTAGCAGATTAATACAAATGGATAAATGCCTGTGATTTAAATAATTTTCTGTTGAGAGTGATATGTTGTGTTTGTTATTTAGTTGGTTGATTTCTGGATTTTTGGTGAAACGGATTGAACCTGTGACTTTTAGTTCCTTTGATTTAAATAGATAAGGAATGGTCCTAAATGATGGATTTGAAAACGTTGATTTGAATTGTCGATCAAGTTAAGTTGTGGTTTAGTACTTGAGGAAGTGATCATTGATGCGTAATTGGATTTAAATAATGAGTGAGTGCAAGTCGCCGTGTTTGAGAGATGAGTACTATGATATTTGGTCATGGTGACCTTGGATTTAGATTGATATTTATAATGATTAGTTTTGAAAGACAAATTTGAGAACCATTAAATTGAAATGCTGATGTTGTACTGAGATTGGTTTGAGGGAACCCATGACGGGTGGTAAACTCCAATTTTTAGGGGAGGTACTGTCGAAACTTTCCCAAGAATTTGAATGAGTGTTGATTATAGTTTTGAAAATGATTTTTTATTTGAGTAATTTTAACAAAAGAGATGTGTTTCGAATGCTTTTATAGATTATTAAGGAAAATTGTATTCTTATGATTTTGTTAACTTGTTGTTTCAAACTCATTTGATTTAAAAAAAACGAAGAGAGTTTTGATTAATTAGTCAAAGACTTTAAAACAACAAGTTATATAGAAATTTGAGGATTTGGGAATAAGAAAATAAGTCTGGAAGTTATGCTTGGAGTTGAGCTGTGATTAGTAGTAATTAGCTTAACAGAGAGAGAGGATAGAGATGGAGTATGATTAAGGTATAGTGATGATTTTTGGTTGATTATAGTGATGTGAGATGATAACTATGATTAAGGATGATGGTAATATTATTGATGACATGATTTGAGATTTAATAAGATGTGAGTTGATGAGATGACGGAAGTAATGAACGAGGTTGTTGGTCGGCATTGGACGAATGACCAAGATCCTCGGAGATAAAGGAATCAGAGCGAGGCAGCGGAAGCGCACAGCGTAAAAAGACCTTGGAACTACTATGCGTTGGATATAAAGGCAGACTACGCTCACGTACTCGTGGTGGCGGATGGAATTTTTTAGCGCGAAAATTTCTGTTAGGGGGGTAGAATGTAAAACCCGGTCAAACCGTAATTAATTAAATAATAAATTAAATAGGAGCGAATATGGTTGAAAAATTTAGCAATCGGAATTTGATCATTTAAATATGATATTTGGACTCAGTTGATTTTTCTGAGTCGGAAAACATAGTTTTCTGCGTAAGAATGCGCACTGGAATTTTGACCAGCAATACCGACTGAGATCTGTCTGGTACTGCAGCTGAAAAAATTAATTATAAGTGAATAATGCTAATAAATTATGATTTATAATTAGGACAAGTGGAAATATTTAAAATGCGATTTAAAGCTTTAATCTTGAAGGTTTTGGCCCAAAATTAGGCCAACAGACAAAAATAAGTTAACCGGGTCCAAGTGGGTCCAAGACCCAACATATATAAATATTAGTTATGAGCATTTCAGCTCATTTACCCTAAAGAAAGAGGGTAGGGGCGCTGAATTGAGAGAAGAGAGAAGAAAGGAGAAAACCTAATCCTAGCTCCAATTTCAAATCACCATAACTTCAGCTACGAAACTTCGATTGACGAGCCGTTTACGGCCACACGTCGCTCTTCTCATCCTCTACATTTCTATCTAAGTTTTGTGGTGAGTATTTCATTTATCTCTGCCCAATTTTCGAAATTTCCCACCGTTACACGTTTTTGGGTAGTTAGTGTTGAAATCTTGTGATTTTGGTTATTTAGGGATACTCTAACATGAATTCTAAGTGGGTTCTATCCCTATTTTATATGGGCTGAGGTAAGAAGTACTCAAACCCTTGTAATTTATCATTTTCATGAACCCTAGGTATCTTATATATGTGAAATTGGTTATATTAGTGTATTTGGTGATTTTGGTCCACATTGGGAGGTTGGTGTTGCTTGTGGAGCTTTGGTGAGGCTTGGAACTAAGGGTTAGTGGAGACTTCCAAGAAGAGCTCAATTATTTTGGCTATAAGAGGTATGATTTAAGTTTTATCTAAGTACCGTGTAGTGTGATGAGAATTCCTAGGCTAGATGCCCCTAGGATTAAGTTTAGATTGTGTGAATGGTTGGTATTAACATGCATAGTTGATATATAATGTAAATTAATGATTGGATTGAGAATTGTGTGAAATTGTATGTATAGTGTGTTGAGAACTTGATGAATTGAATGATGAATATTGGTTTGTGGTCTATGCATTTAAAATTGTAAATTTAGGCTGGAGGCCGTGAATTTTGGGCCGGAGGCCGGAAAGAGGTAAGAAAGGTAAGTTATTACGTGTATTGTGTGATGATATAAGTGATTGGATGGATCTAGATATTGAATGTGTGAATAATTGGTTTGGTTATTGAATAATAAGGTTTGAGGAATTGAGGTGTGGAATTTGATAGTTTTGGGTGAAATTATGCAGAGGAGGTAGGTTTGGTTTGGTTGAGTGTAATTATGTGAATGTGGTTGGGTTGTGATCATTTGGATGAGTGGAAATGAATTTGGCTTGTGAACATTTGAAAAAGTGGTGATTTCTATTTTTGGGTAAAAACTAATTTTTCACCAACTTTGGCAGTCCGTAACTTGGTCCACAGAGTTTGGAATTCTTCAAAAATGGAATTTTATGAAAGCTTATTCAAGGATCTTTCTAACGGTTCAAAAATGGTTGAAAAAGAAATTTTGTAGAAGTTATATGTGTTGGAAGTTTGGTGTTTGAAAATGTAATTCTGCAACTTTTTAACTTAGTAAAATTTTTGGCAGAATGCACTCCCACATGTATGCGTGGCCGACGCGCACGCGTTGTTTTCAAATGTTCACTACCCACGCGTGCACCTGGCCGACGCGTATGTGTCAATGGGCGAATTCAATTGGCCCAGCCAAATTCTAGAGAGTTGTGCCAGAATTGTGCTGGTTTTGTGCGTGAGGCACAAAACGCACCCACGCGTAAGCGTGGCTGACGCGCAGGCGTCACTTGGATTTTCTCCCATCCCCGCGTGCGCGTGGGGGACACGTACGCCTCACTGTATCTTGCTGCTTTCCACGCGTGCACGTGGGCGACGCGCACGCGTGGCCCCGTTTTCATCCCAAAACTGATTTTGAGTTTTCAAGCAAATTCCATATTCCTAAGTCTCTGATCTCACCCTTTATGTCCTCAATACTTATAGTATGCCTAGTAATGAAAAGAATATAGGACATGTGGTAACTTGTGGATGAAGTAAAGTGAGAATCAATAATGAATGACGAATGACGAGTAATGATGATTGTATGAATTATTGAGGATGATGGTGCAAGTCCTGTGTATGTTATGAGCCGGATGGCTGCGATAAGCATTGAATTATGGCTGAGTATGTATATGTAGATGATTAATAATTAAATTATTATGATTGACTGAGGAAGCTTGAACATGCGGCGAGTATGCCGGAGATGCATATATGATTAGTGAATAAATGTGGTAAATGAATGATGATGGAAAATGTTGAATGTGACGTGTGACTCTGGGTAGTAGGCATTGGCGTTGTCCACTTGTTCCGGGTATGAGACAGGAAAGGAGGATTTTGATAAATGAGTTTAATTATGGAGTTTTAGATGAATATATGTTTGAGATGCAAGGATAGTAGCAAGGGTCGTGGTTCGTCCCTCTTGCTTCGGGTCATTGTTTGAGAATTGGTAATAATGAAGAGTGATTAAGGATGAATGTGTAATTGTGATACCTGGGTAGTAGCAAGGGTTGTGGTTCGTCCCACTTGCTCCAGGTCAGTGTTTGAGATTTTATAATGATGATGATTGATTTGGAATAAATGAATGAACGCTTGAGATACTTGGGTAGTAGCAAGGGTCTTGGTTCGTCCCACTTGCTCCGGGTCAATGTTGGAGATACCTGAGTCGTAGTAGCGAGGGTTGTGGTTCATCCCACTTGCTCCAGGTTAGAGATTGTGACGCCTGTATTAATTTTATATTAATCACTTATTAGGATGTTACGAATAAGTTATGAAATGCAAAAATAGAAATAGGTAAAGAAAAAAATGAATAAAATTGTGTTTTTTTAATAAATTGAAAAAATATTCGTGACCATATAATTGATGGTGGACATATAACTATTAGACAATAAATTACAAGAAAATATTAATAGAAATATTAGATTTGATATTAAAATAAAAGAGAAATATCAAAAATAAATAAAAATCTAAAATTTAAAATAAAAACATTTAGGATCAAGGAAAGAAATAAAGAAGAACTTTTGCTAAATAACGATTCAAATATCAACGTGACAATAAATTAAATTAACTAAATTAAATAATTGATATAATAAATTAAGTATAAATGTTTGGCTCAATAAAATAAGTTAAATAAATAAAAAACATCATACAAATATGCCATGTAAAAATTATAACACTTTTAAAAACTAATAATCAAAATATATAAGATGAAAAAATTACTACAAATTAAATAATTAATATAAGTGATTAGTTATAGTAATATAATCAAATAAAATATTAAATAATTTAATATTTATCTCAATCAAATAAAATAAATGGTTAATTATGACACTCTTAAAAACCATTAATAAAAATATATAAAACAAAAAAATGAATGCAAATTAAACAAAATCAATTTATTTAATTCAGTTAGATCAAATAATTAATATAATTTATTAGTTATAGTTAATGTGGTCAAACAAAATATTAAATATTTTATCTCAATCAAATTAAATAAATAAATTATTAATTAATGTATTTAAATGAATCAAATTAAATAGATTAAAAAATATATCTTAAAAAATATACCATGTCAGTTATGCTGTTAATTGAAGAAACTCAATTTTAATATTACAAAATAATAATAATATAGTAATTTAAAAATAATTAACTTTTAATCTTAAGTTTCTCAATTGTTTTTAGTGTGAATAGGCCATCATTTAATTTTTTTTTGGGGACTCGGCCATCATTTAATTAATCATATTATAGTTTGATTTGGTAATTTTTTTTAAAAAAATATTTGTATTTTTAAAAATTAATTATTAAAACTAGTTATTATATATATATATATAATTTAATTTATTTTTAATATATATTTTATATTTTAATATTGATTTGAGTGCGTGTGGTTAATTTTATGGCTAATATGTGAGTTGTCACTCGTGTTGATAAAGATCCCGGTATACAGATTGTTAAAAATTTGAAAATTCAACTCTTCTTAGCATATAGTACAACTAATAATTGGTAATAAATAAATTTTAAGATGATAGACACCAAATGCTGACGTTGACATTAACAATCTTGAGTCGGATCGAGATTACAACTTACTTAGAATAGTATGATTCTAAATTTGTTATCCATATCTTTTTTTTTCGTTGAGGACTTAAAGCTTCCAAATTTTCCAACAAGGACTTTTTGTTGAAGTATATAAACCCTTGTCGTCTAAGGATTTTGGCATAGCAGTTTCATTCGAAATTTCTCCTTCTTTACCTATTGCTTTTTAATAATTTTCTCCAGTACATTTTGTCTTTCATTACAACAAAAATGGCTACTACCCTAGTTGACCAATCTGCCCTTGGTATGATTAAATTTTCTTCTTAACATAACCTTTATTTTATTATTTCTATTCGGTTTCTATTCATTCAGAAGTAGCGTTTGTAACATTGTGACATGTTTTTAGGGTCACAATTTGATGAGAAGAATGTGCACAATAATGTCACTAAGGATACAAACGAGGTTACGTTGAACGGCGTGTCACATAATGGATTTACAGCACCAGAAATTAATTCATTTGGCCACTCTTTTAGGTATCAACTTCATTTTAGATTCTCTCATTTATCGTTAATTATTGATCCACTACACCAAAATTGAAATATTGTGTCAGTTTTGAAATGTTTTCGCAGATATCTGTCACATCAACCTTTACTAAATAAAATTTAGTGATGATTTTAAAAAATTGTCGCAAAAAAACTGCCTCTATATGTAAGATTTGGTGTAATGATCATGAATGAAGGTTTATGTTTTAAAGCTTATATTTTACGGGGTTTGGCAGGGCTTATGATGCTGAAAGTGAAAGACAAAAAGGTGTAGAAGAATTCTATAGATTGCAGCACATAAACCAAACATATGACTTTGTAAGCAAACTTTATTTTATTCAAAATCATTTATCTATCTATGCTTTCTAAGCAATGTCATCGGACTTATCAATATATAATGCTATAACAGGTGAAGAAAATGAGAGAGAACTATGAAAAATTGAATAGAGCAGAAATGAGCATATGGGAATGTTGTGAGCTGCTAAATCAAGTAGTGGACGATAGTGATCCTGATTTGGATGAACCTCAAATTCAACATTTGTTGCAATCTGCTGAAGCCATTAGAAAAGACTATCCCAATGAAGATTGGTTGCATTTGACCGCACTCATCCATGGTATATGCATATATGTAATAATTTATTGGCTAACGATATACTCTTAAATAAAGTTTTAATCTATAGCAAATTAGTCCTTGATCTACTAAATTATGAAAACTATGAAAAATAAAATAAGAAAGACTTTATCATAATCATAATATTCTTATTTTATTTAATATGATGAAACCTAAACGTTTTTTATTTATTGAGAGACACAACATATTTTAAATTATAATGAGGAGTTAACAAATGATTGTATGTGTTGATTTATTTCAGATCTTGGAAAGATTCTTCTCCTTCCTCAATTTGGAGAGCTTCCTCAATGGGCGGTTGTTGGTGAGAACTTTCATTCAACCATATTTACATAATTAATTTTTTTCATTCCTATTAATTAGTGTAACTTTAAACTCAACATTCAACTAAACGATTATAACAAATACATATTTGAAGGAGATACATTTCCTGTTGGTTGTGCTTTTGACGAAGCAAACATTCACCACAAGGTAAACAAGTTGTTTATTATATATAACTTTTAAAGGCTTGATGAGTTTCTTATCTTAAATTAGCAACTAATTAAAATTTATTTCATGTTGTAGTATTTTAAGGAGAACCCGGATATAAAAAACCCCGCTTATAGCACTAAGGATGGAATCTACACCAATGGATGTGGACTTGAAAATGTAATGATGTCATGGGGACATGATGACTATATGTATTTGGTGAGTCTATATTCAGTTATTCACATAAACACAATGATTTTCAATTAAGAAAGTATAAAAAATTAATTTTTAATTAGTTAATGTTAGTCGATATGCCAAGCTTAGCTTTGAAGTAGTACAATCTAATGGTAGCCAAGTTACTTTCTATTCCTCAAGTCTTGTGTACAAATCTCACCCCATGCAAAATTTATCCTATAAAAAAAATGTTAGTTTTATTTTAAAAATTCTTCTTTTTTGGAATATTTATGATTTAAGATTTATAGTTTAGGATTTATGATTTAGGTTTAGAATTTAAAATAAATAAAATAATTAAAAAAAGAATTGAAAAAAAATTCCGAACATTATTATATGTCATTTTGATAATAATTTAATTTGCTCTTTTATGTATTATTTGATCTTTGGATTTGCTAAATAGCACACTTTTGTATCTTTAGGTTGCTAAGGAAAATGGTTGCACTCTACCTTCAGCAGGATTATTCATCATCAGATATCATTCTTTCTATCGTAAGTTTTTATATCCATCTATAAAAATTTTGCAAGTCAAGTAGCCATTAACCCTTTGTGATAATGATGTATAACCTTGTATTGCAGCTTTACATAAGGAAGGTGCATACTCTCATCTCATGAATGATGAAGATCGTGAGAACCTAAAATGGCTCCACATTTTCAAGTAAGTTCGTGTTTAACTTAAATGTATCTTTTTTTTTCCACATATTCTTATGCTTCTTGTTAATTATATCACGAGTAATATTATATGAGTAACAAAATTTATTATTAACACTTAGCCAACATTAAACTATAAATACTAAATTATAAATCATAAACTATAAATCTTAAATTCTAATCTAATACAAATATGATCCAAAATATTGAGCTCTAATATCTCATATATCACTCGTAATTTTGTGTAGCAAATATGATCTGTATAGCAAGAGCAAAGTGTTAGTTGATGTTGAAAAAGTTAAGCCATACTATCAATCCCTCATTGAGAAGGTGAGACCAAATTTTATAGTTTTTTTTTTTAATTTAATATTCTGTGTTTTAGTTTAACAATTTGGGGTTCTTATTCTTTTATTGTGACATGGTTTACAGTATTTTCCGGCAAAGCTTAAATGGTGAATGGTGTATGGTGAAGCCTCGCAATATATATAGCATGGAATGCAGAGAATTGATCAGTTGTTTCTTCCTGGCAAGCATGTTACATAATTTATTTTTAGTTGATCAATCCGTTGCATTTCTTGTCTTTTTAAGTTGCATTTGCAAGGATGTAAATTGACTAAATTCATGTAATAAATGCATTATGTATTTGTATTTTGCAAACAAATAAATATATACTACTACATATTTCTTTCAAGCGTTCGTTCGCAGTTTATATTCATAATTTTAATATGTTGCACTACGGATAAGAGAGGGAATTTACGGTCTCATACTATGAAAACAATGCAAATTGGAATTTAATATTTGTACAAGGTTGCGAGCATCGAATCGGTCAATAAATCGGTAGAGTGACTGATTCAATAATTTAAAAGTTTAACTAAAATTCAACTGGTTTAACTTAAAATAAATTTATTAAAAATTTAATATACAAATTTTAAACATTTAAATTCAATAATTTCTTAACTAATAAAATTCAAAATTTTATAATTTTATATAATAACTTGTTCATATTTTATCATTAAAATTTCACAAAATAAAAAATTCTAAATAACTTTAAGTTCTAATAAAGTAATCAGTAATTAACTAATCAACAATACACATCACATCAGCAACAAAAGTTTAGTATTAAAAAAATTTCAATAATAATTTCTAATAATCAAATAATTAGAAACAATGAAAAATACAAACTTATATAGAAACTCAAATCATCAACAACAAAATTCAGGATCACAACAAATTTTAACGACAACTTTTAATTAAGTATTCAATAGCAAAAACTCAGAATCCAAAAACAAAAAACTCAGCATCCAAAGCCCAGAAAATCCAAAACCAAAAAATAACAAAAAAATCAAAACTAAATTCAAAATCATATTAGCAACAATCCTACTCCAGAATACAAAATTAACAAAATTGCAACAACACTAAAAAAATCAACAACACAAATTGAAGCAGCAGTGCTTAGCGAGGGAGGAAGGGAAGTGACGACGAGGGAGGAAGGATGTGACCTCGGACAGAAAGAGAAGGGGCTTAAAGATAGAGGCTTGACGCGAGGACAAAGATGACGATTTTAGGGCCGACAACGACGACGACAGAGACTGGCTTGAGGACAACGACGGAGACTGCGATGCCAACAGCTTCGAGCACGACTTCTAGCAACGTCGAGGAGAAGATGAAGGCCGAGACAGAGGAGACGAGCGGCAACACAAGGCGAGTTGCGATGGAGGAGACGAACGGCGAGAAGTGGGACGACGACTGGAGCAGATGCGACAGCGGTGGTGAGATAGTGGTGGACATGAGTTTGGTGATGGAAAAGACGATCGGTGAAAAAGGGGGTTAGGGTTGGGTCCTCAGAGAGTCAGAGAGAGAAACAGGTGGGGGTAGGTTCTGTGGGGTTTTTTTTATATATATAAATCCGAACCGGTAACCTAAAAAACCTGATTCCGTCAGTTCACCAGTTAACTGTCAGTTTGTCTAATTTTTTTATCAATTTTTTTAGGACAATTTCAGACATCAAATGGATCGGCCAGAAGACCATTTTCTGGTTAACCTGATCGAATCGGTCGATCTAATCCGGTATTCAAAACATAGATTTGTACAATGTATTTATGCGTTGTGGCATTTTAGAAAGGAACAAATCAATATTAAAAGAAAATGAAAACGAAAATCATTTTCATAAAGTAAAATTAAAAAAAAATTGAAAATTTTTACGTTGTTTTCTATGGGCAATTTTGGAAAGAAGAGGTTTCTATTTCTTCTTTAGTTTTGATTTTATTTTTAATTTGCGTACGATAGAATAAATAGTTTTTGTAAATATCTAAATATGAATGTCATTATCATTTACTAATTAGTTAAGATTTTATTAAATAAAATAATTTATAAATCTATTAATTATTTGATTTGATTCATATTTATATAAAGGGTAAAGTATTAAATTGGTCCCTTATCGCCTTATGTTTGGGCGTAATCCTGTTTTAGTCTTTAAGGTTTAAAGTGTCCTATTTGAATTCAAAAAAGTTTCATTTAGCTTTAATATAGTCTCACTGTAAGGTCAAAGTTAAATAATTAACCGGATGTCCTACAGAACAACAGCACAAGAATAAAGTCGATAATCTGGAGAACAAGTACAAGTTTCAGAGGCACAAAATCAACTATGAATGCATCAATACATTTATTTATCATTTTTCTTATATTCTAAATGAAATATTCTCTATAGAACTAAGGAGAATGATAAATAAATGTATTGATACATCCATGGTTGATTTTGTGTCTTTGAAACTTATACTTGTTTCCAAATTATCGACCTTGTTCTTGTACTGCTGTCATGTAGGACATTCCGTTGATTATTTAACTTTGACCTCATGGTCGAATTATATTGAAGCTAAATGAAACTTTTTTGGATCCAAATAGGACACTTTAAACCTTAAAGATCAAAACAGAATTACGCCTAAACGTAGAAAACTAATTTAGTACTTTATCCTTATATAAATAAGCCTTTTGGATGCTTTCAGTAACATATACCAATAAAATTAATAAAATTATCAATAATACAAGTTCTCTGGTTCTTTGTATCTCTTCTCTTCTGCTACTTTATTTTATTATTATTGCTACTTATTATATTTGATAACACATTATGTGAGTGAATGGGATAAAGTAAGAGACTTTAGTAAGGAAAGACGATGAATCTTGAATGATTGTGTTAATGATATGTTGGAAAGACATCATTTTAACATTGATCTCCAAAAATAATAAAACACATGAACTTTAATTTAGTTTTTGGAGTTTTCAATTGCCTTTATTTATTTTCCAAACTTTACAAATTGATTGTCATTAGTCATTAGGATAATTTTTGACACAAACGTTAATAAAGTATTGACATGGATGGTCACATACTACGTTAAAACCTGTAAAATGATGCAGTTTTAATTTTGACATTTAAATAGCCAAAAAACGATGCCTCACTTGCTTTGTGAGGACAAATTTCAATAAACACTACTTATGATGTTATTTTTGAACTGCTCGAGTGTTAAAATTAAAATGACGTCATTTTACAGAGTCCAATGTGCCATTCGACTGTCCACATCAGCGTTCTATTAACGTCTGTGCATCGAAAATTATTTTAAGGACTAACATTAGTCATGTTCCCAAAGTTTAGAGACTAAATAGAGGCAATTGAAATTTTAAGAACCAAATTGAAGTTCGCATACAATGCAAGTTTAGGGACCAAATTGAGTATTATCTCGACTATTTATCATATAAAAAGTATAGGGGATATTATAAGCCAACTCAACCAACTCCCCTATAATTTTCAATTTTTCAAAAAAAAAAAATTTACACAAAAATGACCCTAATTCCAATTTCACTCTCATTCACGACACAAAACCACAAATCCTAATCCCTCTTTCCCAATAATCAACGTTGTGCTTCCCTCTCCCCAATGTCCCACGCTGTCGTGGTTTTATCGTGCCGCCGTAGTGCTGCAACTGCATCGTCCTTGCATCCTTCTCCACCACCTCATTCATCATTCAAGCAAGAAAGATAGCCACTATTGCGCCTTTGCTTTACCCTCTTGTGTCCCATCACTCATCATTTGTGCAGCACTCTCGCATCATCGCCACTCTCCCGTCGCACCGCCGTCTGATCTGCGCCATTTGCATCCATGCTGCTTGCCTGTGGCATCCTTGCCACTCACGACTCTCATTCCGATGCATCGCTCGCATCCTCTGCTTTTGCTGTTCTATCCATGCTCGAGCCATCCACACTAGCGTTGGCCCCCACCTCCATGCCTCGGACGCTTTGAAAGGTGCACAAAAACTCCTTCCTCACCGATTGCAAGGGCTCCATAGACAAGGTAACGCCGCTTGTGTACGTTTCTTTTTTAATTTTTTTGGGGGGAACATTAAATTGACTTATCCTTAGTTTTGGATATTACATTGGCATGGGTTACAAATGTTTCCTTGTGACTACATGCATTATCTACGCCATTCCTTTGAGAATTTGGTTGTTTTCATTTTTTTAAATTCAGTTGTTGCTTTCATTTAAAACTGGATGATCATTATAGAGGGTTTTGGTTATTTTTATTAGATTTTAATGTTAGGTTTTCTTAAAATTAGAAGCTTGAATTGATTTTTTGGATGTTTCTTTTATAGGGTTTCAGATGATGTTTCTTTTCACATTATCGGATTTGTTGTTTAATCGGCTTTGGGATGTTTCTCTGTGTGTTACTGGATGTTTCTTTCATAGGTTTTTGATGTTCTTTTTTATAGTAAAATGCAGATAGATGCCATGAAGGTTTGCTTTATTCCTCTATTGTCCATTCTATTTTCTTCTTTCGTTGCACCATGTGAGTAGATGTTCTTATAGTTTTGACTTATGATTCAGGGAAGTGCTTCTCAAAAACAAATGAAACCAAAGCCTAAAGAACTTGGATTCAAGATAGATTGGGCGGTTGCCTCAGCAAGTGTAAGTAGTACTACTGATCTTAATCAAGAAATGGTTCCTAGAATGTCAGAATTCAAGGTTCAACTACTAAATAAGAAAGTATTTCATTCTTCTCTTTGCCCATACTTTGTTTGTTTTCACTTCTAAATATAATTTTTTTTAGAGTGAAAAATTCTCAAGAATTAATGCCCCAATTTCCTCCTTTTTGGTTACTTTTATGAGATTTTGATGTTAGTTGCTCTTAAAATTAAAAGATTTAATTGACTTTCTGGATGTTGGTTTCTTTGTAAATAAATATTTTTTTATAGAATTTTGGATATTTCGTTTTTGAGTTATCGAATGTTATTTCATAGGTTTTGGAATGTTTCTTTTGAGTTATTAGATGTTTTTTTGTAGGTTTCAGATGTTTCTTTTGTAGTAAATAGATGTTTCTTCCTATAATGATTCAAATGTTTTTTCTAACGTTCTTGATATGCCTTTTGTTTTCAGATAACAAAGTCTTGCAATATAGCATTTGCATAGAGATGCTGCCAACATTTTCATACTTTTCAAATTGTTAGAAATGTTACATTTTGTTTAAAGCTCTGGCAGATTCTTGGGAGAATGACAAGTGAAAAGAGGAAGGTACTTCTGTTCTTCTGGACGTCTGTGAAATATTTACCTGCTGAAGGCTTCCATGGTTTGGCTTCGAATCTCTCCATTTACAGGTCTCCTAAACATGAGGATCACCTTCCAACATCGATCTTATACATATTTTTACTGGTTGTGCCTTCCAGCATATTCATCGATGGCCATCTTGCAAGATCATCTTAGAGTTATCACTCAAGAACACATGGGCTGCAGTTTTGGTACTTGGTGAGTAAATGTACCTACAATTTGGATACACTACAAAAAAAGTTTGTTAAAACGACGATTTTTTAGGGTTATTATAGCAATTTTAACTGCCATTATTGCCAAAAATGGCGTTTTCACAAAAAGTCATAATTCTAGGTGCCATTCTGGTTATTATGGCAGTTTTTAGAAAATTGCCACAATTTCCATAGTTTAAAATGACAGTTTTCTCCATGTTTAAACTGGCAATTTTTTTTGTTTAAAACCGCAGTTAAAATTACCGTTTTTACTTGATAAAATAACAGTTTTTTTATCATTTAAAGTGGCGGTTAAAACCACCATTTTCATCAATTAAAAGGGCAATTTTTACTTGTTTTAAAACCACAATTTTAACCTTCATTTTATATAATTGGAATGCCAGTTTTAAAATGGCAATTTTAATCATTATCTTTATCTATTAAAATAACAATTTTATGCTATTTTTTACCATATTAAAATAATACCTTTTGCTTGTTTAAAATAGTAACTGAAACTGCTATTTTCACAGCATTAAAATATTTTTTTTTTAGAATTTCGTAATAATTAGATATCATAAGCCATAAACAAAACATCAAATACGACATATATTTTGTATAATTCATACATAGTATCAAAAATTAAAAATAATAACTCAAGCCATAAATAAAGTTTCAAAAATAACATATGCTTTTTCAATTATACATGTCTTAACATATAGTCGCTAAACATAAAGTCTTCGTTAGAAAAAGATGACGTTTTTTTATTATTTCTTTCAGAAGACTTATTTCCTAACTTTTTTTACGGTGTAACTTCGCTCTCTTGATACAATTCCTAAGACAAAAGTATAATACACATCAAAATTAGCTAATAAAACATATTAAGCAACCTAAGATTATTATGTTAGTGTTCAGATAGAAATTTAAATTATAAAAATAGAAAAGAAGATAATATACCTTATCTTCTAAATAATGAGCAAAACAACCCCATTAAGTGCAATCTAATGTCTCAAAAAGGTCACGTAGAAATCAGAAGTCATCATAGAATATTTTATGTGATTATTTACGCAGAAAATATCCATAAAAATTATTCTTAACACACACATCTAAAACCTAGTAGATTGCCTTAATTAATTATCATGAGAAAACAACTTTCCGTTTTGAAAAAAAATAAGAGCATCAATATATAATTAATTGTTAAATAGATTCTTACCTTAATTTCTGTAGAACTGAGAGGTGCTTCAAAACAAGTTTGCATGATAGCTCAATAAAATCATAAAAAGATGCCAATGTCAACTCAGCAATGAACTCTTCAGCGTGAAATTATATAACCATATTGCAGACAAGATTAAAAACAATTATGAATAATTTTTTGCACAACTTTATAGAAAGCAATGAGCTGCCATTATATCCAATAATAATAATAATAATAATAATAATAATAATAATAATAATAATAATAATAATGTACTAGTGTCTAGTGGACTAGAAATAAAAAGTCAATGGTAGACTAGAAATATTTGTACCTGTGAAACTTGTTGAGTAGGAAATATTCTAGCCAATTGTACGTACAATTGGCTACACTATAAGAATAAGGCCGATTAGTTACCATAAAAATAGTCAAAAATCATTGCTAATTACAAATCGTAGATCAGTAAGGCAAACACAACAGTCGCTAATTCATCGAAAAGTTTTCTCGCGACCAAATAGATAGTTGCAAATCTATCACTAAATCAAAAGCTAATTCCATAGAAGAAATAGACTAAAAGGTAGTTGCTAATTAGCGACAAACTCTATTGCAGCTGACTCATCGCTAAATTCAAGCTAACTTTGTAGACAAAATAAAATGCTTAATTGACGCTAATTAGCGAGAAATTTTTCCAAATCTAACTCGTCGCAAGTTGTTCGCTAATATGATCGCAAATCTATCACGTTTTGTAGCAAATCTATAACTAATCTTTGAAAATTCTTAATAAAATTTGTAGGAATTTTGTCACTAAACCAAAGCTATTCTAAATGAGAAAGAAAAGTTATGAAATAGTCGCTAATTTGCTAGAAAATAAAATGTAGTCAATTAGTTGTAATACTATCGCAAATATTATCGGAAATTCTTTTTAAACTAGTAACAAATCGATAGGTATCTCAAAAATATTTTAGTCACAATGGAGTCTTTAATTTGTCACCATCATCAACTGCCAGTATGTCGCTATACTAAAATAAACCTCATATTATATTTTTATTTTAGTTATTGAACTAAAAAATTATATCACATACAGAATAAAATTAGTTCATCAAAATTATACAAGTTTAAAAAAGTTCAAACCATACTTCAAAAAATTAGGTATTGAAGCTTAACCTGATAATAACCAAGCCTTTGGGTTTGATCAAATGCCTACTAGATAAACCCCAATTTTGTGGTTTATCTTGTGCTTAATTTAGAGGATTATATCGACTTATCTCACAGTTATTCAATGAAATAGCATGATTTTGTAATTCTCCCTGAATTTGTGCTTAAGTGTGAAAACATGCCTTTTAGACCTTAAAATAGCTAAATATAATTCACTTTAATTTCATTCGATGCCTTGATATGTTTGTTGAGTGATTTCAGATTCATAAGGCAAGTATTGGATGGAAGAAGTGAAGAGAAAAGCATGTAAAGTGGAGAATTAATGAAGAAACGAGCATTTGGAGAATTCATATCCATGCGCACATGTCACCCACGCGCACGCATGATAGGAGATCTTCAAGCCACGTGCACACGTCCGCCACGCGTACACATGAGAAGAAATTTTGCAAGTGACGTGCACGCGTGACGAGCGGCACGTGACCCATTAAAGTGAATTCGCTGGGGGGCAATTTCTGAGCTGCCCAGTCCCAAATCTAACTCGTTTCGGAGGCTATTTCATGCAGAATTCAAGCTTGGACAAAAGGGGAAGCACTTAGTTGTAGGATAGTATCACGTAGGTTAGTTTTCTAGAGAGAGAATCTCCCTCTTCTCTCTAGAATTAGGGTTCTTAGGTTTATTTTGCATCTTAGATCTAGGTTCAATTTCTTGTATTCATCTTGTTTGCTTTACAATTTCTTGTTCTTACATCTTTGTCCTTCTTAGTTTTCTTGTTAATTTCCCTTTTATGCCTCTTTTATGTTTATGAACTCTTATTGGATTTGGATCTCTTTTAATGCAATTTGATATTTGATGTTCTTTTATTGTTAATTTGAGTTGTTATTGTGGATTCCTTGTATTGGGTAGTTGTAGATTTTACTATTTCTTGCCATTTGCCATGCTTACCTTTTATGCCTTCTAAGTGTTTGACAAAATGCGTAGTTGGATGTTAGAGTAGCTTTTTGATTAATCACTGTTATGATTAATGACTAGGATAGAAAGCCTATATTCTCAATCCTTGCCATGAATGTCTCTCTGTATTAATTGCTTTCTTTAATTGTTTTCTTTACTTTTCTTGTCATTTATTTTCTTGTCCCTTTTATCAATCAAACTCCCTTGTTCCTTCATAGCCAATAATTGATCACTTCATTGCAATTCCTTGTGAGACGACCCGAGGTTTAAATACTTCGATTAATTTTCATTGGGGTTTGTACTTGTGACAACCAAAATCTATTAAAATTTGAATTGAGCATTACTATTTGGTTGGGAACTATACTATCAACGGAATTATTTTGAATGAAATTCCTAACTATACGAAAATGCTCTTTCAAATTTTTGGCGCAGTTGCCGGGAAATTCTAATGGTGTTATGTTATTGGCTATTGTATATATGTTGATATTGTAAATATGTTTGTCTTTTGCTTTTTTGTTAGTTGTTGCCAGTTGTAGGACTTTGCTTTCTTTGTTTCTTGTTAGCTTTTGTTTTTTGTTTTCTCTTGCTATTATGAATTCTCATCATTTTGGCTATGAGTTTGGTTACAATTATGTTGTAGGAAATGAAAGCCTCAATGAGGAACCATATTATGGGAATGGATATCAAATTAGGGAGGAGCCACATGTTTATGGTCAACCTTCATGGCAACAACCTCCTTCAATCTCTCATGGCTACAATCCACCCCACAATATACATAATTATGAACCAAACCCTCAATATTGTTGTCATTTATGCTCACAAGCCTCACATCACCATTCACCTCCATATGACCCTAACCCATATCCACCATACCAACCACCATATGAACCATACCTAGAGCCACCACCATTCCAATACCAATACTCCCATGAACCACAATTTCCATACACCCCACCTCAAGACTTTCACCAATATGAACCACCCTCTAACTACAATACCTTTCCCTCAAACAATGAACCCTCTCTTCCACCACCGCCCCTAATGGACGAAGGTCTCCATGCCCTCATGCTAGAACAAAGAGATCTTAGATCTTATATCCTAAGGTGACAAGAGGAGACAAAAAAGGAATTTAAGGAGATAGAAGCCAAGATTGCTACCGTGGCGGAAGTCGTTAGCAACATGGTCTCCTCCCACCTAAGCCTATACGATCAAGGCACTCCCATCGTTGAATGTGGAGAAGCAATCAAGGAGCTTAGTGAGGGAGCAAATTTGGAGCTTCAAAGTAGAGAAGAGGAGTTGAGACAAGAAGTGTAACAAGAGGAGGAGGAAGAGATTATTGAACAAGAGGAAGTAGTGGTTGAAGATTTAGGAGATGTTGAGTGCAAGGAAGAATCTCAAGTTGAAGAGCCTTCTTCCATGGAGTTTGAAAGTGGTGTTGAGGAGGATAGTGCACAACCTCCAAGCCGCAATGTGATTGAAGAATTGGAAGAAGTGGGACAAGCACTAAGTTCCCCTATCTATGATGATTCCGCATCAACATATGATCCTTTTGAGTTTGAGGAATTCTTCCCCATTGAACTTGGAATTGATGATGAGGTAGATTTCACTCAACCTCCAAGATATGATTTGAGTGATGGGGAAGAGCTAGAAGAATTTGGTGAGGAAGAACTTGAACTCGGGGAAGCTTGGCAAGAGGTAGAGCTTGAAGAACCTTGCCAAGTGGTGGAAGCCTCTAAAAGAGGATGGACGGGAGTGGAGCATGCTTTATCAAGATCGTTGGAAACTCCTCTACCTAAGTTGTCATCTAATCCTTCATTTGAGTGGGTAAAACTTCTAACTCTTATCTTTATTATCCCACTTGAATTTGGTTTGCTTGAAACGGATGGCCAACTTAGGGTGCTTTGCGGAATTAAGCATAAGAGGAGAATGTTTAGTGGTTGGCGGTGTAAATCTAGGCTCATTATGGTTGGAAGCTCAAGATTGAGGATCAAGGGTTGGTGTAGTTCTCAATTGAATGGGTCTAGGAGGATAGTTTGGTGCCTTAGTGAGAATTCGACCATCTTACCACCCGGAGAGGGTTACCATGATCAACTTCAAGACGGGTGTGAAAACAAAGTGTGTGATCCCAGATTACAAGAGGAGGATCAACTTTGGGAGCTCATGATTTGTGAAGAACTCCATCAAAGCTTAGAGCTATTGACTTTGAATGATGGAGCTTATTGGAAGTGCAAGCATTGGTGGATGTTCAAGGATGGATTCAAGCACAAGCCACCTTGATGAAGAGCTCCCCATAAGTCCAACTTAAGGACAATAAACAAAAGTGCTAGGTGGGAGACACCCCAGCATGGTAACATCCTTTTATTTTTTTCTCTTGTATATAATGGTAAAATTAGTTTAATTTCATGTTTTGTTTGATTAGTTGAGTTTATTTAGGAGTCTAGTATGTTAAATAAGGTTTTATGGTGTTTTGGTAGCTGTTTGGAGGCGTGGAATGCCTGGTTTGGTGCAAGAACTTGGAAAAATTTTGAAAAATAGAGCACCATGCCACGCGTACGCGTCACCCACGCGTACGCGTGGCCCCAAAATTTTCACCTCCCATACAAATTCCAGAGAGTTGCGCGAGTTTTGGGCTGGAGTTGTGCCTGTGGCACAAAATCCACCCATGCATACGCGTCACCCATGTGTACGCGTCGCCTCTCTGATTTGTCCATAATGCGTATGCGTGACCCACGCGTACGCATCGCACCCATTTCACATCACCATGCTTACGCGTTACTCCATGCGTACGCGTGGATTGCCTTATTTCACCCACTTCTTTTCTTCTCTTCTTTCCATTTCTTTCCTTCTTCTCTCTTCTCTTCTTTTCTTTTCCTTCTTCAACCATCACCCAACACTACCAAACACCATCTATCACCATTTCCTTTAGTTAGTTAGATTGTTTGTTATCTAGTTAGTTTGATTTTTTGTTTAATTTTCTATTTTTCATGATACATGTTGGATTAGTGATCTTGTTTGCTATCTATTGCTACCGATTATTGATAAGATGTTATTTTAACATCATTGTTGAAATTATTCATTGTTGGATTCTTTGTTGAGATTACATTTTGTTACTTGGTTTTGAATTTTTCATGCCTAACTTTTTTGAATACCAAGTACATGTGAAATTTCCTTCAAGCTCTCTAGATCTTTCGAATTGCATGTTGTAGCTAGCCATCATGTGATTTGATTTCATTATCTGTGATATGGCAAATTGTGCATTATCAATGAATTTTTTTTGTTAGGTGATTCTTGTTTATGATTGACCCTTATTTATATTACCTATTTCATGCATTGAGATTTTTGAATTGTGAAATTGGATCGAAAGCTTACCTAGTGACATATTTTTTAGCTTTGTAGGCTTTGTGGACCATGCTTGCTATGTGATTGATTTTCACTTCTATCTTCTTTTTTCCAAGTTCCATAGCACCCATGTCCTCCACCTCTATGTCACTTAATTAGGTGTTGCAACAACTTCAATATGTGTCATTGTTGATGTATGAGCTCTATATATCATTTTGTTCACTAAGTTTACTTACACATCAATCAATGACCATCCAGTATCCAATTCACAATTGCTTGATTATTTGCTTGAGTGCTTTCATGCTTCTTTATCACTTGTTTGCTTGTCTTAACTTACAAGTTATTTTAAAGTATTTGAAGCACACTAGAATGAGTGAAGTGTATGCTTTCTTTTGTCTACTTGTGACATAACTTTTAAACACTAGGGTATGAGTTATGAACCGCGCGTAATCTTAGGATTCACACACGTAATTTTTTATCAATGTCACACTAATTCACTCACTCGATTCTAGTGATTTACCTCATTCCAACAATCCATGCTTCCTCGCTTGTACATTTACTTGTCCTCTTATCTTGTTTTCTATTCTCAGGAGGATGCATCATAAGCAAGAACGGAAGTGGGAGGAAGAATATGCAGCAGCCGGTTGATCCACCAGTTGAAGGTGGCAATCCGAAAAGTCGCCGTACCCCTTTGCTCATCTTTGAATGCACCAAGGACGGTGCAAACTTTTAAGTGTGGGGAGGTCGTCCGACCAATCAACCGCTTTTGGGTGACAAATTTCTAATCCCAACACTTTTGCATTTCATTTTTTAGGTCTTTTAGGATTTTTAGTTGCATTTTCTTGTTTTACATATATATATATATAATAAGCTTAGCCAAAATAATAAACTTTTTCAAGAAATTTATCTATAGGGCACTCCAATTGATTGAGAAAAAAAATCTTTTAGAACTTTCTTGAACTATACATTGTGGAACATGATTTTTGAGCTAAGAACACACAACCTTGTGAGTTTTGAGCCTAATTGTGTGGTTACATCATACAACCACTTATTTTTCTTCTTGTGTGTGATTATTCTCTTTCTATGATTATAATCTTTGATTTGTTTGATTCTATATGTCCATTATTTTGTGTATGAATGCATTTATATGATTGAGGCCATTGTTTCAAAGAGCTCACTTACCCAAATAGTCTTACCTTTTATCTTCCATTGTTAGCCAAATTTGAGCCTATGCTAAACCCATTTGTTCTTAATTTTAGCACATTACAAGCCCTAAGTGAAAAACAATAAATGTCCCTTATTTGGATCTTTGATTAGCTTAGGCTAGTTTGTGTGTTCATCATTTAATTGTGGGAGAGTTGGAAATATTGGGTAGAGATAAAAGTATATATTTATATTTTTGTCAAAATTTTAGAAATTGGGTACATACTCATCTATTAATCAAATGTTAAACCATATGCATTGATGCTCTTGTATATATTTTAGTTTGAAAAAAAATGAACAATAAAAAGAAAAATAAAAGAAAAGAAAAAAAATAGAAAAAGAAAAGCAATAAAAATAGGACAAAATACCCCAAAGTAAAGTTCAATAAAAATCAATGCATATGTGTGGTGATAAAAAAAAAAGAATGCATGAGTGTGTGAAAAAGTGAAGAATGGGTAGTTAGGTTAGCTTTAAAATTTTATAGGTTGTCATAGGTTAGGTGGAAAGTTTAAGTTAATCAAAGATTCAAATTTCAAGTCCACTTGACCATATGCATCCTTACCTTGACCCTAGCCCCATTACAACCTATGGATAAGTGCTCATGATATTTGTATGCATGCATGAAATAATTGTTGATTGTTAGATGAAAAACAAATCTTGGAAAGCATGATTAGGGGAGAATTGAGTGAATCAACCCTATACACTTGAGTGACTAGAGCGAATACACATCCGTGAGGGTTCGATTGGTCAATTACATGTTTTCACCTATGATCATCTTTTCTTTCAAGTTGCAAAACCTTTTTAATAATTCAATTCAATTGTGGGTTTGATTCAATTGAGATTGCCTTAGCCCTCATGTGCATATATTTCTTCTTGAAACTTGATTTATTTTGACTAAGTGGTTCCATTCAGTTAGATAGATTGCATGTAGAAAGGTTGCATCTAGGTAGTTTGCACTGAATAAATATCGATAGCCTTTGTTTCTTTCTTGAATATAGCATAAGGACATGCTTAGTTTAAGTGTGGGGAGGTTTGATAAACCCCAATTTTATGGTTTATCTTGTGGTTAATTTAGGGGATTTTATCGACTTATCTCACATTTATTCAATGAAATAACATGGTTTTGTAATTCTCCCTGAAGTTGTGCTTAAGTGTGAAAACATGCTTTTTAGACCTTAAAATAGCTAAATTTAATTCACTTTAATTCCATTTGATGCCTTGATATATTTGTTGAGTGATTTCATATTCATAAGGCAAGTATTGTATGGAAGAAGTGAAGAGAAAAGCATGCAAGGTGGAGAATTCATGAAGAAATGAGCATTTGGAGAATTCATGTCCGCGCGCACACGTCACCCATGTGCACGCGTGAGAGGAGATCTTCAAGCCACGCGCACACGTTTGCCATGCGTACGCATGAAAATGAATTTTGCAAGTGACGCGCATGCGTGACGAGCGGCACGTGACCCCATTAAAGTGAATTCGCTGGGGGCGATTTCTGAGCTGCCCATGCCCAAATTCAACTCGTTTCTGAGGCTATTTCATGCAGAATTCAAGCTTGGACAAAGGGGGGAGCACTTAGTTGTAGGATAGCATCATGTAGGTTAGTTTTTTGGAGAGAGAAGCTCCCTCTTCTCTCTAGAATTAGGGTTCTTAGGTTTATTTTGCATCTTAGATCTAGGTTCAATTTCTTGTGTTCATCTTGTTTCCTTTACAATTTCTTGTTCTTACATCTTTGTCCTTTTTAGTTTTCTTGTTAATTTTCCTTTTATGCCTCTTTTATGTTGATAAACTCTTGTTGGATTTGGATCTCTTTTAATGCAATTTGATGTTTGATGTTCTTTTATTGTTAATTTGAGTTGTTATTATGGATTCCTTGTATTGGGTAGTTGTAGATTTTACTATTTCTTGCCATTTGCCATGCTTATCTTTTATGCCTTCCAAGTGTTTGACAAAATGTGTGGTTGGATGTTAGAGTAGCTTTTTGAGCATTCTTGGCTTGGAAAGAGAAATTGGGCAATCTTGAGTCATTAATACCCAATTTAGATTGGTGATCTAAAGTTGTTAGTTAATATTATTTCTATTGACTCTAATCTCTTGCTAATTCAATTAGTGAGTTGATTAGGATTTTTGGATTGAGATTAATTAGTCTTATTTGACTTTCTCTCATGGAAGATAACTTTATACCTTCTTCCAACATTGGAGATAATAAAATAAGATAAATTCTTGTTAATCACTGTTATGATTAGTGACTAGGATAGAAAGCCTATACTCTCAATCCTTGCCATGAATGTCTCTCTTTATTAATTGCTTTCTTTAATTGTTTTCTTTACTTTTCTTGTCATTTATTTTCTTGCCCTTTTTATCAATCAAACCCCCTTGTTCCTTCATAGCCAATAATTGATCACTTCATTGCAATTCCTTGTGAGACGACGCGAGGTTTAGATATTTTGGTTAATTTTCATTGGGTTTGTACTTGTGACAACCAAAATCTATTAAAATTTAAATTGAGCATTACTAGTTGGTTGGGAACTATACTAACAACGAAATTATTTTGAATGGAATTCCTAACCAAACAAAAATGCTCTTTCACTACTCTATCTTTTCAATAGCTCTAAATAACATGACTTAATTTAGTAAACTAACAAAGAAAAAGACTTGCTTACAATATCATGTAAAAGTAAGTATTCACTCACTTCTTTAGAGATGTTTCAATTTGGCTACACAAATGTCTTCCTGCTTCTACAAAATTAATTATACATTACACATCTCAGTTCCTCATTGCACATTGAAAATTTAAAAAAATAAAAAATACAAACAACACCTAAGACTTGGCATATCAATTGCACAAAGAACATGTCCACCAATTCCACCTTCAGTTTCACCAATATTGTCACTTATACTGTGATCAAACTACAAAAATATCAGAAAAAATAACATCACATCAGTGAATCAAAACCAAAAATAGAACATCAATAAATTATTTATTCAACAATAAATTAAACGGAAAAAATAGCCACCATCAAAACAACAGTGAAGATAAAAAAAATTAAAATCAAGAACAAAAAAAATAGAACCAATAAATTAAAATCAATAATTAACAAATTTAAAATAAAAATAATAGTAGAAGCAGCCAACAGCCAATAGTGAAGAACAACAAATTAAAATTCAACAACAAAAAATTAGTAACTTTGAAGAATGACAAATTAAGAATAGAAAATAAAGAACAAACAATAGCAAGAAGCCAAAAACAATAAATAAATAGCAGTGAAGAACAACAAACCATAACAAGAATAGAGAAAATCAAGAATAGAACAAAATTAATTGTCTTGAATTAATTGATTGATTAATCAATAAAGACCCAACAATCAAGTTAAAGTCAAAATCAAATGAAATCACTATACCCCTAATAATAATCAAGCAAAGTAAGGTGGAAATAGTAGCTAACTTCCATTTGAAATTACAAATCTTGCTACATCGCAGGCAAATAGAACTTCTGGAGTCTGCTTTGTCTCTAGAGTCATCTTAGTGAGATTAAGAAATAACTCTACAATTTCCACCTAGGATAACTTGCTTATTTTCTTAGGTTTTTCTATTACCAATGAAACATTAAAGATAAGAGCACAACAATGACAACTTACTTTATAACCAGGATGCTTATCCAATTTAAGGAGAGCATAATAGCCTCGAAACTCTTTTTCGGTAGGCACAAGTATTCCTTTCTTTCTGTGATCATCATACATCTGAAACAATTCAACCGAAGTTCTGTTCATCTGTTCAATATTGAAGTGAGCATCAAAGCCCTTAGAAAATCCTTCTCCTTTTGTGTATTCACAAAATTCATGCATTGCAATAATGTGTAATTTGATCTGCAACCACAGAAATCAACAGCCTCATGAGTTTTAAAATTTTAACCATCACTAGATATTGTTCTTACAAACATCACCAAGCAGATGCAGGTTCTTGATAAAAGGCATCAGAACCTTCAGAAAATTATTTTACCAACAAATAAATATGAAACTACTATACCTATAAGTATCCACAATATATATTTGTATTGAGCCTTAATCAATATAGCATATAAGGAACTTGCAGAAAAAATAGATATCATATCCACTTCAATAAGAGAAAAATCAGGTTTTATTATACTTTTGTTAAAAATAAAAAAGTACCATCTATTCAAGCATAGTAATAGCCCCTTGATAGAAAATGTGATGCATTCTTTAGTCCATTTTAATTGATCTCATCCTATTCCACAAGAAATTATATGCACCAAGAAACCTCTCAACATAAGGCTGATCTAGCAGAGAAAGTAGATAATCAATTGTCTTCTGAAATATGGGCATTGGTTGAATCAAGCTTGCTTTCCTCTCTGCTGTCCTAGTATACTGCCATGAAACATGATAAATGTTACTAATGAGAAGTGATGATAGTATTTATGAAAAAATGTAAAGTTTACTATTAGTAATATGACAATTGCCTTAACTGCAAGAAGTCTGCTGATTACATTTCAGTCCCCATCCAAGCATTCATACTGGTCAAGATCTCCTTTCCTTTCACCCTCTCACCTCTCAGACTCTAAAATATAGAAATATCAAGTATTTCTATGCAAAGATCAAGTTCTTTATGCAATAAATTTGTTTAGACTTTAGACATATCTTTGAGGAAGGGAATTGAATTTGTGTCAAGCATACCTGCAGTACACGTAGTGTAACACACTACCACACAGAACTTTACGTTTAAGTCGTAAAGCTGAGGTGGTGAGGTATTACGACCTCTAAAATAAAAGTATATATATATATATATATATATATATATATATATATATATATATATATATATATATATAATAGTAGTTGAAGGAGTTTAATAACCGAGGAGCCTTGAAGGAAAGCTTAAACAAAAATTGGAAAAATTAAAAGCGCAACACTCACGTAACAGAAACTTGCATAAGAAGAAAAGGGTAAAGAGTATAAACACAGAGAGTAGAATATTAAAGGTACAAAATATCAAACTCTAGGCTCGACTTACAAAGCCAAGGCCGGCCAGAGAATGTTTACATATATATATATATATACACACACACTTAGTTCTCCACCAAAAGCCTCTAAGAGGATCAGATTCAGAATATATATACACGGAGAATCATCTAGAAAAATATACACATAACAAGATATCAAAAGCCAGCATCCCCATTTTGCTTGCAAAGTAAATCCATACGCCTAGCGAGGTGCCTCTCGACCTGCATTTGAAAATGACAGCATATGTATGGAATGAGAACCGGGGGTTCTCAGCATGGTAATAGTGCCCACATACATAATATATAAGGTCCTGAGAAAGCTAGAGGCGATCCTAGAATTCCGATACTCAGATTTAAAGCTTAAAATTATAATTTGAAACCATAACAGGGTAATCTATCTAGGGCGCTTAGGTTCTAATCCACTTTCTAACTTAACCCTTCACAAGTTCTCCCATTCCTCCGATCCTCCAAAACTTTGGTGGAACTACCCTCATCACTCCTTCGCTAGACAAGGGCCTCTCAATTGCACAAACAAACAATACTGGAAAAGAAAACACGAATAGAATGCAGTTACAGTAGGTAAAACATATAGCAATTAGACATAGATAATCAAATAGGCAAACCTAAGTAATGCAAACTTAAATAGAACAAACAAATACATATGATGCATGCCTGCCCTATGGCCGATGAGTCTTATCTGTCGGTTATAAAGCCAAACCTGACATGTCCGGTAGTTAACCCTAGACAGAACACCAAACACGGAGCAAGTGGGATAACGCCGCAACTCTTACATCTTACTCGCATACCCAGAGCAGGGGACAACCTCATTCTGCCTCTTACCCATGTGGTGTTACAGTTCTTAACTCGGAGCAAGCGACGACAGAACTCAACCCTTGCATCTTACCTGGAGACTCGAACTCTCCCGGAGCAAGTGGATAACACAACTGAAATAGATTATTCACATTAAATAACGTGTTGAACGGTGATTTTGCTTAATTTATAAGGGAAACTGAAGAGGAAGGAATGAAATGAAAATCCAGAATTCAGACCAATTGCCACATAAATCTTAAAAACAAAAAAAAGGTAAGAATGCATTTCAAATAACAAATAGTTAGAGTCAGACCCCGTGTTTTACGTGTGTAGAACAAAGGATTATGAATGTAAATAACAAATATAAAAATATTTTACTACTGTATTTAATATATAATGAAACTCTTGATCATTATATATACAAGTAAGCTAGGAGTAACTAACTAACTATTAACAGAAAGCTGGGTAACAAATTGCTATGCTGAAAGGGGAAATCACTAACTAACTGATTTAATTACATGAGTCACTAACTGCTAACTAATTAAGTAATCAAACGATAAACAAAAAAAGAAGTATTTTAACATCCTAGAGAAGAAAGTTCAACAAAATGAAAAGTAGAGAGTTTGACAGCAACCTTTCCCTTAAAAGTTGGGTCCTAGGGAAAGAAAAGTGAGATCAGCCTCTAAAATATATATTTGCTAGTGTTTCCCTCCTTCAAAGATATCAATACACACAGCATAACAACTACATATAAATATTGAAATACATACCTCACAACTACTTGGTGGTTTATATGGATTGTCAATACTAGTGAAAAAAAAAACTGTAGAAAACCAAATAAATAATATGATCATATGATCTCATGTTTTTATATTTCATTTTTGAACCAAAATATTTCTTATAATAATCATGAATATAGAAGAATAAGATATATTCTAATTCCTTAAGATCTAACAGCAACAAAACGCATGGGCACTTAGGTTGCTTGCAATTTCTTGCATTTCTTTAGCATCCAAGATGATAAAGCCAGGGTACTCTGCCATTGATACTCAAATATATTATAATTTAATTAATTTTTTTTTGTTCTTGTGATGTTGAGAGAAATTGATATATTCATTGAAACTTGTGATGTTTTTATTATAAGCCCTTCTCATCAATGATGGTGGCATTATTTTTGAGACAAAAACAATGTAAAGAATGAAAGGACTCGTCTTGGGAGCATTAGAATGGAGAATGCGGTCAATTACCTCTTTCTCCTTCTTAACTTTCTTCATTACTTTAATATGTGTCAAAGACCCAATGGAACAAGTTTTCAAGAAAAGAGTGGTTGAAATTATATTCAAGTCACAATGAGGTATTATATATAATAATGATCATATCATTACTAGAATATGGGAACCAAAATATGAGTTCATTTGATGATAGTTTAAATAATAATGAATAATAATGATTGCCTCTTATGCTATGATAATGTAAAGATAAAGCTTTTGGAATTCAAACCATCTATAATGCTGCATCAACAGTCAACACTTCTTTGTGCTTCTCATGAGCTCTTTCTTTTTCAATTCCAAAGCTTCTTAGCAGCAATATCCAATTGTTCATATGTAAATGAAGTACATCCCTCTCCTTTTGCCAACATTATAATAAAAATTCAAATAGCAAGTGATTTTCATGCACAATGTTTACATGACTTAAAGTGTAGAAAGAGATTCAAGTATATTAGGATATTTTGTGGTTTTTACCATTGATTTAGATTATAAAATATATATGATGCATTTAAATTAACAAGACATACATAAAAAGGGATTTGATACCTAAGAGACACAAGTAAAATTCTCATTTCTATGTTTTTACTTCTTCACTGAATACTAAAAATTGATTAAAAATTTTAAAATAAACTCAGACTTTGTATTTGGTCCTAGCTTAGTATAATAATAACCATAGTAATTCATATATCAAACACCGTTATTTACTAACTGTATGTAAAAATAATTACAATTAAAGAATAAAACTATTAGTTTATGCATACGTGTTTTCTTTGGTGTAAAATTCTATCATTATTAGAGACTATAAGAGATTAAGAGTTACCTGGAAGAAGCCCCACTCTTTGCAAGCTATGTCTAATTTCAACAACTCCTCAGAATCTCCACAAGAGAGAAGTGAAAAATATTTATGATTGAACCCTGCCATTTTATCATACACAACATAAGCATTCATTCACACAACAACGAGAATAAATTTTTTTAAAATAAAAAAATCTAAATAATGTACTTCTTGTTCAATTTAACTATATTTATATTAAAGAAGAGACTCATGCCTATAAAGAAGAGACTCATCACAGTACCATAATGTAACACCCTCACCACCAGAGTGTCACGCTTCCATCTGCGCCACTTTGATAACAAGGATATTATGACGACTTTTATATATAACCATACATAGTAGGAGCCTTTACCTAAAATCCTTATTGACTTTTCTTTGAAAAACTAAAAATATTTTTTCTTTTATACATACAAACATGCATAGATATATATATACAGATACATCTCATCATACTTTACAGTCACAAGAATAACTTATTCAAAAAGTAGAGAATCGCACTTTTAAACGTTAGAATGCAAAAAAAATAGCAAGCTAACCTACCGATATAGAATGAAAGGGAGGTGTTAGAATATAATTAGGATCAATTAGTATTATTTAGTATATCTGAATATTTATTATAGGAGATTACGTCTTTATTATTACGATTCTCTTAGTACCTATAAATACTCTTTTATATTGTATCATTCCAGACAACTTGAGTAGACAACTTGAATACACTCAATAATATACAAATCCTTTCTCCAGTTTAGTCTCTTGTTTCTAACATAGTATCAGAGCCATGGTATCCTCCTTGAAGAGGATAGGTTGGTTTTCTTGCGGTGAAATCACCGTAGTTTTTGCACTTTTGTTAGCTATGCCATTTTTTTTTTACCTTTTGTCACTCATTTGATGCTTTTTTCACCTCACCAACTAGCCTATTTTCTCTATCTTGTATTTTTCGAGTCGAATGATCAAACACCATTGTCATCCGCTGCTTACCTATTCTCATAGAGAAATCATATAGTTTTCGCTCTCTTTCGGCAGTTCCGTCTGCATTCTCTCGTGGCAGTTCTGTTTGCGTTCTCTCGTGGCAGTTCCGTCTACGTTTTCTCGTGGCAGTTCTGTTTGTATTCTCTCGTTGCAGTTCCGTCATTTTCTCGTAGCAGTTGATAAATCCCAATTTTGTGGTTTATCTTGTGCTTAATTTGGGGGATTTTATCACCTTTTCCCACATTTATTCAATGAAATAGCATGATTTTGCAATTCTCCCTTGATTTGTGCTTAAATGTGAAAACATGCTTTTTAGGCCTTAAAATAGCTAAATTTAACTCACTTTAATTCCATTCGATGCCTTGATATGTTTGTTGAGTGATTTCAGGTTCATAAGCCAAGTATTAGATGGAGGAAGTGAGGAGAAAAGCATGCAAGTGGAGAACTCATGAAGAAATGAAGAAACCGTAAAGCTGTCAAGCCTGACCTCCTGGCACTCAATCGACCATAACTTGAGCTATAGAGGTCCAAATGAGGTAGTTCCAGTTGCGTTGGAAAGCTAACTTATGGGGCTTCGAAATGATATAAAATTTTTCATATGTTGCTTCACGTTTAAGGGCGCGCACACGTCATGTACGCGTGCGTGCCGATGCTGCTCGTGGCCCACTAAAGATGAAATCGCTAGGGGCAATTTTTGAAGCATTTTTAGGCCCAACCCAACTCATTTCTGAGGCTATTTCATGCAGAATTCAAGCTTGGGCAATGGGGGAGTAATTGTTTGGTAGTATATCATCATGTAGGTTAGTTTCTAGAGAGAGAAGCTCCCTCTTCTCTCTAGAATTAGGTTAGGTTAATCCATCTTAGATCTAGGCTTAATTTCATGTTCTCATCATATTTCCTTTACAATTTCTTGTTCTACTACTCTATTCTTCTTAGTTCTCTTGTCAATTTTACTTTTTTGACTCTTTTATGTTTATGAATGTTCATGTTGGCTTTTGTTTACTTTTAATGAAATTGAATGTTTGATGCCCTTTTGATGATGATTTGGATTGTTGATTTACTTTTCTTGCAATTGGTAGTTGGTAGATTTACTATTTTTTTTTGCACTTTTACCATGCTTCCTTTTATGCCTTCCAAGTGTTTGACAAAATGCTTGGTTGGTCTTTAGAGTAGAATTTTATGCTCTTGGCTTGTGAAGGTAACTTAGGAACTCTTGAGTTACTAATGTCCAAGTGATTGACGATTGGGAGCCATTAACGCTAGATCTCACTAATTGATTTGGTGTAGAACTAGGACTTATGGACTTAGATTGACATAGCTCATTTGACTTTCCTTTATTAGTTAAAGGATGACTTAATGGGGTTGATCCTTGCCAATTCTCATGTTGTGGTTAGTGATAAGGATAGAGATCCTTGACCGCCAACCTTTTCCAAGACTTTTCTAGTTGTTAGTTTATTTTCATTGCTATATACATTTCATGTCTCTTATCCCAAAAAAACTCCAAAATATCTCATAACCAATAGGAATTTCAATAAAGTGTCTTGTTATTGGTTATGAGATATTTTGGGGGTTTTTTTTGGGATAAGAGACATGAAATGTAAATAGCAATGAAAATAAACTAACAACTAAAAAGGTCTTGGCAAAGGTTGGCGGTCAAGGATCTCTATCCTTATCACTAACCACAACATGAGAATTGGCAAAGATCAACCCCATTAAGTCATCCTCTAACTAATAAAGGAAAGTCAAATGAGCTATGTCAATCTAAGTCCGTAAGTCCTAGTTCTATACCAAATCAATTAGTGAGATCTAGCGTTAATGGCTCCCAATCATCAATCACTTGGACATTAGTAACTCAAGAGTTCCTAAGTTACCTTCCCAAGCCAAGAACATAAAATTCTACTCTAAAGACCAACCAATCATTTTGTCAAACACTTGGAAGGCATAAAAGGAAGCATGGTAAAAGTGCAAAAAAAATAGTAAATCTACCAACTACCAATTGCAAGAAAAGTAAATCAATAATCCAAATCATCATCAAAAGGGCATCAAACATTCAATTTCATTAAAAGTAAACAAAATCCAACATGAGCATTTATAAACATAAAAGAGTCATAAAAGTAAAATTGACAAGAGAACTAAGAATAATAGAGTAGTAGAACAAGAAATTGTAAAGGAAATACGATGAGAACATGGAATTAAGCCTAGATCTAAGATGGATTAACCTAACCTAATTCTAGAGAGAAGAGGGAGCTTCTCTCTCTAGAAACTAACCTACATGATGCTATACTACCAAACAATTGCTCCCCCCTTATCCAAGCTTGAATTCTGCATGAAATAGCATCAGAAATGAGTTGGGTTGGGCCCAAAAGTGCTTCAGAAATCGCCCCCGGCGATTTCATCTTTAGTGGGCCACGAGCAGCATCGGCGCGTACGCGTATATGGCGCATGCGCGCCATTAAAAGCGAAGCAACATATAGCAAATTTTATATCATTTCGAAGCCCCGGATGTTAGCTTTCCAACGCAACTAGAACCACCTCATTTAGACCTCTGTAGCTCAAGTTATGGTTGATTGAGTGCCAGGAGGTCAGGCTTGACAGCTTTACGGTTTCTTCATTTCTTCATGAGTTCTCCCACTTGCATGCTTTTCTCCTCACTTCCTCCATCCAATACTTGCCTTATGAACCTGAAATCACTCAACAAACATATCAAGGCATCGAATGGAATTAAAGTGAGTTAAATTTAGCTATTTTAAGGCCTAAAAAGCATGTTTTCACATTTAAGCACAAATCAAGGGAGAATTGCAAAACCATGCTATTTCATTGAATAAATGTGGGAAAAGGTGATAAAATCCCCCAAATTAAGCACAAGATAAACCATAAAATCAGGGTTTATCAGCAATTCCGTCTGTATTTTGTCTGTGTTTCCTTGTTTAGTCTCTTGTTTCTAACAGGAGGCATTGGGGATTTTGGCAGAGAAGACACAAAGGACGGAAAGGAGGAAGCCGGAGGAGATCGTCATTGGAGTAGACGTCACCGAAGGAGACTGTCACTGGAAGAGACATCGTAGGAGGAGATCACCGTTGGAGGAGACGCCACTGGAGGAGATGTCACCAGAGGAGACATTACCAGCGGAGACATCACTGGCAGGAGGAGATCGTTGCAAGAGGATATCGACGCTAGAGGAGACGTTGCAAGAGGATATCAACGCTAGAGGAGACGTCGCAAGAGATAATTGTCACTGGAGAGGATCATCACCGGAGAAGAGATTGTGACAGAGGAGATCGCATTGGCAGAGATTCAGGCTTTCTCTCATAGTTGTAGCATTTTTACGTAATAATGAAGGTTTAATTTAGGGTTGGGTATTTTTATACAAGGGGATAATGGCGTTTTAAAACCGTCAGAATCCATAAAACTGTCGTTAATTACAAATGAATTACAGCAACAATAAAAAATGCCATAACATTCAATTATTAATGCGGCTTTATAGAACCTCCATAATATTAATGCCATTTTATATCCTTTTTTTTATAGTGATACAAGTTGTTTCCACTCCACTTACAGATATATCATTATTCAGTATGGATACAGATAGATTATAAGAGTATTCCATCTATTATCTAAATAGATATTGAGAAAAAGATTCTCTAGTTCTTTTTGTCATTGATCTTAGTAAAATGTTGATATAAAAGAAGTATTAATAAAATACGACTGAAATATCTTTTATCTTGTAGTGAATAGCTAGCTTCATTATACATGTAGTTGGGAAGCTTGTACTTGTAAGTTTGGGTTTATGAAAATTGTGCTCAAAGAGCAATTTATTTTCTTCTTTGTTGAGATTAACAATGTAGAGTTTAAGAATAGTAAATATGAATGGATCTTGATCTTTCACTTTTGAAAGAATGTGGCACCTGCCATCTGTGTTAAACAACCATAACCACTTCCAACACAATAATTCAACCTTGTTTTTTTTTGTGATTTGAAATTTTTATATGTAATTTGGATTTTTTTGGTATATTTTGGATGTTTTTCGTCCCTTTTTTTTAAATCTTGTGTTTTCAAAAAGAGTTGGTTATTTATGGGGCATTTTTTTCTACATGTATTTTCGAGATTATTGTGGTTGTATACTTCAGGTTTTAAATCTTATCTTTGCAAGCATTTATTCTTTTAAATTCTAGAGTAAAAAATGTATTGGGATTAGAATACAGATGTTTCTTTAATTGGGAGTTAAGGTTTAGAACATGTGTTGTAAAAGTGTCTAATTTTGTTCCAACTTCCAACAAGCTTTTAAAGCTTTTAAAAGTGCTCGTTTAATGAAATTAAGGCGTATACATATTTTTTTTTATTTTTTTTTCATATAACACTTCCAAAGTAAGTAACATGTTATTCTCATTATCATTAGTCTTTTATATTTTTTCCATTAGGAATACACACATTCTTTCGTTAACAATGCTTTATAAATTATAAGAACATCCGAGAATACAAAAAAAAAATTGAAACTCCATGTGAAAAATTCAAATTATTGGTGGCATCATAGCATGTATAACGCACTTGTCCTTTAATGATAAATGAAATTTTACACACTAAATATTTAAAATAAGAATCTACAAATTTTCAAGAGCAAGAAACACTTAATCTTAAACCCAACTGAACATCATGAATAATTTTGATAATCTGAACTCAGTACATCAACCCTCAGCTGTACATCATATGTAAAACCTAAAATTTTTGAAAAATCTTATCATGAGTTAAATTTAATTTATTTATTCATTAAAG
The DNA here is from genome assembly GCF_003086295.3 of Arachis hypogaea. NCBI lineage: Eukaryota > Viridiplantae > Streptophyta > Magnoliopsida > Fabales > Fabaceae > Arachis > Arachis hypogaea. The sequence goes on along the minus strand of NC_092052.1, from coordinate 34,666,638 downwards.
ACTTTGATTTCAGAAATTATTTTGTAAAAGCTAATTAAATCAAGTTTTGATAATTAAATTAGAATTTTATCTAATTTTATAATTATTGGATAATTTTAATATTTAAATTATAAAGTTTAGTAATTATAAAATAATAAAAATTTTATATGAATTGATTTAAATAATTGAGATTTTGGAATTTAATAGTTTCATTTTTATGAATAAAGAAAATTAAGTATATTATCTTATATTTTAAATTGGAATACTTATTTAAAAAATAATTTTCAAGTTGATGAATAAATGGTATTTTTATATATAATTATTGTTTGATTATATTGATTTTCAATTACTCTATTACCTCTATTTTTATTAAAAATAACTATACTACCCAAAACCTTAACCCTAATTCTAACACAACACACACTCACCCTTTTCCCACAAAAACCTAGCCGTCAACCCCAATCCCCCCTTCTTGACTCTCTCAGCTCACCACATACTCACACACAATCTTACACACACATAGAAAGAAGAGAGGAAGAGAGGGAGGCGCATCACCAGTAGGCCTTTGGCTGCCGTCGCATCATCGTGAAGCTGGAGGAAGGAGCTGCCGCTGCCACACCTCGCCGTCGAAGCTCCACCACTACCAAGTCAGCGCCAAACCAGAGAAAGAGAGCTCGTGCCTCGTTGCCACCGTCCATGGAACCACGAGCCACGTTGTTGTTGCCGAGAGGAGGGAGAAGACGCGAGCTGGAGGAGCTGCGTCCTGTCGCCGCTGTCGCTCTAGTTGTAACACCCTACCACACAAAGTTTTATGCTTAAGCCGTAAAACAGAGGTGGTGTGGTATTATGACTTCTAAAATAAAGTATATACACAATAGTATCTGAAAGAGAGTAATATACGAGGAGCCTTAAAAAACAGGTAAAACAAATTCGCAAAATAAAAAGCGCAACGCTCAGGAGACGAGATTACTTGCGTGCTAAGAAACCTAAATATCATAGGTGTAACTAAACAAAAGAGAGAATAAAGAGCCAAGGATACAGAATAACTAGCTACTAACTCAGCCTGTAAAGCCAAGGCTGGCCGGAGAATATTTACATACATATACACATATCCCCAAAATACCCAAAAGATAAGATAGAACCTTATACTCTCCTTAAATCTCTAAGGGGGACAAAATAAACAAATTTCTTGGAGAGAAAGCTAAGTATATATATACATAAGCTACATAACAAAAGAACCCAGAAACCGCTCCACTTCAGGAATCCAGACGCCTAGCGAGGTGCCTCTCGACCTGCATCTAAAAACAACAGCACAATATGGGGTGAGAACCGGAGGTTCTCAGCATGGTAAGGGTGTCACGCACATAATATATAAGGTCCTGGAAATGCAAGAGGCAATCCTAGAATACCAACACTCAGTTATAAAACTTAAATTCTAAACAGAAGCCAAAAAAGGGTAAGTGTTCTAGAGAATTCTAAACTTACTTACTTAACCTAATTTTATCACCAAACCGGCCCACCTTTCCTCCGCTCATCCATCACCAATGATTTAGTAGAGACAGACAACCAAACAATTTCAAGTACAAGTAGAAAACAGGTAGTGCAGGTAGCAAACATAACAATTAGCTATATATATATATATATATATTCAGTTAGGCAATCCCATGTAATGCATAGCAGACAAAACAAATAGAATGCATATGATGTATGCCTGTCTTATGGGTGATGAGGCTCAACTGTCGGTTATCCAGCCAATCCGACAAGTCTGAAACCCTTAGACTGTCCCTCGTCATGTATCCCCATGAGTCTATGCATAGATTTTCTCATTTCATTCATAATTCATACATTCATTCATTTATATATAACTTACTCAATGGGGGATATCTATTCCCGGAAATTTATACGTGCCCGGTCACCCTTACAACGTAGGGTTAACAGAGTATCGAGTTTCAACCTGGAACACGTGGTGGCAAGCCACGGTTCTGTTACCCAAGGAAACTCGTATCTCAGATATCATTAAATTCATAAGCCGCATAATATTCATAACCATTCATATTCATTATATAATCATTCATCATAGCCATGGCATCATAACTTCTTTTAACCTTCACATCATTCTCTTATAATTCATCATGTTTACCCCTTTTCTTCATCCCCAAGTTATCTCAATTTCCTAGCTTCAAAGTTACTAGGCTTAGTATTATATTTTATAACTAAAAGGATGAGAATAGAGGTTTAGAAGTCTGAAATTTGATTTAAAAACACAAAATCCAGTTTTGCAGGAAACAGGGGCCACGCGTACGCACATGTGCCAGGCAGTAGCGGATGGTCGCACATGAGGATCTTGTGTACGCATAAACCCCAAGCCACGCGTACGCGTGGGCGTGCAAACTTAGCCCAGTACGCGTATGTATAGGCTCGTTCGCACACGCATGCACAAGAGACAGAATCTACCATCTGCGAATGAGGGTTACGCATACGCAAAAGTCTCATGTCATGCGTACACATGGGCCATGCGTACGCGTGGGCATACGTTTTTCCAAAAATTTTAACAAGTCTGAAATCTACAGAATTGCCCTTTTTAAACCCCAAACTTTCGACGCGCATAACTTTTTCATCCGTTCTTCGAATGACATAAACTTCACAGACCCAATTTTCATACAAAACAACTTTGAAACCATTTGGGGGTCCAGAAGCCAAGTTATTGCTCGACAAATTTCGTTCAAAAACTAATTTTTTACAAACTCAAACCTCAATTCCATTAACACCAAGCACCATACCCACTTCTTGTCTAAATAATCAGCACCAATACATATATAGCATTTCAATACAAGTCCACTACCCATTCATCAAATCACAAACTCTTCAAACTTCATTTTTTACCAAATCACATCCTAAGTTCCCACTTCCATCAACATTAACATCGTCATTATACTAACACACACACACGCACACACACATACACATATAACCCATATTATCAACTTCTCAACTATATCCAAACACCAAGAAAACATCATATACCCACCATGACCATATTCATCAACACATGCTTAACTCAAATTATCAATCAACATCATAGAGACTAATCATTCAATATATTCAACCATTTCAACTTATCCTATAGTTCTCTAGCCAAAGTTTTCTCAGAACATTATATGTTAAACATGAGAAACCTAAACCATACCTTAGCCGATTTCTGCATATAACCCGAGACACCACCAAGGCACCAAAAACAACCCTCAAAGCTCAAAATCTCCAAGGCAAGGCCTCTTAAACTCCACCAAGCCTCCAAAGTACTCAATCAACTTCAACATACACATATACAAGCCTAATTCACATATATCACATTCAAATTCAATATCCAAACTCATATAAACTAGAATTTGCAGAATTTTGAGAGTCTTCACCTTATATATGTCTTAATTGAGCCAAGGCCCACAAGTTCCTCGAGTCAATTTGAGCCTAAACATCAAGACATCGAATTTCAATAACTAAAGCCCCAAAATTTCGAAATTTTAAGAGACTGAGAGGCTGAGATGAGAGGTGAGACTTACCTATAAAAATGATCCAATAGAATCGTAGAGCTCGACGCGCTGGATGCGTAGCCGCAAATGGTGCGGCGATCGGAGCTCGGATGAAGAAGTTATGGTGGATTGAATATATGAGTGAGGGTTAGGGTTGTGTTCTTCACCTTCCTTCTCCCATGGATGCTGGAACGGAAATGGGGAATGAAAGGGAAAGTAATGAGCTGAAGCTCATTTAAGTTATGGGTCCGGTTGGGCCCACGGGCCCAGTTTAGATCCGGTTTGACCAGTTTGTCCTGTCCAGTCCAATCTTGGGTCAAATTCTTCGAAATTAGTGTCAAAATTCTAGTTTTAATGAATTCTATTTTATTTCAATATAAGATTTTCATTTCTAATCTTCCTTATTAAAATTTAATTTTTTAACTAATTATTTACTAATTTAGCAGGGTTTACACTAGTAACCGCTGCCATTCCATCGTCGCCATCAATGGAGGTTCGCCAAGAGAGGGGGGACGGGCGAGGAGAGAGGACACACGTGAGGAGAGAGCAAGAACTGCAGCCAGCCACGTCGCCGTCACTGCCGGAGCTTCCTCCGCCGCTGCTGCTTGCCGTTCTGAGTTGCTGCGCCGCTGCTGCCGCCATTGGGGTTGTCGGGAAGAGGAGTTTGAATGGGAAAGAGAGAGATCATGGAGGTTGCTACTGCAGGTATTGCTGCCAGAGGATGAAGAAGCCTCGCCGTTGTTCTGGCTGCCAGAATAGTGCCATGGTCACTAGGAAATGCTACTGGAGTCAGCCGTTGGAGCTGTAGTTACTCTGTTATTGGATTCTTTCTCGGTACAGTAAGTTGTTCTTACCTTGAAACCTTCGTTGCTAGCATATAAGTATTATATTATATTAGGTTAAAGATTTTGAGGATTTGGTAACGTAGGGTCGAGTTCTGATTGTTGCATATCGTGATTAGAGTTGCGGTTGTTGTCGCGGGAGCGATGTGGAGCTGTGGTTGTGGCTGCCGCTGCTGCGGGTCGAAAGAAAAAGAGTTTTGTCACGAAGTTGAGTTGCAATTGAGGTAGGGGCACTTTCTTTAAACTCATTTTATTTTCAAGAATTGTTATAAGTCGATACTAATGCAAAAATATATTTTTGGTGATTATGTGAGTCTTATGGATTGAACTAAGTTGTTTTGGATGAATGAATTATTTGTTTGATTGATTTATTGATCGATTGAGAAAGATGAATATTATGATTAGTTGATTGATGTTATTGGATTATTTTTTTTAATTTACTGGAAGAGATTTAATATTGGAATTTGGTCTGATTTTAGAAATGAGTTGATTTTTGGAAAATATTTAATATTGGAATTGGTTTGGTTTTAGAAGAGATTTAATATTGAAATTTGGTTTGATTTTAGAAATGATTGGGTATTTGGAAATGATTTGATACTAAAAATGGTTGAGAAGGGTTTGAGAGATGTTTGGATGGAACCCTTGAAAGGTGGTACAATCCAAGTTTTAGGGGAGGTGCTGCTGAAATTTTTATAAGCTTGCATGAAAGTGAATATCAAGAATTAACTTATTTTGTTTTGATTTTGATTAAAGACTTATATTTTGAGTTTGACTAAAGAACCATATTTTGAGGAGTTTTAGTGAATTTAAAGTATTTGAATTTTGATTGGTAAAGAGAGAAAATTTTTTAGTCTTTTGGGAAGTTAGTAAACTTGAGAACGAGTTTCATTTGATTATTTTTAATTAAAGGGTTAATTGAAGAATTATTTTATTTGATTTGAATTAATTAAGAAAAGGATTATGTTTTTAAGGATGTTTTAACGGATTTAAAGTATTTGTTTAAGAATGAAAATGATTATGTTTAATTAAGCGACTTTCGTGGAAACTTCGTAAGTTTGATTAAAGAAATGGTTTTGAAGTTAATTTTTTTGTAGTTTTAGAAGCTATTGAATTTGATTGATGAAACAAAATAATTTTTGAGTCTTTTGGAAATAGTTTAAACTTGGGACTGAAATTTGGAATCGGTTTTGGGAATTTGATTTACTCAAAAATGAGTTTATTGATTGATTCAAATTAAGGAGTTATGATTTAAGGATTTTACTGATTTTAAAGAACGAGATTGGTTGTCGTTCCCTTCTAAAGTCTTGAGACGCTGCCGTGGAGTTTAATTAATAAAAAGTGGTTTTGGTTTTAAAGAAAAATGATTTTAGAAAAAGTGATTCTTGGCGTGCGATGAACTGAACGTATATTGCTATTGAAGTAACTGGGTAAGTTGAGATTGAGGATTCTCTCTCTTGCTGCGATAGACAAGTTGAGGTTGAGAATTTTTGCTCTTGTTGCGGTGGACAAGCTTGAGGTTGAGGATTCCCTCGCTCGTCGCACCAGAAAGTTGGATAGAAGGTCGAGGATTTCCTTCAGTTCAGTTCTGTATTATTAATTCTAATTTTGGTTATGTTTAACTATGTTGGATTGAAATAAGTTTTGGATTGATATGGCAAGGTCGATAGTTTTATCTTGCTCATGGAGTAATGAGTTTTGAAAAAGATACAGGTTATTATACCTACGAGGTGTACAAGGCACTCACTCTGCGAAAAATACAGGTTATTCTGCCTGCGAGGTGTACAGAGAACTCATTTCTACGAGGTGTACAGGGCACTCAACCCTGTGAGGTTCTCTCTGTCTGTGAGGTCTGCAGGATACTCACCTTGCGAGATATATAGAGTATTAACTCTGCGAAGTATACAGGGCACTCACCTTGCGAGGCTATACTATTTATATAGTGAGTAAACAATAGAGAGGACAATGTCCGGGTTAGCTACCGAATGTGTCGGTTTCGGACATTTAACCGACACGTGAACTCATGGCCAGTAGGACAGGCATGCATTATTTGCATCTATGTGACATTATTTGGGTGTGCATATTGTATTTGGTTTGTTTCTGTGAATATTTCTGTTTAGCTACTAATTGTCATACTTGCTGTAATTGCTCTTGATTGTGTTTGAACTTCATTACTTGTGAATGTGACTGTTGGCTCAAGCTATGGTGGTTGGAATGGTGTTTTGATTATGCATTGCGTCAGAGGCCGTGACTGTTTATATTTTGGGCTGGAGGACGAAGTTGTGTTTATGTTAGGCCGGAGGCCGTGATTGATTATATTTGGGCCGAAGGTCATGATTGGTGAGTTTGGATTGATTGATCCTTTGGTATATGTTGAATGTTATGTGGTTTATCGAGAAATGGAACCTTTTATAAATTCAAGATACGCATTTGGATTTTCGTATTTATTTATATATTGATGTTCTAATAGATTCATAAGATGAATGATAATCACTGCAATTGAAATCAGTTTTCTTTATACGTATCCTCTTAAGACAATTCTTAAAAACCCTCCACTGAGAACCAGCGAGGACGATGTTCTCACCCCTTACAGATTTCCCTTTTTAGGACGGACGAAGAGTTTAAGGAGTTTATTTCAAGCATCGGATTGTATTCTATATTATTGTTTATACAGTTATATTTTTTCCTCGCATTTATTATTATATTTATAAGAGGGATGTGAATTGTAATTATATGTATGTATGTATATTTGTAAGTTATTTGTATAAGAAGTTTTGTATGTATATGTATATATATGAGGATTTTGATTTGAATTAGGTTATATATGCATGTTTGATTGAAATAAAAAAGTATTTCCAGTTTTTCAAAAAAACAATGATATGGTTTTGAGTTAAAAGCTCATTTATCATTAAATATATGGAATTCGTCTTAATATTCTCGCTATCAGAGTGGCGCAGCCGAAAACGTGACATTCTGATAGTGAGAGTGTTACATCGTAAGCACAAAGTACAACTCATAAGAAACTCATCCAAAAAACATCGAAAAATTTAGAAAAAAATCTAATGAACTCTAAAAAACACATCCAAAAAAATCATGAATAGACGAGAATGAAAAAACATCCAAAAACTCTAAAAGAAAACCTCCAAAAACTCTAAAAGAAAGTCATCCAAAAAACATCCAAAATCTTTGAAAAAAATCCAATAAACTTGAAAAAAAACATCCAATGAACTCTAAAAAACATATCCAAAAAATCATAAATTGACGAGGATGATAAAACATCCAAAATCTCTGAAAAAAACATCTAAAAATTCTGAAAGAAAACATCCAAAATCTCTAAAAGAAAATATCTGAAAACTCTGGGATAAACATCCAAAATATGGTTAGTTCTTCTTTCTACATGACTTTTCCCTCTTGAAATCTTTCTCCTTGGCATACCGTTCTGCCTGCTGGATCATAGTTTTTGTGCTCGGTGCTATGAATGGTGTCTTCACACCCTTTTGTTTGTTTCTTTGATTAATATGGTGTACTGGACGTGGAAAATCTTCTAGAGAGTTCAAGAGTTCCCCAATCCATGAGTTTGCAAGACTCAGTAAAAGAAACATAAAATATAACACTATCCCTAAAAGATATCCAATTTCAATAAAAGAAACCTCCAATTTTATAAAAAAGAAACAAAAAATCCAAAACTCACAAAACAACCAAGTCACTACTTTCTCATTAAAAAAAAAGCTTAAATAGCATACCAAAAGATCCATAACTCGTAAAAGAAATATCCAATATGTTAATAAAGAAACATCCAATAAATAAAAAAAGAAACATCCAAAGGCTATCATAGATAAAACTCCCAAATTATAAAAGAAATATCTACTAATTGCTAAAAAAATTCACTTATTCATACAAACCCAGTAACAAGAAGAAACTATTTTAAATGTATACACAAATATCTCTATCATGCTTTAGAAGAAACATCCAGCAATTCATGAAAAGAAAGGAACATCTCATATGAAGCCGTCTACTAAGTTTATGAACCCTAAAATAAAGAAGAAACATCCAGTAAATCGACAAAGAAACATCCACTAATCTTTGAGGTGGCGACACGGAGGAGGCACGGCGCGGTGGAGGAGGAGATGCAACAATGCGACGTGACGACAGAGACGGATGAGACGTGGTACAATGGAGGAGATGGACGAGGCGGCGCGGCGTTGCAGGTTGTGACAGAGGAGGAGTCTGCGTGATGTAGGGGAGGAGGCATACGGCCCAAGCCTGACTTTCATGCGTCGTTCGCGGCTGATGACGTCGCTGTGGTGAACGGTGTGCTCACAACAGATGAAAGACGGCGCGAGGGCTCTTCCATGGCAGCAACAGAGTAAGCGATGGCGCTGACGTGCCTTGTTGACGACGAAGGAGACGGCATGATAAGGGAGAGGGAGTGAGGCTGTTGTGGTGAAATTAGGAAAAGGTAAAAGGTGAAACTAGAATAAGGGTGGATAAATAGAGTGGAATATTTTTTTTAGTGGGTCTTAGAGTGTAGTCAAATAAAAATTGAAAGTTAATTGTATCCCATTGTTGATCGAAAAAATATTTTCGATAACAGGAAGTTGAATTGAAATAAGCTAAGTATGGTGTTTCAGGAAGATGCGTGCGTGCGATATTGAAGTTGGAGGTAATCGGTGCTGATGTGGATTTCGATTGTGTTGTCGATCGAATAAGCTAAATCGAAGAGAATATTTGATTCGAAGGGTTGAATAAGGCCTTCGAAAGAACTGATCGATTAGTAGTGAGAGTGGGAAGTTAATGACTTTTATTACACGTGGCATTCATGGAAAATAGCTACAATCATGTGGCGGGAACGGTTACCAAGAGAGACTGTGCTATTTGAAATGCCATATTTAATTATAATTAATTGTAAATTAATGGGCAGTTATGTAAGATTAGCCTATAAATACTAGAAATTCTTAGTGAATAGGGGTTGGAACTTTTACTCAGAAAAATACTCTAGCATTCTCACATCCCAGTGAATCCCTGAGTTTGCGATCGAGTTTCCTTTTTCTGTAGGGTTCCTTCTACCTTCTTCTTTCTTTTTATTTCAATTCTATTTGTGAACTTCATATTTCATTTAATCATATTCACTAAGTGTTATTTACATTCCTTATTTTCGCTGTTTAATTTATCTTTCAGCATTCTATGACTTACTTTAAAGTTCTTTGATTTAATTGAAGGCGCTTTTACTATTTTCTTTTTATTTTGGTACAAGTCTTTTCATTTACCATACCTTTACTTATCGAAAACCTTGATTTCTAAATTTCATTTAACATTTTACAAATTTATTTTATTTTTATTGTCAAAACTTGTCTAATCGAAGATGCTTTGATGCACTTCTAGAAAACTGGTACTCGCACAGAGGAGTAGGTTTTGCTCCCTGACCACTAGATATCGAACCACCATCGATTTGCTAAAAATCGACAAAACAAATTGGCACGCCTGGTGGGACAGTATTAAATTGAAGTGTGTCGAATAAGTCTTTTTCCAGTAATTGTTAGTGTATGCGATTACGAAGTGGGAAAATCATTCACATGGCTGATGAATTATCAAATGTGAATGGTGGTTCGTCCACCAATGATAGCATACCAGTATCCATGCAACAAGCCGACGTGTCTTCACGGTCGGAAGGCGCAATTGGAACTGAAAGCATAGTCGTCACGACTATTCAAATTGGAAATGTTGGACGCAATATTCGCCCACGTGGCCCTGCGCCACCGTATCAACCTCCATTAACTGCTGGATGGCCCCCTTATGGTCTTCCTGTTGGTTATAGCCCACCGATGGGTGGATGTATGCCGCCTATCCGTTTTGGGAATGCAAATGGAATAAATAACATGCAAAACCCACAACAACACTCTGAATATTCACGTGAGTATCATGTGGGCTCCACTTCGAATGCTGCGAATTCAATGGCAGTATATCGACAACAAGTGGAGGAAAGTCATCATGACTTGGTTAATTTATTGACTCAGCAAATGACTACAATTCTGAATCCCATGATGGCAGATCATGAATCGAGATTCGAGCGTCTTGCTAGACAAGTCGATAGGATTGCTCGAATTGTCGATTATGATGAAGGTGAGAGGCATAACGCTCGAGGGAATAATGAGGGGATGGAAAATATTTTTCAAAATGAAAATCGTATTCCAAATCGAGAAAATCCTCGCATGGTTCGTCGAGGTGAAAATGCTGATGATGTTGTATATGGATTGCGTGGTGATCGTTATCAGGTCACTCAAATTGTAGAGGAGGTTTTAAATCGGGTTGGACTAAATGTTGGTTTTATGAATCAACCACATTTTGTATCTGCTTTTCCCCAAGTAGTTCAAATGGCTGAAGTGCCAAGAGGGGTAAAAAATCCGAAAATAACCACAAAATTTGCAGGAGAAGTTGGAGAATCGACAACTGAACATGTTGCTCGTTATTTGGTCGAGATTGGGAACCTAACTAATGATGAAAACTTGAAAATAAATTTTTTTCCTTCGTCATTGACGAAGAACGCATTTACCTGATTTTCGAATCTTAGACCAAATTCGATTACAACATGGAATCAGTTAGAAACTGCTTTTCACGCTCAGTTTTATCGAGGGAAAATGAACGTAGCAGTTACTGATTTAGTGGCTTTGAAACGTGAATATGGTGAGACCATCGATGATTATTTAATACGTTTCAAAAATGCTAGAAGTAGATGCTATGTGTCATTACCTGAGAATGAGATAGTGAAAATAGCAATTACGGGCTTGGGATTTTATATGCGTAGAAAGTTGCTGAGTGTGCATATTCCCGATTTGGCCCATCTGGCTGAAAAGGTTCGACAAATCGAACTTATGAAAAGAGAAAGAGAGAAATACAGGAGTGACCAGAGATCGAAGAGTAAATCTTTTACTCGAAAAGAAAAGGTTGCTTATGTGACTATGGAATCCTCAGAAGAGGAATTCGATTTTGAAACAAAAGTCGATTTGGCTGAACTTAAGAAAGGTCCTCCATATGTCTGCTCTTTATTGAAAAAACTTCCTGGTAGTGAAAAGTTGAATGATTCAAAACTTAAAAGTGGAAAGAAATATAGTTTTGATATCTCAAAATATGATAAGATTTTCGATGTGTTGCTTAAAGATAAAAAATTAGTTTTGCCTGAGGGTAGAACTTTGCTTTCCGTGAAAGATTTAAAAGGAAAATCTTACTGTAAATTTCATCAAGCAACAAGTCATTCGACTAACAGTTGTGTCCGTTTCAGGGACTTGATTCAAGAATCAATCATGGAGGGTTGTTTGAAATTTGATGATGGAAAGAAAGAGATGAAGGTCGATGTAGATCCTTTTGAAGTCGATGCCAGTTATGTCGAGCCCTACTTAGAGGTGAATATGGTTGGCATGTCTTATGATTTCGATGTAGCTCTTGATAATTTTGAGTCACAGGTAAGGTCTGTATACCCTAGGACAGGGCATGGCTTGCTAGATTTTTTGGTGTAGCAAAAGATTAAAGACCGGGACGTATCTTTGTATCCGCAGTGTAATGCTGTTTTTGATGCTGAAGCAGCAACAATCTTCGAAAAAGAAAGGATGAAAAAAGAATTGGCTCACAGGGAGGAACAAGCACGTCAGAGGCAGCCAATTCGATGTGTAGAGGGTTCTGGTTCAAAAATCCCTCAATATGATGTGACTGCACCTTTGAGCCAATCTCAGGCTATAGGTGTTTAGTAGATTAGGAACTGCCAAGAGTTCCAAAGGCGTGATCACCTATATCGACGCAATCCTCAATGGGGACATTGAGCACCGTCTCGAAATCAATATGCTTCCTATTGAGGGCGAGCCGGAGGATACCCACGAGGAAGAGGTGGAAAAGGAAGTTTCAATCAAAATAAGAAACTTCAAATTGAGATAGGGAAGGAAGCAAGCAAGGGGGCAACTCCCTCTGTCCATTCCCAGATTGTCTTCCCTTCTGATGGAGAGACTTATCCCAAGGAAATTCCATCACCAGCAAAGATGGAAAAAGGGAAAGCAGTTGCTCAGTCCTTTGGGATCGATAAACATAAAGATGTCGATGTCGATGAGGAATATTTTGATGCAGGAGATGATGACATGGTAGGGACGATTTCGATAATTCCCACTGAGTACCTTGGAGAATGTGAAAGTAATCCAAATGAGGATTATGATCAAGAAGATGAAGAGGCTTTTTCTTTCATTCGCATAGAAGATGAGCCAGGATTCTTCCCTCGACCTACTGAGAGACAAATGTCTCATCTGCGTCCCCTTCATATTGTTGCTGTTGCGAATGGGTTTAAAATAAACAAGGTGTTGATTGATGGTGGGGCAGCAATTAGTCTCCTACCTGAAAGGATGTTGGAAAAAGTAGGGAAACATGTTGACGAGTTGGTCCCTACAAACATTACTGTGACTGATTTTAGTGGGAATTCTACGCCAGCGAGAGGGTTGGTTACCTTGACTGTAAAGGTGGGGTCTTTAGAAAGACACTCTGTGTTTGTGGTAGTGCCATCGAAGGCTAGCTATAATGCCTTGCTTGGGAGAGATTGGATCCATGGAGTAGGTTCTGTACCATCTACAATGCATCAGAGCATGCTTCTGTGGACTCAAGAAGGCAAACCTGAAATTGTTAAAGCAGATTCGAGTCTTTACGTCGAACAAATGCATGTCAATTTTAGGATATATAGTCGTAAATTGAAGCCTTTATATGTTGATCGATCTCTAAATCCTTACAATTGTGAAGGTGTTATTTGACTTCGGAAGGGCTTTCGGTGGGTGAAGTTGCGCTACCCAGACTTAGGCTTCGAGCCGACTGGTTGGGATTGTCATTTTTGAAGACCTCGGAGATTGAACTATGGACCAGGTTGAGGAAGTATCCAACTACCTGGTAACTTTGCATAATTATTTAAATAATTTCCAAGTTTTAGAAAATAAAGATGATTTTTCTGATAAAGTTGAATCTGATAGGATTAGTAAATCTACTAGTTGTAGTATGTTTGATTCGACACCTCCAGTCGAATGTAGTTATGATTTTTCTATTACTTGTAATGAAATTAATGATGTGAGTCGGACTGCCAATTTAATAGCAGAGGCTCATTGTGTGGAAAATAAATGTAGTGATGAATTAATCAAAGATCAAGTTTCTTTGATCCCTAAAAAATCCATCGATTTTACTTTCGATTGTATTTATGATTTGGAGCCTCTGGGGTTTGAAAAATATTCAATTGAAGATGATTATTATAAGGAGTTCGAGTCTCAGGAACCTTTAGAAGAAGTTAATTTGGAGACTCATGATGATGTTCGAATTACATATATTTGTAAAGATCTTGTTGATCCTTTTCGAACTAAGCTTTTCGATTTGTTACATGAGTTTAAGGATTGTTTTGCATGGGACTATCCTGAAATGCCTGGTCTCGATCGTTCATTAGTAGAACATCGATTAGCATTGAAACCCAATGCTCGACCTGTGAAACAAACCCCAAGACGTTTTGCTCCTGAAATCAATGTGAAAATTAAAGAAGAAATAGAACGCTTGATCAAAGCAAAATTTATTCGAACTGCTCGTTATGTGAAGTGGGTGTCAAATATTGTTCCAGTGATGAAGAAAAATGAAAAATTGAGGGTATGTATCAATTTTCGAGATTTAAATAATGCCACTCCAAAGGATGAATATTTTATGCCGATTGCAGACATGTCAATTGATTTTGCGGCGGGAAACGAAATTCTTAGTTTCATGGACGGTTATTCTGGATATAACCAAATTTTCATTGCGGAAGATGAAGTGGCTAAAACTGCCTTTCGTTGTCCTGGGGCGTTAGGTACATACGAGTGGGTGGTTATGCCTTTTGGTTTGAAGAATGCTGGAGCAACGTATCAACGAGCAATGAATGCTATTTTCCATGAGTTTATTGGAAAATTTATGGAGGTATATATTGATGATGTAATGGTAAAATCGATTTCTATACGTCAACATATAGACCATTTAAGAAAGGCATTTTTGACTATGAGAAAGAAAAGATTAAAAATGAATCCTTTGAAATGTGCTTTTGGGGTATCGGTTGGAAATTTCTTAGACTTTGTTGTTCATAAAAGGGGATAGCCATTGATAAAAACAAAGCAGATGCAATATTAGCTTTGTCTGCTCCCAAATCGAAGAAGGAAGTGCAATCATTTTTGGGAAAAGTAAATTACCTTAGGAGATTCATCTCAAATCTTTTGGATCGAACTAGGGTATTCACGCCTTTGGTGAAATTAAAGAATGGTTCGAAATTTGAGTGGACCACTAATAAACCACTATTTTATGGTTTATTTTGTGTTTAATTGAGTGGTTTTTATCAAGCCATTACCTACTTATTCATATAAATTTCATGATTTTATAATTCCTTCCTAGTATTGTTTATGGTTGAAAACTTGCTTCCTAGAAACCTTTAATTAGTACATTTTAACTCTCCTTTATACCATTCGATGTCGTGATCTATGTGTTAAGTGTTTCAGGCTTCATAGGGCAGGAATGGCTCAGAGAATGGAGAGGAAGCTTGAAAAAATGGAAGGAACACAAGAAACTAAGGAGATGACCAGCGAACACTGACGCGAGCGCATGGCTCACGCGAGCGTGCAAAATGAAGAAATCGCAGCGACGCGAACGCGTGCCTGACGCGTACGCGTGGATTGGAGTCTGCACGAATGACCCGAATGCGTGAACGACGCGCTCGCGTGACAAGGAAAATTGCTGAATGACGCGAACGCGTGGACGACGCATACGCGTGACCTGCGCGATCTACAGAAATAACAAAAAATGCTGGGGGCAATTTCGGGCCGCGTTTTGACCTAGTTTTCGGCCCAGAAACACAGACTAAAGCTAGGGAACATGCAGAGACTCAATACGCACCAACACACATTCAGATACATTGATATTAGGATTACTTTTAGTTTTAGATCAAAATCTAGATTTGCCTTACATTCATAGTTTATGCTTTTGCTTTGGATTTTGGATGTTGAAGAGTCATTACCTCCGTTGAAGTTACTACTTTAGTTTGTTTCCTTATTCCTTTACTCTTTTCAATTGATCATTGACCCTATTCAGATAAGTATGTTGCATTTTGGATTGATTAATAGAGTTACCTTTACTTTTAATTAATTATTAATTCTCTATTTTATTTTATTTAATTTATTATGTCTTCTTATATTTTTATGAGTATTATATCCATGTCAATGGAGTAGTTTTTTCTACTTGACATGGGGGTTGATTAAGAGGAGACACTTGAGTTGGAAGGCTTAAGTGTCGGTTAAATTGAACGTTGTTGGCTAGTTCTGTATTTACTAACGCTAGACCTTCCTAAGGGAGAGGACTAGGATTTGCGAATAAGGGTTAGCTTAATCGCTTGACTTTCCTTTATTTAGTAAGGGTTAACTAAGTGAAAACAACAACCTTTTTAACACTACACTTAAAAGATCCCAACAAGGATAGAACTTCCAATTAATCATTTCCCTAGTCAAGGCTTTTTATTTAGAATATCAATAATTATTCTTAGTTTATTTTTATTGTTCTAATTTATACTTATTCAATTGCTCATCATTATTCAACTCTCAAAACTCTCAGAAAATTCCTAGTTAATAAAATAGCACTCTTTCCTGCAACTCGTTGGGAGACGACCTGGGATTCATACTCCCAGTATTTTTAATTCTAATTTTTGTGACAACCCCTTTTAAATTGGTGAGGCAGATTTTAGCTGGTTAAGAACTGTACTTGAACGTATTTCGTTTATTAATTTCTTAGCTGGTCAGTTTCCGCACCCATCAACCATAGAACATCAATCGGTGTTTGATTCGATTAAGTCATATTTATCAAAAGCTCCAATTATGGCGAATTTACGTCCATCTGAACCTCTAAAATTATATATTGCAGCATCTGAAAACACTATAGGGTGTATGTTAGCCCAGGATGATGAAAATGGGCATGAACGGGTAGTTTATTACCTTAGTCGAGTTCTAACTGATATTGAGACAAGGTATTCCCCGATCGAAAAATTATGTTTGTCGTTATATCATGCTTGTATGAAGTTAAAATGTTATATGTTGGCTAAATCGGTGAAAGTTATAGTACAAACTGATCTTATTAAATATATGCTAAGTTTCCCTATGTTAAGAGGACGTTTGGGGAAATGGATGCTAGCATTAACGGAATTCGATTTACATTATGTTCCAGCAAAGGCTGTTAAAGGACAGGTCATTGCAGATTTTCTTGTAGACAATTCGAAAGATCTGAATGACTAGGGGGCAAATATAGTCGATGTAGAAGTTAATTATTAGAAATTGTATTTTGATGGATCTAAGCATAAAGATGGTGCGGGAGTTGGAATCTTTATTGTCTCACTGACGTTGGGATTTTTGCCAGTAAAGAATGTCATAAAAACAGTCGCGTTGTAGATATAGTCTCTAAACCGACAAAAATCCCTTCGTACAAACGTTTTGGGTGTCACAAGTAACAAACCCCTTTAAAAATTGTTAACCGAGTATTCAAACCTCGGGTCGTCTTCTCAAGGAACTGCGAGGAAGTATGTTCTTATTATTGGCTATAAAGGCTGTAATCGGGGTTTAGAAGGTGAAAAGCAAGTAATTTAAATGACGAGTGAATTAAATGGCAATTAAGAATAAATAATAACTGTAAAGAAACATTTAGCAAGGTAGAGAAATTAGAGGTCCAACTTAGTTATCTCTCTCAACAATAATGAAAGTTGAATCTAAACTCCACTTGGTCAACCTTCACTAGGGCAAAGGAAAGTCAAGGGACTAATTAAATTGACTTTTGAATCCTAATTATTTCCTCAGAAAAGGTTGGGATTATTTAAGTTCAGTTCAATTAGCAAGATAACGATTATCAATTATGTTGAGTTTAATAACTGTTGAGTTACTAAATTCTTAACCAGAACCAAAAAGGGGAAAAGTAAAATTGCTGGAATGATAAAGAGGTCCTTAGATGGGAAGCAATGGTAACTTAAATCAAAGAGAACAATCATAAACTGAAAATACCTCAATTATCATTAATTCAAATAACAGTCTGTAACATGAGAGAATTCATAAATCAAATTATAATAATCAATTCAAATGTTGGAATAAATAAATAGAAGTAATACTAAAAGAACATTAAACCTGGGATCCAGAGTTACTCTTAGAACAAGAAGAAATCCTAAATCCTAAAAGAGAGAGAGAGAAGATCTCCCTCTCAACTAAATCTAAATCATTGAAAGGTAAAAATATGCGAGCTCTCTTTGAATGGAAGCATTCCCACACTTTATAACCTCTGGTCTATGCTGTCTGTACTTGGATCTGGGCCAAAAAGGGCTTCAGAATTTGCTGGGGGTGTATTCTATAATTTCTGGTGCGTGGCCTCTGTCACGCGTCCGCGTGGGTCACGCGGTCGCGTCCTTCGGAGCTTTTCCTTGCCACGCGGTCGCGTAAGTCATGCGACCGCGTCATATGCGTTCTGCTTAAGGCGCGTGGTCGCGTCAGTCATGCGGCCGCGTCGCTGCTGATTCGTGCTTGGCACGCGATCGCGTCGTCCATGCGATCGCGTGGATACCAGTTTCTTTAAAGCTCCGTTTTGCTTTCTCCTTCCATTTTAGTATGTTCCCTTTTTCATCCTTTAAGTCATTCTGCCTTAGAAAATCTGAAACTACTCAACACACTAATCACGGCATCGAATGGAAATAAAGGTAATTAAAATAATTAATTTTTAAATCTTAGGAAACATGTTTTTCACAACATGACATAATAAGGAAGGGAAAGTAAAACCATGCAATTAATGTGAATAAGTAGGTGAAGAGTTGAATAAATCACTCTAATTAAGCACAAAAGAACTCATGAAATATGGGTTTATATCTATATACTTCCTCCCACTCCATCATTTCTCTAATGCACGATTCCTCATGGCGGGAGAAGAATTTCACACAGCAGAAAAAAGCTGACCAGCTGCTCCCTTCGACTGATCCTATAAAATTTGCAAACCGGTTTACAGCCTTTATAGCCAATAATAAGAACATACTTCCTCACAGTTCCTTGAGAAGACGACCCGAGGTTTGAATACTCGGTTAACAATTTTTAAAGGAGTTTGTTACTTGTGACACCCAAAACGTTTGTACGAAGGGATTTTTGTCGGTTTAGAGACTATGTCTACAACGCGACTGTTTTTATGACATTCTTTACTGGCAAAAATCCCAACGTCAAAATAGCGCCGTTGCCGGGGAACTGCTAACGTGTGCCTTATTATTGGTTACTGTAAATATTTTTCTTTTGCTTGTTTATTTATTTTCGTTTTCCCTTTTTATCCTTATTTGCTACTATGAACTCTCACCCTTCTCGCTTTGAGTTTGGTTCTAATATTGTTAAAGGAAATAGACGTTACAGCAGGAATGTGCATCAAGGTCAGACCAATCAAGGATGGATGGAACCAAGAGGATCTAATCAACCCTTCTGGCAGCAACACCCTCCGAGATATCCTGGACAAAGACCATTCTACCGTGCATACCCAGCTGAAAGACATGGTGGACAACCTTGTAATTACCAACAAGCCCCACCCCGTGCATATGAACCATCCTTTCAACATAACCTCGAACCACCACACTCACAAGCTTTTCTTCACCATTCGCCATCATATGATCCTTCCTTACCCCAATACCAATCCAATCGTTCCCAATCATCACCACTTTCCTTTGTATCATGTCCAAGTTTGGCAAACCGCGAAGCAAAGGATCGCCTAAAGGAAACAGTAATTAAATTTCAAACAACCATTCAACAACTGGAGCAAGCACTAATTCAATGGGCCACTAGGCGCTCAAATATACGAGGATCAACCACAGCTCCATGTGGACAGCCCGATGAAGAGCGTAGCATGAAAGAAATACTAGAGACTCCAGTGGACAAGACAGAGAATGAATTTGTACTAGAACAAGTGGAAGGAGCTATCATTGTTCAAGAAGAAGAGTTGGTTGAAGATCTAGGCGATGCTGAACTTCCTTGGGAATCCAGAATTGAGGAAAACTTCGTCCAAGATGCCACAGTTGATGCTAAGGAGGATACCGTACAATCTCCAAGGCAAGTCGTTTACGAAGAATCAGATGGAATAATCCAAGAAGCAAATTTCCTTGATGATGATAGTCACAAGTCTAGTTCTCCTAGTGATGAACTTGCGTCCGCAAGTGAATTCTCTGAGATCGAAGAATCTTCTCCAAGTGAATATGAAGATGATGCGGAGGTAGATTTCTCTCAACCTCCAATCTATGACTCGAGTGATGAGGAAGACATAGAAGACTTTGACCAGGAAATAGATACAATTGAAGATCTTTGCAAGGAAGTGGAAGAATTCACAGAAGAGCACAAAGAAACGGAACTTGCAGAACCACCAAAAACATCTATCCCAAGGCCATTACCACCTAATACAAGCTTCAAGTGGGTACAATCCTTAACTTATAATTTTACTTATTCACTTGAATATGGTTTGCTTGAAACAGATGGCCAACTTAGAGCTCTCTGCGGCTTTAAGAGTAAGAGGGAAATGGCTCGTATTCAGAGCTGGTGCACCAGATTCAATAAGGTTCCACACTTCACCTCGAAGTACACGGATTGGTATCATGCTCAATTGCATGGATCACAGAGAACGTTTGGTCACCACGGTGAGATTCTACCTTTTAAGCCACCCGGATGGAGACATGTAGACCAAGACGAAGGCGGATTTAAACGCAAGGCTTGGAATCCTGAGGTTTATTCTGACATTTGTTACCCCAGGAGCCTAAAAATTTGTTTGAAGCTGCTCAGAAGCTTTACATGCCTAGTTTGGGGCCCCAGAGGCTATTGGCATTCCAAGCACTGGTGGAGATTTTTGGACGAATTTAAACACAAGCCACCATAACAGGATACTCTTCCAATGTCCAACTTAAGGACCTTAACTAAAAGTGCTAGGTGGGAGCAACCCACCGTGGTATGGTCGCCTCTTTTTCAACTTATTTCCTATTAATCGCTTTTATTTTTCCTTTTTCATTTTAATTTATTAAACCTGGAATCATGCATAGCATTCATGTCCATCACTGCATCCTGCATTTTTCAGTTAAAAAAAAAGGGGTTGCACGACGCGACCGCATGCCCATGCGATCGCGTCATATCGCGAAAAACACCACCCATGCGACCGCGTGACCCACGCGGCCGCGTGGTATATATATCGGCATAAGGATCCAACGAACAGAAAGTTGGGCTGGAATTGTGCGGCCCTTGTGCATTTTGCACAAATTAGCCCATGCTATCGCATGCCCCATGCGATCGCGTCACTTACCCAATACCAATCCCAGTGACCGCGTGAGCGACGCGATCGCGTCGCATGGATCGCACATCACCCCAAAAGGAGACAGAGAGTTGCGCTAAAACGGCGCTGGAGTCGTGCGTTTAGCACAACTTCCAGCGACGCGACCGCGCGACCCATGCGATCGCGTCAGCCTTCTTTCCCCCCTCTCATGCGATCGCGCACCCCACGCGATCGCGTCACTCACATTCTCGTCCCAACCACGCGACCACGTACCCCACACGGCCGCGTGGATTCGAAAATATAACCCCCCCAGCCCGCGAACCCTATCAGTCGCGAGCCCCCTCCCACCCCCAACCCTCTTCTCCTTCTCTGCTCCCTCTCCCTCCAACCACCACCCAGCACCACCCAGCCGCCACCGCCGGCAACCCAGACGCCGACGCCACCCCGTTCGCCGCCGCCCCAACCCCCTCCCCTCCTTTCTTCTCCCTTCCTCCTCTCCCCTCTCCGCCACTGCCTCCGCGACCACCGCCCCCCCACCGCCGGCCCCCAGCCGCGCCCCCCTCTCTCTCCACCACCCAACCGCACCCCCTCCTTCTATCCCCAACCCAAAACCCTCGCCGCCACTACCCCCATCAGCAGCCACCGCACCGCCGTACACCACCACCGCGCCAGACGTCGCCGCAGCCACTTTCTCCCCTGTTCCACCCCTTCCGCTTACCAAGTTCCGCAACACGCAATCCGTTTTATCCGTTCGTCACTTTTCTGTATTTTTTTTCCGTTTATGTTCATGATTAGGATAGCTAGACTTACATGTTATAGTAGATTTTTAGGTTTTTAGGTAGCTTAGGCTGTGGTTAGTGGATCTAGGTCTGTTTACTTGCACTGT
This sequence comes from Arachis hypogaea, assembly GCF_003086295.3. NCBI lineage: Eukaryota > Viridiplantae > Streptophyta > Magnoliopsida > Fabales > Fabaceae > Arachis > Arachis hypogaea. The sequence goes on along the minus strand of NC_092052.1, from coordinate 34,645,093 downwards.
TCTTACTTCTGTTTTATCCTATGTGCAAATCTGTTGCTGCTATAATCATGATTCATATGCTGCTTTCTTGTATGTTGCTGCTGTTTACATTGAGTTTTTCTGTTTATTTTATATCTATGTACATGCAGCTTGCTTTCTTTTAATTCATATGAACTGATATGATTGCTGTTTATTTTCTGGGACAGTCCAATTTTAGCCGGAATGCTGCCCAAATTTTTTGAAAATTGTTTTCATCCTTGTTTTGGTTTGGCAACTCTGTTTCACTCTACTTCCCCCAAACCATTTCATGAATGCTAAGGGCCACTTTCTTATCCTCTTTTGCTTTCCTGGTTCATAACATGCATTTGTGATTCACTGATTCCAATTTCTGATTTCTTTATTTCTATTCGAATCAGCATCACCCTGTTTTCTTTATTCAATTATGAGTACTTCTATTCTTACCTGTGAATTCTTGTTATATGGAATTTTTCTATGCCACTTACCTTCCTAACTCACTAATTTTAATTTACTAATTTCTTTTTTCAAATCCTAACCATACTAACCCTTTTGATCTCTTTTCTGATTATTTTCACTTTCCTCTAACTTTCTAACCATGGCATATTGGTTATTTTTTTTCCATTTAACATAAATTCAATCACATTTCATATACTCATTTTCCTTATTCTATTCATCCCTTACCGCTTTGAGTTTCCTTTGTTTAAATTGCCTATTTGCTTTCCTATTTTTTTATCCATTCCTGGTTTTCTATTTTTCAGGATGTCTGCCTCACAGAGGAAAAGTAAAGGCAAGGCTACTGGCAAGCGTAAGAGAGGAGATTCCTCCCAGTCCATCATTTCTCTAATGCACGATTCCTCATGGCGGGAGAAGAATTTCACACAGCAGGAAAAAGCTGACCAGCTGCTCCCTTCGACTGATCCTATAAAATTTGCAAACCGATACTGTGAGCTGAAGTACCCGACTTTTGCAAACTCCAGAAATCTATACCTGGAACGTACCTTGAAGATTCCAGAAGCCCTCCAGCAATACACTACTGAGCAAATCAAGCAAAGGGGCTGGTTCTTTCTGGAGAGACCACTGACAGAGGTCAACGCATCTTGGATCCGGGAATTCTATTGCAACTACTACCTTACTACCCTAGATGCAGTGAACCTGAGGGGAAAGCAAATTCTGGTCACTGAGGAGGCCATTGAGACCATTCTCTAGCTCCCAGCCAAGTCCAATCAGCCAGATGGTTTTGCACAGGCTGAGGAAAACATGGGCCAGATGCAGTTTGACTGGGATGCTGTGAAGGCAAGGATAGCTCTCGACCCTGCTGTTCCTTGGGAGATGGGTCAGAACACCACTATGCCTAGAGGGATCAAGAGAGTGTACTTAAATGATGAGGCTCGGCTATGGCATCAGATCTTGAGTAATTTTATGATGCCGAGTACTCACGAGACGGAGATCCCGGCTACCATGATTACCCTCATTTGGTGTGTGCTGGAGGGTAAGGACATTTATCTACCTCGTTTTATCCGGTATTATATGGCCAGGGCCCACGTCCGAGGCACCCTCCCCTTTCCTTACCTGGTTACACGGCTAGGCCGTCAGGCTGGTGTGCCTTGGGAGGATGCCGATGAGCGACCACCAGCAACGGACTGCAGGAAGATCATCCCGCACAGCAGGAACTTCCTTGCCTTGGGCTACAGACCACCACCTGTCACTGCTACTGATGAGACAGCCCCTCCATCTGCTGGACCCTCTTCATCCACAGCTGCCCCAGCTGCCCCTGCTGCCACCACTGCACCTCCACCCGCCTCTGAGCTAGTTTATCGCCTCGTGCACCGTCTTTTCCGCCATCTTGATCAAATGGAGCGCCATAACAAGCGCCGGTATGAGAGATTGGAGCGCCGCAGCAGGCCACGCTATTTCCATCTGAAGCTGATGATCAGACAGGGCGCCGACATCCCCTCCGAGCCCGACACCCCTTCAGAGCCATCAAAGGAGGAGGAGGATGAGCACGAGGAGGAGACTCATTCCCAGGCGGAGACTCATCAGCAGGCAGCCACAGAGCAGACTGCCCCGCATCAGGAGGTCATGCCCCAGATTGAGGCTGCAGATCTGGAGATCCCGATCCAGTCAGTCTCCCCTCTACAACAGCCAGACTCTCAGCCTACCACCGCCATAGAGACCCCAGCTACCATCCCTACCAGTGATGACACTCCTTTACACCCGGCTTGATTGAGCATCGAGGACGATGCTTCATTTTAAGTGTGGGGAGGTCGCCATCTCTGGCATTTATTTTGGTGAACTACTACATACTTTTTCTTTTATTTTTGATATTTTTCTGTATTTTTCTCTTTTTCTTTTATTGTTATTTTCTGAGTACTTATACATGGCTACTTGTGTATTTTACTCTATTTTCTGCATTTTGCATTTTTTTGTTCATATATTAGTTATTTAGCTCATTTTAGTCATTTAGTTTAGTTTGCAATTCTGATTTATTAGTGGATTAATTAGTATAGTTTACCCTTTTTTAGCATAAGATAGTATAGTTTAAATAGAAAAATATAAAGGGAGTAAACTAGAAACTTTAACAAAATCAAAATAACCCACACCTTGTATATATAGCATTACATGTTAGTTGACAACATTTCATCAAGGAGGAACATTAAAACTTTAAAAGCTACCCTAAATAATTTTTTTTTTCAAGAGAATAATGGGAATTTTTAACTAAACCTGCATACAATATATGAATGATATATGATGCTTGAGTTAGAAAACACACAGCCTGTGAGTCTTGAGCTTAAATTGTATGGTTGCATTCAAACCATAATTTCATTTATGTGTGTTACATTTCTTTTTATTCTGATGTTCTTTCCTTTGCTTTAATCTATATGTCCAATTATAGAATATAGAATAGATACATATCAAGAGAATGATTGAGGCCATCATTTGATTTTAGCTCACTCACCCCAAATCAGCCTACCTTTTACATCACCCTTGTTAACCCCCTTGAGCCTTTTAAAACCCCTTTATTCTATTTAGCCAAATTACTAGCCTTAAGAAGAAAAACAAAGGAAAATCCCAAGTGAATCCTTAGTTAGCTTAAGATAGAAAATTATGAATAGAGTTAAATGTGGGAAACCTTTTGGGAACATGGATAATAGAAACAAAAGGGTAGAGAAGTAAAAGGGAATAAAATAAAATTTGGAAAGCATACTCATGAGAAAATCTAAGTGATTCAATTATCATGTGCAAAAAAAAATTTATTTTTCAGCATCTAAATAAAAGGGGATACAAAAAGAAATTCCCTGATGAAAACAATGCACATGGAATAAAAATAAAAAGTGAAACATGAGCATGCAACAATAAGTGAGAAATATGGGAAAATAGATAAAGGGATTTTATTTTACTAAATATGTATGTTAGATGAGATCTTAGTCTAATTAAGGATTCACTTATTAGCTCACTTAACCATATACATAAATTCTTACCTTTACCTTGGCCCCATTACAACCTTAATTAAGACCTCATGACTTTTTGGTATGACTATATTCTATAATTGTTGATTGGTTAGATGAAAAACAAAGTTATAAAAAGTAAGAATAAAAAGAAAAATAGAGTGAATAAACCCAATAAACACTGAGTGAGTAGAGAGTAAACACAAAATTCAGTGAGGGTTCAATAACTCATCAACATATATCTGTGCCTAAAATTTACTAATTGTTTTGCAAGTTTGTACAATGTTTTCTTTCCCATCTCATTTGCTAAAATGCTTTATTATTTAAGGGTTAGCTATATATATATATACATAACTCCTTGAGAATGTGAATTAACTTAGCTACATGTAAGCTTTATATATAAGTAGATGAATTAGAATTGCATGACCCATTAGGTAGATGCATTTAGCATAGGTTGCATTTCATAACATTCCATCACTTTAACCTTAATTATTTACCTTGGATTTAGCATGAAGATATGCTAGTGTTTAAGTGTGGGGAGGTTGATAAACCCATATTTCATGAGTTCTTTTGTGCTTAATTAGAGTGATTTATTCAACTCTTCACCTACTTATTCACATTAATTGCATGGTTTTACTTTTCCTTCCTTATTATGTCATGTTGTGAAAAACATGTTTCCTAAGCTTTAAAAATTAATTATTTTAATTACCTTTATTTCCATCGATGCCGTGATTAGTGTGTTGAGTAGTTTCGGATTTTCTAAGGCAGAATGAGTTAAAGGATGAAAAAGGGAACATACTAAAATGGAAGGAGAAAGCAAAACGGAGCTTTAAAGAAACTGGTATCCACGCGATCGCATAGATGACGCGATCGCGTGCCAAGCACGAATCAGCAGCGACGCGGCCGCATGACTGACGCGACCGCGCGCCTTAAGCAGAACGCATATGACGCGGTCGCATGACTGACGCGACCGCGTGGCAAGGAAAAGCTCCGAAGGACGCGACCGCGTGACCCACACGGACGTGTGACAGAGGCCACGCACCAGAAATTACAGAATACGCCCCCAGCAAATTCTGAAGCCCTTTTTGGCCCAGATCCAAGTACAGACAGCATAGACCAGAGGTTATAAAGTGTGGGAATGCTTCCATTCAAAGAGAGCTCGCATATTTTTACCTTCCAATGATTTAGATATAAAATAAACAGAAAAACTCAATGTAAACAGCAGCAACATACAAGAAAGCAGCATATGAATCATGATTATAGCAGCAACAGATTTGCACATAGGATAAAACAGAAGTAAGAACAGTGTAAGTAAACAGACCTAGATCCACTAACCACAGCCTAAGCTACCTAACAACCTAAAAATCCACTACAACATGTAAGTCTAGCTATCCTAATCATGAACATAAACGGAAAAAAAAATACAGAAAAGTGACGAACGGATAAAACGGGTTGCGTGTTGCGGAACTTGGTAAGCGAAAGGGGTGGAACAGGGGAGAAAGTGGCTGCGGCGACGTCCGGCGCGGTGGTGGTGTACGGCGGCGCGGTGGCTGCTGATGGGGGCAGTGGCGGCGAGGGTTTTGGGTTGGGGATAGAAGGAGGGGGTGCGGTTGGGTGGTGGAGAGAGAAGGGGGCGCGGTTGGGGGCCGGCGGTGGGGGCGGTGGTCGCGGAGGCAGTGGCGGAGAGGGGAGAGGAGGAAGGGAGAAGAAGGGAGGGGAGGGGGTTGGAGCGGCGGCGAACGGGGTGGCGTCGGCGTCTGGGTGGCCGGCGGTGGCGGCTGGGTGGTACTGGGTGGTGGTTGGAGGGAGAAGGAGCAGAGAGGGAGAAGAGGTTTGGGGGTGGGAGGGGGCTCGCGACTGATAGGGTTCGCGGGCTGGGCGGTTATATTTTCGAATCCACGCGGCCGCATGGGGCACGCGGTCGCGTGGTTGGGACGAGAATGGGAGTGACGCGATCGCGTGGGGTGCGCGATCGCATGAGAGGGGGGAAAGAAGGGTGACGCGATCGCATGGGTCGCGCGGTCGCGTCGCTGGAAGTTGTGCTATACGCACGACTCCAGCGCCGTTTTAGCGCAACTCTCTGTCTCCTTTTGGGGTGATGTGCGATCCATGCGACGCGATCGCATCGCTCACACGGTCGCGTGGGATTGGTATTGGGTAAGTGACGCGATCGCATGGGGCATGCGATCGCGTGGGCTAATTTGTGTGAAATGCACAAGGGCCACACGATTCCAGCCCAACTTTCTGTTCGTTGGATCCTTACGCCGATATATATATCACGCGGCTGCGTGGGTCACGCGGTCGCATGGGTGGTGTTTTTCGCGATATGACGCGATCGCATGGGACATGCGGTCGCGTCGTGCAACCCCTTTTTTTTTAACTGAAAAATGCAGGATGCAGTGATAGACATGAATGCTATGCATGATTTCAGGTTTAATAAATTAAAATGAAAAAGGAAAAATGAAAGCGATTAACAGGAAATAAGTTGAAAAAGAGGTGACCATACCACGGTGGGTTGTCTCCCACCTAGCACTTTTAGTTAAGGTCCTTAAGTTGGACATTGGAAGAGTATCCTGTTATGGTGGCTTGTGTTTAAATTCGTCCAAAAATCTCCACCAGTGCTTGGAATGCCAATAGCCTCCGGGGTCCCAAACTAGGCATGTAAAGCTTCTGAGCAGCTTCAAACAAATTTTTAGGCTCCTGGGGTAACAAATGTCAGAATAAACCTCAGGATTCCAAGCCTTGCGTTTAAATCCGCCTTCGTCTTGGTCTACATGTCTCCATCCGGGTGGCTTAAAAGGTAGAATCTCACCGTGGTGACCAAACGTTCTCTGTGATCCATGCAATTGAGCATGATACCAATCCGTGTACTTCGAGGTGAAGCGTGGAACCTTATTGAATCTGGTGCACCAGCTCTGAATATGAGCCATTTCCCTCTTACTCTTAAAGCCGCAGAGAGCTCTAAGTTGGCCATCTGTTTCAAGCAAACCATATTCAAGTGAATAAGTAAAATTATAAGTTAAGGATTGTACCCACTTGAAGCTTGTATTAGGTGGTAATGGCCTTGGGATAGGTGTTTTTGGTGGTTCTGCAAGTTCCGTTTCTTTGTGCTCTTCTGTGAATTCTTCCACTTCCTTGCAAAGATCTTCAATTGTATCTGTTTCCTGGTCAAAGTCTTCTATGTCTTCCTCATCACTCGAGTCATAGATTGGAGGTTGAGAGAAATCTACCTCTGCATCATCTTCATATTCACTTGGGGAAGATTCTTCGATCTCAGAGAATTCACTTGCGGACGCAAGTTCATCACTAGGAGAACTAGACTTGTGACTATCATCATCAAGGAAATTTGCTTCTTGGATTATTCCGTCTGATTCTTTGTAAACGACTTGCCTTGGAGATTGTACGGTATCCTCCTTAGCATCAACTGTGGCATCTTGGACGGAGTTTTCCTCAATTCTGGATTCCCAAGGAAGTTCAGCATCGCCTAGATCTTCAACCAACTCTTCTTCTTGAACAATGACAGCTCCTTCCACTTGTTCTAGTACGAATTCATTCTCTGTTTGTCCATTGAAGTCTCTAGTATTTCTTTCATGCTACGCTCTTCATCGGGCTGTCCACATGGAGCTGTGGTTGATCCTCGTATATTTGAGCGCCTAGTGGCCCATTGAATTAGTGCTTGCTCCAGTTGTTGAATGGTTGTTTGAAATTTAATTACTGTTTCCTTTAGGCGATCCTTTGCTTCGCAGTTTGCCAAACTTGGACATGATACAAAGGAAAGTGGTGATGATTGGGAACGATTGGATTGGTATTGGGGTAAGGAAGGATCATATGATGGCGAATGGTGAAGAAAAGCTTGTGAGTGTGGTGGTTCGAGGTTATGTTGAAAGGATGGTTCATATGCACGGGGTGGGGCTTGTTGGTAATTACAAGGTTGTCCACCATGTCTTTTAGCTGGGTATGCACGGTAGAATGGTCTTTGTCTAGGATATCTCGGAGGGTGTTGCTGCCAGAAGGGTTGATTAGATCCTCTTGGTTCCATCCATCCTTGATTGGTCTGACCTTGATGCACATTCCTGCTGTAACGTCTATTTTCTTTAACAATATTAGAACCAAACTCAAAGCGAGAAGGGTGAGAGTTCATAGTAGCAAATAAGGATAAAAAGGGAAAACAAAAATAAATAAACAAGCAAAAGAAAAATATTTACAGTAACCAATAATAAGGCACACGTTAGCAGTTCCCCGGCAACGGCACCATTTTGACGTTGGGATTTTTGCCAGTAAAGAATGTCATAAAAACAGTCGCATTGTGATGCATGAAAAACTTGTCTCTCAACAAAATTTCCCTTCGGCAAGTATCCCGAATTGTCGTCAAGTAAAACTCACAATAGAGTGAGGTCGAATCCCACAGAGATTAACGGATTAAGCAATCAATGGTTAATTGATTATCCTAGTTAGACGAATCATAATGGAGTGATAAGTAACAAGGAAATGTAAATTGACAGAAAAGTAAAGAAAGCAATAAAGTGCAGAAAAGTAAAATGGCAAGAAAGGTAAATGTAAGAACTAAAAATAAAATGAACATTGGGATCAAGAGATATTTCAATCCTCCGGATCAAGTTCATTCTCATCTCTTCCTCAATCAATGCACTCATTGATCTCCTTGGCAATCTTAAGTAATTGAATTACAATTTCTTGTAATTCAATCTCTCAAATCTTGATCAATAGCCAATTCCTTGGTCAATTGCTCATGAGAAGAGATGAAGTATGGTCATTGATTATACCACATGCATTTCCCAAATCAAGTGTTGGAAGGATTATAGTCACATATCCATCCACACCCAATTTGGTCCAGCATGAGAAAGCATTTCTAGCATGATCTCTTCATTCCTCTTTCAAGGTTCAGAAGAGATCCAAGTATGAATAGTTTCTTTTCCAAGATAACTACCCAATTGGATAAAGATCGAAAGCTTTCAAGTAAAATCAAGAGAAAAGAAAGAAGAAGAAGAATAAGAACTACAATTGATCCATTGAATCACAATAGAGCTCTCTAACCCAATGTAAAGAGTTAGTTGGTCATTGCTTTACAAAAATAGAAAAGAAAGAAAGTGCAGAAAAGTAAAGATGAAGATAAAAACTAAAACTAAAACTTCAAAATTCATAAATGAAAATTACAACTAAAATGAAACTACTCCTAAGGAAGAAAAGAAGAGAAAAGGAAGAACAGTGGTTGAGGGGAGGGGTCCGAAGACCCACTCCCCTTGGAGTGTGCCAATTCACAGAAGTTTGAATTGGTCTTCACTCTCTCCCCCTTCCTTCAATTCTCCAGAATTCCCCAATACTTTGAATGTAAAAACTAAGGCCTTTATATAGGCTCTCCTAAATTACAAAATGAAAATAAAAGCAAATTACAATAAAATGAAAATTCCTATTCTAGATGTTTCTTGTGGTCTTGATTGGTTGACAATTGTGGGCTTGCTTGCTTGAGCTTTGAAGTGGACTTGAGAGAGAAGTGAGTTAAGTTGAGGCCCAGGTGCTAAAGTTGGTGCTAAAGTTAGCCACACTAACGCTACAAGTGTGGCGTTAGTGCTAAAGTTATTGTGGCTAACGTTGCACTTGCTGCCCAGTTGGTGTTTTTGGGGCTTAAAAGATGCCTCTTGTTTGTGCTCAAATTTCATGCCCACTATAGAGTATTATATATCGTTGGAAAGCTCTGGAATCCTACTTTCCAATGCCATTGGAATCATCTCATTTGGAGTTTTGTGGCTCAAGTTATGCGTGTTTGAAGAAGGCATGGTCAGGCTGCCAGGTGGGACTTTTGCCCACGTTATCTACCACGTTAACTAAGTTAACGTGGGATTTAACGTGGCTCTTTGTGGCTTGTGTTGGCAACGTTAGTGACAATGTTTGGTGTCACTAACGTTGTCGACAACTTCTCTTCTTCACGTTAACTTCCACGTTAACTAGGTTAACGTGGGAGTTAACGTGGCTTCTTGGGGATAGTGTGTGTTCATCCCAACGTTAGTGACAATGTTTGGTGTCACTAACGTTGTCGACCACCTAGTTTCTTCACGTTAGCTTCCACCTTAACTAGGTTAACGTGGGAGTTAACGTGGCTTCTTGTGACTTGGCCAACGTTAGTGAGAAAGTTGAATGACACTAACGTTGGCTTCCCCTTTTCTTCTTAACGTTAGAGGCCACGTTAACTAAGTTAACATGGACTCTAACGTGGCCACTCATGATCTTGGTCCAACGTTAGTGATAATGTTAAGTGTCACTAACGTTGGCTCCATTTCCTTTCTTCAAAGTTAATGCCACTAACTTTTCTCACTAAAGTTGTGGCTTTCCTTCCTTCCACGTTAGTGCCCACGTTAATGTAACTAACGTAGCCACTAACGTGGCTCTTCTCTTCTTCTTTTGGCCTGAAATCAATCAAACAAAGTGCATCAAAGTCTTGCTCTTAATCATGGGATCATGCATCATCCAATTTATCATATAATTCATGCAAAATTCTCATGAAATCATGTAAAGTGCACAATGTATGCTTGAATCAAGATGTAAGTGAATATCTACCCAAAACTAGCTTATTTCCTAAGAAAATACATGAAACTACCTTAAAAACAGTAAAGAAAAGGTCAGTAAAACTAGCCAAAATGCCCTGGCATCACAACACCAAACTTAAAGCTTGCTTGTCCCTAAGCAAGTACTGGAACAAGAGAATGATGAATGGAATGCCAAGAGAAATGAGTCATTCTTGTGGAAGTCATGTCCCTGGTTTTATGGTGGTTTCATGCATAGCAACTTAGGTTCATTCCTGGCTTTCAGACCTTTATCATGTCCTAGAATACTCACTGTGATTGCATCCCATGAGACTTTTATTCATTGATCCTTTTGTTGTCATTTCAGGGCTTATTTTTGTTCTTAAGCTAAGTGCTCTGTAAGGGGGCAACTCTTTAAAATAAGCTTTCAGCCAACACTCCCGAACCAGTTGGTTCAAGGTGCTAGGTGTTGAAGCACCCCTAAGGACTTACTTGCTCAAGTCTCTCCCCCATACATACACACCACAGGCATATGGTTTATTTATTTTCTTTTCTTGAGACCTTGGTGTCCAGCACCTCTTTGGGTTACTAAATGCTCTGTAATGAGGGTTACTCTTGATAGTGGACTTTCAGCTGATAATCCCGGGTTAGTTAACCCAAGTTACCAAGTGATAAAGCACCCCAAAGAGCTTATTCATCCAAGTAGATCCCTCACACAGGAGCACCACAGACACATGCTTCAAGATTAAAACCATTGGTGCCTAGCCTTATTGCTTTACTTTTTTTTCTTTTATTCTTCCACTTTCATTGTTCTTTCCCTCTTTCTTATTAGGATCTTTTTATTTAGCTAGTCTCATGGGGTGTGTCTCAAGCATAGTATTCATGACAGATAGTTGTCTTCCCACCCTTGTGGTTGAACCAACTTAGCTAACTTATGACCACACCATAAACTCATGAACTCATTCTATAGTATGAACTCTACTCTGGTCTTTTAAAAACACTCATTCTCCTTTCATTTGATTCAAAAGGGACAAGCATACAAGTAAGCAAAGTAAGGATGCAATAATGACATTCAGACTAGAAAACACAGCCTTAATCAATAAAAAGTTTAAAAGACAGAATTGACATGCTTATTTACAAGGAACAAGCACACCTACATACAAAGAACTTAGAAGACAATCATGCCATTGAATGTACTGGAAATAAGTAAGAGGAAAAAGGAACTTTACCACCTTGTAGTTCATCTTTATTGTTGTTGCCCTTCTTCTCCTACTTTTCTCCCTTCCCACACCCATTTAGACTAATTGCTTGTCTTCAAGCAGCAAATAAAACAGTGGTGGTGGGGTCTATGATGGGTCATGAACGTCTTACATACTAAAATGTAAGTGATGTATGTGGTTAAGCAAGCAAAAATTAAGGGTAACACTGCAAGCCTAAGAAGCAAAGGCATTATGATTATACAAACAAGTGGTGTTGCTGTATACATTACATAGAAAAATAAGTGGCACACCAAACTTAGTGTGACACTTTCTCTTAGAATTGATGCAAGTATCCAGAGAGATTGAAAACAGATTGTTGCAGGGCAACACCAAACTTAGAATGTGATCATATGCCAATTTTATTTGGAAAGAAGCTGAGTAAAGAACTGTTGTATTAATAACAAAATCACCAAGAGCCAAAGCTGTCACGAACAGGGGCTTCTTGGCGAGGCATTAACACAAACAGTTAGAGAGCATAGAAAATAAAGAACTAAAGCAATTACATGAATAAAGAAAAACAAAAGAAAATGTCTAATCTAGGTAATCAACCAACCGGTAGTTTGTTAATCACGATTAATCCTCGGCAACGGCACCATAAACTTGATGCGGGTAGAAACTTGTCTCTCAACAAAATTTCCCTTCGGCAAGTATCCCGAATTGTCGTCAAGTAAAACTCACAATAGAGTGAGGTCGAATCCCACAGAGATTAACGGATTAAGCAATCAATGGTTAATTGATTATCCTAGTTAGATGAATCATAATGGAGTGATAAGTAACAAGGAAATGTAAATTGACAGAAAAGTAAAGAAAGCAATAAAGTGCAGAAAAGTAAAATGGCAAGAAAGGTAAATGTAAGAACTAAAAATAAAATGAACATTGGGATCAAGAGATATTTCAATCCTCCGGATCAAGTTCATTCTCATCTCTTCCTCAATCAATGCACTCATTGATCTCCTTGGCAATCTTAAGTAATTGAATTACAATTTCTTGTAATTCAATCTCTCAAATCTTGATCAATAGCCAATTCCTTGGTCAATTGCTCATGAGAAGAGATGAAGTATGGTCACTGATTATACCACATGCATTTCCCAAATCAAGTGTTAGAAGGATTATAGTCACATATCCATCCACACTCAATTTGGTCTAGCATGAGAAAGCATTTCTAGCATGATCTCTTCATTCCTCTTTCAAGGTTCAGAAGAGATCCAAGTATGAATAGTTTTTTTTCCAAGATAACTACCCAATTGGATAAAGATCGAAAGCTTTCAAGTAAAATCAAGAGAAAAGAAAGAAGAAGAAGAATAAGAACTACAACTGATCCATTGAATCACAATAGAGCTCTCTAACCCAATGTAAAGAGTTAGTTGGTCATTGCTCTACAAAAATAGAAAAGAAAGAAAGTGCAGAAAAGTAAAGATGAAGATAAAAACTAAAACTGAAACTTCAAAATTCATAAATGAAAATTACAACTAAAATGAAACTACTCCTAAGGAAGAAAAGAAGAGAAAAGGAAGAAGAGTGGTTGAGGGGAGGGGTCCGAAGACCCACTCCCCTTGGAGTGTGCCAATTCACAGAAGTTCGAATTGGTCTTCACTCTCTCCCCCTTCCTTCAATTCTCCAGAATTCCCCAATACTTTGAATGTAAAAACTAAGGCCTTTATATAGGCTCTCCTAAATTACAAAATAAAAATAAAAGCAAATTACAATAAAATGAAAATTCCTATTCTAGATGCTTCTTGTGGTCTTGATTGGTTGACAATTGTGGGCTTGCTTGCTTGAGCTTTGAAGTGGACTTGAGAGAGAAGTGAGTTAAGTTGAGGCCCAGGTGCTAAAGTTAGTGCTAAAGTTAGCCACACTAACGCTACAAGTGTGGCGTTAGTGCTAAAGTTATTGTGGCTAACGTTGCACTTGCTGCCCAGTTGGTGTTTTTGGGGCTTAAAAGATGCCTCTTGTTTGTGCTCAAATTTCATGCCCACTATAGAGTATTATATATCGTTGGAAAGCTCTGGAATCCTACTTTCCAATGCCATTGGAATCACCTCATTTGGAGTTTTGTGGCTCAAGTTATGCATGTTTGAAGAAAGCATGGTCAGGCTGCCAGGTGGGACTTTTGCCCACGTTAACTACCACGTTAACTAAGTTAACGTGGGAGTTAACGTGGCTCTTTGTGGCTTGTGTTGGCAACGTTAGTGACAATGTTTGGTGTCACTAACGTTGTCGACAACTTCTCTTCTTCACGTTAACTAGGTTAACGTGGGAGTTAACGTGGCTTCTTGGGGATAGTGTGTGTTCATCCCAATGTTAGTGACAATGTTTGGTGTCACTAACGTTGTCGACCACCTAGTTTCTTCACGTTAGCTTCCACGTTAACTAGGTTAACGTGGGAGTTAATGTGGCTTCTTGTGACTTGGCCAACGTTAGTGAGAAAGTAGAATGACACTAACGTTGTGGCTTTCCTTCCTTCCACGTTAGTGCCCACGTTAATGTAACTAATGTAGCCACTAACGTGGCTCTTCTCTTCTTCTTTTGGCCTGAAATCAATCAAACAAAGTGCATCAAAGTCTTGCTCTTAATCATGGGATCATGCATCATCCAATTTATCATATAATTCATGCAAAATTCTCATGAAATCATGTAAAGTGCACAATGTATGCTTGAATCAAGATGTAAGTGAATATCTACCCAAAACTAGCTTATTTCCTAAGAAAATGCATGAAACTACCTTAAAAACAGTAAAGAAAAGATCAGTGAAACTGGCCAGAATGCCCTGGCATCACGTTGTAGATATAGTCTCTAAACCGACAAAAATCCCTTCGTACAAATGTTTTGGGTGTCACAAGTAACAAACCCCTTTAAAAATTGTTAACCGAGTATTCAAACCTTGGGTCATCTTCTCAAGGAACTACGAGGAAGTATGTTCTTATTATTGGCTATAAAGGTTGTAATCGGGGTTTAGAAGGTGAGAAGCAAGTAATTTAAATGACGAGTGAATTAAATGGCAATTAAGAATAAATAATAACTGTAAAGCAACTTTTAGCAAGGTAGGGAAATTAGAGGTCCAACTTAGTTATCTCTCTCAACAATAATGAAAGTTGAATCTAAACTCCACTTGGTCAACCTTCACTAGGGCAAAGGAAAGTCAAGGGACTAATTAAATTGACTTTCGAATCCTAATTATTTCCTCAGAAAAGGTTGGGATTATTTAAGTTTAGTTCAATTAGCAAGATAACGATTACCAATTATGTTGAGTTTAATAACTGTTGAGTTACTAAATTCTTAACCAGAACCAAAAAGGGGAAAAGTAAAATTGCTAGAATGATAAAGAGGTCCTTAAATGGGAAGCAATGGTAACTTAAATCAAAGAGAACAATCATAAATTGAAAATACCTCAATTATCATTAATTCAAATAACAGTCTGTAACATGAGAGAATTCATAAATCAAATTATAATAATCAATTCAAATGTTGGAATAAATAAATAGAAGTAATACTAAAAGAACATTAAACCTGGGATCCAGAGTTACTCTTAAAATAAGAAGAAATCCTAAATCTTAAAAGAGAGAGAGAGAGAGAAGATCTCCCTCTCAACTAAATCTAAATCATTGAAAGGTAAAAATATGCGAGCTCTCTTTGAATGGAAGCATTCCCACACTTTATAACCTCTGGTCTATGCTGTCTGTACTTGGATCTGGGCCAAAAAGGGCTTCAGAATTCGCTGGGGGCGTATTCTGTAATTTCTGGTGCGTGGCCTCTGTCACGCGTCAGCGTGGGTCACACGGTCGCATCCTTCGGAGCTTTTCCTTGCCACGCGGTCGCGTTAGTCATGCGACCGCGTCATATGCGTTCTGCTTAAGGCGCGCGGTCGCGTCAGTCATGCGGCCGCGTCGCTGCTGATTCGTGCTTGGCACGCGATCGCGTCATCCATGCGATCGCGTGGATACCAGTTTCTTTAAAGCTCCGTTTTGCTTTCTCCTTCCATTTTAGTATGTTCCCTTTTTCATCTTTTAAGTCATTCTGCCTTAGAAAATCTGAAACTACTCAACACACTAATCACGGCATCGAATGGAAATAAAGGTAATTAAAATAATTAATTTTAAAGCTTAGGAAACATGTTTTTCACAACATGACATAATAAGGAAGGGAAAGTAAAACCATGCAATTAATGTTAATAAGTAGGTGAAGAGTTGAATAAATCACTCTAATTAAGTACAAAAGAACTCATGAAATATGGGTTTATCACTCACCAGAGGGTATTCCATCAGAATTCTTGTTTGAATTAAAGTATCCTTGTTCCAATAATGTAGCCGAATATGAGGCTTTGATTTTGGGTCTAGAAATTTTAATCGACAAAGGAGCTTTAGAAGTTCAAATTCTGGGGGATTCACAGTTAGTTTAAAAGTAGTTGTCAAAAGAGTTTAAATGTAATAATGAGACGTTACAAAAATATTTAGTAACTACTTGGGAGTTATTGTTGTCTTTTCGAAAAGTCTCTTTGGTGCATATCCCTCGAGTTCATAATGAGATTGCTAATGAATTAGCCCAAATTGCTTCAAAGTATTGAATTGGTCCGGAAACTATTAAGAAGTTATCTAGTATCCATCAAATTTTAATACCAGCAAATGAGAGAGATGTGTTGTGCATAGATGAATGGGAAGATTCTGATTCGAGAGAACCTATTGCTCGGTATTTGAAAGATCCCAATATTGCAGTTGATAGAAAACTAAAGTTGCAAGCAATGAACTTTGTTTTATTAGCTGATGAGTTATACAAAAAAGGGATTGATGGAAGTTTGTTGAGATGTTTGAGTCGAGAAGATCAAAACATTTTTTTGGGTGAAGTTCATAATGGAATATGTGGTGCTCATTAGGCAGAAAAAAAAATGAGATGGGTGTTATATCACAATCATGTATTTTGGCCATCTATGATAAAAGATTGTATTGATTATGCAAAGGCATGTCAAGAATGTCAGAAACATGGTTCGATACAACAGATTCCTGCGGCTAAATTGCATTCGATAATAAAGCCATGGCCATTTAGGGGTTGGGCTTTAGATCTAATTGGATTGATTCATCCTCATTCATCGAAGCAGCACAAATTTATTTTAGTGGCTATTGATTATTTCACAAAATGTGTTGAAACAGTTCCTTTGGTAGAAGTTGGTCAAACGGAGATAATTGATTTTGTCGAGGAAAATATTATTCATCGATTTGGAATTTCTCAGACGTTAAGTACTGACCAAGGAACTATGTTTACTAGCCAACGAATTAAAAAATTTGCAGCTTCGAGAAATATTAGTATGGTTACTTCAACTCTTTATTATGCACAAGCTAATGGGTAAGTGTTATGGGCTTATCGAAACTCACCAAGAGGTTCGACAGGAACTTCACCTTATAAATTAGTATATGACCATGATGCAGTATTGCCATTAGAAATTAATTTGAATACTCTAAGAGTATCGAAACAGAGTGAGTTGCCAGTCGATGACTATTGGAATGCTAGTTTGATGAGTTAAATGAGTTAGATTCAGAGCGATTTCTAGCACTTGATAATGTAATTCGACAAAAAGAAAGTATTGCTCGAAGTTATAATCGTCGAATTAAGGAGAAATCTTTCAAAATAGGTGAGTTAGTTTTGAAAGTTATTTTACCAATGGAAAAAAATCAAAATTTCTTGGTAAATGGTCCCATAACTGGGAAGGTCCCTTTCAGGTGATAGGGGTATTTTCAGGAAACACCTATCAGATTAAAGACATTGAGTCAAAGAAAGTGGTTAATTCAATTAATGGGAAATATCTGAAATATTTCTATTGCTAACAAATCTAGAAATTCATCAGGCATAAGTTCAGAAAGGGAAATAGTTAAAAAAAGAGTTCAAGATGCCAATAGCTTTGCCAAATCAGAGCGCAGTTTTGTCCTTTTATTTTCCAGAATCATAAGCATTTTAATTTACTTGAACTTGTTAGTTTGAATCTTCTCGAGTTGTTTCTCATACTCTCCCCGCTTAGTGTCGATTGAGACAAGTTTCTGGATAAGGAGGTGTTGCTCTTGTTGGGCTGCAGCCAGAGGTTTGGCTAGGGTGGCTCTATCTTGGCGTATGGTGGCAAGCTGTTTTTGAAGTTGAGCTAATTCTGCTTTGATTCTTGCTTCTTCTTGATCATGAAACGCCTGGACGGAAATAGCATGAGAAATTCTCCTATCAAATTCCTCACAGGAGGATTGGATTGGTTGAGCAGTTGCAATACAGCTTTCTATTTTAGATTTGGCTGTAGCTTCTTCATTTTCAGTTTCTTGAAGTTGAAACTGAGATGCAACGCTATCATTGGAAAGTTGTTTGAATTCTTGGATTGAAGCAAAAAATGGTCTGTTTTTTGGGAATTCAAAAGAAGAATTCAGGCAATCCTCCAGGAGTTTGTTGAGGATTGGATCATTAACCCATGAAGTAGGTAGATGATCCAAAATTTTGATGAGCAATCAAAGTTATTCCCGAGTGTCAGGCTCTAATTCAATTGGAGGTCTTGATGTGGCAGGCCTTGAAATTTCTGGAACAGGGACTGGTACCTTCTTTTCTTGGATAATTTTATTTAAAACAGAAATTAGATCATCCAAGGTAGCACTACCTGGAGTGGTAGGAATATTTGATGTCCTTGGTCTTGGTCCTGGAGGAGTTTGGAGTGAAGGATCAGGTTGTAACTCTGGAGGGGTCTAAAAAACCTTGGATCGAGAAGAATCTGAATTGGTGGTGTCAGCGGCTTTAGAAGCAGAATCGGAGTCTGGAACCGTCTGGTTCTCTTCAATTAGTGCAGCTTGATTGTTTGGTGAAGTTGATTCAAGTCTATGAATCTCTTATGGAGAATTTTGCAAGGGATTTTCTGTCAGATCAATTATTTGTGTTGTGTAAAGAAGAGGCAGATGAGCAGCAAGTATCGATTGCAGGGATCCTGTGAATTGAATTGAGTCATGTGATGTGGAGTGCTCTGGGTCATTTTGTTGTTGAAGTATTAGTTGATCGAGAGCTCCAGTGAAAGAAGCAGTCTGAGTAACATTAATAGGCTAAGATAAAAGGTACACAATTATGAGTTTAAGATTTATTTTAAACTAAGTAAGAAGTGTATAGTGATGGATGTGTTACCTGAGTAATTCTGGATCTTAGTATTAGATGAATACCAGGATCAGAATTGGCTGCATCTTCTGATTGAGAGGAAGTGGCAAGAGAATCTTTGTTGGTTGGTTCACTCTCATCTGCGCTTTCGCTTGATGATTGCAAAATTAGCTGTTAAAAGTTCAAGTTCAAGGTCAATTACGTTTTGAAAAATACATAAGAATAATATTCGAAAGATGTTTCGAATTTGAAAGCAGAGTCATGAATAGAAGGATTACTCTACGAGAAGTCCTGGTAGGGGTTCTTTTGATCTTATGTGGTGGTGGCCGAGTAGCTTCAGCCTTCTTTTTGTGTGATCTCTTTAGAGAATTCTCAGTAACAGCTACTCGAATAGCAGTTTGCTGAATGTCTTCCAAGGTACGGGTGTACCTTGAATAATAAGCAGTCCACCATTCGAGACAGGACTTGGTGATAAATGAACTGCGTTCATAAATCAAGAAGTTGAAGCGGTCTCTTTGTTTTTGATTTTTCGAGAGATAAGTATTGAAATCTTCCTGCGAGGTCAGAGTGGTTTGACAGAATGGTTCACTGTGTCGAGGTTGAGGAGTTGGGATAGCCTGAGAGAATCCTAATTGTCTTGCAATCAAGTGAGGAGCGTACAAGGTAATTTTAAACCTTTCCTTCTTATATCATGGCAATCCTATTGGTATCACTTGAACAGCCAGAAGGTGTGCCCAAGTTCGATTTGCAAGTTCACTTTCCTCATTAGTTTTTGGAAAGAGGAAACGATCGAGCCAGGCAGGGCCGTAGTTGCGACGCAAAAAAGGAGTGAAATTGAGTTGATCATTATCAAAATTTCTACAGGAATGGAAAAGAGAAAAAACAGCCCAAAATTTGTCTTCGTCTGATTGAGCGTTTGGAAAATTGGGCTTGTAATCAGATAAGTGAAAACCTTCGATGTGTTGCTTATCAGTGCTGCCCCATGCAGGTTTTATCATATAGTTTTTGAAAATGGCATTTAGCCATAATTGAAGAAGCCAAAGTGGACCTCCTGTATTGATTATTTTGTTATCCCGGAGGTCACAGACAAGTAAGCCAAGTTCTTCAAAAATATGTCCTAAAAGAAGATTGGCTAAGTTAAGAGTTTTCCCCTCATGTAAAAGAGCAGCTAGGGGAAGAAAGAGTTTTGACATATGCACGCTTCGGGAACAGAATAGAACTACATTCAACCAGTAAAACAAGAAGGCGACATGTTCATTGTCTGTGATTTCTGTGCCATCTGCACCCATATTATGAGCAATGAAGTCACTGTATGGTGTGTTGAAGATGACATTGTACTGGCGCTGAGATTGCATGTCAGGGGTACAATCTGGAGAATTTATTGGGAGCCCTGTAATAGTGGCTACGTCGAGGAGAGACATCCCAATCATTCCACAAGGGAGATGGAAGTTATTGGTGGTTCTATTCCAGAAGCAAGTTACTGCTACAATCATCCAGGGATGTGTGGTGAGTGAGAAGTGAGAGAGCCTTAACAGTTGTTGTATTCCTAGGGCTCCCCAGGAAGCACCCTTTGTGGGTTCAAGGCGTTGGTACCAAGTGGTAAAATCAGACCCTCGAGGTATAATTTTTGGATTGTTTCGAAATGGTTTTTGGTTAATGAAGTGAGAGATGTTAAAAGCTTGGTTTATCAATAAATCTTCTCCTTCGACATTAGGGAAGAAAGAAAGCCTTTTGTTTGCCTTTTCAAAAGTTTCAATTGGCCCGAGGAAGCAGTGTGTATCTGCACCAATTGTGAAGGGGATTAGAATCCTGGTATCATTGATTTATAGATGGGGTCATCAATGATTTCATCATTGATTTGATTAAGGATGCGAAAAGCTGGTGGAGATGGTGGTGTTGTTGCATGGCCTTTACCTTTATCTTGAGAAGTTGCACGAGAGGAAGACCCAGCCATTGTCAAGGGGAGTTGAAGATTAGAGATTTTGTGGAAAATTCTTGATGTGAATGGAGTTCGGAGAAAGAGGAGTTCAAGAGATTTGAAACAAGAAGAAAGGGTGAAATTTAAAAGTGTCACTGTAGCCGTAACTGTGAAAGGAATACAAAAAGAGGTAACTTCGTGAAGAAGATGAAGTGGTAGAAAGAGAAAGCGCAAGTCTCGGAAGACGTGTTGAGTGGCTCAGTGGTAATGGGAGTTGGTGCACGAAATTGTGATCTCAGGCAACGGCGCCAAAAACTCAGTACGCACATTCTTAATCTTAAATTCTTTTGTCATTCACAACTTCGATACAACTAACCAGCAAGTGCACTGGGTCGTCCAAGTAATAAAACCTTACGTGAGTAAGGGTCGATCCCACGGAGATTGTTGGTATGAAGCAAGCTATGGTCATCTTGTGAATCTCAGTCAGGCGGATATCAAATGGTTATAGAGTTTTTGAATAATAATAATAAATAAACAGAAAATAAAGATAGAAATACTTATGTAAATCATTGGTGAGAATTTCAGATAAGCGTATAGAGATAGTTTCGTTCCTCTGAACCTCTGCTTTCCTGCTGTCTTCATCCAATCATTCCTACTCCTTTCCATGGCAAGCTTTCTGTAAGGCATCACCGTTATCAATGGCTACATCCCATCCTCTCTGTGAAAAAGTTCCAAATGCTCTGTCACGGCAGGGCTAATCATCTGGAGGTTCTCGATCATACTGGAATAGGATTCACCCTCCTTTTGCGTTTGTCACTACGCCCAGCACTCGCGAGTTTGAAGTTCGTCACAGCCATCCCTTCCAGATCCTACTCGGAATACCACAGACAAGGTTTAGACTTTCCGAATCTCAGGAATGGCCATCCATGGATTCTAACTTATACCACGAAGATTCTAATATCTCGGACTCGGTTCTCTGTATTATATATCTAAGAGATACTCATTCTAGCTTGTTTGCATGTAGAACGGAAGTGTTTGTCAGGCACGCGTTCATAAGTGAGAATGATGATGAGCGTCACATAATCATCACATTCATCATATTCTTGGGTGCGAATGGATATCTTAGAAGCAGAATAAGTTGAATTGAATAGAAAAACAGTAGTACTTTGCATTAAATCATGAGGAACAGCAGAGCTCCACACCTTAATCTATGGAGTGCAGAAACTCTACCGTTAAAAATACATAAGTGATGAAGGTTCAGGCATGTCCAAATGGCCAGCCCCCAACGTGATCAATATGATCCAAAGTTGAACTAAAAAATCATAAGATGTAAATACAATAGTAAAAAGTCCTATTTATACTAAACTAGTTACTAGGGTTTACAAAATTGAGTAAATGATGTAGAAATCCACTTCTGGGGCCCACTTGGTGTGTGCTTGGGCTGAACATGAAGTTTACACGTGCAGAGGCTTCTTTTGGAGTTGAACGCCAAGTTGTAACGTGTTTTTGGCGTTCAACTCTGGTTCGTGACGTGTTTCTGGCGTTTAACTCCAGACTGCAGCGTAGAATGGGTGTTCAACGCCCTTTTCATTCATCTAAACTCGGGCAAAGTATGGACTATTATATATTTCTGGAAAGCCCTGGATGTCTACTTTCCAATGCCGTTGAGAGCGCGCCATTTGAAGTTCTGTAGCTCCAGAAAATCCACTTTGAGTGCAGGGAGGTCAGAATCCAACAGCATAAGCAGTCCTTCTTCAACCTCTGGATCTGATTTTTGCTCAAGTCCCTCAATTTCAGCCAGAAAATACCTGGAATCACAGAAAAACACACAAACTCATAGTAAAGTCCAGAAATGTAAATTTAACATAAAAACTAATAAAAACATCCCTAAAAGTAACTAGATCCTACTAAAAACATACTAAAAACAATGCCAAAACGCATATAAATTATCCGCTCATCACAACACCAAACTTAAATTGTTGCTTGTCCCCAAGCAACTGAAAATCAAATAGGATAAAAAGAAGAGAATATACTATAAATTCCAAACTATCAATGAAACATAGCTCCAATCAGATGAGCGGGACTTGTAGCTTTTTGCCTCTTGAATAGTTTTGGCATCTCACTTTATCCATTGAAGTTCAGAATGATTGGCATCTATAGGAACTCAGAGTTCAGATAGTGTTATTGATTCTCCTAGTTCAGTATGTTGATTCTTGAACACAGTTACTTTATGAGTCTTGGCCGTGGCCTTAAGCACTTTGTTTTTCAGTATTACCACCGGATACATAAATGCCACAGACACATAACTGGGTGAACCTTTTCAGATTGTGACTCAGCTTTGCTAAAGTCCCCAATTAGAGGTGTCCAGGGTTCTTAAGCACA
The DNA here is from genome assembly GCF_003086295.3 of Arachis hypogaea. NCBI lineage: Eukaryota > Viridiplantae > Streptophyta > Magnoliopsida > Fabales > Fabaceae > Arachis > Arachis hypogaea. Next base: position 34,622,457 of record NC_092052.1, on the reverse strand, counting down.
CTCTTCTTTTTGCTTTGGACCTTGACTTTAACCGCTCAGTCTCAAGTTTTCACTTGACACCTTCACGCCACAAGCACATGGTTAGGGACAGCTTGGTTTAGCCGCTTAGGTCAGGATTTTATTCCTTTAGGCCCTCCTATCCACTGATGCTCAAAGCCTTGGATCCTTTTTATTACCCTTGCCTTTTGGTTTTAAGGGCTATTGGCTTTTTCTGCTTGCTTTTTTTTTTCTCTTTTTATTTTCGCCATTTTTTTCCTCTTTTTTTTTGCATTTTTTTTTCTGCAAGCTTTGTATTCACTGCTTTTTCTTGCTTCAAGAATCATTTTTATGATTTTTCAGATTATCAAATAACATGTCTCCTTGTCATCATTCTTTCAAGAGCCAACATATTTAACATTCATAAACAACAACTTCAAAAGACATATGCACTGTTCAAGCATTCATTCAGAAAACAAAAAGTATTGTCACCACATCAATATAATTAAACTAAGTTCAAGGATAAATTCAAAACTCATGTACTTCTTGTTCTTTTGAATTAAAAACATTTTTCATTTAAGAGAGGTGATAGATTCATAGGACATTCATAACTTTATGACAAAGTTACTAAATACTAATGATCATGTAATAAGACACTAACATAGATAAGCACTTAACATAAAGAAAACGAAAAACAAAAAATTTGAGAACAAGGAATGAGTCCACCTTAATGATGGTGGCATTTCCTTCTTGAGGAACCAATGATGTCCTTGAGCTCTTCTATGTCTCTTCCTTGTCTTTGTTGCTCCTCCCTCATTGCTCTTTGATCTTCTCTAATTTCATGGAGGATGATGGAGTGATCTTGATGTTCCACCCTTAATTGTCCCATGTTGGAACTTAATTCTCCTAGGGAGGTGTTGATTTGCTCCCAAAAATTCTATGGAGGAAAGTGCATCCCTTAAGGCATCTCAGGGATTTCTTGGTGATGAGCTTCTTCATGCGTCTTTTGAGATCCATGAATAGGCTCTCTTGTTTGCTACATCCTTTTCTTAATGATGGGCTTGTCCTCTTCAATGAGGATATCTCCCTCTATGTCAATCCCAGCCGAATTGCATAGGTGGCAAATGAGGTGAGGAAAGGCTAACCTTGCCATAGTGGAGGACTTGTCAGCCACCTTGTAGAGTTCTTGAGGTATAATCTCATGAACCTCGACTTCCTCCCCAATCATGATGCTATGGATCATGATGGCCCGGTCTATTGTAACTTCAGACCGGTTGCTAGTGGGAATGATTGAGCGTTGAATGAACTCCAACCATCCTCTAGCTACAGGCTTAAGGTCCAGTCTTCTCAGTTGAACCGGTTTGCCTTTTGAGTCAATCTTCCATTGAGCTCCTTCCACACATATGTCCATGAGGACTTGGTCCAACCTTTGATCAAAGTTGACTCTTCTTGTGTAGGGGCGTGCGTTCTCTTCCATCATTGGCAAGTTGAATGCCAACCTCACATTTTCTGGACTAAAATCTAAGTATTTCCCCCGAACCATGGTGAGATAATTCTTTGGGTTCGGGTTCTTACTTCGATCATGGTTCCTAGTGATCCATGCATTAGCATAGAACTCTTGAACCATTAGAATTCCGACTTGTTGGATGGGGTTTGTTAGAACTTCCCAACCTCTTCTTTGGATCTCATGTCGAATCTCCGGATACTCATTTTTCTTGAGTTTGAAAGGGACCTCGGGGATCACCTTCTTCTTGGCCACAACATCATAGAAGTGGTCTTGATGGGTTTTGGAGATGAATCTTTCCATCTTCCATGACTCGGAGGTGGAAGCTTTTGTCTTCTCTTTCCCTTTTCTAGAGGATTCTCCGATTTTAGGTGCCATCAATGGTAATAGAAAAACAAAAAGCTTATGCTTTTACCACACCAAACTTAGAATATTGCTCGCCCTCGAGCAAGAGAAGAAAGAAAAGAAGAAGAAAAAGAAGATATGGAAGAGAGGGAGAGAGGGTTGTATTTCGGCCAAGAAGGGGATGAGAGGGTTGTGTTGTGTGAGAATGAAGAAGAATTTAGAGGTTTATATAGTGGAGGGAGAGGGGTTAAGGTTCGGCCATATGGGGTGGGTTTGGGTGGGAAAGTGATTTTGAATTTTGAAGGTAGGTGGGGTTTATGAGGTAGGTTTATGGGGAAGAGTGGATGGATGTGAGTGGTGAATGGGTAATATGGAAGAGAGAGATTGAGGTGATTGGTGAAGGGTTTTGGGGAAAGGTGTTTATTGGGAAGAAAGGATGAATGAGAAGAGGGGAGAGTATGAGCGGAGGTAGGTGGGGATCCTGTGGGGTCCACAGATGCTGAGATGATCCTGTGGGGTCCACAGATCCTGACGTGTCAAGGATTTACATCCCTGCACCATTGAGGCATGTAAAATGCCTTTGCATGCAATTCTGGCGTTTAAACGCCGAATTGATGCTTGTTCTGGGCGTTCAACGCCCAGATGCAGCATGTTTCTGGCGTTCAGCGCCAGCTTTACTCAGTGTGCATTCCTGGCGTCTGAACGCCAGGATGCGGCTTATTTCTGGCGTTGAACGCCAGCCAGATGCTCCTTACTGGCGTTTAAACGCCAGTAAGCCCTTCCTCTAGGGTGTGATTTTTTTCTGCTATTTTTGATTCTGTTTTTAATTTTTCTATTTATTTTGTGACTCCACATGATCATGAACCTAATAAAACATGAAAGAACAATAAAAATGAAAATAAAATTAGATAAATAAAAATTGGGTTGCCTCCCAACAAGCACTTCTTTAATGTCAATAGCTTGACAGTGAGCTCTCATGGAGCCTCACAAATGTTTAGAGCATTGTTGAGACTTCCCAACACAAAACTTAGAGTTTGGATATGGGAGTTCAACACCAAACTTTAGATTTTGGTTGTGGCCTCCCAACACCAAACTTAGAGTTTGACTGTGGGGGCTCTGGTTGACTCTGCAGTGAGAGCAGCTTTTCATGCTTCCTCTCCATGGTTACAGAGAGAGATCCTTGAGTTTTAAACACAAGGTTGTCCTCATTTAGTTGAAGGATCAATTCTCCTCTGTCCACATCAATCACAGCTCTTGCTGTGGCTAGGAAGGGTCTTCCAAGAATGATGGATTCATCCTCATCCTTCCCAGTATCTAGGATTATAAAATCAGCAGGGATGTAAAGGCCTTCAACCTTTACTAACATGTCCTCTACTAGTCCATAAGCCTGCTTTCTTGAGTTGTCTGCCATCTCTAATGAGATTCTGGCAGCTTGCACCTCAAAGATTCCAAGTTTCTCCATTACAGAGAGTGGCATGAGGTTTATTCCTGATCCCAGGTCACATAGAGCCTTCTCAAAGGTCTTGGTGCCTATGGTACAAGGTATTAGGAACTTTCCAGGATCCTGTTTCTTCTGAGGCAATCTCAGTTGATCCAATACATTTAGTTCATTGGTGGACAGGGGAGGTTCATCTCCCCAAGTCTCATTACCAAATAGTTTGGCATTCAGCTTCATGATTGCACTAAGGTACTTGGCAACTTGCTCTTCAGTAACATCCTCATTCTCTTCAGAAGAAGAATAATCATCAGAGCTCATGAAGGGCATAAGGAGGTTCAATGGAATCTCTATGGTCTCTAAATGAGCCTCAGATTCCTTTGGTTCCTCAAAGGAAAACTCCTTGTTGATCACTGGACGTCCCAGGAGGTCTTCCTCCTTGGGATTCACGTCCTCCCCTTCCTCCTTGGATTCGGCCATGATGGTTATATCAATGGCCTTGCAATCTCTCTTTGGATTCTCTTCTGTATTGCTTAAGAGAGTACTAAGAGGGGTTTCAGTGATCTTCTTACTCAGCTGGCCCACTTGTGCCTCCAAATTTCTAATGGAGGACCTTGTTTCATTCATGAAACTCAGAGTGGCCTTAGATAGATCAGAGACTAAATTTGCTAAGCTGGACGGATTCTGCTCAGAATTCTTTGTCTGTTGCTGAGTGGATGATGGAAAAGGTTTACTATTATTATACCTGTTTCTTCCAGCATTATTAAAGCCTTGTTGAGGCTTTTGTTGATCCTTCCATGAGAGATTTGGGTGATTTCTCCATGAGGGATTATAGGTGTTTCCATAGGGTTCACCCATGTAATTTACCTCTGCTATTGCAGGGTTCTCAGGATCATAAGCTTCTTCCTCAGAAGATGCCTCTTGAGTACTGTTGGATGCAGCTTGCATTCCATTCAGACTCTGAGAAATCATATTGACTTTTTGAGTCAATATTTTATTCTGAGCCAATATGGCATTCAGAGTATCAATTTTAAGAACTCCCTTCTTCTGAGGCGTCTCATTACTCACAAGATTCCTCTCAAAAGTGTACATAAACTAGTTATTAGCAACCATGTCAATGAGTTCTTGAGCTTCTGCAGGCATTTTCTTTAGGTGAATGGATCCACCTGCAGAAGTATCCAATGACATCTTAGCTAATTCAGACAGACCATCATAGAATATATCCAGGATGGTCCATTCTGAAAGCATGTCAGAAGGACACTTTTTGGTCAGTTGCTTATCTCTCTCCCAAGCTTCATAGAGGGATTTACCTTCTTTCTGTCTGAAGGTTTGAACATCCACTCTAAGCTTACTGAGCTTTTGAGGAGGAAAGAACTTGGCTAAGAAAGTCGTGACCAGCTTATCCCAAGAGTTCAGGCTATCCTTGGGTTGAGAGTCCAACCATATTCTAGCTCTGTCTCTTACAGCAAAAGGGAAAAGCATGAGTCTGTAGACTTCAGGATCTACTCCATTAGTCTTAACAGTATCACATATATGCAAGAATTCAGTTAAGAACTGAAAGGGATCTTCAGATGGAAGTCCATGAAACTTGCAGTTTTGTTGCATCAGAGAAACTAGTTGAGGCTTAAGCTCAAAATTGTTTGCTCCAATGGTAGGGATGGAGATGCTTCTTCCATGTAAATTGGAATTTGGTGCAGTAAAGTCACCAAGCATCTTCCTTGCATTATTATTATTTTCGGCTGCCATTTCCTCTTCCTTTTCAAAAATTTTTGTAAGGTTGTCTCTGGATTGTTGTAATTTAGCTTCTCTTAGTTTCCTCTTCAGAGTCTTTTCAGGTTTAGGGTCTGCTTCAACAAGAATGTTCTTGTCCTTGCTCCTGCTCATATGAAAAAGAAGGGAACAGAAAATAATAATAGGGATCCTTTTTACCACAGTATAGAGGTTCCCTTGTTGTTAGTAGAAGAAGAAAGGGAATAAGAGTGAAAAAGAATGGATAATCCAAACACAAGGGTGAGGATAGGAGCAGAGATATGAGATGAAGAGAAGTGTTAGTAAGTAATTAAATAAATAGAAGAAGATGAGAGAGAGAAGTTTTCGAAAATAATTTTTGAAAAGGAGTTGATGATTTTCGAAAATTAAAGGGGAAATAAAATTAAAATTAAACTTTAAAACAATTAATTAATTAAAAAGAATTTTTGAAAAAGAGGGAGGTATTTTCGAAAATTAGAGAGGGATGAGTAGTTAGGTGGTTTTGAAAAAGATAAGAAACAAACAAAAAGTCAATTAGTTAGTTGAAAAAGATTTGAAAATCAATTTCTGAAAAGATAAGAAGATAAGAAGTTAGAAAAGATATTTTAAAATCAAATTTTTGAAAAATATATGTTTTAAAAAGATATGATAGAAAGATATGATTAAAATTAGTTTTGAAAAAGATTTTAATTTTAAAATCAAAATTAATGACTCGACTCACAAGTAATCACAAGATATGATTCTAGAACTTAAAGTTTGAATCTTTCTTAACAAGAAAGTAACAAACTTGAAATTTTTGAATCAAAACATTAATTGTTGATAATATTTTCGAAAATTATGAGATAAAATTAAGAAAAAGATTTTTTAAAAAATATTTTTAAAATTTTCGAAAATAAATAAGAAAAATGAAAAAGATTTAATTTTTGAAAAAGATTTTGAAAAAGATAGAATTTTTTTAAATTGAAAATTTGACTTGACTCATAAGAAACAACTAAATTTTAAAAAGTTTTGAAAAAGTCAACTCAAATTTTCGAAATTTATGAGTGAAATAAGGGAAATATATTTTTTTATTTTTGAATTTTTAATGATGAGAGAGAAAAACATAAAAAATGACTCACAACATGAAAATTATGAATCAAAACACATGATGCATGCAAGAATGCTATGAATGTCAAGATGAACACCAAGAACACTTTGAAGATTATGATGAACATCAAGAACATATTTTTGAAAAAATTTTTGATGCAAAGAAAACATGCAAGACACCAAACTTAGAAATTTTTAATGTTCAGACACCATTAATGCAAAAATGCACATGAAAAACAACAAAAGACACAAAATAAGAAAACATCAAGATCAAACAAGAAGACTTACCAAGAACAACTTGAAGATCATGAAGAACACTATGAATGCATGAATTTTCGAAAAATGCATAAATTTTTAGAAAAAATGCAATTGACACTAAACTTAAAATTGACTCAAGACTCAAACAAGAAACACAAAATATTTTTTATTTTATGATTTTATTAATTTTTTTAGATTTTTGTATATTTTTATTTTTATTTTTTTTTTGAAAACCTATAGGGAAAAGGAAGCAATGAATTCAAAGTCCTCAATCAAGATTCCAGGAATCATACTAGGTTAGTCTAAAGCTTGATGGCCAGCCAAACTTCAGAATACCATTTTGAAACTTTAGAATTCATTCTTAAAAATTTTAAAATAATTTTCGAAAACAAAGGGAAAAATTCTTTTGAAAGATTTTTGAAGAAAAAAATTTTTTTTTTTTGAAAATAAAACAAAAAAAATTACATAATCTGAGCAACAAGATGAACCGTCAGTTGTCCAAACTCGAACAATCCCCGGCAACGGTGCCAAAAACTTGGTGCACGAAATTATGATCTCAGGCAACGGCGCTCAGTACGCACGTTCTTAATCTTAAATTCTTTTGTCATTCACAACTTCGATACAATTAACCAGCAAGTGCACTGGGTCGTCCAAGTAATAAAACCTTACGTGAGTAAGGGTCGATCCCACGGAGATTGTTGGTATGAAGCAAGCTATGGTCATCTTGTGAATCTCAGTCAGGCGGATATCAAATGGTTATGGAGTTTTCGAATAATAATAAATAAACAGAAAATAAAGATAGAAATACTTATGTAAATCATTGGTGAGAATTTCAGATAAGCGTATAGAGATGCTTTCGTTCCTCTGAACCTCTGCTTTCCTGCTGTCTTCATCCAATCATTCCTACTCCTTTCCATGGCAAGCTTTTTGTAAGGCATCACCGTTGTCAATGGCTACATCCCATCCTCTCTGTGAAAAAGGTCCAAATGCTCTGTCACGGCATGGCTAATCATCTGGAGGTTCTCGATCATACTGGAATAGGATTCACCCTCCTTTTGCGTCTGTCACTACGCCCAGCACTCGCGAGTTTGAAGTTCGTCATAGCCATCCCTTCCCTGATCCTACTCGGAATACCACAGACAAGGTTTAGACTTTTCGGATCTCAGGAATGGCAATCCATGGATTCTAACTTATACCATGAAGATTCTAATATCTCGGACTCGGTCCTCTGTATTAGATATCTAAGAGATACTCATTCTAGCTTGTTTGCATGTAGAACGGAAGTGTGTCAGGCACGCGTTCATAAGTGAGAATGATAATGAGTGTCACATAATCATCACACTCATCATGTTCTTGGGTGCGAATGGATATCTTAGAAGCGGAATAAGTTGAATTGAATAGAAAAATAGTAGTACTTTGCATTCAATCATGAGGAACAGCAGAGCTCCACACCTTAATCTATGGAGTGCAGAAACTCTACCGTTAAAAATACATAAGTAATGAAGGTTCAGGCATGGCCGAATGGCCAGCCCCCAACGTGATCAATATGATCCAAAGTTGAACTAAAAAATTATAAGATGTAAATACAATAGTAAAAAGTCCTATTTATACTAAACTAGTTACTAGGGTTTACAGAATTGAGTAAATGATGTAGAAATCCACTTCCGGGGCCCACTTGGTGTGTGCTTGGGCTGAGCTTGAAGTTTACACATGCAGAGGCTTCTTCTGGAGTTGAACGCCAAGTTGTAACGTGTTTTTGGCGTTCAACTCTGGTTCGTGACGTGTTTTTGGCGTTTAACTCAAGACTGCAGCGTAGAATTGGCGTTCAACGCCCTTTTGCGTCGTCTAAACTCGGGCAAAGTATGGACTATTATATATTGCTGGAAAGCCCTGGATGTCTACTTTCCAATGCCATTGAGAGTTTGAGTGCAGGGAGGTCAGAATCCAACAGCATCAGCAGTCCTTCTTTAACCTCTGGATCTGATTTTTGCTCAAGTCCCTCAATTTCAGCCAGAAAATACCTGAAATCACAGAAAAACACACAAACTCATAGTAAAGTCCAGAAATGTGAATTTAACATAAAAACTAATAAAAACATCCCTAAAAGTAACTAGATCCTACTAAAAACATACTAAAAACAATGCCAAAAAGCGTATAAATTATCCGCTCATCAGGAGTCTTAAATGACAATTATTACTGGTTTGAAAATTGATGTCTTTTGGATTAAGTGTTTTATTGTTCGATAATAATATCGAAATCAACCACATTAATCCAAGGGGGCAATTTGTTGATCGAAAAAATATTTTCGATAACAGGAAGTTGAATCGAAATAAGCTAAGTATGGTGTTTCAGGAAGACGCGTGCGCGCGATATTGAAGTTGGAGGTAATCGATGCTGATGTGGATTTCGATTGTGTTGTCGATCGAATAAGCTAAATCGAAGAGAAGATTTGATTCAAAAGGTTGAATAAGCCTTTCGAAAGAACTGATCGATTAGTAGTAAAAGTGGGAAGTTAATGACTTTTATTGTACATGAAATTCATGGAAAATAGCTACAATCATGCGGCGGGAACGGTTATCAAGAGAGACTGTACTAAAGAATTTGAAATTCCATATTTAATTATAATTAATTGTAAATTAATGGGCAGTTATGTAAGATTAGCCTATAAATACTAGGAATTCATAGTGAATAGGGGTTGGAACTTTTACTCAAAAAAATACTCTAGCACTCTCACATCCCAGTGAATCCCTGAGTTTACGATCGAGTTTCCTTTTTTTGTAGGGTTCCTTCCACCTTCTTCTTTCTTTTTATTTCAATTCTATTTTAAAACTTCGTATTTCATTTAATCATATTCACTAAGTGTTAATTACATTCCTTAATTTCGCTGTTTAATTTATCTTTCAGCATTCTATGACTTACTTTAAAGTTTTTAATTGAAGGCGCGTTTAAAGTTTCCTTTTGATTTTGGTACAAGTCTTTTTATTTACCATGCCTTTACTTATCGAAAACCTTGATTTCTAAATTTCATTTAACATTTTATAAATTTATTTTATTTTTATTGTCAAAACTTGTCTAATCGAAGATGCTTTGATGCACTTCTAGAAAATTAGTACTCGCACAGAAAAATAAGTTTCGCTCCCAAATCACTAGATATCTAACCATCATCGATTTTCTAAAAATCAACAAAACACCTATGTTAATTATTTAACAGTGTTCCTTTGACTTATAGAGACAATTAAAATTTTAAAATTTGCATACAAATTTAGTGACCAAATTTAATATTATTTCGACTATTTATTATATTGTCCCTTTGACTTGTAGTCATTTGGTATTAGCGGTGTTATCATGTGAGATAGAGACTCATTATTAGCCACATCACTGCACGCATATGTATATTTTATTTTTATGCTAGAGATCAGAGTTACATATCATGTTCTTTTCTTGATTATTAGAACTAAAAATTGATTAAGACTTATTTTAATTTAGTTTTAAATATATATAAGCCCGACAGAGAAAGATACATGTCTAATGGTTATTTGGAGTCAAAAACAGGAAACAAGAAACCCAATGATAGATACATGATCATATACAAATGCTAGCACCTTACCTATTTATTCAATTCATTATTTCATGATAGATACCTGCTGACGGCTAGTTATATATAAATGTGGGAATTTGAAAATGAAAGTAACTAATGATGCTTCCGCATATGGCCTAGGTTCTGAAAACCGATTTAAACCGATCGATCGAATCAGTTGAACCATAAACTGATAGAGAAAATGATTCAAACAAATAATATAACTGTGTTTTGAAAACTGAAATTAAACTGTCGAATCGATCGGAACCAGTCGATCAGATTGAATCGAAATTTGATCGGTTTTCACATTTTAGCCAACCGTTTTGAATTTTAAATTAGAAAAAAAATAAAAAATAAAAAATAAAAAGAAACTTCACCGTCACCCTCTCTGTTTCTCACTCATCTTTTCTCTGCTTCCCTCTCTCAAAAACATAAAAAAACCTAGCCTCAATCGCTACTTTTTTCTTTGAGCTGTCACCGCCGCCGTCAAATTGGTCTAGCCGTCACCCCACTCCTTTAGCGTCATCTCTGCTCGTCTCTGCCGTCGCGTCGCATATGCTCGAAGCCTCCATCCCACTGCAACTTGTCTCACGTCGTTTCTCCGTTGCACAGCCATTGTTCCACCGCGTCGGTTCTGATCCACCGCACTCCAGCCCTCCTCTACTCTAGTTCTACCAACATGTTGGTTCTGTTCCGCCGCATTCCACCCTCTGCGGCTCCAGTTACGCGACACCCTTTTCCAGTTCCGCGATGACCCAGCCACCTCTTCTTCAGGAACCTTATATCTATACCTTCATCATATAACTGCTTCAATTTAGAAATGGATTCATAGGTTTCATCCTTTTACTTCTATTATGTTGTTGCTATGTTGTCTTTAATATTTTTGTTTTCATTGTGATTTTTTGTTTTTGAACTTATTAAATTGATAATTTAGTAAATTATTGGGCTACTGTTGTGTTAACTTGCTAAATTGTTAGGTTATTGTGATGTAATTTGTTGAAATTTTCTATTCAAATTTTGTTGTTTATTTGATAAATTGTTATTTTATACCTATTATTGTTCTTGAGATTATTGAGTGGTTGTTTTTTTTTAAATTACTAATTTGTTAATTTTTTTAATCGTTGTTATTGTGATTCTTGGGATATTGAGATTGAGATTATTTTTGTTTTTTATTATTAAGTTGTTGGATTTTTTATTCGAATCTTGTTCTTGTTAATTTATTAAATTATTATTATTGTGATTCTTACTATTGAAATTATTCTTGATGATAATTTTTAGATATGAATGCAGTAGAATAGTTCACGAAAGAAGAATATAAGAGGAAGAGTAATTTTAGGGGAGGAGATCAAAGTCAGAGCTTACAATATCCATGTCAATCCTTAGATGCCTTTCTTGTCTATATACTTGTTATTTAAGGAAAGTTTGTTGCTTCTATTTTGAATTTGTTATGCTAGCTAAGTTTGGTATGTTACTTGTCATTTTTTGTATTCTTCTATTATAAATACATCAAAATATAGTTGTAGTTTAATATAAATTTTAAAATATTATTTAAATTAATACTAATTAATTTTTTCTCTTCTTTGCTGCAAGAAGTTCGTCCTCTCACTAGTTCACTTTTCTTTTTTTAATTGTTGTGAATTTTCTTATTTTATTAATTGTCAAATTATTCGCATTATATTTCATATTTCTCCTTATTCAATATGATTTTTAAATTTGTCCGTATTGTTTATACCGTTTATTTATATTTTATTTATTATTTTATTATAAAATATTTTTTTTATTAAATCGATTGAACTAATAAACCAGTAACTAGAGTAATTTAATGATGGATTTAGTTTTAGAACCTTGAATATGACAAACACTGCACTTTATATATATATATCATTGGACTACTCTTAATGACCTGAATAATTAGGAGTTTTTTCAGAAATAAAAAAATTCATAATTCCTCCAAAAAAAATTTTAAACTTTAATTTCTCAAATACAATATTTTTTTTTGGTTTAGAGAAAATTCTTCGCACTCCGGTGAACTCTATAAAAATTATAGAGTTCGCCTAATCCCCGGTGAATTTTCTTTAATTTTTTTCAATCTCGTGTGTTTAATCTATTATCATCATCTCCAAATAGTATATAGATCTACAAACAGTATATAGGAATACACAGAAATACACAGATAACAAGTATGGCTTTTTCAAAGATTTTTTTAATTATAAATTAAAAAAAAATACACAGGTGCACTAGAATAAAGCATATTTAATGAGATTTTTTAAATTATAAGTTGTATTTTATTTTAAAAAAAATTATTTATATTTTTTAAAATTTTTTTCAAAATAAAATACGACTTATAATTAAAAAAATCCTTGTTAAATATGCCTTATTCTGGTGTACCTGTGTATTTCTGGAGACGATAATAATGGTTGTCATTGTTAAATATGGCTTTTTTTTTTAATTTATAATTATAAAAATTCTTAAAGAACTGTGTATTTTTGTGTACTCCTATGTACTGTTTGTAGATTTATATACTATTTGAAAATGATGATAATTGATTAAACACGTGGGATTTAAAAAATTAAAGAGAGTTCACCGGGAGTTAGGCGAACTCTATAATTTTTATAGAGTTCGCCGGGGTGCGACGAATTTGCTCTAAACAAAAAAAAATCGTATTTAAAAAATTAAAGTTAAAAAATGGTTTTGGGAGAAATATAAATTTTTTTTATGTCTGAAAAAAAAAAATCCCAATAATTAGTCTATGGTATATATGTTAGTATTATTTATTATGCAGTAGTATTAATTTATTGCTATACTAAGTTTTTGAATTATTGCAACTATGACCTATGGCCCTTAAAATTTATTAATATAATTGTATTCGTGCCGGTAGTCTTATTATTAGGGGTGGCAAACGGGCCTAAACCCGCCGGGTCGGCCTGCGTAACCCGCCAAAAAAGGCGGGTTGGGCTGGAAAATTAAGACCGCCAAATAGCAAAAGCCCGTCTAACCCGCACCGCTTAAACTGCGGGCTTTGGCGGGGCGGGGCGGGCTTCCCCGTTGGGCTTAGTATTTTTTTATCAAGGGGTATTTTTATAATTTTTTTTCCAAAATCCAACTTCCCCCAACCCGACTTACAAGAGAATGAAGATGAAAATTGAGTGTTTTGGATTATGTTTATTTTGTTTTAGAGACTATTTATAATTATGTTTTGGATTATGTTTATTTTGCTTTGGGAACAATATTTATGATTATGTTTTGGATGAAAACTTGGTTTATAATTATGTTTATTAGATATTTATAATTACAAAGACTTTAATGTTTGTGAATATAAAAATTATAATTTGTTTATACTTTAGAAATTATAATAGTTAAAAGTAAAAGATAAAAGAGATTTTTTTATACTTTTATATATATTATTTAATAGTTAAAAGTAAAAAAAAAAAAGATATTTGGCGGGCTTAGCCCGCCAAGCCGCCAACCCGCCGTTAGGCGGGGCGGGCTGGGATTTTGGGACCGCCTCACTAGGCGGGGCGGGGCGGGGCGGGGTGGGCTTTCCCGCTTGCCACCCCTACTTATTATTAGTTAAGGATATATATCTAAATCCTTTGAGTAGTATTATTAACAAAGTTCCGAGACGATTCAAATGTTTAAAATTCAATCAATATTATTCTATTCAAATTAAACCGAATATATAAATAATATATTTAACAAAATATTAAAAAATTATTAAAAATTATTATTTTTATTTAATAATTAATTATTAATATTTAAAAGTGTAAACTAAAATATGTTATTAAATTATTAAATTAAAAAAATTAAATAGTTGATAATTAAAATTTAAAAATTGTTCATGTTATGATCTATTACGAGAGTTAAACCCAAAATGATTAAAAGTTCAATCAACAATCTAGATAAAGGAGCTAATCACCCCCCACTAAAAGGGGAAAAAAGTTACAAAGTGATGTGATCCAGTCAATACCTACCTGATCTCATAGAGGTCGGACATGGCGATATAGGTCTAACTCTATTTATCTAAATAAGTAACTGAATTCTAAGATATCTCCTAATAAGCTAGAAGGGAGATCTCAACAACTTTTTTAACAAAAGGTGATTATCGATTCTACTATAAATACATTGAGATCCTTAGATATATTGAGAACCCAATCTACTAAAAATCTATCTAAAACTCATGCTAACTTAAGTATCAGAGTCCTTTGCAGGTACCACCACACCTTCTCACAAAAAACTCGGACGGCAGCACCTCGACACCAACAGAAGTCGGACGCTGCCCAAAAGGAGTCTGGACTTCACGGTCAGGCCCAAAAGCAACCCAATTTTAGGTAACCCTTAGAACATTGTCCCCGTTGCCGAGGACCTGGAGTTTAACCCTTGATAATGGTGGATGATCAACATAAAAAAGGATGAATTGCGTCCAACTTCAGATAAAAAAATGGAGACCCTTAGGAAACAAGTTAAAAAGACGAAAAGAATCGGAGAACCAACTCTGAAAAGAGTTGTGCAATGGAAGAGAGATTGAAGATAAACTAAGAAAACTAAAATCCGAGCCAATGGAAAAAGAAAGTCAGGATAACAAAGATCCAGCCTTCATTGGAGGGGATGATCTTTTCTCTAAAGAAGTCATGCATACAAAGGTCTAGGAAAATTTCCAACATCCTAACATGGATCCCTATGATGGATCTACTGATCCACATAACCATCTCGCCAACTTCAAAGAAGTCTACCAGGTTAGAGAAGGTTGTACAAAATCTTACCTCTTTTAGAGCTCACGAAGAAAAGTCCAACTTCTTTTAAAGGTTAGACTCTACAATGAAGTCTAAAACCTCCGAGCTTACAAAGAAAAATCCGACCTCTTTTAGAGCTTACCAAGAAAACTCCAACCTCTTTTAAAGGTTAGACTATACAATGAGGTCTGGTCGTAGATTTTAGAATACCACAATTGAACTGGCAAGTGCATCGGGTCGTACTAAGTAATACCTCAGGTGAGTGAGGGTCGATCCCACGAGGATTGATGGACCAAGCAACAATAATTGAATAATTTACTTAGTCAGACAAGCACAAAATAGGTGTTTTTTTTGGGTTCAAATGCATTAAACAGTACTCAGAGAAATTAAGAGAGCAAACAATAAACGAGTTGTGAAGATTATATGGGAAAATAGTTAAGGTTTCAGAGATATTTATCTTTCCGGCTTAACAATTCCTACCAACTACTTTAATCATGCAAGATTTAATTCATGGCAAGCTTTAATTGATTAAACCCTAATTTTCTCAAACCTAATCAACTGCCAATTCCTTGATCACTTAATTTAGATTAAAGTTTTAAGTTCATTCTAGCTTATTAGCCACACAAACCCTAATTACTCAAAGACAAGGTGATTATATGTCACGTATCACGTTAAGTCCAAGCAATCAGAGAGTTATGATGAATTACTTTCAAGCTGTTATTCAAGTGAGTTAACTTTTTCAAGATTCAACAAGAATTCAAATAAAAAAGAGTTATCGTCCATATACTCTAATTCCTAAGATGAAGAACGAAAGTAATCCTTGAATTTAAATCAATACATTAATCAAAGTAGAATGACAATAGTGTTATTCCATAAAAAAAAAAAACAGAGCTCCTAACCTTAACAGAGGAGGTTTAGTTGCTCATGGCTCAGAGAAAACTAGGGTTACAAAAGTGTGTAAAGTACGAAATGAGGAAGAGAGAGGACAAGAGAGCCCAAAGGGCATAATCTTTTTCCCTTTTATATCTAACCTAATTGATTTGAAAATAAAATAAAATAATAACTACTAAAATCCCAAAAGATTGTATTTTATTTTAACTAATAATGAAAAGAAAATAAATAATTAATTATTAACAAAATCTACTAACAAAGCTCGTCGTGTGAATCCAAATGCGCACTAATGGTGCTAAACGCCAGGCTCGACGTTTAGCATCGCTGAGGCAGAGGAGAATTGTAGACGTGTCTAACTTCCTGGCACTAAACGCCAAGCTCGACACTTAGCGCCACTAGCGTGTGACTCTGGCACATTTTACGAAGCACCTGACGCTAAACAATAGGTCGTGGCGTTTAGTGTCAACCCAAAAGAAGGCTTGCATGCGATACGAGGTACCTGGTGCCAACCGCCCAGTAGCGGCGTTTAGCGCCAGCTTGGCGGTATCAGATTTTTTCCTTTTTCTTCTGCACGAACTCTGCCAAACTCACCCGGATTTTTCCTGAAATAAATAAAACCACAACCCGCCTCAAAGTAGCATCCAAATAGGCTTCAAAAACTAAAATCTAATTGAACTCAATAAATTCATATCTAAAATAATAAGAAAATATAGAAAAGATGCTCACGCATCACAACACCAAACTTGAATTGTTGCTTATCCTCAAGCAACTAAAAACAATATAAAACTGAGAAGTGGATTCGCCTAAGAATTGAGTTTTCAATTAAGCTCTTGTCTATTCTCTGAGTGGGGTTAATGATACTATGACCCTGAATAGTTTCAGAATCTCACTATCCTTTGAAGCTCTGGAATGTTAATGTCCTTCGGAACTAGAACCCAGATAATATTATGAATTCTCCTCTTTTTAACCTTTGATTAATCTTTGAACACAGTAGTTTCTTTTGTTCTTTTCTTTGGTGATTTGCACCTTGATCCTAGCCGTGACTCTAAATGTTTAGTCTCAAGCTTTACTTGACACAAAAACACCACAAGCCCTTAACTGAGGAACTCCTTGAGTTACTGATTTTTCTTTTGAATTTTCCCAGTCAGTGGTGCTTAGAGCCTTTGACATACTCTTTATTTTCACTTGCTCTCGAATCTAAGTGCTCTATCTCAAGAATTCCTTGACACACACACCACAAGCATATGGCTAGGACAGCAATTCTTTGAGCTTTTGATCATATTTAACCTTCCTAGCCATTGA
The DNA here is from genome assembly GCF_003086295.3 of Arachis hypogaea. Lineage (NCBI taxonomy): Eukaryota > Viridiplantae > Streptophyta > Magnoliopsida > Fabales > Fabaceae > Arachis > Arachis hypogaea. The sequence continues at coordinate 34,605,604 of NC_092052.1, read as the reverse complement.
TGCTCAGAGCTTTGGACCTTGCTTTTTATTTTCTTTTTATTTTCTTTTCTTGCTGTTTCTTTTGCTTCAAGGATCAATTTCTTGTTTAATTTAGAAAATTCATAATACTTCTCTAAATTTCTATACTTCAAGAATCGACAACCTTGACTCCAATATCAAATATGTACTATTCTTTTCACGCATTCAAAATCACAGATAAATACCACCACATCAAGATAAATAAGACAATTCAAAATATATAAACTCAATTCTCATGCATTATACTACTTCTTTTCTCTTTTTCTTTTGAATTCAAGCTTAATGGGTGATACATGAGACAACTTTTTCACACTAAAATTAAAATACTAAAATACTTACTAAAATAGAAAAATTGAAAATACTAAAATTTATGCAAGGGATTGAAAACTGACAACAGAAAAATAGAAAATAATAAAATAAAAGCAGAAATAGGAAAATAACATAAAAAGAACTTAACCACCTCAGTCGTCCTAGTGGTTGCCTCCTCCCTCTGATGGAGCTCTTGAGAATCCTTTCCTCCAGCCAAAGTCACGCCTCATTTGTTCCATCTTCCGTCGCTGACTCTGCAGCTCCTCTAGAACCTACTGAAGGAGAGCAGAGTAGCCCTCATAGTCCATCCTCAGCTGATCAATAGATGTGGTCAGCTACTGCCAATACTCCTATGGAGGAAAATAGTGTCCCTGAGGTATCACTGGTTACTCTGGCTGAGGTGGGAAAATTGGCTCTTCCCTCGGGGTTCTAGCATACTCCTGAGCAAACTCCATTATCTTCTTGGAGATGGGCCTCTCTATGGGGATGAGGGTATCATGGTTAATTCGCACTCTGGCTGCATCACAGAGGCGATAAATCAGGTGTGAGAACACCAGCCTGATGTTGGTAGAGGCATTAGCAGCAATGCAATAGATCTCCTGTGGAATCACCTGTTCCACCTCCACCTCATGACCAAGCATGATACGGTGAATCATCACTGCTTCATCTATGGTAATCTCAGAATCGTTGCTCGCCGGGATGATGGAGCGCTGAATGAACTCCAACCATCCTCTAGCAACTGGCTCTAGGTCGTGCGGGCCCAACTGGCCAAGCTGTCCCTCTGAATTCAGCCTCCACTGGGCTCCTGAAAGGCATATATCTGCAAGTATCTGCTCTAGTCTCCGGTCTCTGTTGACCCTCTAAGTATAGGAGTCATCATCATCTCCAGTATGTGGTAGGCAGAGTGTCTCTCTCACACTCTGTGGGCCAAAGTCAAGGATTCAGTCTCTCACCTTTGTGCGCCAGTTCTTGGGGCTGGGATTTACGCCCTTCACATGCTTGTAAGTGACCCAAGCATTGGCGCAAAATTCTTGGACCATCAGTTGGCCCACCTCGGTAACTGGGTTGCACAGTGTGTCCAGCCCCTCCTTCGGATCTCAGTCTGAATCTCCGGGTACTCGTCCGGCTTGAGATTGAACCGGACCTCCAGAATAACCTTCTTCTGCCCAATGATCTCACGAAAATGGTCCTCGTGGACCTTAGAACTGAACCGATTTATATCATGTGGACCGGTCACTGGGGCCTTGTCTTTCCTCTTCCTAGAAGAAGACTCTCCGGTCTTGGATGCCATCAATAATAATCAGTGGAAAAGAAAAGCAGCGCGGCCATACCAAACTTAAGAGTGTTGCTCGTCCCTGAGCAAAGAATTTGAAAATATGAGGAAAGAAAAAAGTTGGTGGTAGTAAAAGAAAAATAAAGAAAGGGATGGCAGAGGAGAAAAAAAATATGAGAGATATTATAATAAAATTTAAGGAGGATACGGTTAGTGAAAAGAGGGAAAGGATTGGAGTTGAGGTGGGGAACAGAAGGGGTAAGAATGTATGAAAGAGGGAGTATGGGTAGTGAAAAGAAAAGTGTGATTGGCATCAAGAAGGTAAAAGAAAGATAAGAAAGGGAATGGATTGTTGTTGTGGTGAAAAGGGTTGGGTAAAAAGGGGTTCTATAGGGAGAGGGAAGAGGGGTTTGGTTGGGGAAGGGAAAAAAATAGGGGGAGAGTTAATGGAATTGAATGGAAAGGGGTTGGGGTGGGGGTAGGTAGGAATATGAAATTGGAAAAGTAAATGGAGGAGTGTTGGTAACGGTAAAAAGAAGGGGGAGTTAACAAGGAGGAGGGATAAGGAGGTGAGGTAAAATCTAATTGGGGTGGTGGAGGTGGTAGGTCCCACGGTTTTATTCATTTCAAAATTTAACACCCCTTTTTGAATCAGACGCTGATGCGCTGCTGGCGCTAAACGCCAACTCCGTCGTTTAGCGCCGCTAGCGCGGTTCACAAAAAATTTTTTTTTAGGACAAGGCTGATAAACCACTATTTTATGGTTTATATTGTGTTTAATTGTGTGGTTTTATCATGATCCTTACCCACTTATTCATTAATTTAGCATGCATTTATATTTCCTTCCTGAAATTATTACATGATTGAAAACTGCTTCCTAGAGACTTTTAATTATGCATTTTTAATTCTCCTTTATTCCATTCGATGCCGTGATCTGTGTGTTAAGCGTTTCAGGCTTTATAGGGCATGAATGAGTTGGAGATTGGAAAGGAAGCTAGCAAAAATGGAAGGAACACAAGAAATTGAGGAGATAACCAGTGAGAAGTGACGCGGCCGCATGGCTCATGCGACCGCACGAAAGAGGAGAAATCGCAGTGACGCGGCAGCATGGCTCACGCGACTGCACGGACTGGAAAAGCACGAGCGACGCGGAGGCGTGGACGACGCGAATGCGTGGCGAGGAAAAGCGCGAATGACGCGTCCGTATGGATGACGCAATCGCGTGACATGCGCGATCTGCATAATCTGCAGGATTCGCTGGGGGCAATTTTGGACCCTATTTTGACCCAGTTTTCAGCCCAGAACAACAGACTAGAGCCAGAGAACATGCAGAAACCAAAAGGAAACATTCATTCTACACAAGTTTTAATTTTAGATCTAGTTTTTACTCCTCCTCTAGGTTTTCTCTCTAGACATTCATAGTTCTTAGGATTTAATTTGCGATTACTCTTTGCATTGGAACACTGAGAAGAGTTATTACCTCATCAAAACTTCGTCATTCTAGTTCGTTTTCTTTACTTGGTTTACTCTTCCATGTTCTCTGCTTTGTTTAATTTTACCATTGGAATATTCTTAGGATTATTTAATACAAGGATCACTTTTATTTTTAATTGACTATTTTAATTTTTATTTACAATGTCTTTCTTTAATTCCTTTTCATATGCTATGAATTTTACCTTTACAATGAGTGAGTAGTTCTCTAACTTGATGGGGAGTTGATTGAAAGGAACCCTTGAGTTAGAAGGTTCAAGAGAAAGATTGTAATTGGGTTATTGTTGGTTTGCTCTCTAATTCCTGACACCAATCCTCCCCAGAGTGGATTGGGACTTGTGGATAGAACAACATTCCAACTTGTTTTACCTTCCCTTACTTAGTAAAGGATAACTAAACGAAATAATTCTCAATTGTCAATTAATCTTAGAGTATTCCACCAAGAATAGGGCTTCCATGTAATCAACTCCCAGTCAAGACTTTTATTTACATTATTCAATTTCATCAATTTAATTTCCTGTTTACTCAACTCAAACTTTTTCGAAAACATCTGATTAATAAAACAGCTCCCTTTTCTGCAACTCGTTGGGAGACGACCTGGGATTCATACTCCCAGTATTTTAAATTTCAATTTTCTGTGACACCTTTCTAAATTGAGCGGTGGATTTCTGGCGAGTTAAGAACTATACTTGCAACGTATATATTCTAATAATTTTTAATTCACCAATTTCTGCCCGCACCAATTTTTGGCGCCGTTGCCGGGGAGTTGCAATAGAGTGCTAAAGTTATTAATTAGAATTTATTTATTTGTATTTTATTTTATTTTGCTACTATGAGCTGCCTGTTTCTTTCATCAAATGACGCGTTCACTTCCTGATCCGTGCTTGCTAATATTTGATCCTGAAATTGAAAGGACTATTTCATGAATAAGGCGAGCTCGGCATCGGTTAGTCCGCTCTGAGGGCGGATCTGAAACGTCACTTGAGGAAGAAACCAGCCCCCGTTCTACTGATTCGATTGATTCACGTGCAGACGACATGGCAGAACCTAGGAGAGTTACCATTCAGGAGGAAGGAGCCCCTGATTTTACAATGTAACCGTTTCAAGCGCATCACCCAGCGGTGGCTACAGATTTTGAAATAAAGACCGCACTACTCAATTTGATGCCCAAGTTTCATGGCTTACCTGCTCAAGAGCCTATCAAGCACTTGAGAGATTTCCAGGTAACCTGTTCCACTGTCAGGCGTGACGGTACAGATGAAACTTCAATTTTGCTGAAAGCTTTCCCGTTTTCTCTTGAGGGAAAAGTGGTGCACGAAAATTACTTCACACTATGTAATTCCGCACAACTAACCAGCAAGTGCACTGGGTCGTCCAAGTAATACCTTACGTGAGTAAGGGTCGAATCCCACGGAGATTGTTGGCTTGAAGCAAGCTATGGTTATCTTGTAACTCTTAGTCAAGATATAATATCAATAATAATTCTTAGTTTTAATTTTAAAAGTCAAGGGGCATAAAATAAATACTTGTTACTCAATAATGGAGAATATGTTGGGGTTTTGGAGATGCTTTGTCCTCTTTATTTCAGCTTTTCTCTTATACTCATCTCCACACACGCAAGGCTCCTTCCATGGCAAGCTGTATGTAAGGTGTCACCGTTGTCAATGGCTACTTCCTGTTCTCTCAGTGAAAATGGTCCAAATGCTCTGTCACAGCACGGCTAATCATCTGTTGGTTCTCGATCATGTCGGAATAGAATCCCTTGATTCTTTTGCGTCTGTCACTATGCCCAACAATCGCGAGTTTGAAGCTCGTCACAGCCATTCAATCCTTGAATCCTACTCGGCATACCACAAACAAGGTTTATACTTTCCGGATTCTCATGAATGCCGCCATCAATTCTAGCTTATACCACGAAGATTCTGATTAAGAAATATAAGAGATACTCATTCAATCTGATGTAGAACGGAGGTGGTTGTCAGGCATACGTTCATGGATTGAGGAAGGTGATGAGTGTCACAGATCATCACCTTCTTCATAGTAAAGCGCGAAAGAACATCTTAGATAGGAACAAGCGTGTTTGAATGGAAAACAGAAGTAATTGCATTAATTCATCGAGACACAGCAGAGCTCCTCACTCCCAACAACGGAGTTTAGAGACTCATGCCGTCAAAGAGTACAAAGTTCAGATCTAAAATGTCATGAGGTACAAAATAAATCTCTAAAAATTGTTTAAATACTAAACTAGTAACCTAGGTTTACAGAAAATGAGTAAACTATGATAGATAGTGTAGAAATCCACTTACGGGGCCCACTTGGTGTGTGCTGGGGCTGAGACTTGAGCTTCTCACGTGTCTGGGCTGTTTCTGGAGTTGAACGCCAGGTTGTAACCTGTTTTTGGCGTTGAACTCCAACTTGTAACCTGTTTCTGGCGCTGAGCGCCAGACTGCAACATAGAACTGGCGTTGAACGCCAGTTTATGTCGTTTATCCTTGAGCAAAGTATAGACTATTATATATTACTGGAAAGCCCTGGATGTCTACTTTCCAACGCAATTGGGTACGCGCCAATTGGACTCCTGTAGCTCCAGAAAATCCACTTTGAGTGCAGGGAGGTCAGAATCCAACAACATCAGCACTCCTTTTTCAGCCTGAATCAGATTTTTGCTCAGCTCCCTCAATTTCAGCCAAAAAATACCTGAAATCACAGAAAAACACACAAACTCATAGTAAAGTCCAGAAATATGATTTTTATTTAAAAACAAATAAAAATATAATAAAAAGTGACTAAAACATATTAAAAACTACCTAAAAACAATGCCAAAAAGCGTATAAATTATCTGCTCATCACAACACCAAACTTAAATTGTTGCTTGTCCCCAAGCAACTAAAAAAAAAGTAGGATAAAAAGAAGAGAATATACAATGAATTCTAAAAACATCTATGAAGATCAGTCTTAATTAGATGAGCGGGACTGTTAGCTTTTTGCTTCTGAACAGTTTTGGCATCTCACTTTATCCTTTGAAGTTCAGAATGATTGGCATCTATAGGAACTCAGAATTCAGATAGGGTTATTGATTCTCCTTGTTCAGTATGTTGATTCTTGAACATAGCTATTTTATGAGTCTTGGCCGTGGCCCTAAGCACTCTGTTTTCCAGTATTACCACCGGATACATACATGCCACAGACACATAACTGGGTGAACCTTTTCAGATTGTGACTCAGCTTTGCTAAAGTCCCCAATTAGAGGTGTCCAGGGTTCTTAAGCACACTCTGTTTTTGCTTTGGACCTCGACTTTAACCGCTCAGTCTCAAGTTTTCACTTGACACCTTCACGCCACAAGCACATGGTTAGGGACAGCTTGGTTTAGCCGCTTAGGCCAGGATTTTATTCCTCTAGGCCCTCCTATCCACTGATGCTCAAAGCCTTGGATCCTTTTTATAACCCTTGCCTTTTGGTTTTAAGGGCTATTGGCTTTTTGCTCTTGCCTTTTGGTTTAAAGAGCTTCTGGCTTTTTCTGCTTGCTTTTTTTCTTTTTCTTGCTCTTTTTTTTCGCATTTTTTTTTCTGCAAGCTTTGTTCTTCATTGCTTTTTCTTGCTTCAAGAATCATTTTTATGATTTTTCAGATTATCAAATAACATTTCTCCTTTTTTCATCATTCTTTCAAGAGCCAACAATTTTAACATTCATAAACAACAAATTCAAAAGACATATGCACTGTTCAAGCATTCATTCAGAAAACAAAAAGTATTGCCACCACATCAAAATAATTAAACTATTTTAAAATTCGAAATTCATGTACTTCTTTTTCTTTTTCAGAAAACAATTTTCATTTAAGAAAGGTGATGGATTCATAGGACATTCATATCTTTAAGACATAGACACTTAGATACTAGTGATCATATAGTAAAGACACAAACATAAATAAACATGAAGCATAGTAAACGAAAAACAGGAAAATAAGAACAAGGAGATTAAGGAATGGGTCCACCTTAATGAGGGTGGCATCTTCCTCTTCTTGAAGAACCAATGGTGCTCTTGAGCTCCTCTGTGTCTCTTCCTTGTCTTTGTTGCTCCTCCTTCATAGCTCTTTGATCTGCAGTCAAATGCTCTACCACTGAACTATGGACCCTTGAGATGAACCTCTCCATCTCTTATGACTCGGAGGTGGAAGCAACTGCCTTCCTTTTCCTCTTTCTAGAGGTCTCTCCGGCCTAGGTGCCATAAATGGTTATGGAAAAACAAAAAGCAATGCTTTTTTCCACACCAAACTTAAAAGGTTTGCTCGTCCTCGAGCACAAGAAGATAGAAGGGAGTAGAAGGAGAAGTGTGAATGGGTGAGTATGGGAGGGAAATGGTTTGAATTGGAATTGTGAGGTAGGTGGGGATCCTGTGGGGTCCAGAGATCCTGTAGAGGATCCTGTGGGGTCTACAGATCAAGTAGGGTCAAGGACTTAACATCCCTGCTCCAATTAGGCGTGTAAAATGCCCTTGATGTGCAATCCTGGCGTTTAACGCCAGACTGCTGCTTGTTTCTAGCGTTAAACGCCCAAATGTAGCCTGTTTCTGGCATTTAACACCAGGCAGATGCTTGTTTCTGGCGTTAAACGCCAGACAGATGCTTGTTTCTGGCGTTTAAACGCCAGACTGCTCTCCTCCAGGGTGTGCTATTTTCAATGCTGTTTTTCATTCTGTTTTTGATTTTTCAGTAGTTTTTGTGACTTCAAATGATCATCAACCTAATAAATCATGAAATAAAAAAAAGAAAATAAAATAGATATGATTAAATAACATTGGGTTGCCTCCCAACAAACGCTTCTTTAATGTCAATAGCTTGACAGTGAGCTCCCATGGAGCCTCACAGATAATCAGAGCAAGGTTGGAACCTCCCAACACCAAACTTAGAGTTTGGTTGTGGCCTCCCAACACCAAACTTAGAGTTTGAATGTGGGGGTTTTGTTTGACTCTGTATTGAGAGAAGCTTTTCATGCTTCCTCTCCATGGTTACAGAAGGAGAACCTTGTGTATTATAGTTTGCAATGTCTGCAAACCACAGAGCTTCCTGAATAGCAAACAATTGCTCATCCAGAAAGGTTTCAGAGATCTCAGTAGGAGGAAGGGATGCTCTTGCTACTGGTTCTATCCGGGACAGGTGATCAGCTACTTGATTCTCTGTCCCTTTTCTGTCTTTTATTTCTATATCAAACTCTTGTAGAAGCAACAACCATCTTATGAGCCTGGGCTTTGAATTCTACTTTGTGAGTAGATATTTAAGAGAAGCATGGTCAGTGTACACAATCACTTTTGATCCTACTAAGTATGATCTAAACTTGTCAATGGCATAAACCACTGCAAGTAGCTCTTTTTCTGTGGTTGTGTAATTTTTCTGGGTATTATTTAAAATGCGACTAGCATAATGAATGACATGCAGAAAATTGTTATGCCTCTATCCCAGTAGTGCACCAATGGCATGGTCACTGGCATCACACATTAGTTCAAATGGTAATGTCCAGTCTGGTGCAGAAATAACTGGTGCTGTGACCAGCTTAGCTTTCAGAGTTTCAAACGCCTGCAGACACTCTCTGTCAAACATAAATGGCATTTCAGCAGCTAGCAGATTGCTCAGAGGTTTTGCAATTTTTAAAAAATCTTTTATAAACCTCCTATAGAATCCTGCATGCCCCAGAAAGCTTCTGATTGCCTTAACATTGGTGGGTGGTGGTAATTTTTCAATTACCTCTACCTTAGCTTGATCCACCTCTATTTCCTTGTTCGAAATTTTATACCCAAGGACAATTCCTTCAGTCTCCATAAAGTAACATTTTTCTCAATTTAGAACCAGGTTAGTCTCTTGGCATCTTTTCAGAACAAGTGCTAGATGGTTAAGACAGGAGCTAAATGAGTCTCCAAATACTGAGAAGTCATCCATGAAGACTTCCAGAAATTTTTTTACCATATCAGAGAAGATAGAGAGCATGCACCTCTGAAAGGTTGTAGGTGCATTGCACAGACCAAAAGGCATTCTTCTGTATGCAAATACTCCAGATGGACATGTGAATGCTGTTTTCTCTTGGTCCTGAGGATCTACTGCAATTTTGTTGTAACCTGAATAGCCATCCAAAAAGCAGTAGTATTCATGACCTGCTAGTCTTTCTAGCATCTGGTCTATGAATGGTAAAGGGAAGTGATCCTTCCTGGTGGTTGTATTAAGCCTTCTGTAGTCAATACACATACGCCACCCTGTAACTGTTCTTGTAGGAACCAGTTCATTTTTTTCATTATGAACCACTGTCATACCTCCCTTCTTAGGGACAACATGGACAGGACTCACCCAGGGGCTATCAGAAATAGGATAAATAATCTCAGCCTCTAGTAACTTAGTGACCTCTTTCTGCACCACTTCCTTCATGGCTGGATTTAGCCGCCTCTGTGGTTGAACCACTGGCTTAGCATCATCCTCCAATAGGATCTTGTGCATGCATCTTGCTGGGCTGATGCCCTTAAGGTCACTTATGGACCACCCAAGAGCTGTTTTGTGTGTCCTTAGCACTTGAAGTAGCGCTTCCTCTTCCAGGGGATTTAAAGCAGAGCTTATGATCACCGGAAAAGTGTCACCTTCTCCCAGAAATGCATATTTCAGGGATGGTGGTAATGGTTTGAGCTCGGGTTTAGGAGGTTTTTCCTCTTTCTGAGGAAGTTTCAGAGGCTCTTTCAATTCCTCTGAATCCTCCAGATCAGGCTGAACATCTTTAAAAATGTCCTCTAGCTCTGATTCGAGACTCTCAGTCATATTAACCTCTTCCACTAGGGAGTCAATAATATCAATGCTCAGGCAGTCGTCTGATGTGTCTGGATGTTGCATAGCTTTGACAACATTCAACTTAAAATCATCCTCATTGACTCTCAAGGTTATCTCTCCTTTTTGGACGTCAATGAGGGTTCGTCCAGTTGCTAGGAATAGTCTTCCTAGAATGAGAGTTGCACTCTTGTGCTCCTCTATTTCCAGCACTACAAAGTCAGTAGGGAAGGCAAATGGCCCAACCTTGATAATCATGTCCTCAATTATGCCTGATGGGTATTTAATTGAGCCATAAGCAAGTTGAAGACAGATCTGGGTTGGTTTGACTTCTTCAATCAAGCCAAGCTTTCTGATGGTGGATGCAGGGATTAGGTTGATGCTTGTCCCAAGATCACATAAAGCTGTCTTGGTGCAATTACCCTCTAATATGCATGGTATCATAAAGATCCCGGGATCTTTAAGCTTTTCTTGGAAGCTTTTCAGAATGATTGCACTTCATTCTTCAGTGAGGAGAACTCTTTCAGTTTCTCTCCAATCCTTCTTATGACTCAAGATGTCTTTCATGAACTTGGCATAAGAGGGTATTTGCTCAAGTGCCTCTGCAAACAGAATCTTTATTTCAAGAGTCCTGAGATAGTCTGCAAAGCGAGCAAATTGTTTATCCTGCTCCTCTTGGCAGAGTGTTTGAGGATAAGGTATCTTGGCTTTGTGCTCCTCAACCTTGGTTGCTGCAGGTTTATTTCCTATAGAAGTGGTTGGGAAAGCCTTTTTAGAGGGGTTGTTATCAGCACTTGTGTGTCTCTGATCCCTTACTGGCGTTTGAATGCCAGGGTTGGAAGCTTGATTGGCATTGGACGCCAACTTCCTACCTGTTTCTGGCGTTTGAACGCCAGAACTGAGCTTCCATTGGGCGTTTGATGCCAGCTCCTTGCCTGTTCCTGGCGTTTGAACGCCAGAACTGTGCGTGGGTTGGGCGTTTAACGCCAGCTTTGCACCCTTTTCTGGCATTTGAACACCAGAGTTATTCCTCTTTGGGCTCTTACTGTCCTCAGAGGGATTTTGGATAGTATTTTGCTCATCCTCTGTCAGTTGTTCTTTTCTTGGCTTTCTGCTGCTCTTAAGTGAGGTATTTAATGTTTTCCCACTTCTTAATTGAACTGCTTGGCACTCTTCTGTTATTTGTTTTGATAACTGCTGTTTTGTTTGCTTCAACTGTACTTCCATATTCATATTAGCCATTCTTGTGTCTTGTAGTATCTCCTTGAATTCGGCTAGCTGTTTTGTTAGAAAATCTAATTGCTGATTGAATTCAGTAACTTGTTCTGCAGGACTGAGTTCAGCAGTTACTGTTTTAGCCTCTTCTTTCATGGAAGACTCACTACTTAGGTACAGATGCTGATTTCTGGCAACTGTATCAATGAGCTCTTGAGCTTCTTTAATTGTCTTTCTCATGTGTATAGATCCACCAGCTGAGTGGTCCAAAGACATCTGACCTTTCTCTGTAAGCCCATAATAGAAGATGTCTAACTGCACCCACTCTGAAAACATTTCAGAAGGGCATTTTCTTAGCATCTACTGTGTCAGCAATTTGTAAAAACTGTGCCAGAAACTCTGTAGGTTCTTCCTGTGAAAGACCGGAATACTGGCAACTTTGCTGCACCATGATAATGAGCTGAGGATTCAACTCAAAACTACTAACTCCGATGGAGGGTATACAGATACTACTCCCATATGAAGCAGTAGTGGGGTTAGCATATGACCCCAGAGTCCTTCTGGACTGCTCATTTCCACTTAGATCCATGATGGAGAAAGGGAGATGATGTGGATTGCAAAATATTTTTTTTTTGAAAACCGAGATTAAAATAAAATAAAATAAATGAAAAATTGACTATAATTTCGAAAATTTGAAGAAAAATAAAAGAAAATTGAAAACTAGATTAATTAATTAAAAAGATTTGAAAAAGATGTGGGTGAGGATTTTCAAAAAAATGAAGAAGGAGAAATTGGTTAGGAAGTTTTGAAAAAGATATGTCTTAAAATTAAAGATACTTGTAAGAAAATAAAATAAAATAATTAAAAAAGAAAAGATGTGAAAAAGATTTGATTTTAAGATTTGAGATTAGAAAAGATAAGATAAGCTAGGTAAGAGAAGATAAGAAATTTAAATTAAAAAGTTTTGAAATTTAAATTTTAAATCTGAAAATTAAATTTTGAAATTTTGAAATTTAAAATTTGAAATTTTGAAAATTGAAATTTGAAAATTGAAATTTGAAAGTTGAAATTTGAAAATTGAATTTTGAATTTTCGAAAAAATCAACAATATAAGATAAGGATTTGAAAAAGATTTAAATTTTGAAAAGATTTTATTTTTAAATATGAAAATTAAATTTTGAATTTTAAAATTTGAAATTTGAATTTTGAACTTTTGGAAGTTGAAATTTGAAATTTGAAATAAGATAAGATAAAATTCTGAAAAAGATACGATTTTTTTGAAAAAAATTTGAATTTTGAAATTTTTAAAACTAAGATAAGATAAAATAGAAATTTTAAAATAAAAATCTGAATCTCTTATGTAAATTTCGAAAATTAACTTAAAATAAAGAGAAAAGATATTATTTTTTTTAATTTAATGAGGAAAGAGAAAAACAATAAAATGACACCAAACTTGAAAATTTTTAGATCTATGATCCTGAGTTTTCGAAAATTTGAAGAGAAAAACAACTAAAAGACACCAAACTTAAAATTTTAAGATTAAACAAAAAGAAAACACAAGAACAACTTGAAGATTAAGAAGAACACAAAGAACAAAACTCAAGGAACTCAAAAACAACTAAAAGAACCCCAAACTTAGAATTTTTAGAAAATTAAAAATAAATTTTCGAAAATTAAAGAAAAATAACAAGAGAACACCAAACTTAAAAATTTTACACAAGATTTAATCAAAGAAAAATTATTTTTGAAAAGTTTTGAAAGGAAGATACCAAAAAATTTGAAAATTACTGTAATTAATAAACACTAAAACTCAAAGAAGCAATAGTTACCAAGAACATAAGCACAACGCTCTAACCAACTGAGTTATGAAAGAAAGAAAAAATAATATTTTCTTGAAAAATCTTTTTGAGATTTTTGAAAAAAATAGAGAGGGAAAATAAAGATAAGAGACTCAAATTTAATGACTCTAAATTAAAAAGATAAATTTTTCCTAATCTAAGCAACAAAATAAACCGTCAGTTGTCCAAACTCGAACAATCCCCGGCAACGGCACCAAAAACTTGGTGCACGAAAATTACTTCACACTATGTAATTCCGCACAACTAACCAGCAAGTGCACTGGGTCGTCCAAGTAATACCTTAAGTGAGTAAGGGTCGAATCCCACGGAGATTGTTGGCTTGAAGCAAGCTATGGTTATCTTGTAACTCTTAGTCAGGATATAATATCAATAATAATTCTTAGTTTTAATTGTAAAAGTCAAGGGGCATAAAATAAATACTTGTTACTCAATAATGGAGAATATGTTGGGGTTTTGGAGATGCTTTGTCCTCTTTATTTCAGCTTTTCTCTTGTACTCCTCTCCACACACGCAAGGCTCCTTCCATGGCATTGTATGTAAGGTGTCACCGTTGTCAATGGCTACTTCCCGTCCTCTCAGTGAAAATGGTCCAAATGCTCTGTCACAGCACGGCTAATCATCTGTTGGTTCTCGATCATGTCGGAATAGAATCCCTTGATTCTTTTGCGTCTGTCACTACGCCCAACAATCACGAGTTTGAAGCTCGTCACAGCCATTCAATCCTTGAATCCTACTCGGAATACCACAGACAAGGTTTAGACTTTCCGGATTCTCATAAATGCCGCCATCAATTCTAGCTTATACCACGAAGATTCTAATTAAGAAATCTAAGAGATACTCATTCAATCTGATGTAGAACGGAGGTGGTTGTCAGACACACGTTCATGGATTGAGGAAGGTGATGAGTGTCACGGATCATCACCTTCTTCATAGTGAAGCACGAATGAACATCTTAGATAGGAACAAGCGTGTTTGAATGGAAAACAGAAGTAATTGCGTTAATTCATCGAGACACAGCAGAGCTCCTCACCCCCAACAATGGAGTTTAGAGACTCATGCCGTCAAAGAGTACAAAGTTCAGATCTAAAATGTCATGAGGTACAAAATAAATCTCTAAAAGTTGTTTAAATACTAAACTAGTAACCTAGGTTTACAGAAAATGAGTAAACTATGATAGATAGTGCAAAAATCCACTTCTGGGGCCCACTTGGTGTGTGTTGGGGCTGAGACTTGAGCTTCTCACTTGCCTGGGCTGTTTCTGGAGTTGAACGCCAGGTTGTAACCTGTTTTTGGCGTTGAACTCCAACTTGTAACCTGTTTTTGGCGCTGAACGCCAGACTACAACATGGAACTGGCGTTGAACGTAAGTTTACATCATTTATCTTTGAGCAAAGTATGGACTATTATATATTGCTAGAAAGCCCTGGATGTCTACTTTCCAACGCAATTGAGAGCGCGCCAATTGGACTCCTGTAGCCCCAGAAAATCCACTTTGAGTACAGGGAGGTCAGAATCCAACAGCATCAGCAGTTGGTGCACGAAATTGTGATCCCTGGTAATGGCTCCAACAACTTGGTGCTCTAATCTTAATTCATAGTTTGTCACAACTTCGATACAACTAACCAGCAAGTGCACTGGGTCGTCCAAGTAATAAAACCTTACGTAAGTAAGGGTCGATCCCACGGAGATTGTTGGTATGAAGCAAGCTATGGTCATCTTGTAAATCTCAGTCAGGCAGATATCAAATGGTTATGGAGTTTTTGAATAATAATAATAAATAAACAGAAAATAAAGATAGAAATACTTATGTAAATCATTGGTAAGAATTTCAGATAAGCGTAAAGAGATGCTTTCGTTCCTCTGAACCTCTACTTTCCTGCTGTCTTCATCCAATCATTCCTACTCCTTTCCATGGCAAGCTTTCTGTAAGGAATCACCGTTGTCAATGGCTACATCCCATCCTCTATGTGAAAAAGGTCCAAATGCTCTGTCACGGCACGGCTAATCATCTGGAGGTTCTCGATCATACTGGAATAGGATTCACCCTCCTTTTGCGTTTGTCACTACGCTCAGCACTCGCGAGTTTGAAGTTCGTCACAGCCATCCCTTCCCAGATCCTACTCAGAATACCACAGACAAGGTTTAGACTTTCCGGATCTCAGGAATGGCCATCCATGGGTTCTAACTTATACCACGAAGACACTAATAACTCGGACTCGGTCCCCTGTATTAGATATCCAAGAGATATCCATTCAATCTAAGGTAGAACGGAAGTGGTTGTCAAGCACGCGTTCATGGGGGAATGATGATGACTGTCACGATCATCACATTCATAGTGAAGTGCGAATGAATATCTTAGAAGCGGAATAAGTTGAATTGAATATAAAACAGTAGTACTTTGCATTAAATCATGAGGAACAGCAGAGCTCCACACCTTAATCTATGGAGTGCAGAAACTCTACCATTGAAAATACATAAGTGATAATGGAGTTCATTGGTCTCGGCCCCAGAGGGGAACCGGAGTAACCAACTCTATGAATACAATGATAAAAAGTTCTATATATACTAGACTAGCTACTAGGGTTTACAGAAGTAAGTAATGATGCATAAATCCACTTCCGGGGCCCACTTGGTGTGTGCTTGGGCTGAGCTTGAAGTTTACACGTGCAGAGGCTTCTTTTGGAGTTGAACGCCAAGTTGTAACGTGTTTTTGGCGTTCAACTCTGGTTTGTGACGTGTTTCTGGCGTTTAACTCCAGACTGCAGCGTAGAACTGGCGTTCAACGCCTTTTTGCGTCATCTAAACTCAGGCAAAGTATGAACTATTATATATTGCGGGAAAGCCCTGGATATCTACTTTTCAACGCAATTGGAAGCGCGCCATGTTGAGTTCTGTAGCTCCAGAAAATCTACTTTGAGTGTAGGGAGGTCAGAATCCAACAGCATCAGCAGTCCTTCTTCAACCTCTGAATCTGATTTTTGGTCAAGTCCCTCAATTTCAGCCAGAAAATACCTGAAATCACAGAAAAACACACAAACTCATAGTAAAGTCCAGAAATGTAAATTTAACTTAAAAACTAATAAAACATCCCTAAAAGTAACTAGATCCTACTAAAAACATGCTAAAAACAATGCCAAAAAGCGTATAAATTATCCGCTCATCACAACACCAAACTTAAATTGTTGCTTGTCCCCAAGCAACTGAAAATCAAATAGGATAAAAAGAAGAGAATATACTATAAATTCCAAACTATCAATGAAACAGCTCCAATCTGATGAGCGGGACTTGTAGCTTTTTGCCTCTTGAATAGTTTTGGCATCTCACTTTATCCATTGAAGTTCAGAATGATTGGCATTTATAGGAACTCAGAGTTCAGATAGTGTTATTGATTCTCCTAGTTCAGTATGTTGATTCTTGAACACAGCTACTTTATGAGTCTTGGCCATGGCCCTAAGCACTTTGTTTTCCAGTATTACCACCGGATACATAAATGCCACAGACACATAACTGGGTGAACCTTTTCAGATTGTGACTCAGCTTTGCTAAAGTCCCCAATTAGAGGTGTCCAGGGTTCTTAAGCACACTCTGTTTTTGCTTTGGACCTTGACTTTAACTGCTCAGTCTCAAGTTTTCACTTGACACCTTCACGCCACAAGCACATGGTTAGCGACAGCTTGGTTTAGCCGCTTAGGCCAGGATTTTATTCCTTTAGGCCCTCCTATCCACTGATGCTCAAAGCCTTGGGATCCTTTTTATTTACTCTTACCTTTTGGTTTTAAGGGTTTTTAGCTTTTTGCTCTTGCCTTTTGGTTTTAAGAGCTTTTGGCTTTTTCTGCTTGCTTTTTCTTTTTCTATATATTTTTTTCTGCAAGCTTTGTATTCACTGCTTTTTCTTGCTTCAAGAATCATTTTTATGATTTTTCAGATTATCAAATAACATGTCTCCTTGTCATCATTCTTTCAAGAGCCAACATATTTAACATTCATAAACAACAACTTCAAAAGACATATGCACTGTTTAAGCATTCATTCAGAAAATAAAAAGTATTGTCACCACATCAATATAATTAAACTAAGTTCAAGGATAAATTCGAAACTCATGTACTTCTTGTAATAGACATTTAACATAAGAAAACGAAAAACAGAAAATTTAAGAACAAGGAATGAGTCCACCTTAGTGATGGTGGCGTTTCCTTCTTGAGGAACCAATGATGTCCTTGAGATCTTCTATGTCTCTTGCTTGTCTTTGTTGCTCCTCCCTCATTGCTCTTTGATCTTCTCTAATTTCATGAAGGATGATGGAGTGCTCTTGATGTTCCACCCTTAGTTGCTCCCAATAATTATGTGGAGGAAAATGTATCCCCTGAGGTATCTCAGGGATCTCTTGATTTGCAGTCAAATGTTCTACCACTGAGCTATAGACCCTTGAGATGAATCTCTCCATCTCCTATGACTTGAAGGTGGAAGATTTTGTCTTCCCTTTCCTCTTTCTAGATGTTTCTCTGGCCTTAGGTGCCATCAATGGTTATGGAAAAACAAAAAAGCTATGCTTTTACCACACCAAACTTAGAATGTTGCTCGCCCTCAAGCAAAAGAAGAAAGAATAGAAGCAGAAGAAGAAGATATGGAGGAGATGGAGGGATGTGTGTATTCGGCTATATGGATGGGATTGGGTGGGAAAGAGATATTGAATTTTTGAAGGTAGGTGGGGTTTATGGAGAAGAGTGGATGGATGTGAGTGGTGTTAGGTGGTAATAGGGAAGAGAGTTTGAGGTAATTGGTGAAGGGTTTTGGGGAAGGGTGTTTATTGGGAAGAGAGGATGAACGTTGAGAAGAGAGAAGAGTATGAGTGGAGGTAGGTGGGGATCCTGTGGGGTCCACAGATGCTGAGATGATCCTGTGGGGTCCACAGATTCTAAGGTGTCAAGGATTTACATCCCTGCACCAATTAGGCATGTAAAATGCCTTTGCATGCAATTCTGGCGTTTAAACGCCGAATTGGTGCTTGTTCTGGGCGTTCAGCGCCCAGATGCAGCATGTTTCTGGTGTTGAACGCCAGTTCTATGCTTGTTTCTGGCGTTCAGCGCCAGCCTTCCTCAGTGTGCATTCCTGGCATCTGAACGCCAGGATGCTGCTTGTTTTGGGCGTTCAACGCCAGATCCATGCTCTGTTCTGGCGTTGAACGCCAGCCAGATGCTCTTTACTGGCGTTTAAACGCCAGTAAGCCCTTCCTCCAGGGTATGATTTTTCTTCTGCTGTTTTTTATTCTGTTTTTGATTTTTCTATTTATTTTGTGACTCCACATGATCATGAACCTAATAAAACATGAAAGAACAACAAAAATAAAATTAGATAAATAAAAATTGGGTTGCCTCCCAACAAGCGCTTCTTTAATGTCAATAGCTTGACAGTGGGCTCTCATGGAGCCACACCAAACTGATCAGGTCAATTTTATAGACTTTCCAACACCAAACTTAGAGTTTGGATATGGGAGTTCAACACCAAACTTAGAGTTTGGCTGAGACCTCCCAACACCAAACTTAGAGTTTGACTGTGGGGGATTTAGTTGACTCTGTACTGAGAGAAGCTTTTCATGCTTCCTCTCCATTTTTACAGAAGGAGATTCTTGAGTTTTAAACACAAGGTTGTCCTCATTCAATTGAAGGATCAATTCTCCTCTGTCCACATCAATCACAGCTCTTGCTGTGGCTAGGAAGGGTCTTCCAAGGATGATGGATTCATCCTCATCCTTTCCAGTGTCTAGGATTATGAAATCAGCAGGGATATAAAGGCCTTCAACCTTTACTAGCATGTCCTCTACTTGTCCATAAGCCTCTTTTCTTGAATTGTCTGCCATCTCTAATAAGATTCTAGCAGCTTGCACCTCAAAGATTCCAAGTTTCTCCATTACAGAGAGTGGCATGAGGTTTATTCCTGACCCAAGGTCACATAGAGCCTTCTCAAAGGTCAAGGTGCCTATGGTGCAAGGTATTAGGAACTTTCCAGGATCCTGTTCCTTCTGAGGCAGTCTCAGTTGATCCAATGCATTTAGTTCATTGGTGAACAGGGGAGGTTCATCTCCCCAAGTCTCTTTACCAAATAAATTGGCATTCAGCTTCATGATTGCACCAAGGAACTTGGCAACTTGCTCTTCAGTAACATCCTCATTCTCTTCAGATGAGGAATACTCATCAGAGCTCATGAATGGCATAAGGAGGTTCAATGAAATCTCCATGGTCTCTAGATGAGTCTCAGATTCCTTTGGTTCCTCAGAGGGGAACTCCTTATTGATCATTGGATGTCCCAGGAGGTCTTCCTCCTTGGGATTCACGTCCTCCCCTTCCTCCTTGGATTCGGCCATGATGGTTATATCAATGGCCTTGCACTCTCCTTTTGGATTTTCTTCTGTATTGCTTGGGAGAGTACTAGGAGGGATTTCAGTGATCCTTTTACTCAGCTGGCCCACTTGTGCCTCCAAATTTCTGATGGAGTACCTTGTTTCATTCATGAAACTTAGAGTGGCCTTAGATAGATTAGAAACTATATTTTCCAAGCTAGATGAATTCTGCTCAGAATTCTCTGTCTGTTGCTGAGTGGATGATGGAAAAGGTTTACTATTGTTAAACCTGTTTCTTCCACCATTATTAAAGCCTTGTTGAGGCTTTTGTTGATTCTTCCATGAGAATTTTGGGTGATTTCTCCATGAGGGGTTATAGGTGTTTCCATAAGGTTCACCCATGTAACTTACCTCTGCCATTGCAAGGTTCTCAGGATCATAAGCCTCTTCTTCAGAAGATGCCTCTTGAGTACTGTTGGAAGCAGCTTGCATTCCCTTCAGACTCTGAGAAATCATATTGACTTGCTGAGTCAATATTTTGTTCTAAGCCAATATGGCATTCAGAGTATCAATTTCAAGAACTCCTTTCTTCTGAGGCATCCCATTACTCACAGGATTCCTCTCAGAAGTGTACATAAACTGGTTATTAGCAACCATGTCAATGAGTTCTTGAGCTTCTGTAGGCATTTTCTTTAGGTGAATGGATCCACCTGCAGAAGTATCCAATGACATCTTAGCTAATTCAGACAGACCATCATAGAATATATCCAGGATGGTCCATTCTGAAAGCATGTCAGAAGGACACTTTTTGGTCAGTTCCTTGTATCTCTCCCAAGCTTCATAGAAGGATTCACCTTCTTTCTGTCTGAAGGTTTGAACATCCACTCTAAGCTTACTCAGCTTTTGAGGAGGAAAGAACTTGGCTAAGAAAGCCTTGACCAGTTTATCCCAAGAGTTTAGGCTATCCTTAGGTTGAGAGTCCAACCATATTCTAGCTCTGTCTCTTATAGCAAAAGGGAAAAGCATGAGCCTGTACTCCATTAGTCTTAACAGTATCATAGATCTGCAAGAATTCAGTTAAGAACGGAAAGGGATCTTCAGATGGAAGTCCATGAAACTTGCAGTTTTGTTGCATCAGAGAAACTAATTGAGGTTTAAGCTCAAAATTGTTTGCTCCAATGGTAGGGATGGAGATGCTTCTTCCATGTAAATTGAAATTAGGTGCAGTAAAGTCACCAAGCATCCTCCTTGCATTATTATTATTTTCGGCTGCCATATCCTCTTCCTGTTCGAAAATTCCTGTAAGGTTGTCTCTGGATTGTTGTATTTTAGCTTCTCTTAGTTTCCTCTTCAGAGTCCTTTCAGGTTCAGGATCTGCTTCAACAAGAATGTTCTTGTCCTTGCTCCTGCTCATATGAAAGAGAAGGGAACAGAAAAATAATAATAGGGATCCTTTTTACCACAGTATAGATGTTCTCTTGTTGTGAGTAGAAGAAAAGAAGAGTAGAAGAGAAAAGAAAGGAGAATCCAAACAGAAGGGTGAGGAGAGCAGAGATATGAGATGAAGAGAAGTGTTAGTAAATGAATAAATAAATAGAAGAAGAAGGGAGGTGAGAGAATTCAAAAAATAAAAATTAAATTTTAAAGTTAAATTTCGAAAATAGTTTTTGAAAAAGGTTAGTAGTTTTCGAAAATTAGGAATGAAATAAAATTAAAATCAAAAATTGAAATAATTAGTTAATTAAAAAGAAATTTTAAAAAAAAGGGAAGGAATTTTCGAAAATTAAAGGTAAAAAGTTAGTTGGGCAGTTTTTCTAAAGATAAGAATCAAATAAAAAGTTAAGTGGTTAGTTGAAAGAGATTTGAAATTCAATTTTTTTAAAGATAAGAAGATAAGAAGTTAGAAAAGGTATTTGAAAAAGATAAGATAAAAAGATATTTTTGAAAAGATATGATTGAAATTAGTTTTGAAAAAGATTTAATTTTTAAAATCACAATTAATGACTTGATTCACAAGAAATCACAAGATATGATTCTAGAACTTAAAGTTTGAATCTTTCTTAACAAGTAAGTAACAAACTTGAAATTTTTGAATCAAAACATTAATTGTTGATGATATTTTCGAAAATATGATGTAAAATTAAAAAAAATATTTTTAAAATTTTCGAAAATAAATAAGAAAAATGTAAAAGATATGATTTTTAAAAAAGATTTTGAAAAAGATAAGATTTTTAAATTGAAAATTTGATTTGACTCATAAGAAACAACTAAATTTTAAAAAGTTTTGAAAAAGTCAACTCAAATTTTCAAAAATTTATGAGTAAAAAAGGGAAAGATATTTTTTTTTATTTTTGAATTTTTAATGATGAGAGAGAAAAACAATGAAAAGACTCAATGCATGAAAATTTTGGATCAAAACACATGATGCATGCCAGAACACTATGAATGTCAAGATGAACACCAAGAACACTTTGAAGATCATGATAAACATCAAGAACATATTTTTGAAAAAATTTTTATGCAAAGAAAACATGCAAGACACCAAACTTAGAAATCTTTAATGCTTAGACACTATGAATGCAAAGATGCACATGAAAAACAACAAAAGACACAAAATAAGAAAACATCAAGATCAAACAAGGAGACTTACCAAGAACAACTTGAAGATCATGAAGAACACTATGAATGCATGAATTTTCGAAAAATGCATAAATTTTTAGAAAAAATTGCAATTGACACCAAACTTAAGATTGACTCAAGACTCAAACAAGAAACAAAAAATATTTTTTATTTTATGATTTTATTAATTCTTTTTGGATTTTTGTATATTTTTTTCGAAAAACATATAAGAAAAAGAAAATAAGAAATTCAAAAATTTTTAATAAGAATTCCAGGAATCTTTCATTGTTAGCCTAAAGCTCCAATCCAAGGGTTAGACATGGCTTAATAGCCAGCCAAGCTTTAGAAGATACAAATCAGTCATACAATAACAAATTTGATTAGCAACAACTAGCTTGCTCTTGTAATGATGACTTGGAAGCCTTAGTCCAAATGAATTTAGACATGGCTTTACAGCCAGCCAGGCTTCAACATGCTTCATGAAACTCTAGAATTCATTCTTAAAAATTCTGAAATAATTTTCGAAAACAAAGGGAAAGTTTTTTTTTTTTGAAAGATTTTGAAAACAATTTTTTTTTAAAATAAAACAAAAAGAAAATTATCTAATCTGAGCAACAAGATGAACCGTCAGTTGTCCAAACTCGAACAATCCCCGGCAACGGCGCCAAAAACTTGGTGCACGAAATTGTGATCCCTGGTAATGGCTCCAACAACTTGGTGCTCTAATCTTAATTCATAGTTTGTCACAACTTCGATACAACTAACCAGCAAGTGCACTGGGTCGTCCAAGTAATAAAACCTTACGTGAGTAAGGGTCGATCCCACGGAGATTGTTGGTATGAAGCAAGCTATGGTCATCTTGTAAATCTCAGTCAGGCGGATATCAAATGGTTATGGAGTTTTCGAATAATAATAATAAATAAACAGAAAATAAAGATAGAAATACTTATGTAAATCATTGGAAAGAATTTCAGATAAGCATATAGAGATGCTTTCGTTCCTCTGAACCTCTGCTTTCCTGCTGTCTTCATCCAATCATTCCTACTCCTTTCCATGGCAAGTTTTCTGTAAGGCATCACCGTTGTCAATGGCTATCCCATCCTCTCTGTGAAAAAGGTCCAAATGCTCTGTCATGGCACGGCTAATCATCTGGAGGTTCTCGATCATACTGGAATAGGATTCACCCTCCTTTTGCGTCTGTCACTACGCCTAGCACTCGCGAGTTTGAAGTTCATCATAGCCATCCCTTCCCAGATCCTACTCGGAATACCACAGACAAGGTTTAGACTTTCCGGATCTCAGGAATGGCCATCCATGGGTTCTAACTTATACCACGAAGACACTAATAACTCGGACTCGGTCCCCTGTATTAGATATCCAAGAGATATCCATCCAATCTAAGGTAGAACGGAAGTGGTTGTCAAGCACGCGTTCATGGGGGAATGATGATGACTGTCACGATCATCACATTCATAGTGAAGTGCGAATGAATATCTTAGAAGCGGAATAAGTTGAATTGAATATAAAACAGTAGTACTTTGCATTAAATCATGAGGAACAGCAGAGCTCCACACCTTAATCTATGGAGTGCAGAAACTCTACCATTGAAAATACATAAGTGATAACGGAGTTCATTGGTCTCGGCCCCAGAGGGGAACCGGAGTAACCAACTCTATGAATACAATGATAAAAAGTTCTATATATACTAGACTAGCTACTAGGGTTTACAGAAGTAAGTAATTGATGCATAAATCCACTTCTGGGGCCCACTTGGTGTGTGCTTGGGCTGAGCTTGAAGTTTACACGTGCAGAGGCTTCTTTTGGAGTTGAACGCCAAGTTGTAACGTGTTTTTGGCGTTCAACTCTGGTTCGTGACGTGTTTCTGGCGTTTAACTCCAGACTACAGCGTAGAACTAGCGTTCAACGCCCTTTTGCGTCAGCTAAACTTGGCCAAAGTATGGACTATTATATATTGCTGGAAAGCCCTGGATGTCTACTTTCCAACGCAATTAGAAGCGCGCCATTTTGAGTTCTGTAGCTCCAGAAAATCTACTTTGAGTGAAGGGAGGTCAGAATCCAACAGCATCAGCAGTCCTTCTTCAACCTCTGAATCTGATTTTTGCTCAAGTCCCTCAATTTCAGCCAGAAAATACCTGAAATCACAGAAAAACACACAAACTCCTAGTAAAGTCCAGAAATGTGAATTTAACATAAAAACTAATAAAAACATCCCTAAAAGTAACTAGATCCTACTAAAAACATACTAAAAACAATGCCAAAAAGCGTATAAATTATCCGCTCATCAGCAGTCCTTTTTCAGCCTGAATCAGATTTTTGCTCAGCTCCCTCAATTTCAGCCAGAAAATACCTAAAATCACTGAAAATACACAAACTCATAGTAAAGTCCAGAAATGTAATTTTTATTTAAAAACTAATAAAAATATAATAAAAAGTGACTAAAACATATTAAAAACTACCTAAAAACAATGCCAAAAAGTGTATAAATTATCCGCTCATCAAAAAGCAAGAGAGTGGTACTACACTCAACCCCTAGCAAATGTATCCAACTGGGATACGCTCAGAAAAGAGTTTTTGGAGAAATTCTTTCCATCTGAAGTTACTGATAAACTAAGGAAAGACATTTCCACGATTGTTCAAGATGACAACGAGACTCTCTTTGAATACTGGGAGTGCTTCAATAATCTTCTGGAAGTATGCCCCCACCACATGATCGACAAGATAGTGTTACTCAGCTATATCACACAGGGCATGAGGCCCCAAGTTAAGACCACATTGGAAAGTGCTAGCAATGGGTCTATGAAGAAGTACAAGACCACTGATGAGGCATGGCAATTGATCAGCGACTTAGCTGAATCTACTAGGAACCACAGGCAGAAGCAAGGCCGTTCAAAAGCCGTTGCAGAAGTATCCTCTAGCAGAGAGACTGCTGCTCTAACTCAGAGTATCTGTGAAATGACCAACTTGGTGAAGCAAATGCAATTGAATCAACAACAAGTTCAGCAAGCTCAATCTCCTTCACCACAGCAAGGCCAACAGTTAGTCCCACAGAGAGTTTGCGGAATTTGTGCTGATTATAGCCATTATACTGATGAATGCCCGCAACTCCAACAGGAAGACAACATGGTGGCATCCACTCATAACTTCTATGACCGCCCCAACCAAGGGTACAATCAAGGTGGAAATAATAACCATGGATGGCAGGACAATTCTAACCAGAATTGGAGGGACAACAATAACAGAGGAGGCAGAGATAATCAGGGAAATCAGAGGTGGAATAATAACAACAACAGGCAGCAGAACCAACCTTACAGAGCACCTCACCTGAGGCAGTCCCAAGGACCACAGAATACCCAACAATAGACCTCTCAATTTACTCACCCTTCTTCGTCTCCTAATGAAGAGTTACTAAAATTTTTTGAGCGAAGTCAACAGACCATGAAAAATAACATTAATGCCAGTCTGAATGGTCTGACCGCTACTTTGCAAGCTCTTGTCTCACAGATTGGATCAATGCAAAATTCCAATAACCAACCTTCAAGTTCCACTGGAATTCCCTCTCAACCATTACCCAATCCGAAGGGGGGCATTAATTCCATCACCCTAAGGTCCGGAACCACACTGCAGGAGAGGAATCAGGAGGAGCCAAGCCCACCAGAGCACGCCTCAGCTGAAGAGGTCGTAGAAATAGAAGATGTTGAAGAGGAAGAGGACATATAGGACATAATTGAAAAAGAAGAAGCCCAACCACAGAAGGAAGCACCAAGAGGTGCAGACACTGCAGAAAACACCACTCCCATTCCATTTCCACAACTTGCAAGGAAGCCCAGGAAGCAGCTGGAACCCGATCCCAAAATGGTAGAAATATTCAAAAAGGTTGAGGTAACTGTTCCTCTTTTTGATGTTATTCAACAGGTACCTAAATATGCAAAGTTTCTAAAAGATTATGTATACATAAAGACAAAATTAATGAATTAGAAACTATTCCTTTAGGTAGTTCCATATCTGCTTTAATGGGAGGATTACCTGAGAAGTGTAGTGACCCAGGTCCTTGTATAGTTAGTTGTACTATTAGTGGTGTAGTAATTTATGATTGCATGTGTGATTTAGGAGCCTGTGTTAGTATAATGCCTTTGTCTATATATGATATTTTGAGGCTCCCTCCCTTAAAAAGGTCGGCAGCTCATTTTGTGTTAGCAGATAAAAGCATTATTACAGTGGCTGGAGTTGCTGAAGATGTTTTAGTGAACATTAAAGGGCTTATATTTCCCACTGATTTTTATATCTTGGAGATGCCCCATAATGACTCAGATAAGCCATCATCAATCCTACTTAGAAGACCATTCCTGAAGACATCAAAATTCAAATTGGATGCTTTTTCAGGAACATACTCTTTTGAAATAGATGGCCGAATAGTAATCTTCAATCTGAATGGAGTCATAAACAACCCTCCAGAAGATCATTCTATCTTCCAGTGTGATGTCATAGATGAAACTGTAGCTGCAGTTCACAAGGAAGAATTATAAGAGAGGCACACTAGACAAGGTCCAAGTGTAGGGATCCTCTTGATTGACAACGAGGGCACTTCGGCATTTTCACAAGTTCCAAAAAATCCAGAGCCTGCCCATGATCAGAAGTTGGAATTAAAACCTCTTCCTCCACACCTCAAATATGCTTATCTTGATGATGAGCAGAAGTTTCCAGTTATCATTGCAAGGGAACTCACTTCTCAACAAGAAGAGCAGTTACTTGATGTACTAAGGAGGCACAAGAAGGCAATTGGGTGGAGTTTGGCAGACATAGTAGGCATCAACCCTCAAGTATGTGAGCACAGAATATTTTTAGAAGAGGGAGCAAGACCTGTCCGTCAACCCCAAAGAAGATTGAATCCCACTATCTTGGAAGTTGTCAAAAAGGAAGTGACCAGACTATTGGAGGCAGGTATCATCTATCCCATTTCAGACAGTGAATGGGTTAGCCCAGTACAAATGGTGCCCAAGAAGTCTGGAGTCACTACAGTGAAGAATGAGCATGGAGAGCTCATAGCAACTAGAGTTCAGAACGCTTGGAGAGTCTGCATTGATTACAGGCGTCTCAACCAAGCCACCCGTAAGGATCACTACCCACTTCTATTTATTGATCAAATGCTGGATCGCCTGTCAGGTAAATCACATTATTGCTTTTTAGATGGTTACACAGGTTATTTCCAGATTCATATAGCTCCTGAGGATCAGGAAAAGACCACTTTTACATGTCCTTTTGGGACTTATGCTTACAAGAGAATGCCCTTTGGCTTGTGCAATGCACCAGCTACTTTCCAAAGGTGTATGATGAGTCTTTTCTCTGATCTTATTGAGGACTATATGGAGGTTTTTATGGATGATTTTAGCGTTTATGGTGATTCTTTTAGCCTTTGCTTAGATGGATTATCTAGAGTATTAGATAGATGTGTTAATACAAACCTTGTATTAAATTTTGAAAAATGTCATTTTATGGTAAAACAAGGGATTGTATTAGGACATGTGGTATCTAATACTGGCATTTCTGTAGACCCAGCAAAGGTGAATGTTATTTCTAGTTTACCTTACCCCTCCTCTGTGAGGGAAGTCCGTTCGTTCCTTGGCCATGCAGGTTTTTACAAGAGATTCATAAAGAATTTCAATAAGGTAGCACTTCCCTTATCCAGATTACTGCAGAAGGATATTGAGTTCGAGTTCAGTGAGGATTGCAAACAAGCATTTGATAAGCTGAAGGCTGCCCTGACTCAAGCTCTAATTGTGAGAGGACCAGACTGGAGCTAGCCGTTTGAAATCATGTGCGATGCTTCCAACCATGCAGTAGGAGCAGCACTGGCTCAGCGCGAAGGTAAGGATCCTTTTGTTATTGCTTATGCGTCTAAGACTTTAGACGCTGCCCAGTCCAATTATACTACTACTGAGAAAGAGCTTCTTGCTAATGTTTTTGCTCTGGATAAATTCCGAGCTTATTTACTTGGTACTAGAGTAGTAGTGTATTCGAACCATGCAGCTTTAAAGTATCTATTGTCTAAAAAGGAGTCCAAACCAAGGTTTATACGTTGGATACTACTATTACAAGAATTTGATTTAGAAATAAAGGATAGGAGTGGTAACCAGAATTTAGTGGCAGACCACTTGAGTCGCCTTGAGCACATTAAGGATGATTCTGCTCCTACAGATGATAATTTTCCATTTGATAACCTGCAAGCAGTATCTGAGGTATCTCCTTGGTATGTATCTGTAGCTAATTATCTAGTTAGCCGCACATTTCCTCCAAACTTTTCTAAGCATCAAAGAGACAAGCTGAAAAGCGAGTCTAAATATTATATATGGGATGACCCATATTTATGGAGATGTGGCGCTGATCAGGTAATTAGACGGTGTGTGCCTCAATCAGAATTCCAGTCTATCTTAGAGGCCTGTCACTCATCTGAGAGTGGAGGACATTTTGGCCCTCAAAGAACTTCTAGAAAAATCTTAGACTGTGGATTCTGGTGGCCTACTCTTTTTAGAGACGCTGCTGAATTTTGTAAATCTTGCCTCCCATGCCAAAAATTTGGTAATATATCCAAGAGGGATGAGATGCCTCAACAATATATGCTTTTCTATGAAATTTTTTATGTTTGGGGCATTGACTTCATGGGTCCATTTCCAAATTCTAATGGTTATTTTTATATATTGTTAGCTGTGGATTACGTTTCCAAATGGGTGGATTACGTTTGATGCCAACACTGTTGTTTCCTTTGTGAGAAACCATATTATCTGTCGCTTTGGATCACCATGAGCAATCGTGAGCGATCAAGGCACCCATTTTTGTAACAGGAGACTAACAGGACTAATGAAGAAGCATGGGATAATTCATAAGGTTGCGACAGCATACCATCCTCAGACCAATGGGCAAGCCGAGGTGTCAAATAGAGAGATAAAGCGTATCTTGCAGTAGATAGTAAAGCCTCATAGAAAAGACTGGAGCACCAGGCTACAAGATGCACTCTGGGCATACAGAACAGCTTACAAAACACCTATTGGGATGAGTCCTTTCCGCTTAGTTTATGGAAAAGCTTGCCATCTCCCAGTTGAAATAGAGCACAAAGCCTTTTGGGCAGTCAAGGAGTGCAATATGGGAATTGAGAAAGCCGGAGCCGAAAGGAAGTTGCAACTACAAGAACAGGAGAGCCTTTGCCTAGAAGCTTATGAGAACTCAAGATTACACAAGGAGAAGATGAAGGTTGTACATGACCAGAACATCAAGAGGAAAGAGTTCCAACCTGGGGACTCAGTCCTCCTTTACAAATCTCGACTGAGGCTCATGCCAGGCAAGTTGAGATCAAGATGGGAAGGTCCATACAGAGTAGAGAAGGCCGAACCGTACGGAGTTTATCACCTTAGCCATCCTTCGAGCTCGGAGCTTATCAAAGTTAATGGACATCGTTTAAATCTGTACCATGGCGAAAAGCGGAAGAAAGACAAGGAACTCGAGATCTTCCTCTTGGAAGATCCCCACATAGCCAAAGACTGAGCTAGTGGAGCGTCCAACTTACGGACGTTAGAGCAAAGTGCTAGGTGAGAGACAACCCACCATGGTATGATCATTCTTTTCTCTAATTTTAGTTTTATTATCTAATAACTCTTCTCTTTATTAGTAGATTTCGTGCATCTGCATTTACATACTTTTATTTAAAAAAAAAGAAGAGAGAGAGAGAGAGGAATATGCCACGCGACGCGACCGCATCAGCGACGCGTCCGCGTCGCAAGGAGAGGGCAGAAAAATAAAAACGAACAGAGAGTCATGCTGGAGCGTGGCTGGAGGCGTGCCAATGGCACAAATCAGCCCACGCGATCGCATCACCGACGCGTCCGCGTCGTATGGGCATAATGACCTTTCACGTGACCACGTGCCCCACGCGACCGCGTGCCCTGATTTTTCGACGTAAAAAGGGCGCACAGTTGAAAGTTGTGCTAGAGTGGTGCTGGACGCGCAGTCCCCCTCATGCGACCGCGTACTCCACGCGACCGCGTCGTACCCCATAAACTGCCCACTCACGCGATCGCATGCCCCATGCGATCGCGTCACCTAAAATTTGGCATTTAATGATTTTGAATAGAGAGTTGTGCGAGTGCGAGGCAACCCTCGCGCCACTAGCACAAACTAGGGTCACGCGACCGCGTGACCGACGCGACCGCGTCAATCACCTTAAGCGCAAGTCGCGCAACCGCGTGCCCCATGCGATCGCGTCGCTTGTGGCGCACATTTTTCCTAATTTTGCCAAATATCATATCTTTTTCTCTCCAAATCCTATTTTCTCTTTTCCCTCCTTATTTCTTCCTCCTCCCTTCTTCCTTCTATCTCACCTTTCACTCTCTCTCCCTCACCTCCATTAACAAGGTTTTATTTTCTTCTTCACCCTTTTCTTTTCTATCATTCTTCTTATTTTATATGTTATTTTCTTTTCTTTTCTTTTTCTTTTCATTATTCATATTTTCTTTCTTCTTCTTTCCTTTTTACATGGTGTTAGAATTTTATTTGAGTCATTATTCTTCCTTATATGCTTGTGGATTGTTGCAATTTGTTTGACAATTATATATTATTTTCTTTAAAGGGTTGCTTGCATGTTCACTTTAATACTTTCTATACTTTATTTACCTTGCATGCTATGTGTTTGTGAAAAAGCCCATATGGCATTATGCACTTCTCTATGTTATTCTAATATTCAATGCTTGCTTTTTACAAATTCCCTTTACTATTATATTAATTGAATTTAATTGTCAATACAAACGTGATGGTTTGTTACAAAGTAATGCTTCGTCTATGCTACTCATGCCCTTTTCCGGCATGCCAATAAACACCTTGCATTCACTTGTCATTATATGCACTAGCTATTTTCCTTTGATGACTTTTCACATGTACTCATGAGCATATGTTAATGTCAGTTACCTCCTAATGTGCATCCATCACCACCTTTTCCGTTCTCTTTCTTGCTATATATCTCTTTGAATTTAATTTACTTTCTCTTTCCTTTTTCAGGATGGCCACCAAGAAAGAAAAAGAGAAAGCTACTCCCAAATCACCAGCAAGAAGAGGAACTAAAAGAGCACTAGTGGTATAGCCTTCTTCAACTGCAGTCAAGCCCTCAACAAAAAGAGTTAAGAGGATCATCAAGGTTGATGAAAAAGAGAAAGCCTTTCCAGCAAAGGACACTGCGCGATTTCCAAATCGCTACTGTGAGCAGATGTTCCCTATTCTAGCTGAAAGGAGTTACAACAACGAACACCTTCTTATCCTCCCGCCCAATATTGCTACTTTTGTTGAGCCGCAAATTGAACGAAGACAATGAGGTTTCCTACAGAGACAACAGAAGCAGGTCAATCTTTCTTGGGTAGTCGAGTTCTACTCTAACTTCTACCTGCCTACCCTGCAGTCTGTCTTTGTCCGTCAGAAGCAAGTCCCCATTACAGAAGAGGCTATTCAACAAGCTTTGAGTCTTCCCCCTATTCCAGAAGGATTGGACGCCTTTCAAGAAGCCGCACTCAAGCGCCAGATGTACCAATTTGACTGGGAAGTTGTTCTCAGAGTTATCGTACTACCTGGCAGCCGTTGGATCTACGGATACCATTCTTCCACGGGATGATCAGTATGTCCCTAATGGGAAGTACCTCAGACTTCCAGCAGCCACTACAAGCCTTCCTACTGCACCGGTTGAAGATATCCCTTCTTCAACACCACAAGCACCTATAACAGATGAACTGCTCTAGCAGATAATCAAAAGATTGGATCGGCAAGAACAGAAAGCGAAGTTAAGAGAGCGCCGTAATGAGTGCCGATTCAAACACCTCAAGAAGCTACTCAAGGGACACTTCAAGGACTCAGACACCCCGGACTCCACTTCTTTTACCAGCACAGGGAGCCATGATGGTCCCAACTGTGGAGATACTGCAACCAGCCCACCCCTGTTCCTAACAGATGGTACCAAGGACGGTGCAAAGTCTTAAGTGTGGGAAGGTCGGTCAGTACCTGACTTCCGGAGGTAATTTCTCTTCCCTAGCACTAATAAATTAGGATATTTTAGTTAGTTTTTCTTTCTTTTATAGAATAGGATAAATTTCATAGTAATAGGTTAGTTGCATGCATGCTCTACTTGATTGAAAAGACAATAAGTTTCTTCTAAGACTCTATCTTTGGAACAAAATTTTACTAATTTTTCACATTTTTATGATAAAATTGCTTGAAGTTGTATTTGGAACATGATGTTTGAGCTAAAGAACACACAACCTGTGAAGATTTGAGCCTTTATGCATGGTTACATTATTTAACCATAATTATTTTATTCTTGTGTGTTTACTTCTCTATGATTATAATCTATATTTTGTTTTATCTTATATGTCCAATATTTATTATATTTATATGCTTGCACATGATTGAGGCCATTATTTGTTTAAATTCACTCATCCAAATTAAGCCTACCTTTTCAATTACCTTTGTTAACCACTTTGAGCCTTTAAATCCCATTTGTTCTATATTTTACCACATTACTAGCCTTAAGCGGAAAAACAATTGTATATCCCAAATTGAATCTTTGGTTAGCTTAAGATAGAATTGTGTGTGCTAGTTAAGTATGGAAAATTGTGGGAATAAAGTTATTAAGGGAATGTGTCATGATAATTTAATGGGAATTTGGATACCTACTCATGTGAAACTATAAGAATTAAAAATCTATGTGCATTGATAAGCTATGTTTATTTTTGCCTCTATTAAAAAAAATTTAATAAATAAATAAATAAGGGGACAAAATTACCCCAATACTGAATTGAGAATTCAAAGATCAATGCACATATGATAAAAATTAAAATAAAAAGTTGATACATGAGTATGGAATGTAAAAAGGGAATTCTGGGTAGCTAGGTATGAATTCTAAGGTTATGCAAGTTATATAGGTTGGGTTGAAGCTTGGGTTAATTAAAGATTCAATTATAAGCTCACTTGACCATACATGTATCCCTACCTACCTTGGCCCCATTACAACCTTGAAAAGACTTCATGATGTTTGCATTGGTATATTAACTGTTGTTGATTGGTTAGGAGAAGAACAAAAGTTAGAGAGCATGATTAGAGAAGGATAGAGTGATTACCCTATACACTAGAGAGGTTAGAGCATACATATATCATCAGTGAGGATTCAATGCTTGAATTTCCATGTTCCCTGCTTTCATGAGCTATCTTCTTGCACTTTTATCTGTCTTACTGTATGATGATAGAATTAGTGGAGTTTGATTTGTAATTGTTTTGAAGAGCTTATTTACTTTTGATCAAGTGGACAAGAATCATATAGTGCATTCATATATATATATATAGGATTGCATTGCATTGCATGAGTTTCTACATGTTCATACTTATTTACTTTATCTCCTTCAATTAAGCATGAGGACATGCTAATGTTTAAGTGTGGAGAGGTTGATAAACCACTATTTTATGGTTTATATTGTGTTTAATTGTGTGGTTTTATCATGATCCTTACCCACTTATTCATTAATTTAGCATGCATTTATATTTCCTTCCTAAAATTATTACATGATTGAAAACTGCTTCCTAGAGACTTTTAATTATGCATTTTTAATTCTCCTTTATTCCATTCGATGTCGTGATCTGTGTGTTAAGCGTTTCAGGCTTTATAGGGCATGAATGAGTTAGAGATTGGAAAGGAAGCTAGCAAAAATGGAAGGAACACAAGAAATTGAGGAGATAACCAGCGAGAAGTGACGTGGCCGCATGGCTCATGCAACCGCGCGAAAGAGGAGAAATCGCAGTGATGCGGCAGCATGGCTCACGCGACCGCGCGGACTGGAAAAGCACGAGCGATGCGGAGGCGTGGACGACGCGAACTTGTGGCGAGGAAAAGCGCGAATGACGCGTCCGCATGGATGACGCGATCGCATGACATGCGCGATCTGCATAATCTGCAGGATTCGCTGGGGGCAATTTTGGACCCTATTTTGACCCAGTTTTCGGCCCAGAACAGCAGACTAGAGCCAGAGAACATGCAGAAACCAAAAGGAAACATTCATTCTACACAAGTTTTAATTTTAGATCTAGTTTTTACTCCTCCTCTAGGTTTTCTCTCTAGACATTCATAGTTCTTAGGATTTAATTTGCGATTGCTCTTTGCATTGGAATACTGAGAAGAGTTATTACCTCATCAAGACTTCGTCATTCTAGTTCGTTTTCTTTACTTGGTTTACTCTTCCATGTTCTCTGCTTTGTTTAATTTTACCATTGGAATATTCTTAGGATTATTTAATACAAGGATCACTTTTATTTTTAATTGACTATTTTAATTTTTATTTACAATGTCTTTCTTTAATTCCTTTTCATATGCTATGAATTTTACCTTTACAATGAGTGAGTAGTTCCCTAACTTGATGGGGAGTTGATTGAAAGGAACCCTTGAGTTGGAAGGTTCAAGAGAAAGATTGTAATTGGGTTATTGTTGGTTTGCTCTCTAATTCCTGACACCAATCCTCCCCAGAGTGGATTGGGACTTGTGGATAGAACAGCATTCCAACTTGTTTTACCTTCCCTTACTTAGTAAAGGATAACTAAACGAAATAATTCTCAATTGTCAATTAATCTTAGAGTATTCCACCAAGAATAGGGCTTCCATGTAATCAACTCCCAGTCAAGGCTTTTATTTACATTATTCAATTTCATCAATTTAATTTCCTGTTTACTCAACTCAAACTTTTTCGAAAACATCTGATTAATAAAATAGCTCCATTTCCTGCAACTCGTTGGGAGACGACCTGGGATTCATACTCCCAGTATTTTAAATTTCAATTTTCTGTGACACCTTTCTAAATTGAGCGGTGGATTTCTGGCGAGTTAAGAACTATACTTGCAACGTATATATTCTAATAATTTTTAATTCACCAATTTCTACCCGCATCAAAGGCCTTGGCGCTAAATGCCCAGGTCCGCATTTAGCGCCAAGGAGGCAGAAAACAATTCACAATTGATGACGCTTGTGGCACTAAACGCCCAAGTTCGCGTTTAGCGCCATGGTTACCAGGGTTGGCCTCGAATTACGTGCCATCAGACGCTAAATGCCAAGTTGGGAAATTTAGTGCCACACCTTCAGTAATCTCCCCTCAAAATTTGTGCCTCCTGGCTCCAAACACCAGGTCCAGCGTTTAGCACTGGGGCACCCGAAGCAAAATTTCCCCAGAGTGTGCTGTTTTCCCTTCTGATTCCACCTGTTCCAGTTTTCAGCACTTTGCACGACTAAAATACACACAAAAAGTAGGAAAACGATAGAAAACTATAATCAAATAAATAAAATAAAAAATAAAAAGAACTTTAAAATTAAGGATACGGATAGTTGGGTTGCCTCCCAACAAGTGCTTCTTTAACGTCACTAGCATGACGGTCAACTCTGTTAAGTTAGCAGATGAGCGAACGTCTGACGATCAACCTCGCCTCCAAGATAGTGCTTCAGCCTTTGGCCATTGACAGTGAACCTCCCATCAAAGTTTTCTTCCTGAAGTTCCACATGACCATACGGCGACGCTCTGGTTACCATAAAAGGTCCTGACCACCGGAACTTCAGCTTACCGGGAAAGAGCTTGAGCCTTAAGTTGAATAATAAGACTTTCTGGCCTAGCTCAAATGTTCTTGTGGCTATTTTCTTGTCATGCCACACCTTTGTCTTCTCTTTATAAAGCTTGTCATTCACATTAGCTAAATTTCTAAATTCATCAAGCTCATTCAGTTGAAAGAGCCTCTTTTCTCCTACAGCTTTCGCATCAAAGTTCAGGAACTTTGTTTCCCAATATGCTCTGTGCTCCAACTCCACAAGTGACAGGCTTTACCATAGACCAACTGATATGGGGACATGCCAATAGGAGTCTTGAATGCCGTCCGATATGCCCAGAGAGCATTATCAAGCTTCCTGGCCCAATCCTTCCTTAAAGTGCTAACGGTCTTTTCCAGATTCCTCTTGAGTTCTCCATTAGAGACCTCAACCTGTCCACTTGTCTGAGGGTGATAAGGGGTTGCTACTTTATGACGGACTCCATACCTCTGAAGAAGTGAGTCCAACTATGTTTTGCAGAAGTGGCTTCCTCCATCACTAGTTAGTGTCCTTGGGACACCAAACCGGCTGAAAATATATCTCTGAAGAAAGTTTAACACCACTATGGCATCATTAGTGGATAAATCCACTGCTTGCACCCACATGGACACATAATCAACTACAACCAAAATATAAATGTTTGAGTATGAGGATGGGAAAGGTCCCATGAAGTCAATACCCACACATCAAATAATTCATTCTTTATTATTCCTTGTTGTGGCAGCTCATGGTTGTGGGGAATATTTCCCACTCTCTGGCACTTGTCACAGTTCCTCACAAAATGTTGAGCATCTCTAAAGAGATTCGACCAATAAAAACCGCTCTGGAGGACTTTAGTATCCGTCCTCTCACCACCGAAGTGGCCACCATACTCGAAACCATGACAATGTCCGAGAATCTACTGTGTTTCCTCATCCGAGACACAACGCCGGATAATACCATCTGAACATCTCTTGAAAAGATAAGGTTCCTCCCACAAGAATTACTTGGCATCATTTAAAAGCTTTTAACTTATTGTTTAGTGTACTCCTTGGGGATGAACCTCATGGCATTGTAGTTTCCAATATCTGCAAACCACGGGGCCCTCTGAATCACAAAGAGTTGCTTATCCGGGAAGATTTCAGTCACAGGAGTGGGTTGTTGCATTCCCTCCTCAGGCTAAAAGATGGTCAGCTACTTGATTCTCTGACTCTTTCCTGTCTCTATTCTCAATATCAAACTCCTGAAGAAGGAGCACCCACCTAATCAACCTTGGCTTAGCATCCTGTTTGGTTAGAAGGTACTTCAGAGTAGTATGGTTAGTAAAAATAATAACCTTAGAATCAATCAAATTGGACCGAAACTTATCAAAAGCATAAACTACAGCTAATAATTCTTTTTCTGTAGTTGTGTAATTCTTTTGCGCGTCATTTAGCACACGGCTAGCATAGTAAATGACGTACATAAGCTTGTCTTGTCTCTGTCCTAAGACAACTCCTATGGCATGATCACTAGAATCACACATCAATTCAAACAGTAAATTCCAGTTAGGAGGAGCTATGATGGGAGCAGAGACAAGCCTAGCTTTCAGAGCCTCAAAAGCATGCAAACAATCATCATCAAAACAAAAAGGAATGTCTGCAACCAAAAGGTTGCTTAAAGGCTTAGCAATTTTAGAAAAATCCTTTATAAATCTCCTATAAAATCTTGCATCTCCCAAGAAACTCTGGATTGCCTTTATACTAGTGGGTGGTGGTAATTTTTCAATTACCTCCACCTTAGCTTTATCAACCTCAATTCTTTTACTTGAAATCCGGTTCCCAAGAACAATACCTTCAATTACCATAAAATGATCTTTTTTCCAATTCAAAACAAGGTTTATTTCTTGGCACCGCTTCAAGACTTAGGAAAGGTGTCTCATGCAAGAATCAAAAGAATTATCAAATACAGAAAAATCATCTATAAAAATTCCTCAATAAACTTTTCAACCATGTCAGAAAATATGGAAAGCATGCACATCTGAAAAATTACTTGGGTATTACACAGTCCAAACGGCATCCTCCGGTAAGCAAATACACCAAAGGGGCATGTGAACGCCATCTTCTCTTGATCTTGAGGGTCTACTGCAATCTTATTATAGCCAGAATAACCATCTAGAAAACAGTAAAAAGCATGTCTGGCTAACCTCTTAAGTATCTAATCAATGAAAGACAAGGGAAAGTGATCCTTCCTTGTTGCACTGTTGAGCCTCCTGTAATCAATAGGCATGCGCCACCCCATGACAGTTCTTGTGGGAATAAGCTCATTCTTCTCATTCTTGACCACTGTCACCCCTCCTTTCTTGGGAACCACTTGCACAAGACTCACCACAGACTGTCAGAAATTGGGTAAATTATCCTAGCTTCCCAAAGCTTCATAACCTCTTTTTGGACCACTTCTTTCATGGTCAGATTGAGCCGCTTTTGTGGTTGCATTACCGGTTTAGCATCTTCCTCAAGTAAGATCTTGTGCATACACTTAGCCGGACTAATCCCCTTTTAAGTCATTAATGGTCTACCTATGAGCTATTTTATGACTCTTGAGCACTTGTAGCAATGATTCCTCTTCCTCATGCCTCAGAGAGGAGCTAATAATCACTGGATAAGAATCATGCTCACATAGGAATACATACTTCAAAGAGAGAGACAAGGGCTTTAACTCAACCTTTGAAGGCCCTTCCTCTTTGCTAGTGCCGTGTGGTTCCCTCTCTTGAGGTGATGAATTATCAATATCAAGCAAATCATCCTTTAGAGAGGGTTCCAAGACACCATCAAGCTCTTCAGCTTAAAAAACCTCTTGAATTAGTGGCTCAATAGAATCAACTCTCATACATCCCTCAGAATCACTAGGATGTTGTAGAGCCTCAAGCACATTAAGGACAACCTCTTCTTCATTAACCCTTAGAGTCAATTCACCCTTTTGCACGTCAATAAGGGCTCTTCCTGTAGCTAAAAAGGGTCTTTCCAAAAAAATGAGGCATTCTTGTCCTCTTCTATATCCAGTATTACAAAATCAGCAGGAAAAATAAATGGTCCTACTTTCACAAGTAAATTCTCAACAACTTCCAAAGGAAACTTAATTGAATGGTTAGCAAGTTGAAGAGAAATACGAGTGGGTTTTACCTCATCAATTTGGAGCTTTTTCATCAAGAAAAGTGGCATGAGGTTGATGCTAGCTCCAAGATCACATAGTTCCCTCTGAATAGTGATATCACCAATGGTGCAAGGAATAAAAAATCTCCCTGGATCTTGCATCTTCTCAAGAAGATCCTTTTGAATAATAGCACTATATTCCTTTGTTAGCCCCATGGTTTCACTCTCCTTCCAATTCCTCTTGTCGGTCAACAATTCCTTCATAAAGTTAGCATAAAGAGGCATTTGTTCACGGGCCTCTGCAAAAGGAATGTTGATCTAAAGTTTCTTGAAAACCTCTAAAAATATGGAAAACTACTTGTCTTTGGAAGCTTTCTGAAGCCTCTGAGGAAATAGAATCTTGGGCTTGTATTCAGGTGCTTTAGCCAACGCCAAGTATTGCTCAAGATCAATCGGAAAGGGGTTTTCTGGATATCTTAGAGGGGCATGTTCTTCTTGGCTCTTAGCCTCCTCCAGAGCTTCCTTTTCAACCGACTCCTCACTTACTTTTGCTTCTAAACCGGTTACCTTACCACTTCTCAAATGTATGGTCTTGCACTATTTCCTTGGATTAGGCACTGTATCACTGGGGAAGGTATTAGGAGACCTCTCAGGTGCTTGCTTACTCAACTGACCCACTTAAATCTGTAAGTTTCTGAGTGAAGCTCTGGTTTCCTACATAAAACTATCAGTGCTCTTGGAGAGTTTTGCAACTATAGATTCCAAGTCAGATGATTTCTGAGAATGAAAAGGTGCTTGCTGTGGTTGAGATGGCTGAAACTGACGATTATTGAAGTTGTTCTGATTAAAACTACCTCTGTGGTTGATTCTCCCAACCAAAATTTGGGTGATTTCTCCACTCCGAATTATAAAACTTTGAGAATGGATCATTATTGGGGGGTCTAGAGGAGTTGCCCATGTAATTAACCTGTTCAGGAGAAAATTGACCATAATCATAACTCTCACCTTGAGGGAAGCCACCACTTGTGTCATAGGAAGTATCTTGTGTATTGATGGTTGAGACTTGAAATCCACTCAAGTGTTGAGTAATAGCACTAATCTATTGAGATATGACCTTGTTCTGAGAAAGAATTGTGTCAAAAGAATACAGAGATCCTTTCAGAAGAATACAGAGATTGGTTGTTAGCAACCATCTCAATCAAATCAAGAGCTTCCTCAGGAGTCTTTTTCATGTGAAGAAATCCGCCTGTAGAATTATCTAAAGACATTTTGGTGGCCTTGTAACTCCATCATAGAAAATCTGTAACTGGATCCAGTCTGAAAACATATCAGGAGGACATTTTCTGAGCATCAACTTGTATCTCTCCCAAGCTTCATAAAGATATTCACCCTCTTTCTGCCTGAAAGTCTGAACATCAGTCCTCAGCTTAGTCAGCTTCTAAGGTGGAAAGAATTTGGTCAAAACTCTATGGACCAACTTGTCCCATGTATCCAAGCTCTCCTTGGGTTGTGTGTCAAGCCACTACTTGGCTCTGTCCCGTACAGCAAATGGAAAGAGCTTCAACCTATAGACATCAGGATGAACTCCATTGGTCTTCACGGTATCACAGATTTGTAGAAAATTAGAGATGAATAAGTTTGGGTCTTCGTGCGAGAGTTCATGAAACTGACAATTTTGTTGCACCAAAGCAATGAGCTGAGGCTTCAACTCAAAATTATTAACAATCATAGGAGGTACAACAAGACTATTGCCATAGAAGGTAGGGCTAGGAGCAGTGTATGAGGCAAGTATCCTTCTTGGTTGCTCAGGCATATTAGGAGCATTGAGAACATTAGGATTAACAACATTATTGTTGTTGTTTAGATCCATAGTAACTTCTTCAGATTCCTTCTCGAAATTATCCTTGAGATTCTCAGCAGCTTTGTAAGCTCTAACTTGCTATAAATGCCTTCTTAAAGTCCTTTCAATCTTAAGATCAAATTTCAGAAGAGGTTCTTTGTATTCCTGTTCCTTTGCATAAACAAAAAGAAAACAAGAAAAAGTGGGAATCTCTACGTCAGAGTGAAGAGAATTTCCGGTGAGGTAACTTGAGTAAAAGAAATAAAACAAAATAAAATAAATAAATAGCACTAAAATTTTTTAAATTAATAAGGAAAATAAACTAAAATTTTTCAAAAATAATGAAGGAAAATAAATAGAACAAAAATAAAATAAAGAAACTAAAGGGACACCAAACTTAATTTCAAAACTTAAAGGAAAAATTTTAAACAATTGCAAACTAAATTTGGAAAAAATAAAAAGAAATAAAATTAAATAAAATTAAAGCAAATACGCCTAATCTAAGAAATCAAACAACAGGTAGTTGTCAATCACAGTCAATCCCCGGCAACGACGCCAAAAATTTGGTCGCAGATTTTAGAATACCACAACTGAACCGGCAAGTGCATCGGGTCGTACCAAGTAATACCTCAGGTGAGTGATAGTCGATCCCACGAGGATTGATGGACCAAGCAATAATAATTGAATAATTTACTTAGTCAGACAAGCACAAAGGAGGTGTTTTGGGTTCAAATGCATTAAACAATACTAAGAGAAATTAAGAGAGCAAACAGTAAACGGGTTGTGAAGATTATATGGGAAAACAGTACAGGTTTCAGAGATATTTATCTTTTTGGCTAAGCAATTCCTACCAACTCCTTTAATCATGCAAAATTCAATTCATGGCAAGCCTTAATTGATTAAATCCTAATTCCTTAGTAATTTAATCTTCTCTAACATAATCAACCACCAATTCCTTGGTCACTGAATTTAGATTAAAGGTTTAAATCCAATTCTAGCTTATTAGCCACACAAAGCTTAATTACTCAAAGATAAGGTGATTATATATCACGTACTACATTAAGTCCAAGCAATTAGAGAGTTATGAGAAATTACTTTCAAGATGTTATTCAAGTGAGTTAACTTTTCCAAGATTCAACAAGAATTCAAATAGAAAAAAAGTTATCTTCCAATATACTCTAATTCCTAGGATAAAGAACGAAAGTAATCATTGAATTTAAATCAATACATTAATCAAAGTAGAATGACAACAGTGTTATTCCATCAAAATAAACATAGCTCCTAACCTTAACAGAAGAGGTTTAGTTGCTCTTGGTCTAGAGAAAACTAGGGTTCCAAAAGTGTGTAAAGTACGGAATAAGGAAGAGAGAGGAGAAGAGAGCTCGAAGTGCTGAATCTTTTTCCCTTTTATATCTAACATAACTGATTTGAAAATAAAATAAAATAATAACTACTAAAAGCACAAAAGATTGTATTTTGTTTTAACTAATAATGAAAATAAAATAAATAATTAATTATTAACAAAATCTACTAACGAAGACCTTCGTGTGAATCCAAATGCGTGCTACTGGTGCTAAACGCCAGGCTCGGCGTTTAGCGCCGCTGAGGCAAAGGAGAATTATGGACGTGTCTGACCGCTTGGCACTAAACGCCAGGCTCGGCGTTTAGCACCACTAGCATGTGACTCTAGCACGTTTTACGAAGTACCTAGCGTTAAACGCCAGGTCGTGGCATTTAGCGCCAACCCAACAGAAGGCTTGCACACGATACGAGACACCTGGCGCCAAACGCCCAGTAGCGGCGTTTAGCGCCATCTTGGCAGCATCAAATTTTTTTCTTTTTCTTCTGCACGAACTCTGCCAAACTCACTCGAATTTTTTCTGAAATAAATAAAACCACAATGCGCCTCAAATTCGCATCCAAATAGGCTTCAAACATTAAAATCTAATTAAAAATCAATAAATTCATATCTAAAATAATAAGAAAAAATCCGACCTCTTTCAGAGCTCACAAAGAAAAGTCTGATCCCTTTTCAAGGTCAGACTCTATAATGAGGTTGAGAACCTCCAAGCTTACAAAGAAAATTCCAACCTCTTTGCTTGAAACTCTTCTGATATGCCAAGCATTCATCCCGACCTCATGAACCACAAGCTAGCCATATATCCAGATGCCTGACTAGTGCAATAGAGGTGACAAAAGCTCAGCCTTGAAAGAGCATACGTCATGGGAAAACTGGTCCAAGCACTCCTCGAAGCTAGGTTTAGATTCCTTATGGTTAGCCAATGCGGTATAGGTACGGAAGCATAATGAAAAATATTGAAGTATGTCCCAACTTTAAACCTGAAGGGGTCTTAGATGAAATCCACAGTGGCATCTATGAAAATCATCTGGGACAGGGTCACTGACAAAGAAGATGCTACGAGCCGACTTTTATTGGCCGACTTTACAAAAAAAGATGCGACCGACTTCGAGAATAGGTTCCTGCCCTGTCAATTACATGAAAATTCTCACGTGGCACTTCTAGAAGAAATTCATCAGCATCACTCCACCATGGCCCTTTGCAAAATGAGGTTTAGACTTGCTCAGACCATTTCTTCAAGTACCAAGACAAGTGACATACCTTACAGTAATGACATAAATTCTATAATAAAATTTTCAGCTTAGCAACCCCGAAAGCAAAGAAGTCAACACGTTAGAGCTCAGGCTGAAACCATAGACACATCGGACAACTCCACAAATGGGAATCATCTTATCTACCCTCCTACGACATTGAATCAATAACCCCAACTGGGACAAATAAAGAAATCCAAAAGAAAATTTTGACCTCTTGTAGAGCTTACAAAGAAAAATCTGACCTCTTTTAAGGGTCAGACGTTACAATAAGTTCGGATAAGCTTAGAACTTACAAATAAAAGTCTGACCTCTTTCCTGAGGTACGAATTCAAGAACCAGATTCCAAGCAAAAATGGCCATAAGAAGGTCATACGAAGAAGTTTCTCAACTGGCGACCTCGTCCTGATTCGAAATGACATCGGGCCAAAATCGGATGAATAAAAGCCAACAACAAAATGAAAAGATCCCAACAAAGTCACTTAAGACTTGGGAAAGAACTATTACAACATATCCGACTTACTTGAAAATGATCTACCTAGATCATACCATGTCTACAACAAAAGAGATACTACAGCTAGAAAGCGCACTTTACTCCCTGAT
Organism: Arachis hypogaea; assembly: GCF_003086295.3. Classification (NCBI taxonomy): domain Eukaryota; kingdom Viridiplantae; phylum Streptophyta; class Magnoliopsida; order Fabales; family Fabaceae; genus Arachis; species Arachis hypogaea. Next base: position 34,561,865 of record NC_092052.1, on the reverse strand, counting down.
GCACATTTTTTCCGACTTGAAGTGATGAGGTCCGAGTTCAAGGATGGATTGTATAAACGAATCAGAGTGAAATCAAAATCATAAAATTAATCCTATGACCTGCAAAATCATACAAAAAATGAGTTAGGAGACAGTCGAAAATGATAAGTTAGAATTATGCAAGTTAAATCAAGTGTCAAAAAAAACTGATAAAGCCCTAAAGAGGGTAAAAGCAAAAATGACAACAAGAACAATCCTCCAAATGACTCGTACAGAAACGAGTTAGAAAGAAATGGAAGGACGGTAAAAGTGTTTTAAATAAAATCAAAACATAAATCAAAACAGCTCGGGTAAAACAAGCTGTATCATATACAAGGATGACAACTTTGTAAAAATTAGAAAGGGGAGGGAATAAACGTATAATCCCTTCACTTAACACACCAATTTAAGCTCGACAAAACGCAAAAATCATTGTCCAACCTCAATGGTCGACAAGATAAATCAAAAAGGTCCAAATTGGTGTAAGAAGTTATAAATGCATATCTGATCCTACCTCATTAAGCCACTTGTACTAAAACAAGCTGGCAAGGGGCAAACCTAAAACGAATCGCAAAAATAACTTGAATTAAGACATGACCGACCTCTTATGGACGGCGTGATCATAATCAAACATCAACACGAAGAGAATGTAAACCGACCTCACAATAATTTGTTTAAAACTAATTGAAAAAGGAGGGTGATTTGTAAGAATGCCTCCTCAAGCCAAGGCATAAGTGTCCGACCTCACTAGGTTGACACAGCAAGCGTAAAACAAGTTATTCGACCTTCTAGAACAGCTCAGCCAAACGAGTTGGAAGAGAGTCCAAAATAACTTGTAAAAATTACATAGCAACAAATAGTAAGATTCAAGAATGACTTGACTAAATGCTCGAGTTCAACTTCATGAAGCTCGACCTCGAGTAGGGGCACTGTTCATGGACTGGCCCATTATGAGAGACAAGCCCGAAATGATTAAAAATTCAATCAACAATCTACAAAGATAAAGAGACCAAATCTACTTTGGCAGTTATACCCGACTTGTATTTAGAGTTCAAATTCACTCCACCTATGCACTAGACCTTATCTATCGGACTTCGTACGCAGAATCTTAAATGCACCTATGAATATGCTTATATATTTAAATATGGGACCTTAACAACCCCTAGATAAAGGGGCTAACTACCCCCACAAAAAGGGAAAAAAGTTACAAAGTGATGTGATCCAGTCAATACATACTCGACCTCATAGAGGTCAGACACGGCGACATAGGTCTAGCCCTACTTATCTAAATAAGTAACTGACTCCTAAGATATCTTCTAATAATTTAGAAGGGAGATCTCAACAACCTTCTTAACAAAAGAGAATGGTTATTCACCATCAAAGGTGGAACTACTCTAAAAGGTGGTTATCGATTCTACTATAAATACACTGAAACCCTCAGGTATAGTTAGAACCTAATCTACTAAAAACATGTATAAAACTCATGCTAACTTAAGCATCAGAGTCCCTTACAGGTATCACCCCCCACCTCCTCACAAGAAACTCGGATGGCGGTACCTCATGATCAGTACCAACATAAGTCGAACGCTGCCCAAAAAGAGTCTAGACCTCACGGTCAGACCCAAAAGCAACCCAGTTTTAGGTAACCCTCGAAACAAAAATAATGACAAAAAATAATAAATTTTGATAATTTTTTAATATTTTTATATATTTTAATAATTTATTATTTTAAAATGATCAAGCACCAAAAAAATTATCAAAAGCTAATCAATCCGATTAGATTGCCCGGTTCACTCCTACTCTCAAAACCATGATTGTTAACTCTTGTTTCATCACTGGCAAAAAGTAACAATTAAATTCAGATTTTTATGAGACATAAGTATATTATCAATTGTATTAAATTATTAATCATCTTCGATATTCCCAACTCCTTTCTTGATCATCACCTCCACCTCTCGACCCATCTCAAAATTTTCTACCAAATTACAGTGCATAATAACAAAATTATTAACACTGGATTAATGAACTGCTATGTGGTTATAGCAGGCAATGCTGCATATTTGTTATTATTTCATTCCTACGCACAATGGCCAATATATGTATGTATTTATACGGGTTAAGTTAATAGCAATTTAGTGTGTATTAGAATAAATTTATATTACAAGATATGAAACAAATAGAATTACACCACACCTAATAATGCAATAGTCTTGCACTATATGTAGAGCGGTAGAGTGAAAATTTATTATTATTATTATCATTATTATTTAAAAAAAATCCTATATCAGATTCAGTTAAAACTCTCGTTGCCATACTATCCCAGCATCAGCTATGGTATTATTTTCGTGTGAATTAATCACTACAACAGAAGCATTAAATAGCAACGGTTTATTTTGCTATTTGTTGCACAAAAACGATCAATAGTGGTTCTCCAACCGGTGTTCCAAAGAATAGATTACAGAAAAATAATAATATAATATTCAATACACCACTATGACTATTGACTAATGAAAGAGAGAAACATTGAATTATTATTCTTATCTCGGAGACATTTTAATTTCATTGATATACTAAAATAATAATAAAACAAAGAGTCCCGCTAGGGAGACAATGAAATATATATACCATGGCTACAATGAGCTGTTTAAAGGCCCAATTTAATTTAAAAGAGGAAATTAACCCAGTAGTAACCCTAATCTACTGTGGCTGTTTAGTTTACCACACCACACATTTTCTACTAATTACACTTTTTTCCCAAAATCCCAATCCATTAGGTTGTCGACGTCTCACTCCCCATCCAAAACCCTCCAAATTGCTGCACAGACATGCAACCACGAAGACCCGTTTGCGCCGCAAGCTTCGACCATGGAAGGCAAACAGGGAACGGAAGCGTCCTCATCGTAGCCCTCAAGGACGGTGCCTGGTTACTGCTGAACACCCCACCGTCACCACCACCCAGTCCTTCTGCGCTCCGCCTGCGATCAGAACTGAAGGCAAAGGAGCGCTCACCGCGGAAAGGAGCAGCCGCACAGTTCTACCCGCGTGGTCACCGTCTTTCCCGAGCAGCTGAACATCCGACCCGGAAAAAATAGTCGCATGCTCATCAACGGTTCATCGGAAACACACGAACATCATCACCAGAAGAATCCTAACCATCCAAGGTAAGTAGGTGGAGTTGTTCATTTTTCGAATGGTAGTCGCTGATGCATGTAGTATTATAGATGGAATTTGTTGATGATATGAGTGATTAACCATGGTGAGAAAGCATTAGGTGCGATTGTAGCATCCCGGAGACTGTGTAGTATGTAGTTAGTTTAGGCTGTTACAATTCATGATGATTTAACTTTAGCACGGGAAAAGGTCGAAAAAGTTTGGTGATATGGTTTATATATCAGTTTAAATTAATTTTTTTCCTGTTTTCGTGGGGACCATGTGCATCCAATGTGACGTAAAAAGGCTGACCATTGTTGAAATTTGGTTGATATTTGTCGGATGGTCATTTTAGTAGGATATTGGATGGTTAGTCTTGCAATTTTGCTATAGTTTGGACAATTTTCGATACTAACTATGTTGCTCTTGTCACTATAACCAAAGAAATACCTGAACTTTTTTATATTGCTTTGTAATGAAAGAAAAATAACTTTCTTCTCATGCCTGGACCGTTTGATTTTTAACCCCGGACGACAAAATTGCATTTAGGAGACTCTGACAAGGTAATATCTGCTATGAAGAGGAATGAAACCGTAAATGTGTCTTTGGTGCATTTTATACTTTGTAAACGGTCTTGTTTATTATGTCATTGAATTGTTTATTATGTACAAGCTTATTTTATGTTTTGGTTTTTGCATGCTTCTTGCTTGTTAAGTAAACATTTCCATGCTATATGCTCTAATTGGAGTACATCTGAACTGGATAGCAATTTTGTGAATCATTTATTCGCATGCCCTCTTGTGAAGGAAGAAAATTATATTTAGAGCTGCCAAGTTGATGAATTGTGTGAAAGTAATTTTCCTTGATGATTGGTATGCGTGTAATTGACTACTGTGCTCTTCCTCTTCGTTTGTTAGTGATACTTGTAAGCAATTTGGGTGGTCGCTGTAATAGGGTATTGGATGGTTGGTGTGTTTGATAGACATTCTTCATAGTTATTTGGATCATTAGTTAAGTGTGTGGATGGACAGTTATATATTGTATTTGCTGATATATGTGTTCATGAATTAGTTTTTCATCTTAATTATAGAAGGTTACAAACGGGAAGTTTTGAGGCTTGATCTTTGTATATCTTCCATAACATAGCAGACATAAGAACAAGGCTATAATCATTGATGCCAATATTTTCTTATCTGCCTCGATGCATCAGTGTTATATTCTCGTGCCATATAGCTCCAATAAATAAGGTTACATCAATTGGTAGGTAATATTAGGATATTATTTATGTCATTTGGTTGCAGGTCACCTGCTGCTTTTGTAAGAGTTAACGACTTAGGTTTCAGGGGAACTATTGCGTGTGTAAATTATCACGCTACTCGAACAAATCAATCTCTATACCGGCCGAACACATACTCAGATGGTTTAAAAGGTATCCCATAGATTACATGAATAAATGAAAATATGTGATTATTTTTTTTGATGTTATTCTGATCCTATTTTGTTTTGCTCAACAGAAACTAGTCGAGACGCGATGCTCACCTTGCTATATTAATAACTTATTTACCCACTTGGAATGACATAATGAGCAGGCTAAGTTGGCCGAGATTGAGGCCATTGGATTCGATTTCCTGTGTCGGGTACCACAATGGCATGTGAAGCAGAGCATCATGCTCCAACTAGCTAGGGCCTATGACATTGAGATAAACACGCTCAAGGTGGACACAGGGGACATTCGCATTAGCGCGGAACTTATTGGCAATGTATTCGGCATACCTTCTCGAGGTTAGTGTAAGTTATGTAAGATGTAAAAATTCCTCTGCCTGGTTATGCTTTTTCCGTTGTTGACACTTAATGAATGTGGTAAACTATTCCGTTCCGCGCAGGGGACCCAATCCCGGAATTGTAGAAAAAAATCCATTGCATTTGGCAATTAAAAGAGAGTTTCAGAAGAAAACTACAACCCAACTGCGGACTTTGTCTTTGCTTGTCCAATGGAGACCGAGCAACAGAGGATGACCTTTAGAAGATACTTTATCATGGTTGTTTTGAAGATGTTTCTTAACCCCACAAGCCAGCAGACTATTTCTCCATGACACCTTCCTCCGATATTGGATGTCTCGAACCCAAGAAGGTTTTATTGGCCGTATCAGATATTTAAGTGGCTGCGAGATGCGATAAGGAAATTCCAAGATGAAAATCGGGAAACATGCGATGGGTGCATGTTCGTGTTGCTGGTAATGGAAATAAATTACTTAAATTTAAAACCCATGTACGGCTATAGGTGTAATTCCTAAAATTTAAGGTATTTCTGTATAGGTTTTGTACTTTCAGCGCTTAAATCATGATTCGTTGCATGCATGTCAAGTACCCGAGCCTTGGATTGTTGAATGGACCACTAATGAACTTGATAAGAAGGCCGACCATGTTATCTGACAGGTTCAATCTCTAATAATGCATTTTTTATAATCTAGTTGAACAAAAATGCAATTGGCGGTTCAAGTTGATTTTTTTCATCTCTTTGTTGCCCAATGTTGAAAACACAGGGTTGCATAGTCAACAATGCAAGGAAAAAGAGAAAACAGAAGAAACATTCCTCGAGTAAAGCAGTTAACGAGAAAAGAAGGTGTAAAAGGCCCCACAAGGACCCTAACCAATCACCGTCTACCCAAGAGAAGACTACACCTCATCCAAGCTATAAGGAGGCAAAGAAGGTGATTTGCTTTCCTTATGATAGCTCGTGAGCTCATTTAATTGGAACCTTACTTATGTGATACGATGGTTGATCCTTATAATAGAATTTGCGATTACAAAATTGTAAAGTTAATTCATTATGTGGCTGCATGGCTTGTTTTGATATATGGTGTCTATAAATGAACGGCTGGGAGACCTGACTTCAATGACCGTGAATGATATTTACATGTTTTTATGTTGAAGGCTTGTTTGAATACATTTGTTGTGTCTTATTTTTATTAAGGTTTTATTTGAGTTGAGTTTGTTAAGTAAACAGATGGATTTAAGATGATCAAATTAGGTTCTGATCTAAACTGTATAGATAACTTATGATTTATTTATTTGGATGGCTTTTTATGTATGAAAGAATTGCTTTACGGGGTTGCCAAGTTGATTGATTGTGTGAAAATAGATTTCATTGATGATTGGTGTGGTTGTAATTGAGGATGTTCACTGTAATAGGGTTTTGGATGTTCACTATAGTAGGGCTTTAAATGGTTTGTTTTGATGATAGATTGTGAGTTTGTTCTGTTTCCCTTGCGCTCTTAAAGTTCACAATAGTTTTTTCCATCTATTTGTTGTCCCATATTGAACACACAGGGTTGCCTAGTCAACAATGCAATGAAAGAGAGAAAACAGAAGAAACAGTCTTCGAGTAAAGCAGTTAACGAGAAACGAGGGTGTAAAAGGCCCCACAAGGACACTGACCAATCTCCGTCTACCCAAGGCAAGACTACATCTCAGCCAAGCTATAAGGAGGTGGATAAGGTGATCTGCTTTCTTTATGATAGCTCATGCGCTAATTTAAATTGGAAGTTCACTATAGTAGTGTTTTGGTTGTTCACTTTAGTAGGGTTTTGGATGGTTGTTTTTTATGATCGACAGAGAGTTTTTCCGGTTGGATCGTTACTTGAGTATATGATTGTATGGTTATTTTTATTCATAGATCTTGGGTTTGTATAATTGGAAGGCAACTTTACTATGGAATCAAATGGTCGGTTTTGATAGATGATGTTTGGAAATGAAAATTGTTAGAATTGTTTGGAATGGTCGGTGTTGGTTTTTTATTTGGATTGTGTTTGTTATGTAAACAGATGCATTTAAGATGTTCAAAGGGATTATGATCTGAACTGGATTGCTAATTTGTGATTCATTTTTTGTTAGTATTTTCATGCATCCTTCTTTATCTTTGTACATTCCTTCATTGTCTGTTGTGCAAGATGCTGTGATGTGCATGTAGTTGTTAATTCTCTTGTAATTCCAACAGTGTGGCAAGGTCGACGATGGAAGGAACAGCAGCGCAAGGACTCCAACCAGTCGCCACGTACCAAGAGCCGGGCAAAACATCAGCATAGGGATATCGATACGCATAAGGTGAGCTTGGTTAATTACCATTACGTGTGTTGTTATCATCAATGTTTATTTTTTTCATTCAAATGACGATATCTATGACGATGAGTTGCAGCATTTTTGATGCAAATGACGATATGCATGAATTTTCACCACAGGAATCCAGGCCTGGTACGAGGAGAAAGTTGCCTGTCCGCAGAAGCCGATCTAAAATCGGCACCGAAAAAGCAATTCCAAGAGAAATTGTCCCAAGAAGCAATGCTACACCGTTGGTAGTACCAGACTCTGACGATGAGGACGACGTGCCGCTTGCTAGAAGGATACGATTATTCCAATAGCAGCCTCTGCCACATGATGTAAAACAAGCAGAGCCCGTGTTCAAGGGCAATCATAAAGATCCTGAAGATGAAAACACTGACCACAAGGATGCATCTCCACACACGCCACCAGCAGCACAAGTCCAGCTCAGTGACTATGATTTTGACCGGTTAGTGGTTTCTGGCTTACCTTGCTGTATGTTTCTCTTCTTTATTTGTCATACCATGCCCTGTGATTAGCCGTCTAGCTAGGCATAACTTGTCATCTTAGATAACTTCATGTTGCATTCGTTTGCAGCGAATTCGACATCTCGATCGTTCAGTGTCCTGAATTTGAGAAAGTACTCAATAATGTTGAATAGGGGCGCGAAACAAATGCCATCATCATGCAGCCTCTACAAACGGTGTTGCCAAACAAATCAAGCTACCATACACCGAGTCCAGGGAGACCTAGCTTTTCACTCGGTTTAACTTAGTTTGAAAAGACTCCAACCCCTTCCCCGATACATTCAATTCATCCAACCCTAAGAAATATAAAGTTGGGGGAGACTAAGGAGGAACAAATCAGAACATGGATAGTTAACTCGTCCTTGAACGAAGATCAAGATTTAGCTAAGTATGAAGGGCGGGACTACATGGTATTACAAAGGAAGGACTTCTGGACCTTGAAACCCCGTAGTTGGGTCAACAGTTGTGTAAGTATATAAACTTAATCATGCATTTTAATTCTCTATCTTTATATCGGGGTTTAGCTTACACTTGCTAAATAAATTGTGTAGGTAATTTAATGGATGTGCTATTTTTTCAACGACACCGAGTCATCTAGATTCAAGCGAGATTTCTATTGCGTGTGTCTAGGCATATTGGTAATTACATTCTTCTTATTACAATGTGGAAAAGATTTTGTGGGGATTCTTACTATGTGTGTGGGTTTGCAGGAATCAGTGACACGAAATGATAGTCTTGCTATATTTATTGACGGTGTGAGACCAATTTATGCTGGTCTTAGTCCAAGCTTTGATGAGGATACTAGGTTCTTTGACAAGGTAGTAGTAGCAAAGAGAAACTGGGTGAGTTGCTGTTTTGTTTTGAAATATTTATATCCTCCTTGAATCCGATATTAGTTTATGCGGGTCGTTTATTATTTTACCACGATTTGTATACGTGACCTAACCCGTGCTCTTGATTCCACTATTAAATACATGGTTAAATCTGGAACGGGGGGTCACTGTGACCATTTTTTCTTATGTGTTTTTATTTGCATATTTGGTATTGGGTTTTCCCATGTTATTACATTGATTGTCTTTACTATACTATGTTGTTGGAAATAGGTTGTCATATAATTCGAGGATGTTTGGTTCTTGAATGCTCGAGGGAGATCAATATGTTTTTTTGGGTTTTTCTTTTTGTTTATTCACAAGACAAACTCATTCATATGTTCTGTTTGCTACAGTGGTTATTTTCTTATTGTTGGAGGGGCCATTGGTGGGTATATGCATTTGAGGTGAATCTGAAGCGCCTAGTTATACTCGACAGTTTGCATTCTGCACCAGAAGATGACGAACGAGATAAATTCGATGCATATGTGGTAAGATACTATACTTCTTTTATTCAATATACAGCTATATTATCTAATTCGATAGCATGTTGTCTGACTATGTTCGTTCCATAATTTTCAAGGGAGACTGTGTAAGGATATGGCAAGCATTGCTATTCCTGCATTCGTTCGGACTAAGTATGGCCCAGCTCGTTCGTACCCTAGGGTTCCAAAGCAACCGAACAAGTGAGATGAAATTATAACCCAAAATTGAGGCTTTTTTAGTTTTCTTTCAATAATTGGGCATAGCATGTTAAAAGTTTTTGTCATCCTAATTGCAAAAGTATTTTTTTCTGTAGCTTTGACTGTGGCATGTGCGTTATTAAGTTCATGGAAAGTTAGATAGAAGATCGTGAACTTTACGAATGGGACGAGGTTTTTTAAATAAACATTTGCACAGATGTCATTATTCGTGTTGTAAAAATATCGCTGTAACGATTCTTAACACTAAATCGCCTAATAAATCTACTCACAGGATTCACTCAGATCATACAGGATGGAGTTTATGCTAGAAATTATCTGTGACCCACACAATGCATTGGTTCACCAGCTTATTTCATTATTGGAGGACAAGGTTAAACCTGTTCGGCGCAATGCACCACGGAACAAGAAGAAGGAAGTTAGTTCACCATACATTGCACCTAGCACGAGGTCATTGATTGAACGTACAGAAGGATTACCAAAGGGGGCAATGCGCAAAGGGAGGAAGAAGTTGCTTACTTAGATTTAGCTACAGTGAATTGAACTACCATATTATAATTATTTTACTTACTGCTGACATACTTAGGGATTTGTTTATTTCACATTAGAAAGACTTAATTCTAGGAGGTATTTTTTTCCTACATTGCAATGATTTATTGGTTATGTTACCTTAAAAGGATCTATGTTTTTTTACAGGTTAGAATCCCGGATTTATCAAAGTTATTTCGCAAAGTAGCCACATTTGTGCATATTGAAATAGGTGATCAATAACCATCCACCAATATAACTAAACTAAACATCCTATACTGTACTATAATGAACATCCAGTGTAACTTGGTAAAAATTAAAACATAACAACCAATCGCTGCACACACAAAATACCAATGGATAACCATCCATGCTTAGAGTGAAAATGAACATCTGATCACTTATAGAAATGAACATTCACTTTAGTAAATTACAAAACCGTGAACGGCTACATACCGAAAAACTATACAGTAAAGCATTTAGAAATCAAGTACAATTTTATTAAACTATCTCGTAAATTACAAAATAACCATCAAATATACTCATAATGCATTAAGTCTAAACGAAATAAAAAGGGTTCTTGCAATTAATAACATATGGACATTTGCAACAGCTACCTTAAAACCTTAAAACTAACTTGAACCCTTTATACATAGAGATGAGTAAGTAAACACTATCACAACCTTGTCCAACTAATCCTAATTTTTGTTGAAGGAGCTTAACAAAGACATGAAACCACCGGCTTGTTCGGGAACATTCAAGCCAACAACAGCACCATGGTTTACATCTTGAGATGCGTGCGGACGAACCACCTGCCAAAAAAAAAAAGAAAAAGGCCAACAGTTATGTTCTTGCATAGTACTATACCAAATAAACATACAAAGTTGAGATTAAGCCAAACATGTACCGAGGATGAATTCTTGTGTTTTCTCCGAGTTGAATTCTTGAAGGACTTCTCTAGGACAGTGCCAAGCCTCTTACTCTTTGGCCTGCCCTTTGTGGTGACCTTCGATGGGCCTTGGATGTCATCAACACCGACAACGTTCGAACACTGTGAACCAATATTGGTGTGGGTCTCTGACACGCTCTCGGACCTCTTCTTGGTACAGTGCGCAGCCAACTTGGCCCTTGTTTCTTCCAAAGCAACATGCAGCAATGCTGCTTCGTCATCGTCTCCGACCGACTAACATCATGGCTACTTTTGACATACGTATGCTTGCGCCTTATTTTCTTGCTCTATCGAGGGAGAACATAACAGGAAGGTACTTTGTACACTTTATACGAATGGAAAACTTCAAGACAGTGATAGCACAACACACCTAAACTCTCAAAAAGATTGCACTCACAACGAACCTCTTGTGTGGAACGATCAAAGTGAACATCATACGGAACGCATAGAATAGTATCATTGACTAGTTTCTCCTCTTCCACCTTCACGCAGACCAATGGACCCTATTCATCAACTACAGAAACTCTGCAGTCAGCCTTCTTCACAAACTCAATTTGAACATCCCTAAACATGCTCGTCGTATACTCTTGCTGAAACTGTTTCTCCATAGGCAAGCTCATTGCACAAGGGATAACCCCCCTCGAGTCTGCAGCATCATCCTCCAATTCCCTCTGCTCCTTGACTCCAAGCACATTGTCATATTCGTGAACAAATTGAACCAAGCTAGTTTTACTGTGTAAGTATCCACCGTAGAATGCGTGCATGCTCTCACTCCTTTGCGTACTCCTCATTGCTGCCCAAAATTCACCCTTGTAGTATATGGGAACCCACATGCGTCGGTCATCATACAGGTCTACAGAAAATAAAGAATCCCAATTTTAGCAAAGAAACCTTACACCAAACTTATTAATACAAATAAGAAAAATTCAGATACCAAATAATTATCTATTAAAGCGTGTGAATTAATCATTCACTAACAGACCTAACAGCCATGTGTTGTTATGTAACTTGTACTCATCTATAAATTATGCTCAGTTATCCTCAAATGACTCCTCAGTCCGAGAGTCCCACACGATGTCATTGAGGTCATCATACAAAGCTCTGTACCGGCGGTAACCACCAAGCTTGCTCGGTAACTTCTTCGTAATATGCCAGATGCACCATCGGTGGCGTGTGTCGGGTAATGTATTCCTGATCACATAGAAAATGGACCGACATTGATCGGTTATGATACGCTGTGGAGCAGATCCCATGCACTTCACCCATTGGCTGAAAACCCACTCATAACTTGTGATTTCCTTATTCCCCAGCAAAGCACAACCGAGGAGGGTTGACTTACCATGGTAGTTGACCCTAACGAACGACACAAACGGTAATCCATGCCTACCAGAAAAACCAACCAGACATAAGAAATGTCAATCATGATTAGATAGAGTTTAAACAAATAAAGTGCACAACACCAATTGAACTACTTCATACCTGTTTGTACTGTAGGTGCTATCAACTGACACAACATCTCTGTGGTATTCATACGATGCCCTACATCTTGCATCCACCCATACTGCACTCTTAAATTTACACTCCTCGTCCAACTTCACCGCGTAAAAGAAGTTCGGATTGATGTCCTTCATTCTCATGAAGTAGCTCATCATCTCCCTGACATCCGCATTCACATTGCTAGTTCGGAGCCTTGCTGCTATATAGTTTCTTAAATCCTTCTCTGAGAATCCTAAGTTAGAGGGGCCTCCAGCCTCATTTGACAAAGCAAGGAATGTCTTATTTGGTCGAATCACAGCCTCATCATTATCCTCGATCACGCACTTCGCATGCATGGTCAGCTGCCTATACTCATGGTAGTGCACTGCCTTTCTCACTGAACAGGGATGTGAGTGTGTCAAGTCAACCTTGAACAAAACCCAGTCTTGCATGTCTTTATCAAACTTGACATATATCCTTGCCTTGCACCCAGCAGCTGAAATCATATTCTTCCGCGTTGGTGCTTTAACATGAGACTCGCGGTACCCATAGCGATTACAGTGTATAGCTTGGTTAACGGGAGCCTTTGTGATCTTGTCATATGTTGTCGTCCTTATCTTAGTTGCAAATCCAACTTTCTTTGCATAGGTAACATAAAAGTCATGAGCCATCTGTAACTGAGCAAACCGCATTCCAACTCTTGGTATCTTGTCTTCTTGTAGGCAACCATGGTCTGGTAACTATATTTTATATTAATCCGAAAGAAAAAAAATTACCATTAGTTATCAAATCAAACATGCACATTATGACTACACAAAATTAAACTAGATTCCAAAACCTCATCACCAAGCTCCATCTCTTCACTTCCAACCTCGGTAACATCCGACAGCTGCATGGCCTATAATTCCGAAACAAACAAAGTAACCAAAACGGTTAAGATCCTTATCAAAACTCATTTAAATAAAATCTCAAACACAATCACCAAAAATGCAGCAACAGCTACAAATCATGCCAACAGAATTATTTATTTCATTTTATCTATTATTTAAGGGCATGTACCACCCTTTAGTTGCTTCTTTTTTCATTCAATGACAATCATGTAGAATCAGATACAAAACATCTTTTCTACACATAAAAAATATAAGTAAAATATATAAATAAAAAATATGCAGGCAAGCATAATGTGCAGGTATCATATACATACAAAACACTCATATAGGGATACCTTGCCATATAAAACACACAACCATATAAACCACATACACAAATCCCATATCCATATAAACCACATAATATGAATAAAGCATGTGAGCATATTAAAAAAAATATATGGAGATATCATATAAAGATACCATGCCATTACAAAGCACTAAAAAAAGCATGTCATGATTAACATGCAGGAAATCCAAGTACTATACACTTTAATTTAGTCCTGTTTTTCAACCCTTGCATCACCTTATAATTGCTTTTTAAATTTATTGAATGACCATCATTTAGCAACAATATACGCATACCATACATTACAATGCATACCAACTAAATAATTTAGGCTATTTCAACATTCATATAAAATATATGGCCATCTGCATGATAGATACAAATATAATAGGATGGTTAGCATATAAAACATGCCATATAATATGTAGGCAGCATACATTCATATATAAAAATAAGTATAAAAATGCTTCCTGCACATAAGTATACCATACCTTTAAAAACAATCATATACACATGAAATGATTAATTAATTTATTCAAATTCTGCATGGATATAATCATACCATTCAATATAAAACAATCACACATTTAGTTCAATAACAACTCATTCATCACATACTGCTCTTATCATAAAAACAAACACCTCATTTACAATGTGACATAAAATCTGAATTTTTCAAAAAATAAACATCCATGACAGAATTTGTTGTTCAAAATTGCTCACCTTGTTCGACTTCTCAACGTCGACGATGACATCGCCGGATATGTTTTGAGGTTGGTCTGATGAAACCACTGCAACGGCAGACATATCACAGCCTAGGGGTTCAACGATATCGCACTCCATTAATGTATCTTTGTCCGGTGGTGTGCATGAAGGATGACCCTCGCATGAAACGCATTCGTCTTGAGATGTGGCCATTGGGAAGAAGGTCTTCCGGCTGCAAATACTCCTTGTTGCAGGTCTGGTTTGCTGCACTAGCGCGAAGACCCCGCAAACCACCTGGACGCAGTTCGAACGACAAGCGGTGGGAAGAGAGGCAGACGGCAGTCAGTGATCTTGCAGGGCTGAGGCAGCGAGATTCTCAAATTAGTGGAGAGAATGGAGGTCACGCCGTCTTGATGGAGGCAGTTTCTTTTTCTAATTCTATAACTTACGGTAATCCTAATTTGTTTCAAAATTCAAATTAGAAAGAAATCAAAATTAATTAATTATCCATAATTTAATCTTAATTTCAATTAAACCCCATTGTATGTATTGTACAATAGGGATATTATCTCCTTATACTTTTCCTAAAACAAATTAAAGAATAGGAGAGAGAAACAAGAAACACATTAATACTATGCATGCACCACGCAGTGTACTTTAACCTTGTATCTTCTTCAACATAATGCAAAGAACGGCTAAGCTAGTGATTAAGTGAGCTACTAAAAAAAGACGGTAAGTAGATTTAGGTTTTGATTTGTTTTATTTTTAAATTTAAATTTTGATTTGTTTTTATTTTAAAAAAATTTTAAAATTAAAAGGGAAAAAATCAGTTAATCAGACCATGAAATCATTAAATTAATCGCAGATTCACAGTCCAGCAGAAATTCGCCTCAACATTCAAATCGGGTCGGATTCGCTTTGAATTTATGACCGTTTTACGAAAGTTCTGTACTGCAAAAAAAGACATCATCGATACGCTCGTTTGATGCATCCACTGTGTGTTGGCGTTGGATTCATGTGAAGATATATATAAAGAATTTAACTTGAGGATATATAGATAAAATATCTTTTTAATAGTTTACAGAAAAATAGATTGAACATATATAAAGAATTTAACCTGAGATGGTTAAAAACTAAAGAATCTCAAGAAGCATATTTTATTATTAAACACTCTTAATTCCAACTCATTAAAAACTTTACTGCTAGTAGAAAATAAAAGGAAGAATGCATTTATCAAAAAAACTAGAATTTTCAAAAAGGCTAGATAAAAGCCTAGATATATTCACAAAGTAGGGTAAATGGGAAAAGAAAGAAACACAAAAACAAGAAGTATCTATGTCAGAGAGAAGACTTTAGTATTTTTTCAATTATTATTTTTTCTGAGATGCATGGCATGCCAATTAGATTAATTAAGAATCAAGTCCCGTTCTTCATACACCTATAAATTGAAAATCACAGATTTTTATTTGTACAATTAGTAATAATTCAAGCAATGCAAAGAGTGTTTGATCCATGTATTTTTTTTTATGGTTCAAAGTTACTGTCATTTGAATTATTTGAGTTAAATACAAATTTTGAGGTTCAGATCCATGTAAATAAATCTGGTCATAACATAGAACAGAAAAATCTCAAATATGAGAGCAAATCCAAGTTACTTTTTAAGCCAATAATAACAATGCAAATAGAGGTGCATCTACATATATGTGGATTCTACAACAAATGTTTTGAAATACTACAAGACCAATATCAATTTGGAAAGCCCTTTAACATTTTTCATTAATCAATTATTTCTGCTTTTTGTGTTTAGCACAATCACAATGACAATTGAAGAATTAGTAATATAATAAAGCATATAACAGACAAAAATAAAAGATAAACATTTAAATTATTTCTATTTATATAATTAGATAGTTTCATCATATGCAATCACAAATACATAACGCTTCAAGATTTTCTTCAAGTTCATAACAAATTTAGATGACAAATGCAACTTGTTTATAGCATTTGAATTTTATTAAGCATCCTTTCCTATATGTCCATTAACTATTACACTTACTATATTATTAATAAAATAAAATATAAAATAATCCACCATCCATTTATTATATTACTGCAAGTGAAACTATAGATAGGTAAAGTTATTTTTTGTTCTTTAACTCTATTAGACTTTCTTTAATTTTACTTAATACACAGATCACAATAATACACAAAACAAATGCAAGTCAATAAAACACAAATTAAAGCACACGTAATCTATAAAATTGATTGAGAAATTTATGAGTTCACATCTTTTTTAATAATCAATTGAGAAATTGAGACCTACCACATAGAATCAAGGTCACCGTCCAAGAAGAATTCTTAATTTGGTACTTGAACATAGAATCAAGGTTACCATGTCAATTCAGAAACAATAATAAAGAAAATTTAGAGCACATAGAATCAAATTAAATTAAAAAAACAATAATCAAAATCACTAACCAAATGTAGGGCATGAAAAATAAGAAGATAATAGAAGGCACAAATGCATAACATTTCAAAATGAATCAAAATTAAAAGAAAATTGATTTTGCCCCAAATTAAAAAAGTAAAGGCAGAAGGAACGAAGAATACACATACCAAATAAGAACGACCCACAACTGGATGCGCTGCAACAGCAAGTCTTCATAGCAATATCGGTGCATCTTTATGATGGACTGGATTTTGTTTCACTCCTTTTGTCCTATGTTCTTGGTAAGAACAAAAATAAAATAAAATAAAAGAGTAAATTGAAACTAAATTAAGAAGAAAAAGGGATGAAATTAGAACCCTTAATGGAGAAAGAAAACTAAATCAAATTAAAAGAGGAGAATTTTTTATAACATTAATCTGAAGCAAGAAACTTGAGCAAACCTAAGAATAGGGAACTAATGTAAGAAGGAGGAAGGAGCAGATGAGTGATGGACCTACCAGCAAGGAAAAGGATGTAGCAATTGAAACTGACGGAGGGAGCTACACGGCGGCAAGGATTCGCAGGGGTGTGATTCGCGCCTCTACACCCATTTGTGTTCGCGTGAAAAAGAGAAGATGGGAATTCGCAAATTAAAGATGAGCATCTTGAATATATGTCCAACAAATTAATTTGCAGCGGTTCACATCTAAACCG
Source organism: Arachis hypogaea (assembly GCF_003086295.3). Lineage (NCBI taxonomy): Eukaryota > Viridiplantae > Streptophyta > Magnoliopsida > Fabales > Fabaceae > Arachis > Arachis hypogaea. Next base: position 34,544,484 of record NC_092052.1, on the reverse strand, counting down.
GCGCTATCTTGATCAATTTTGTAGTAGAGGCCAACTTGTAGCCCAGAACCGCTGTGATTTTGCCAATTTCGCAGCAGTTTCAAAAACGGTCGCTAATTTTTTACTGGTATTCGGCGCATCTGTGGTAGTGAGTTATGGTTACCGTAGATATGATGGTTACAAAATGTTGACAATATTTAAGAATGTAGTTACAATTAAAGTTATATTTTTTACTATTTATCAGTATTTTTTTAATTTGATTACATCTTTTTCTCTCAAATTATAAAGTGTTATTAAATAATAAAAAATATAACTTTAAATTTACCTAATATTTTAAATATTGTTAAAATTTCCATAGAATTTACCTAGTTTTTCAAATACAAAACTTGTTTTCATGATCTTTAATAGTTCTTTTGGTTTGACTAATAAATTCAACTCGTTAAGGGATAGAATTTTCTCGGTTCATCTCTCTGTTATAAGATTGAAATATAGATATTAAAAGATATATATAAAAATATTAGAGAAGGGTCAATTATGGAAGTAGATAAAATATCTTTATTTTAGAATGAAATTTGTCATATTTTTTACCAATCGAAAAAATTGGACCACGAAATAATAGTTTTTTTTTACGGTGTTTTGCTTGAATTTTGGTTTGACTTCGACACAATGTGTTAACCAAACTTATATTATTGATCTCAATTTAAGGAATAGATACGACTTATTTGATCTCTTATGTAGATCGACCGAGAGACTTTGTAATATGTTTGAATCCGAAAAGTTGTTAACTTTATTGATAGTAAAAAGGTTTACAATTAGTCCGGAAAACAATAGTCTTAGAGAAACATGCAAATCAACAAGATCAAACAATGATTTTAAACTGAAATTGGAAATTAAAACACCTGAGTCTTGAACAATAAATATAGAGTGAAAACTGGAAAATGAACAAGAAATAAGAACATTTAACGAAAGAAACAAGGAAAAAGAGAAAGAAAAAAAATAGAAAGAGAAATGATTGGCTCCCAATATTCACATCACATACACTTACACTCCATTTCTTTTACCTTGGTAGTGTGACTTGAAAATTCTTTCTAGTTTAGGTATATTTGTGAGTTGTAGAATGAAATTACGTCTCCTCCTTAATTTTTCAAAATTCTATTTATAGATGAACTTCTCATTATTAGTTCAAATGATTGTTGCTTGATGGTCAAATAGTTTTACCGACGTTCTGGAAAAACAACATTTCTTGAATGTCAAACTTTCTAACCCACATTTGGGAAATGATTATTTTCGAGTAAATCCCCATAGTAGTCCCTGAGATTCGCGTGATTATCTAATGTAGTCCTCAAGATCCCGATTTCCCCACTGTAGTCCTCCAGATAGAGCTCTAAGTACTCATAATGGTCCTTGGGCTTATTTTTGGTGATAAGTCATCACCGGAGCGCTTACGTAGCGTCGTTTTGCCACGCTGGATGACTCTAACGGCTAGTTGAGCTGGCTCATTTCTAATTTATACCCACATTGGTCTCTCCCACTATATTTAACCCTAAATCCCCAAATTTTGATAAACAGCTACAAACAACTCAGTTATATTTGAAATTTTGCAGTTACCTAAAGAATCAATCATAATCCATTAACTAAGCTAAAGGAAAGAGGCACAATGCAATGAAGAAATAAGCAACATTGGCACCTTTCCACATTGGCACCCGAGCCGGGTCTCGGGTGCTTAAAAGTCGACGGTAATGTAGCCTGAAAAAGAAGAAAATCTCATATTTTCATTAACTAAAGAGAGAAAAATCAGAAGTTTAATTAGACAAGTTTTACGGCAAGGCATTATTAGTACCTGAATCTCTAGTGCTAAATTGTGGCCTCTGAAAGAAAATACTATGATTCAAGAGCATTCAAGGCAAGAAACAAAGATGTAGAAGATGATGGCGATGACAAAGGTTCATAAAAGATGGAGGGTGGCCTTTTTTGGCTCACAGATAGAACCCAAACCATGGTGGAGTAAGTAATTGCTGTCACAGCACCTATGAGTGAGAGCCCTGCAATTGAATTGAGGTTTGGAAGCTAAGATAGGACAATGGATAGAGAAGTAAAAACCAAGTACTACTCCACTGTGGTTAAAGAATTTGAGGTACACGTTGGACCACAAACTATTTGGAAGAAGAGTTTCATGGTTTCCCCTCCTATAAGGATCAATGCAGTTGCAATTCCTATTGATAAATAAACAGTTGGAAAGAGAGCAAGCCACACCCCCAATCTTTCACCTGAAAAAGCAAGGTTGAAACCTTTTCAAATCATGCAATGATAGTTTTAGGACTATTATATGTGTATGAATCTTCAATTAACTTGGTTTGAGTACCCAACATAGTTTTTGAGGATCAATTATATGTAAAGCATTCTTGCGTTGTTAATTATGAAACTTTACATAACAATGTGATATAATAAATAAACTATATCAAATAAACTCACCAAATGCTGCTTGAGCAAGCTCCACATATCTGTTGTACCTTTTTCCAAGAACAGCTTCATGCAGCTGAACCCAAAGCCATAAAGTGTACAGCTGCCAACAATATGCTATGGTTAAAGAAAGGATTCCCCAAACTATCCACGAAAATCTCAACTAAAGGCTTAATCCAAATCAAAGCAGTAAATATAACAAACAGTTGGTTTGCATAAAGGATGGTGCGACCAAACTATCCATAAGTGATCATGGACAAATTGGAACAAATCTGATCAGTTCCAAGCCAAAAGGAACGTGCAATTCTAGCAGCAGGAATGAACAACACCAATGAAAGGAATCCCATGAATGCAGCAAGGAGAACCTTCTAGAACCCATCAAGACCAGCAAAATGGAGGTGAGCATGGTCGAGCCTGAGCCTGAAGATCTGGGCATTCTTCTCATCGAAATTGAGCTTGTCCTTACTCTTGGGGCACTTTCTGAGGTCGGGAGCAGGGCCTTTGGGAGTGCTAGGGTGGCGAATGGCAGCACGAAGGCCGTTGAAGGTGGAGGGTTGGGCATCGGGGTGGATGTAGGTTTGGAGAGCGTAGAGGAAGAAAATTGAGAGCCTGAAGAATGTGATGAAGAATGCGAGGAAGAAGGAGAGTGAAGCGTGCAGAAGTGAGGTTTTGTACAATAACACCAACTGCGAGGGACCAATGTGGGTATAGTGGGAAATGAGCCAGCTCAGTTACAGCGTGGCAAAACGACGCCACGTAAGCGCTCCGGTGATGACTCATCACCAGAAATATGCCCAGGGACCATTATGAGTACTCGGAGCTCTATCTAGAGGACTACAGTGGGAAAATCAAGATCTTGAGGACTACATTAGGTAATCGCGCGAATCTCAGGGACTACTATGGAGATTTACTCGATTATTTCCCCTACTCCTTCAAATTGCTTCGTGCTCAAGTAGTTTTGAAAATTAAACATGTTTTAGTTATGACCCTTATCTCTTCTTTGTATTCAACTTCGTTTTCCTTTAAAAATTTTCGCTAACTCTTCTTTCTCCATCTTCAAGATAACATCTTAGCAATCCTTTACTTTCCCTTCTTTGACCCACCTTCATTTTTCTGAGTCTAAACACATCTTTATTCACAAAAGATACTTCTTTTCACTTGTTTAAGGAAATTAGGGAAGTTTATTTCTCTTCTCCAACTTTTCTTAGAGAGGTTGTCCCTTTTCACTGGTTTTGCTTATTTTTGAGAGATTACTCTCTTAATTTTGCTCACAATTTCTTGATCTGAACTTCATTTTGGGTTGAGAATGGCTTGCATCAACATATGATAAAAAGAAGGAAAATGCTATTTGTACACTAAAATCAGCCACTAAAATCAGCCACCAATATATTTGTGTATAAATACATATGTAGTTTAATTTATTTTCAATGTGTATTTGTATTCCAACATGTATTTTATACTAGTGGCTGATTTTAGTGACTGATTTTGGTGTGCACGTAGTATAATCCTGAAAAAAAATAAGTGTATTACAAATTAATAAAAGTTTTAGGTGATTTTACTCAAATATCAGTGTGCTCATTTTTGGGGGGGCAATTTTTTTGCACTTTTAATAAGTTATTAGTTGAGATATTTAGGTTGGATTATTAAAATAAATTGTTAAAAAATTGAAGTATGAAAAAAAAAAAGAATGAGAGAAAATTTAAACGAGTTAGCTTGTTTATTTTTGAAGATAGTACATTTAATTCATTGATTAATCGGGTTGAGCACATACATTAGATATCTCATTTTCACATGCCTATTTTTGGATCTAAAAGTCTGCTTATTTAAACGGATCAAGCTAACAAGTTCAACCCATTTTGACAGTTGTAAGTGTCATGATTTTTTTTTTTTTTTATTTGAGTTTGTGCACACAATTCTAACAGACCACACACTGCACTCCAATTCTGTAACCATCCCTTTCATCTCAAATCCTTAAGGAAGAACTTTTATTTTCACTAGCCATGGCTTCAGGTTCATAAATTTGCAACTATGACTGAGAACATGAACTTTTAGGGTTTAATATAAAGAACAATTATTTTTTGTTCCTGAAAATCGAACCATTTACACATACAGTTATGTTACTTGATAGCCAACCAAGTTTCAATTAATAGGCTACATTAGCAAGCTCTACTAGTTTAGCGTTGCCAAGAACTAATGTGTCTATGATTTATGATGATTGAGGCGGTATGTCATATTCAAAACATTAGGGGTACTTAATCCTCAGTAAAAATGGTTTAATTAGAATTGATATCAAAATAAGCGTTTTCTCTATTTTTATAACAAAATATAAAAAAATATATATTTTAGCGTGAATTTTTTTTACATATTTTATTTTCTATACAATTAGAATAATTTGTGTATTCTTAATGAATGATAGTATTTTGTGATTTTTTTTTTTTTAATAAGGACACACACAATTTTTTGGAGGAAAATTATAGATAAATTACACTCCTCAATTAGTAGAGAGTCGGATCTGATGTTGTTAAAACATCCAGAAAAAAAAAAATTGCAAGCAGCTAAGATTCAACCAGCGTTTGCTGAGTTTAATTATAATTCTTTTTTGTTAAAAAGTAGGAAAAGTTTCACTTCCTTCTCTTAAAAGATGTTAAAATGACACTCATCTCCCTTTTATTTGTAAAATATATAATTTAATCCATTTGGTTAAAAATTTTAACAGAATATTCTATTTCAAAAAATTAAATATTTTATTCAATAAAATTAATATTCTAATTTACCATACTATCCCTTCATATTTATTTACTAACTAAACTCAATTTTTGAATTAGGATTTCAATTTTCTAGTAGTCGCTCAAATATCTGTTTATCTATATTATCGTTCCTGCACTATTTCTCTTTCAATTTCTCCAATTTTCTTTATCTGTCTCTGTCATTGCTACCTAGGTGTTGTCATTGCTGCATAGCTTTGTGTAATCATCGCCGTTACTATCAATTCAAGTAATAAGGTTTGACATCCTTTTCTCAAACTCAATTAATTTACCAAAAAAAATTCATATCATTGACAATCCTGAATATATCATTAAACCCTTCATTTTGAATTTCTTGTTTTTGCATAGCTTCTTTTTTTTCGCCGTTTCTTTGCTTCTGTTATAGTTATATATTATTAATTACGCCAATTTTTTTTTCCATTTTAGCAAAATGTCTACCAATATTGAAGTTATATCTAGTGCCAATGAGTACGATGGAAGTGAATTTCTATTGAACAATTATTTACCGATAGTGATGAAAAATATGATGTTAATAAGAATCAATGTGTAGAGGGTTATCTCGATGATGAGGAGTAGAACGAGGATGACTACACTTGCAGAGAAAAAAAGTGAAGTAGAAGATAACATGGATGAAGGTGAGATATGATCTCATGTCTAATGAATTGATTACCAAGTTTGGAATTGAAGCCCATCCTGACAATTATATAGGGCCAGAAGAAAAAGAAGGGAAGAAGTTGAAGATTCACATGCTTTAAGTTATAAGAAAATAGTTAAGTTTGCTAATTTGTTACTAGAAAAAAAACAGGAGGAGCATAGTAAGATTGGAGTACTATGATCAAATGACATTAGAAGAGGAAAATCGTATTTTCAAGAGAATTTTTGTGTGTCTAGCTCCTTGTATATCAGGATTTTTAAATGGTTGTAGACAATTTTTTGGTTTAGATGGTTGTCATTTTGAAAAGTCCATATGGAGGGTATTGCTATGTGCAATTTCTCTTGATGCAAATAATGGATTATTTCCCATAGCATTTGCTATAGTGGAGGCAGAGTGTAGAGACTCGTGGAGCTTTTTCTTAAACTGCTTATATGATGCACTAGGAGATGATCATTACACAATAATAAGTGATAGACAAAAGGTAATATATTTTAATTTGTATTATTTTGACATAATATTATTCATTATTAATAATTTATTTTAACTTGTTTCTATTTAATGTCAGGGATTGACACGTGCAGTTTCTGAGTACTTTCCAAATTCATGACATAAACATTGTAGTAAGCATTTTTTTTGAATAATTTCAAAGCAAAATATCCATTATTGATCTTACAAGATCTTTTTTGGATGGCTGTCAAAGCTCCAAATGAATTTATTTTTAAAAAGGTAATGAAAAAGATGAAAACATTTGATAATGATGTCTATCAATATTTGATAGATATTCCATTACACACTTGATCTACACATGCATTTTACACAAATCATAAAAGTCCATATATTACTAATAATGTGTGTGAGTCATTTAATACTTGAATAGACAACTTGAGAAGTATGACTATATTGAAATTAATGGATAGACTAAGAGTCAAAAATCATGATGAGATTCTAGTATTCTACACAATTTTCTTCTACTGCGTCTTGGTCATATAATGTTGGACCAAGGATTGCAACTGAAATAAATAAAACTACTGAGCTTGCATACATGTGAATGCAAAGCATGGCAATTAAGTGGGTTGCCATGCAAACATGGTGCGGCAACCATTATTTACATACGGGAAAAGTGGAGAATTATTATGATGCATATTATAACAAAGATAAGTACATCATAGCTTATTCTGGACTACACAACCCCTTACCGGATTTGGATACTTTGGATGATACAGATGTGCTTTCACTACCATTGCGTAGACTTCTAAGGAGGCCAAGAAAAAGTAAGATAAGGAAAAAAGATGAAGATGTACATCAAATGCAAGGAGAATTTTAACAGTTAGATGCTTTAATTGTAAAGATTTAGGACACAATAGAAAAGCCTGTCAAAAAGCTCCAGTAAGAGCCAAGAAAGCAAGACGGGTATTCTATTATTCTACTCTTGAATAAATACAATTTAACACACACTATATATATATATACACATATGTATTTTTTCATCTTTTCAATTACAAAAAATTTCAGTAAGTGCATCACAAACTTCAATGATAAAACAAACTCAACAACATACTTCAGCACAGGCCAAAGTAAAGTCACAACTACAAACCAAACAAATAAAAAAGGTTAGATTTATCTAACTTTACAACAAATATATGTTTATTAATAGCTTTTGTAAAATCAAATAACTAAAATGCACTATTTATTTGATGTTGCAGGATATTAGGAAAGATAAACTTCCTAAAAATCAATCTTCAAATTGACAACTTAATGACGTATTTAGAAGTTTCAAGAGTTGAGTATTGGAGATTGCAGCTTGTGTAACATCCTAACTTTTAGCACGTCATGATCGTACCAAAAGTGAGGCGTTACTAATCTGTTTTTCTTATTTACTATTTAATATTGAGCCTTTAGTTCGATTTCATGTTTCAATTTTAAGAACATGTCGGAAACTTGTGTTTTTTTATTAATCAAACCCAATCGTCAAAGAACACCAAGAAATAATAATCACATAATTGTTAATAATAATAAATATTATACAAAAGAAATCAAAAGGAATTTAGATACAATTCCTATCCCTCTGTATAAAAATAAAATCTTAATAACAAAGGCGAGGGAATTCTATAAAAGCAACTCAACACATAACTTAACTCAAATAAAACTAATAACTGTCTGTAGCTTCAAACTGAGTCTTCGAACCTGTGTCACTGAAAGGGTGAAAGATTTTGGGGTGAGAATAAACCACACATTCTCAGTAGAAAATCGGAATGTCGTAAAAGTAATAAATATAATGCAAATAATTAACGTACTCAATAAAACTATTTTGTTAAACCTTTGGAAATACTTTTTACTTTTACTTTATATAATTAATTACCTTCTTTAAATTTTCGAACTTAAAACAAATCTCAATCACAACCTCATTTCTCAGTCACCCCAATACACAAACTGAAGCACAAAAAACAGATCAACACACAAACAAATAGTAATAAGACAAACAGTATAATCACAGAGAAACAAGATAAACAAACACAATCAAATACAAATGCATAAATAAGGATGATGCATGTCTAGTCCTATCGCAGGTAATGAGCTCATTTGTCGGTTTCGACCCGCACCCGACGCAATCTGACTCGCAAATCAGATAAGGCATTCCAGCGGAATAACCTCTGCAAGTTTCTACTTCTTGCAGGCGCTGATTCTCCAACTGAAGTATGCCGAACATGACCTCTTCAAGTACTTGCAGGCGCTGATTCTCCAGCTGAAGCATGTGCCCCTTTTTCCTGGAAGCCATTCCATACACACGGGCATCCCCGCATAATCATTCACACATAAAGCCCACGGCTTAACATTCTCACATCGGCACCCTAACTAGTTACTTTCTGTCACCCTCTCGTGACCTTTTATTCATTTCATAATCACACGTTCCATGATCTCTTTCCTCTTTCCTTCTTTCTCTTAACATACCGAACTCAAATCATAACTTGAAACAAAATCTATTCTCAAAAAAACATGTAAAACCTTATACTTTCTTAATAAATCAAGCTAAAAATAAGACTTTTTGTAATAAATCGAAATCAAATAGTTTTCAGTAACTAAAACGTTTTCTTTGAAGCTAAGCCACTTTCTATTTTAATAAAATTCAGACCTTTCAACTCTTGTGTTATTGAGTCAAACCAATAATTATTAATAAATCAAATCAATAATTTCTCAAAATAAACTTATAAATCAGATTTTTAAAATGAAATCACTATTCGTATATTTTTACAAAAATTGGACAGCATCTCCCCTTAAAATTTGGACTTCACCACCCTTTTTAGATCCCAACTGAACCATTCTCAACATTTTTTTAATCGTTTCCAATAACTCAAACTAATTCCAATATCAGAAATCATTTTCAATTCTCAATTCAATACCAACAAATCAAACCAAAACCAATCTCACCAGTTAATCACTCACAACAATGAAATCAGGCATAATCACAGCCACAATTCAACCAATTTTATCACATTCAATTATATTCACAATCACCAACAATCTCAATTTCATCAATTTTCATCAATTAATCAAACGAGACATTTATAAATTATTTGCAATTACTCACTAAACTTCAATGGCATTCGTAAATTAAAACAGTTAATTTTAAAATAAATTTCCTACCTCTGTGTAGAAATTACAACAATGAAAATTTCAGATAAGCCTTTTGACCGAACTGTTGAAAAAAAAAACGTCAGAAATTGTCTTTGCTTTCTAAAATTTTAATTGGCCAAATTTAAGAGAAAAGAGAGTTATATTATTGTCAACTTCTACCGAATAAAAATAACAGCAACATATAAAAAAAGAATATACGAATATTTTTATCGGATTAAATTTTTTATTGGAGTTATGGATAATCAAGTAAGAAAAATGGTGGAGGGTCACGGTTTCTTTGATGGAAGCTCTCTGGTCAGTTTCTCTTTTCTTCATGCAATATGTTTAACAAATGAAAGATTAAGGAAAGTGTTTTTGGTTTTAGTGGAAAGCTTGAATTGGAAATCAAAAGCTTATGTGTCAAGGCCTTATTACCAAATGGTTAAGTGTTAAAATCTCCCTTCTTTCTTTCTCCAAAAGGGATTCGGTCATATTGGATTAAAGGATAAGAATGTTTCATTGCATGACACTTGTTTTAATGAAACTAAATGAGGTGTCTTGGGTTTTATTATGCTCCACGGTCCTCTCTTGGCTTTGGCCAAAGATGAATAAAATCAAAGGAATAATAATAATTAATGATGATATTAAGTTTTATGTGATACCATTACTTAATGTGATTCCACGTTTTCATTTCTTTCTTTCTTTACTATATATATATATAGATAAAGGTGAATGCATAGTGTCTATTTACTAAAAAAAGTTAAAAGTGATTATTTAATTTAAAAAAATAAAAATAAATAATTTTAAAAAAATTAAAATTTACTACAAAAAAATAAGTTAGACAAAATTTAGACAAAAATTCATAGACACCATAAAATTAGTCATATATATAATGGATATATATAATAGCATATGTGTATATATCTTAGAAAAAAAAAAAAATAATAATAATAATAATAATAATAAATTTAAATTTTGTTTATAAAAATAGTTTTTAATAAATAATTCAAACTAATAAAATAAATCATAATTAAGTTATATTTTAAAAATTTTAAAATTTTATTTAATTATTTTTGTTAAAAATAAATTTTTTAAAAACAAAATCTCAATATAATATAATAACTCATAAATAATTTATTATTTAATTTTTAAAAATTTGGGGTGTTACAGCTTGCACAAGGGATAATACACTAACATGAAAATATATTATATTATGCACAATGCTCTTTATTTAGATTAAGAAACTTACTTTGTAGAGATATGAAGGAATTAGATGTTGATTTTTAAAATTTGGGATTTATCCATATCGACTAATTTTGATAAAGTTGTTAATAATTTTCAATAGTTTTATGAAACAAATTATTTATCAATATTAATTGTTATACATATTAACAGTGGTAAGATTTCTTTTATTTAATGTTAAAATAATATATATTGATATCAAAAAATTAATAGTAAAATATAAAAATAATTATTAACAAAAATTTTGGTAAAATCACAATTTGAATAATTAAAAAATTATTGAAGGATATCTTAGAAAAAATAATTTAATTATCAATTTTTTTAAAAATATTTTAGTAAATATACAATTTAATCAATAAAAAATAATTTATTAAAAGGTATTTTAGTAAGCAAAATTTAATGACAAAAAAATAAAATTTTTGTTAAAGGATATTTTGTAAAAAAATTTTTTTTTTTTTGAAAAATGGATAAAGTTAACATTAGTTAACGCAAAATTTAAAATGGATTAAAGAGGAGGTTTTTTAAAAGTTATAAAGGAGGAAAATGTACATTTTACAAATAGAGGGAATAAAAGTGTCATTTTATCATCTATCAGAGGAGGGGAGTGACATTTTTTCTAAAAAGTAATATTTCACAAGCACGGGCAAAGCTTCATATGTTGGAGGAGAGTATGACAACACTATCTGAACCCGCGGGTATCCATCACATTCTACCCGTTCGGAACGATAATTACCCACTCCAGTGCGGAGCGAGTTTTCTGCGAGTCGAAGATAGGACGGGTTTAGGTAAAACCCATCCCTACCCGTTCTGGTATATATATAATATTATATAATATATGTAAAATATTTAGTAAAATAATTAATAATATTGTATCATATTTAAATTTTTATCTTAATTTATGTTATGCATGTAATGATAGTTATATAAATTTTAAAATTTAATTTAGTTTGTTAAATTTTAATAATTATAGAGGTAAATACTCATGAAAACGGATTAGAATTTAACTTTTTATTACCCATAAATAGAAGTAAAACAGATTTGATGTGAATTAATATAAGATGAGACATGATTAGGTAGAACAAAAACTCACCCTATTATCACCCTTAGAAGAGAGACAGCACCTCTAAAAAAATATTCTCTTTATAAAAAAAAAAGAAAAAAAAAAGAGTGACTCCCAATTAAAAGGCAGCACCTCCCATACTAATATGAGCTTGATAGCTTGGGCCATGGACCATGGTCATTATAAGTAATGAGTGGCTTAACAGGCTGCTCAGCTGCTTTTCTATTAAGTTAAAAAAAATATTTTTATATTTTTATTTCTAAAATTATATATTTAATATGAATAATTAAAAAATAAATTATAATAAAATATTTTAAATTATTTAATATATATATATATATATATATATAAAATATAAAATAAATAAATTTAAATTAAATAATTAAAAAAATTTTGTTGTTATTATGTGTAACAAAGATAAAAATTTATTAACATTATTTAAAAATTAGTTATTTATATATTAAATTTATTTATTTATTTTTTTAATCCTATTTAATTTGAAATAAATTTAAAAATTTATATTCATATTCAAAATATTTTTTTTAATACATAATTCTAATATATAAAAAATTATTTTTTTAATCTTATATTGAATATCTTTAATTATCTTTAATTTTATTATTATTTTAAAATTATTAATTTCTATTTTGATTATACCATTTCATCATATTATACACTATTATTTTCTATTATTTTTTTACATGTATAACTATTATTGTCTTGTCGTCACTATGATGTTACCTTGTTTTATTCTCCTTTTTTATTTTCTTCTATTAACCCCGACCGCAACCAATTACCACCATATCATATTACCATTATCGCAACTCTCATTTTCGTTTATCACTTTGATCCATATATATATCCATTGTGTTAACTTTTGAGTTGTTAAAGATTTGTTAAAAGAATTATTTTTTTGTTAGATTTAGATATCTAGATGTATAACTATTATAAAGATACTTATTTTTCATACTTACTTATTAAGTCATATTTTATCATTTAAAAAAAAATTAAGATATCAAGCATTTTAAAATTTTGTATAGAATAATTAAATAAAAAATAAAAAAATTTATTAGTTATTTAATTTCTTTAATATATAGAATAATTGAATTTAAAGTAATTTAGGTATAATACTAAAATCATTATGTTGTTACTATGTGTAACAATGAAGAAATATTTGTAAATTTATTTATTTCTCAATTATATTTAATTTGAAGTAGATATGAAAATTTATATTTAAATCACTCTTTTTCTCGCATAATTTTATTAGCCAAAAATATCTTACTTCTTATAATTTTATATTCAACATTTTAAATTATCTTTAGTCTTATTATTCTTTTAGAATTTTTAATTTTTATTTTCATTATTCCTTTTTTTATCATTATCTACCTACATATGCCTTACCACCACTTTTATATTAGCTTGTTCTCTCTTCTTTCTTCCGTTTTTATTCTCTTTCTATCTTTTCTTCCATCGCAATTAGTTACCAATATATATTAGTTCATAATTATTACACTCAGAAGTGAATACTACTTTACAAATAAAAGTTCAAAAAAATCTCGTAACTCTTATGTGAATCATTTACACTCCTATAAATGTAACGAATGAGTAAATTTAACTTTTTTTTATTATCTAATATCTTCAAAGTCACATATTTTCATTTATAATAAAAGTTAAAAATTAAATTTAAATGATATTAGTACTTTTTGGTAAAAATTAAAATAAAGTACAAAAATAAGGATAAAAACTACAAAAATAGATGGCTCTAGAAACGGATAATGTTAAATTTGATGTCATTATGTATAAGAACAGTGATTTATTTTATTATATTTATTTTTGTACTAAATAACCAAAAAGTTAAAATTTATGTCCGTTTTTTATTACTTATGTTACTTATCTATCATGGTTTAAATTAAACTCTATAACCATTGAGTCATGTTTTCTTCCAACAAAAAATAATTATAAAGTCCTTTTTTTTTTATAGGAATACATCCATTATATCATGATTTTAATAATTAGTGTAAAATTTAAAAAATTAAATAAATATATATTTATTTTGATTACATTCAAGAGTGAATTATATATATTCCTATAATCAAAAAATAGACTTAACTTGTTCTATAATAAATATTTTTTAATCATCAAAATTATAAAAAAGATCCCATCTTTTTATTTATCCTAAAAGTTGAACATTAAAATTAATATTAATACTTTTTTATTAACAGAACTAAAATAAAACATAAAAATAAAAATACAAAATTTTGAATCCCAACATATAAAATGGTTATAAGATAAAAAAATTACTTAAATATAATTTTTATAAGATACTCTATGAATGAACTCAAATGAATGAATATTATATGTAAAATGATTCCTGATATATTGGTACAAAAATTATTCTGTGTAAATTTTTTCAAAAAATATTGTCTGTTAAACTATTTTACTTTTATTCTTTTAAAAGCATATCCATAATAAAAAAATCCGCATGAATAATTTACCTCCAATAGAAAACTCTTTATTCAATGTAATTTTTTTAATAATAAACTTCTCTAAGGTAATATTGGAACTTAAATTTAGACGCTAATTGACATTATATACTGTGTAAGTACCTAGAGTATATTAGAAGAGTATGATAAGAAAAAAATTATTCTGTGTAAATTTATTTTTTTAAAAATTGTTCCTATTGAACTATTTTATTTTTATTTTTTAAAAATATATCTAAATAATAAAAATCTGCAACAATAATTTACATCCAATACAAAAATCTTAATGAGATTACGGTGAAAAAATGGATAGAAAATTTTTTATTTAACGTAACTGATGAAAGTATTTTTTAATAATAAACCTTTCTTTAGGAGAAATATTGGAACTTAAATTTAAACACCAATTATCCTTATAAAAGGTTTTATGTTATATTTAAGTAAAGTGAGAAGGATGTAAGAGAAGATGAATAAGAAAAGAAAAAATATGATAGATAGTAAGAAAGGAAAGAGATAATTATAGAAGTTTTGTGATTGTGTGAATTAATTAGATAAGAGAGAATGTGAATGTATATGATGAGAGAGTAGATAAAGTAGTGGAAGTTTTTTAATATGGAATAACTGACATATAGTGGGATAGATCACTAGGAAGGATAAAATTCGAAAAGAATTTTGGACACCAAACCTATGTATTGGCATTATATATTGTTATAGAATATTGTTATAGATATAGATGATTATTTTTTTCCAAAGATAATAGGTTATATTTCATTAATTATTAAAAAATGAAATACAAAGATGTCCAAAAGCAGGACAGCATAATAAAAGGTGGGGATTTTCCAAAAACACTACACTGAAGGTATTCATCCGACGGTGCGTGGTCGAAAAACGAAGAAAAATCTTAAAGAAGAAAGAATGATAAATCCAATTGCATGCAACTAAGAGCTTGCCTCATGGAGATGACGACCTAAACTGGGAGTTCTTTGGATTTCACGGAGCAACTTGACAGAGCTTGCTAGAATGGCAGACGGCATAGAAGTAGAACCTTCAAAAATCAACTGGTTGCGAGCTTTCCAGCAGTTCCAGCAAATGATGGCAAGCAATTGAGGATTACGGTCAGCATTCTTCAACGGGTTAAGTATCTCTGTTGATGCATTCCACCATGTCCAAAAGTCGTTAGAACTCTGAGGGGGAAGACAGTCACGAAGATAACTCTGAGACCATACGTCTTTAATTCTAGAGCAATCGATCAAACAATGAGTGACTGTTTCGGTTGCTTCATGACAGCAGGGGCATATTGGTGATATAGATGGGATACGGTGATGAATCTGAGCAAGCACCGGAAGTCGGCCATGGAGAGCTTTCCAGATAAATAGCTTAATTTTGTGAGGCAAGTTCAACTTCCATAGATCAATCCACGGCTTTTTCTGCTGCATATAATTAGAGCAAAGCTCCAGAGGCGGATGGTAAAATAAATAGCCAATTCTGTAACCTGAAGCTGTATCATATTACTTGGATTTGTTCAAATCCCATTACAATTTGTCCCTACCTTGCTGAATTTTAACTGACAAAATCCTGTTTGCAACGTCTTGGGGAAATAATTCTTGAATGAGATTCTGATTCCAATTCCTATCTTCAGTAATTAGATCTTTAACTCTTGGAACCAACTCAGAAATAGCCTGTCTATTTGGCATGTCAGAAATCAATAAAGGATACGGAGGAGGCAGCCAAGGATCCTCAAAGGTTCGGATATTCTCACCAGTACCCACAGCCCAATTAAGTCCTTTTTCAACAATCTTTCGGCCTTCCAGTATGCTCCTCCATCCCCAAGAAGGTAAGACTCCAATTTCTGCCGTTATAGCATTACCATTGCTAAAGTATTTACCTCTTAGTATTTTGGATAATAAAGAAGTAGGTTGTGTTACAAGTCGCCAAAACTGTTTGCCTAAAAGCGCCAGATTTTGGATTCTGAGATCTTTAAATCCAAGGCCTCCTTCTTTTCGTGGGCGAGTCATAGTGTCCCAGCTAATCCAAGCCATCCGCCTTTCAGAACCTTTTTGTCCCCACCAGAACTGAGAAAGTAGAGAGTGAATTTCCAAAATTAAACCATCAAGCAACTTGAAGCAAGACAATGTATAAATAGGAATAGCTTCTCCCACTGCCTTAAGCAATATGTGTCTACCACCTGACGAAAGAAGATTGCGCTTCCACCCTTGGATTCTTTTTCGAATCTTTTCTTTGATCATACTAAAAGAAGCCTTTTTCGATTTAGAGACTGTAGAAGGCAAACCAAGATATTTATTCTGAGCCCCAATATGATTAATATTCATTGAGTTAGCCAGTAGTGTACGAGTGGTGGAGGGAGTGTTGTGGCTAAAGAATGCAGCAGATTTATTAAGATTTACCCTCTGGCCACTGATGCTTTCATAAGAATTCAATAAATTCAGGATATTTGAACATGCTTCAGGATTAGCCTTACAGAATAAGATGGAATCATCAGCAAATAGGAGGTGGTTGACCTTGGGACATCGCCTATGTATCTGAAGACCCTGAATTAGTCTGTTTTGTTCTGCCTTGTGTAGCAAGAAGGAGAGACCTTCTGCACAGAAAAGAAAAAGATAGGGGGATAGAGGATCTCCTTGTCGAATACCTCTATTTAGTTTGAAGAAACCATAAGGTTGTCCTTCCACAATAACAGAATAAGAAACAGTTGTCACTAATTCTCGAATCCACATGATCCACCGGGAGTCAAAACCAAACTTCTCTAATATAAACCAAAGAAAGTGCCATTCCACCCTATCATATGCCTTACTCATATCTAATTTTAGCGCCATTTCATTTTCGAGACCCCTTTTTTTGTTCTTCAAGTAATGCATACACTCGTGAGCAATTAGGATATTATCAGAGATTAATCTGCCTTTAATAAAAGCACTTTGTGTAGGGCTAATTAGTCTATTCATCATACCCTGAAGCCTATGTACAAATACTTTGGAGATAATCTTGTAAAAGACTGAAGATAGGCTTATTGGTCTTACCTGAGTCATATCTTTAGCATCAGAAATCTTGGGAATAAGACAGATCTGAGTGTGGTTAAAACCCTTCAAGATTCTGCCCCCAGAAAAGAAGCTCTTAACTGCTCGAAACACATCACCACTAAGTATGTTCCAGAAGCTTTGAAAAAATTTTGCTGTCATACCATCATCTCCTGGAGCACTTTGAGGATGAATGTTAAATGTTGTGTGTTTCACTTCCTCCATAGTCACTGGTCTTTGAAGCCTACGGTTCATGTGAGCTGTAACCTTAGGTTCAAAATCAGTAAACAGAGGTTCAGGGTTCTCATGACAAGTGGAGGAAAAGATGTCCTTGAAATAAGATTCAGCCACAGAAGTAATACCAGCATTTGAAGTAGCCACTTCACCATCACTGCCAGTTAGTTGCCAAATTCTATTCCTTCGGGTTTGATTTCTAAATTTCTGATGGAAGAAAGCTGTATTCTGATCACCAAATTTAAGCCATTTGACTCTAGACTTATCTTTCCAATAAGATTTCTCATTTTGCAATGCTTTTTCAAGTTTGTCCTCTATTTTTGAAATGATGTCGCCTCCATGAATTCCTGCTAAACGAAGTTCCTCTAATTCCGACTGTAGTAAATCAATCTCCACCTTCGAATTAGATCTGTGTTCTTGCTGCCATCTGACAATCTTATGCCGACAACGCTTTATTTTTTGAGCTAGGATATACATGGCTGAACCATCAATCTGTTCATGCCAAACCTCTCTAACAATCTGCCTTATTTCATCATTGGAACACTATCTTTCTTGGAATTTGAATCGGCGTTTAGATATCTCAGTTCTCGGATTAGAGTCTAAGAGAAGAGGGGCGTGATCCGAGCCTGATTCTGACAGTCTAATAACCGTTGCATTGGGATAGAGTTGCTGCCAATCAACTCCTACCAGGAATCGGTCCAGTCTTTCCTGTATCAACTCATCACCCCTCCGTCTATTTGACCAAGTGAATGGTCTTCCGACCATACCAATATCAATCAGGGAATTATCATCAATAAAACTATTAAAGGTTTCAATAGAAGAAGGAGATTTAGCACCCCCACCTTCTTTCTCCAATTGATTAGAAATGGCATTAAAATCCCACATTAACACAACCTTACCATCGAACTGTTGGGTGACTAAAGTTAATTCAGCAAATTGAGCCATTCTATGTTGATCATTTGAACTGAGATAAACACCTAGAACACCATAGGGATCATTAGAACCAGCTATCAGAACTGATGCCGCAATGAAAAATCTACCATGCTGTAAAATCTAAACAGTGCAACCATCCCTCCATGCCATTGCCAAATTCCCTGATAATCCATCCGGATCCACAATAAACCATTCCTTGAAACCACAAGATCTTAGTTTTCCTTCAACTTGTCGAGATTGATTTTTTGTTTCACAGATAAAACCAACCTCGGGGGAGTAGGATTTGCAAATCCCTTTAAGATTGTGGATTGTCAGGGGTCTCCCCAAACCCGACAATTTCACGAGAGCAGATTCATATTTCTTTGGGTGCCACTTGAAGGCTGGCACCCTCCACCGTCATAGCAATTATATGAGGGTTCTGAGTCTCTTATTTGTTGCCCATGGTGTAGAGAAAATCAGAATTGGTATTCAATGATTTCAAAGAGAAATAAGATATATGGAATGAGTGGATAAGAAAACGGAATGAATTAAAAGAGGAATGAATTGGGAGAGAAAATGAAAATTAGGGAGCTAAGTGGAAAAGAAATTAAGAAAAGAAAGTAGAAGAAGATGGAAAAGGGTTTGACAAAGAAAAGACAAAGAAAGGTGTAACCATGGAGGCGGCGCAGTGAAACCCTAGCAGAGCGTCGGGCGCTAGATGAGGAGTACGTACTCCCACTAGATATAGATAATTATAGAAGTTTTGTGATTGTGTGAATTAATTAGATAAGAGAGAATGTGAATGTATATGACGAGAGAGTAGATAAAGTAGTGGAAGTTTTTTAATATGGAATAACTGACATATTGTGGGATAGTTATTAGAAATGATAAAATTAAAAAAGAAATTTGGACACCAAACCCATATATTGACATTTTTTTTTACCAAAGATATGAGACTCGAACCCGCAACCTCTTAATTGAGTATGGGGAGACTATGCCATTTGAGCTATATTACTCATTGGAAAAATTTGGAAAGATATGTGACTCAAACCCGCGACCTCTTAATTGAGTATGAGGAGTCTATACCATTTGAGCTATAACTCATTGGCAACCCATATATTGACATTATATATTGTTATTGACGTAATGATATTATATATTGTTATAGATAAGGTTGATATGTAGTACGTGATGTGCTTGTTATATTGCACTTTTTTTTTTAATTTTGATATGGAGTAAGTAATGGTGGCATAGTTATGGGGATATAGGGTGTTTCACCCGGCTATGATAACTGCCTCAAGCAAATCGGACGGTCCGATGGGAGGAAGAGTAATCGGACGGTCGGAATTGTGTACCTTAAATTTTTTAAATTTTTTAAACACAAATTGGAGGGTCCGATTTGTGTACTCTGAATTTTTTCAACACAAATCGGAGGGTCCGATTTATGTACTCTGAATTTTTTTCAATTTTTTAAACACAAATCAGATGATCCGATTTGTGTACTCTCACAATTTTAAAATACACCAAAATTATAACGTTAAAGTATATCACTATTTTACTTTCATATCAAAAATTTTTAGCCTGTTATATAGTTTTCAAATTGAACTTTAAAAATCATACTTCTTTTCTTCTTTCCTTCTCTCTCTCAAACAGGACGTTATTCTTCTCCTCTCGTGGATATCAATGCATGTTGTTTCCACACCAAATTATTTTTTCAAAAATTAAAAAATAATGATTAATGCAAGTTATTTGAGATTATTAAAAAAAATTGTGAGAAGTATAAAATTAACCTTTCTAATATGAGTTTATAATATATAGTTAAAAACGAGTCAATTTTATTAACCAAAGATAACAGTTGAAAATATATTTTTTACCGTAATTAATTCTTAAATAGGAGAGTTAAATAGTAAATTTAATAAAAAAATGAAGAAGCTTTTAACTTTAAATTTTAAAGACAATTTTAAATTGTTTAATATATATTCAAACTATATGTAAATTAGTTGAAAAGTTTTATCTTTTTTATTTATTCAATTATGAAAGGATTTTTTTTGAATGTTCAATTGTAACATTATATATTTAATATACCGAATCATTTAAAAGATTTTAAGACACTTTTCGAGTTATTTCAGAGACTAAAAGAAATACAAAAATAAATTTTTTTTTTCATTTTGTTGATAGATTGATTTGTAATGTCTTGATATTTTCAGTATCTATAACAACAATAGAAAGAATTTTTTTGGCAATAAAAATTGTTAAACAAGACTTCGAAGTAAATTAACAGATAAATTTTTTTGTAGATAATTTATTCACTTACATTGAAAAAAAAATTTTAACTACTTTTAGTACAGATTCAATAATAGATGAATTTAAATAAAAAAAAATGTTGAATCCAATTATCTGTGTAAGTCACAAATTAATTCATTTTAAGTCCTAGTAATATTGTGATTAATTTTTCTCATTGCATAAGTTAAGTTGTGATTCAAATTATTTACCTGAACTATAAATATATTTTCTTAACATTTTTTCAGAAAATATCTAAAAAAGAATTGACTAGTATTTGTAGATTTTAAATGTAACAATTTATTTTTATAATATTTAAGGTTTTTTTTTTTTTTGCCAAAGATATGAGACTCGAACTCGCAACCTCTTAATTGAGTATGGGGAGATTATGCCATTTGAGTTATTACTTATTGGCTTATAATATTTAAGGTTGGGTTTAAGAGATTTGTGTTTAGTTATTTTTATATACAATATATTTAATTATTTTGTAAGAAGGAAGTCTTAAATCTTAATTGTTATTCTCAATTAAATTTTTTATATATTTTTAAATTATTCTGTTAAAGTAAAAAACTCAAAAAAAAAAAAATTGTGCCGCTAAATATTGTCTAACTTTTTCCATGCTCACGAGAATTCTTAAATTGAAAAATAAATAAATTAGAACTCAACCTAGAGTATTGTTCATAAATAAAAATTGAAAAACAAAAACATAATTAGCCCCAACAGATACCACACGTGAAAAATAAAACAATTGTTTTAGAATAAATAGTTAAATTTATTCTTAAAAAATTATCTATATGTTTTTTAAATTATTTATTGAAATATTTTTTTAATTCAATTCGTCTTTTAAAGATTTTAAATTAGTCACGTTAATTATTTTGTCACTTCTGTTGTTGACAGCGTCAAAATTTACTGATGTGGTACGTTAAATAATACTATACTAACCACGGAACACACATAATCATCCAAATTAGATGCTAACATAATAAATTTATGAAATTAGATCAAATCAACACCAAATTGAGAGTGACCTTGATGCATTGAAATTTTTCAATTTGGAGTTGATTTGATATAATTTTATAATCTTTTCATGTTAACAGCTAATTAGAATTACTAGGTATATGATGTGGTGTCATTTAACGTGCTATATCAGTAAATTCTAATGCCATCAGCAATAAAAATAACAAAAAGACTAACGTGGCTCATTTAAAATCTTTAAAAATCAAATTCAATTAAAAAAATTTCGAAAACCAATTTAAAAAATAAATAATCTTTAAAAATAAATTTGACTATTTACTTAACTGTTTCGATGTCCTCTAAAATTTGGTGGATAAATTACTATTTATATTGAATTATCAAATGATAAGTCTATTTGATCAAGGTTGCGAGAACCGGACCGGTCAATGAACCGGTGAGGTGACTGGTTTACTGGTTCACTGGTTCAACCGGGGTTCAACCGGTTTAATTAAATATTAAATAAAATTATTAAAAATTTAATATATAAATACATTAAACACAACAGGAGTTCCATAATGCATTGAAGAGAAAATTATCCAATAACTATTAAATCTACAATGATGATGCCTATACCAAAATGAATTATGTAAATGGAACACAAAACTTAAAAAACAATCTATAACCTCTAGAGCTCTTGGTGGCTTCAATTCCCTTTGAACTTTTCCATCTGCATTACTCATTGACTCCCCTGCCCTGCTGTATTCTTCATTGCTCTTGACCTGCTCCTCTGCTGTGTTGCATGGTTCATCAAGAGCCATTCCATTCCCATCTTCACATTCACCATTCTCTCTACAATCTTCAGGTGGAGATGCATGAGGGACATCCTCTTGGGGTTCAGAAGCATCACTTTCAGATACTTTCACCACCAACACAATATAACAAAAATCAAGCACATAAAATGCACCAAAATTAGATAAAATTCAAACTTGATAAATTCAGATGATACAACAATGAAGTGATTAAACTATAGCAAAATTCAGAATGACAACAATTCAAAATCCAGATGATTATATCAATTCATACAATTCATACAACATTCAATATAATTAAATTCAGCATTTCATACAGTTAATTCACCAAAATTCAATATAGCAGAATTCAATAGAGCACAATTGAACTTATATAGCAAAATTCAAAAACCAGAGTCCCAAAATTGAACTTTTATCAAACTTATATTCGGTAAAATTCAGAATTACAAAATGATTAATCCATATCATTAAATCTACCCTAAATAAAAAAAAATTGAAAAGCAGAAGAACTCAAAACAAGAACTCTGCATCTGAAGTTATGAACTCAAATCTGCCCTAAATTCCTCACTGAATAAAAAATTAATTGAAAAAAACAAAACCCAAGAACTCAAAAACCGCAGGAGAGCACAGAAGGCCAGACGACGAAGATGATAGAAGCCGACGAATCTAACATATGAAGTACTAAAATCAGCAAAATAAAAAAATAATTCAGAGGGAGCTCAATTATAAGTAACAAAACTCCACAGTAAAACCAGCAACACAATTATTAGTTGGAGTAAAGGGACACAGGGCCACAAAGGAGAAAGGGGACACAGCAAAAATTATTAACAAAACTACACAGCATAACTAATTAGCTATTATCAATTTATCACAGTGCTTACCGACGGCGAAGAGGAAGGAGAATGACGGCGACGACAAAGGAGACGGCGCAACACGGTGAAAACACAGAGAGAGAGAGAGAGAGCGCTCGAACAGAGCAGAGGAGATGCGGTGGCTGTGGGTTCTGCGGGGCTGTGGGGGCTGCAGGGGTTGGGGCTACGCCGCTAGGGTTCTTCGAATCTTTTCTTTCATTCTTTGTTCTTTCAATTTTGAGAGAGGAGATGAAATGAGTGGGACACCGAGACTGGGGGGACTGGGCTGCGTTAGGGGTAGGAATTAGAAATTTTTTTTTTTTTAAGGTTAAAACGGCGACGTTTGGAAGGGGTGTCCAAACCGGAAAAGCTTTAAAAAACCGACCGGTTCTTCCGGTTCACCGGTTAACCGCCGGTTCGACCAGTTTTTTGTCTGATTTTTTGCTACACGGTTTTTCAGACTGACCGAACCGCTCTCGTGACCGGTTCCCGGTTAACCCGGTTGAACCGGCCAGTCCGGTTCGGTTTTCAGAACTATGTATTTGATCTATTTTTAATACATAAAATAATAATATTTTTGGCCATTCAAATTGATATTAAAGTTTGAACAAGAATAAAATTTTGAAACATTTGTTAAATGTTTGGGTAGGTAAGTTTTTTAAAAAAAAAATTTATTTATTTTAAAATTTTATAAAAAATAAAAATAATTTTATATTTGGATATCTCATATAAAAATATATTTTTATCTATCAATTATGTTTGGGTATAATAATATAAAAATATTTTTTTGTTTATTTATTATGTGTAAAATATTTTTTTTTAAAAAAATTAAAGATTTTTAAAAAAATATATAAATTATAATTTTTAAAAAAGATATTTTTTATTTTTCTAGTAATTTTACTTTAATACTAAAAATTTACTAAATACGTTAAAAAATAAAAAAAATCTGTTTTTAATCTTTTTCTATCAATTTAATAGCATTTAAACAAGTACTAAATGTACTTTAAGATTATAATTATTTCTTAAACTTTATACTATTGCTATATGAGTAGGTCCTTGTTTAGGTGTTATTAAATTAATAAAAAAAATATTTTTTAATAAATTCTTTTTTTAGCATGTTTAACAAATTTTTAATAATAAAAGTAAAAATAAAGTGAAAAATTAAGAAAACATCTTTTATAAAAAATTATAATTTACATTTTTTTAAAAAATTCTTTTTCTTAAAAAAATGATATTTTTCACATAATAAAAAAAATTGCATAAAAATTTATATATAAAATTATTTTTATTTTCTAAAAGATCTTTGAAAAATAATAATTTAAAAAAATATATTTTAAAAATTCACCCAAACAAATTCTAAAAATTATGAAATAAGTTAATTAATATATTATAACTAATTCGAACATAATACTTTAAACTCAAATAAATAACATAAGTAACGGGATTTTTCATTTGTTAAACATATTCGTAATTAGTCTCTTATCACACAGTAACTAATAATGTAAGATAATTTATACTCCTATCGTCAAAAAAAAAAAAAGTAATTATAATAAGTCAAAATTAAAAAAATAAAAATCCCTCCTTTAATATTAGATATGTCCTCTAAGAGTTCTTTTCAACCTCAATATTCTTGTAAATTATGCACAAGTGTTCATTCTTTTAGCATTTTACATAAATACCTACCATATAAGAAATTGCAAAAATATTGGACAGCAAAATTTTTTTATCTAATTAAATTAATCAAGTCAAATATATATATATTTTTTTCATTCGTTTTTATTCTTTTTTTTTTTTTTTCTTTTCTCACTTAATTTTTTTTTATCTTTTTTCTTCTACTCCATCAACACCTTCATCATTTTTTAATTTTTCTTTTTTTTTATATATTTTTTGTGGTTTTAGAAAAACAGAAGTAGAAAAAAAAAATAAAAATGATACATAATTTTTTTATGTAAAACATAAAAAATTTTTCATTATAAACACATAATTTGAATTGATTTTCACACTACACTATAAAATAATTTGTCGTTTAGAACTTAGGAGTATATAATTAAATTCTAAATTTGGATACAATCTATGTAACAACTCTAATTTTTGCACTAATGTAAGTTTTTTTTAAAATAATATTTTAAAACGATTAGTTTTATTTTGACGAGTCAACTTCAAACCCCGAAATAAAATAAATAGTAATATAATTTTATTATTATATTAATTATTATTATATTAATTATTTATTTTACTTGCTCTAATTATAATAGAACCTAGATAATAATATTAATATTATTATCAAGTCCGACTTTTACCGATAAAATTAATTATTGGTATTTCTTGATGAGTTTAGAGTTGCTAAACTCTATCAAATATCTTTACATTCCTAAGTTACTAATGTCATTTATATTAGTAACTCACATATATTTAACTTTATATATTATTATTATTATTATTATTATTATTATTATTATTATTATTATTATTACATATGTGGCTATGATTATTAACCTCATTTGCATGCAACAGTGAAGAAGAGAGAAGAGTGACGAGAGAGATAGAGAATTGTAACTCCTGTTAAACTTCCGACTTCGATTTCTTGTGATCTGTAACCCCAATAAAAAAATTAATCTGATAAAAGTGTTCGTATCCTCCTCCTCTACGTATTGCCGTTATTTTTTGTTGGTGGAAGTCGACGGTGACGTAACTCCCCTACCCTTTGAGTTCGGCCAACTGGAGTTCTAAGAGGCATGGACGATTCTAGACGTTTTTTCCTTCGGCAGCTCGGTCAGAAGGCTCCTCCGGAGCTTCGCATATTTTGATTTCGTATGAAGGTAGGATTTAGTAAATTCTCACGGTTAAATTGGTATTTGATAAGTGAATTGATGTTGTGATTACTTGTCGATTGAACTTGACTGAATTTATATTGATATTTGTGATAAGTTTGAGGTTTGGAGGGTTTAAGTGCAGCTAGAGACTGAGTTATTATGATGATTGTGATTTTTGGATTATGGTAGGATAATTTAAAAATGTTAAAATTTGCCGATTTGATTTATTGGAAATGATTTGAAGAGTGTGGAAAATGGTTTGGATGGAACCCGAGAAGGGTAGCAGAGTCCGGGTTTTAGGGGAGATGCCGCTGGAATTTTGTTATAAAACTTAAGACTTTATTTGAAATTTTATTTAGAAGAAAAAGATTGGATTTGAGAAACTGTATTATTTGATCTTCGATTTATTTATAAAAGAAATATTTTACGATTTTAAATTATTAAAAAAAGTATTATGTTTAAAGTTTGATTTACATATGAAAAGGGCTTATGTTTTGAATTTGACTCAAGAATTTTATATGGAGGAATTTTAGTGAACTTCGAAAGTAATTGAGTTTTTATTGAATGATTTCATTTGGCTACATCTTGGAAAATGTTAAAGACTTTGTGTTAAAAATAAAAGGAGGATTGGTATTGGTTTTAAAAGAAAAAGAGAAGACAAACCGGCACGTGTGATTATGAAATGATTAAAAGGTCACAAGAGGGTGACGGAAAGTAAATAGTTATAATGTTGATGTAAAAATGTTAAGCCGTGGGATTTATGTATGAGTAATTATACGGGAATGCCCGTGTGTATGGAATGGCTTTCAGGAGAAAGTGGTACATGCTTCACCTGGAGAATCAGCGCCTGCAAGTACTTGCAAAGGTCATGTTCGGTATACTTCAGCTGGAGAATCAGCGCCTGCAGGAGGTTGAAACCTTGCAGAGGTTATGCCGCTGGAATGCCTTATCTGATTTGCGAGTCGGATTGCGTTAGGTGCGGGTCGAAACCGACAAATGAGCTCATTACCTGCGATAGAACTAGACATGCATCATCCTTGTTGGGCATTTGCATTTTACTTGATGCGGTGAAATTGTTTGTGATTATCTTCCTGTGTTTATGTATTCTCTATTGCTACTCTGAATTGTGGTAATTGGATAATTCTCTTTGACATTCGTGTATTTTATTGTGAATTACTTGAACTGTGATAATCCTGACTAAACTAACTACCATTGACCCTACTAAGAACCCCCCAATTCTTACCCCTTTTCTTCCTCCCTTTCAGATGGAGACCGGAGTTATATTTTATGAGATAGACCCTCCCTATATATATGAGGATATTGTACAGCATAGATTTTATGTAGTAGGTGCGGAGATTAGGACCCGTATGTACATTCTGTGTGATCATCCCTTCAGTCACCTGATTGACACTCCACAGTTTAACCCCGCATGCCCTATGAGTTTCCGCTGCAGTGGCTCCACCCGGATGCTCCATTTCACCCATTTCATGACAGGCCGGTGCCTCACCAGCATCCCAATCAGCCTACGGATCAGGCGGACCTTGAGCCTGAGTCGATGGAGGAGCATATTCCAGAGCCTGTACCGGAGGAGGATATCCCAGTGGAGCAAATCTCAGTATCTTCATTCGAGTCATATTCTGAGGAGCCACTCACCGCCTTTATTAGTGGACCGACGAGTGCTGGTCAGACCAGTAGCACGAATGTCAGTGCCCTTTCTGAGATTATAGAGATTTCCGATGACGAGAATGAGGATCCCGAGGAGTGTTCTGATATGGTTGTGATCTCCTTTGACGATGATAGCTGAGGCCTAGGAGCTGCGATTGTGCCTTTTGATAGTTTTTTGTGTTAGCCTATTTTTTGTATTAGTCTCTCACTTTTGGTTAGACTCACTGAGAGAGTAGGGTGTACATAGTTGACTACGCTAGTTCAGCGCCAGCTTAGGAATTTTTTGTATGAACCAGGGCCCGGAGTGTTGATTTTTACATAGTAGTAGGAGGTGAAGGGTTGTATGCTAACTTATGATATATATATATATATATATATATATATATATATATATATATATATATATATATATATATATATATATATATATATATATATATATATATATATATACACGACAGTACCTTTATGTGTATGTATGATCTATGCTATGTGTTATGGTTATATATAATGCTGGCTTGTGTATAATTTATTTAATTCCTTATTATGGCTTGTGTATGTTTAATTAGCTGTCTTCGCAAATCTTTTTATAAAGTAAAATTTTTTCTAAAAACTCGATAGTGTGCTAACCTGATTACAGGCTTAATAATAAATAGCAAAATTTTTAGGTGAACAAGTTGGTGACACTTGATTTCTAGTATGATCATGACTTACTGGGAATTGAGTCGTTACAATTTGGTATTAGAGCAGTTCATTCCTATTAAAGCCTGGGGATATGGACTGAATCATGCTTCATTGCATTCTCTGAGTTGTGTTTCATGCATATAGGATACCTTGTGATATGAATTGGATGACTGTCGCTGTGTTTCCATTTTAGAGACTATTCACACTTTGCCTAAAATGTTAAGACTGATCACTTTAATATTGCATGTTGGGTGTGAACAGGATCTTGATGGTTGCACGGGACGGGTAGGCGTGGTGCGAACCATGCAGAGAAATCGACGAGGGGTGCAGATGCTTTTATAGCTGCGATGAACACCATGGCTGAGACTGTGCGTGAAACAGCAACTGCTACTACACGAGCAATTGACCATTTAGGAGAGAGGAACGGAGATCGCAACGGAAGACGCAATGGTGAGCGTGGTGGAGACGGTAATGATAATGAAGGCGCTGGAAATCACGATAACCCTATGACACTAGCAACCTTTCTGAAGATGAATCCGCCCAAGTTTAAGGGGACGCTTGTTACAACTGAAGATGACAATTGGTTCCGTGGTATCAAGAAGTCATTGTGAGCGCAACATGTACCAGAAAGACAACACATGGAGTTTGCGACCTATATGCTAAAGGGAGAAGCTGAACACTGGTGGCATGGAGTGCAACGCTTGTTAAGACAGGAGGTGGAAGAGATTGACTGGGACACTTTTAAGAAGGAATTTTACAAAAAGTATTTTCCTAGATCTGTTTGTGATGCTAAAGAAATGGAACTGAAGCAGTTGACACAGGGGAATATGTCAGTGGCAGAGTATACCCGAAAATTTGAGAATTTGTGCCGATTCTCTAAGATCTATCAAGGAAACCCGGATGATTTTGAGGAGTGGAAGTGTTTGAAGTACGAAGGAGGACTTCGAGATGAGCTGATGCATTCATTGGTCCTACTGAAAATACGAAATTTCACAAAGCTTGTCAATAAGAGTCAGCTGATGGAAGACTGTGAACATATGATGGCAGCGTCAAGGATGGGACATCCGAGCTTATCACCAAAAAACTTTAATAATTTTCATAGGCATGCGGTACAGCGGAAGGTTGATTTTAAGGTACCAGGAGCACCTATGCGAGGGAACTAACAAGTTAAAAACTTTCCTACGCATTCTACTGCTGGGAATGGAAATAGGCCAAGACAGATAAACAACCTCAGCAGAGTCAGGAGGGCCCAACGTGTAGACAATGTGAAAAGAATCACACTAGTAGGCCTTGTTATTTTAGAATGAGAGTCTGCTACAACTGTGGTGAACCGGGGCATATAGCAAGCAATTGTCCAGAAAAGTCGGTACAAGTAGTAGCTAAATCGCAACAACCAGGAAGAGTATTTACAATGACTGCTGAAGATGCTCGTACTCAGACTCCCTGACCCAAGCTCAATATTGTGTCAAGACTTCTTCTTAACTACACTTTATAATTCTGGTGGTTGCATTCTTTTATTTCTTTAACTACTATACGTAAGTTGAGACGAGATGAGAAAACACAACACACCTGAGGACTAGAAAATAAGATAAGAACCGATTACTCGCACCTGTTTACTCGTAAAGAAAATTTTGAGAACAACTCAAATTTTTGCACTAATGCGAGTTTTTCTTAAAATAATATTTTAAAGAGATTAGTTTTATTTTGACGAGTCAACTTCGAACCCCGAAGTAAAATAAATGGTAATATAATTCTATTATTATGTTAATTATTTATTTTACTTGCTCTAATTATAATGGAGCCTAGATAATAATATTAATATTATTATCAAGTCCAACTTTTACTGATAAAATTAATTATTGGTATTTCCTGAGGAGCTTAGAGTTGTTAAGCTCTATCAAATATCTTTACATTCCTAAGTTACTAATGTCATTTATATTAATAACTCACATATATTATTATTATTATTATTATTATTATTATTATTATTATTATTATTATTATTATTATTATTATTATTATTATATAGAGCTCCTGAGTTACATTCGTGTATATATATATATATATATATATATGAGGCTATGATTATTAACCTCATTTGCATGCAACAGTGAAGAAGAGAGAAGAGTGACTGAGAGAGAGATAGAGAACCGAAACTCCGTTAAACATCCGGCTTCGACTTCTTGCGATCCGTAACTCCAATGAAAAATCTAATCGGTAAAAGTGTTTGTATCCTCCTCTTCTACGTATTGACATCACTTTTGGTTGGTGGAAGTCGACGGTGACGTAGGTCCCCTACCCCTTGAGTTCGGCCAACTGGAGTTCTAGGAGGCACGAACGATTCTGGACGTTTTTCCTTTCGGCAGCTCGGTCAGAAGGCTCCTCCGGAGCTTCGCATATTTTGATTTCGTACGAAGGTAGGGTTTAGTAAATTTTCACCGGTTAAATTGGTATTTGATAAGTGAATTGATCTCGTGATTACTTGTTGATTGAATTTGACTGAATTTATATTGATATTTGTGATAAGTTTGAGGTTTGGAAGGTTTAAGTGTAGCCATTGACTGAGTTATTCTGATGATTGTGATTTCTGGATTACGGTAGGATAATTTGAAAATGTTAAAAGTTGCCGGTTTAATTTATTGGAAATGATTGGAAAAGAGTGTGGAAAATGGTTTGGATGGAACCCGAGAAGGGTGACAGAGTCCGGGTTTTAGGGGAGATGCCGCTGAAATTTTATTATAAAACTTAAGACTTTATTTGAAATTTTATTTAGAAGAAAAAGATTGAATTTGAGAAACTGTATTATTTGATCTTCGATTTATTTAGAAAAGAATTATTTTATGATTTTAAATTATTTAAAAAAAGTATTATGTTTAAAGTTTGATTTACATATGAAAAGGGCTTATGTTTTGAATTTGACTCAAGGATTTTATTTGGAGGAATTTTAGTGAACTTCAAAAGTAATTGAGTTTTTATTGAATGATTTCGTTTGGCTACATCTTGAAAAATGTTAAAGAATTTATGTTAAAAATAAAAGGAGGATTGGTTTTAGTTTTAAAAGAAAAAGAGAAGACAAACTGGCACGTGTGATTATGAAATGATTAAAAGGTCACAAGAGGGTGTCGGAAAGTAAATAGTTATAGTGTTGATGTGAAAATGTTAAGCCGTGGGATTGTGTGAGTAATTGTACAGGAATGCCGTGTGTATGGAATGGCTTCCAAGAGAAAGTGGCACATGCTTCAGCTGGAGAATCAGCGCCTGCAGGAGGTTGAAACCTTGCAGAGGTTATGCCGCTGGAATGCCTTATCTGACTTGCAAGTCGGATTGCGTCGGGTGCGGGTCGAAACCGACAAATGAGCTCATTACCTGCGATAGGATTAGACATGCATCATCCTTGTTGTGCATTTGCATTTTACTTGATGCGGTGAAATTGTTTGTGATTGTCTTCTTGTGTTTATGCATTCTCTATTGCTATTCTGAATTGTGGTAATTGGATGTTTCTCTTTGACACTCGTGTATTTTATTGTGAATTACTTGAACTGTGATAATCCTGACTAAACTAACTACCCTCGACCCTACTAAGAACCCCCCAGTTCTTACCCCTTTTCTTCCTCCCCTTCAAATGGAGACTGGAGTTATATTTTATGAGATGGACCCTCCCTATATATATGAGGATATTGTACAGCATAGGTTTTATGTAGTATGTGCGGAGATTAGGACCCGTATGTACATTCTGCATGATCATCCCTTCAGTCACCCGATTGACACTCCACAGTTTAACCCCAACATGCCCTATGAGTTCTCGCTACAGTGGCTCCATCTGGATGCTCCATTTTACCCGTTTCATGACGGGCCGGTGCCTCACCAACATCCCGATCAGCCTGCGGATCAGGCCCCTAAGCCTGAGCCGATGGAGGAGCATATTTCAGAGCCTGTACCGCAGAAGGATATCCCAGTGGAGCAGATCTCAGTATCTTTATCCGAGCCATCTTCTGAGGAGCCACTCACCGCCTCTATTAGTGGACCGGCGAGTGTTGGTCAGACCAGTGGCACGAGTGTGAGTGCCCCTCCTGAGATTATAGAGATTTCCGATGATGAGGACGAGGATCCTAAGGAGTGTTCTGATGTGGTTGTGATCTCCTCTGACGATGATAGCTGAGGCCTGGGAGCTGCGATTGTGCCTTTTGATAGTTTTTTTGTGTTAGCCTTGTTTTTGTGTTAGTCTCTCACTTTTGGTTAGACTCACTGAGAGAGTAGGGTGTACATAGTTGACTAGGCTAGTTCGGACACCAACTTAGGAATTTTCTGGATGAACCAGGATCCGGAGTGTTAATTTGTACATAATAGTTGGAGGTGAAGGGTTGTATGCTAACTTACATACATACATACATACATACATACATACATACATACATACATACATATATACACACGACAGTACCTTTATGTGTATGTATGATCTATGCTATGTGTTATGGTTATATATAATGGTGGCTTGTGTATGATTTATTTAATTCCCTATTATGGCTTGTGTATGTTTAATTAGCTGTCCTCGCAAATCTTTTTATAAAGTAAAAGTTTTTCCAAAAACTCGATAGTGCGCTAACCCGATTATAGGCTTAATAATAAATAGCAAAAGTTTTAGGTGAACAAGTTGGTGACACTTGATTTCTAGTATGATCATGAATTATTGAAAATTAGGTCATTACAATCCACCATTTTTAAAGAGAAGCATAAGATATAGAAATTTTTTTTGTATCAATTACAATGCATGAAGAAAAAGAAGAAGTCATGTTGGGAGAAAGAAGAGATGGAGATCATGTTGTGCCGCCACCACCACATAAACCCTTAACCACCCAAGTCAACCCCATCACCCCAGCGTTACGCCATCATTCTACTACTGTCGAGCCGTCTGCTACAATTGTCATCTATTTGCTCCAGCCACCGTCTCCCCTCGTCGCGTCACCTTCTCACTCAATATTTGCGTTCCACCGTGCTGCTTTTGTCTCCACCAGGTCGCCTCAGATCCGGCCATCTGCTTCAGCTAGCACTCAAGTTTCAGCCTGCCAGCTGCATCCAACCTAGATCCAGTTGTGCTCTCTCTCCCTTGGGCTCCACTATGCTCCCCTTTCCTCACTCTCTGGCCGTGGTGGCATCGCAGCAACTTAGCCTCTCTTAGCTGTCATTGTTGTCTTCTCCAACCATCGTCATTGCTGCTCCATTTAAGCGCATTACATCATCACTTTCCCGCATATCAACCCCTCACTTCCAGATACATCTGAAGTAGACATGACAATGAGGTAATAGCATTACCTTTTTTCTGTTCATTGTGGATTCTGTTACTGGTTTTGTTATGTTATATAGAGAAAAAAAATAAAGTTTGGGAGAGAACAAGAAAGAACAATAGGTAAAGGTTAGAAAGAGTAACACTAAAGATTAAAATGCTCCGAATCAAAACAATTAACCTTTAACATCAAAAGAGCATGAAAAATGTTTAGAGGTGATTGTAAATTTAAGAAGATTGGAACAGAAGGCTTATACCATGTTTGTCAGTAGATTGACAAAATTTGCAAACATTTAATGGTTTTAGAAAATTTTTAGCAACGAAGGTCAAGTAGTGGATGTGTTCCTATCAAGAAAAAGTAGGATTAACAACCCTTATAAGTTTGCATTTGTTAGATTTGCATTCAAGAATCATATTCTAAGGACTGTCCAAAATTTGGATGGTTGGAGAGTCAATGGTGTGGCCTTAGATGTTATTGAAGTAAAATATAAAAGAAGAGAGGATAAAAAAAATTCTACTTTAATAGAAAAGAATGGGCAGAAGCTCAGCAAATACAAGGAGTGCAATGGAATAAAAGGGATAAGAATGACTCTTTCCAACCAAGTTGGTGGAGAAGAACATTCAAAAATGTCCTATTGAATCAGAGAATAAGTAAAAATAGCCACCTCTAAAGAAATACTG
Source organism: Arachis hypogaea (assembly GCF_003086295.3). NCBI lineage: Eukaryota > Viridiplantae > Streptophyta > Magnoliopsida > Fabales > Fabaceae > Arachis > Arachis hypogaea. The sequence continues at coordinate 34,510,035 of NC_092052.1, read as the reverse complement.
AAAGTAAAAAAGAGCTAGTGATAATAGGAGAAGTGAAATGTAAGATAGACAAGAGGATAGTGGAGTTTCTTAAAAGGAGTATTGTGAGAGAAGCATCTTTATCGTTCAAAGCAAATGAAATCATTCCATATCTTTTCAAGGATTGACACTCTCTAACCGATGTAAAATGTATGGGATCTTACAAGATGGTCCTTACGTTTGATTCAGTAGAGAATGTGGAGAAAGCATAACGATCGTCATTCTTATTGAACTACTTTTGGGGAGGTAAGGAGGTGGTCTCAACATAAAGTGAATAGATCAAGGAAGGTGTGGATAGAGATCTTTGATTTTCCCCTACATGGATGGAATGAAGAAAACTTTCAGAGAATCACTGCAGTTTGGAAAAAAGATTTTAAAGGTAGATAGAAAAATTGATCTTGGAAGATGGTTTCAACTCAAGTAGAGTTCTGGTTAACTCATCATAGATGAAACTGATTCTCGATATGGTTCTATTAGAGATAAATGAAAAAAGTTTGATATCTTTGTAAAAGAAACACACAGTGAAGAGGATTCTACAACTACAGGCATACACTCAAAGAAAGGAAAAAAGATAATAGAGGAGATAAAAAATCAAGTGCAAGTTTAGGAAAAAGACTATTCCAATACGGTGGGAGTATTTTTGGAAGATCAGTTAGTAGTACATCGTAGGATAGAAGTACATGATAAAAGGAAAAGTTCTTAAATATACAACATTTGAAAAATTCGAGATACATAAAAGATTCAAGCTCAACAAAATACTTGAATGATAAATGATTTTAATTTCAAGAAATTCAATTGGAGTTTTAACATGGAACTTTCAAGGATACAACAATGATAAATGATTTTAATTTCATCGAGACTCGTGACAAGATAGAAAACGAATCGGTCTTGGGTCCTTTAATTCTACCGAGTTTTGGAGACATTATTAGAAAAAAGCTTATCTTAACCAAATTTTAGAAACAAGAGACCAACACAAGTGAAGATGAGAAATGTGTAAAAGTGTGACATAAAGGAGAAAATCTTTTAGCAAGATCAAAAGATAAAAAAATTTAAACATATAATAAAAAAGAGGGATGGTAAAAAAAAAGGGGGTCAAATTAGAAGTGGAATCACAAGAGAAAAAAGGATACAAAAGGATAAAAAAGAGCAAAATGAAAATTTAGAGAAGAAATTAGTAAGAAGAAAAGTGAGGCGGACTTTGAGGGAGAGGTTCCAAGTACAAGTGAAGATGATGAGTTCGAAAGTGGATCGCAACTTAATCTGTCTTGTAGTAATGATGAGGTTTTGGTAAATTATATTAGACAAAACTTGAGTGGAGGGGGAATGAGATCAAGGATCTGAGTATAACCACAAGGACCAGAAGAAGAAAAAGAGTGACACAACGATGGGAATAAGAAGAAAGAAGTTAACAGGAGAGAAATATGGTATAAGTCTTGTATTGTCTTTCATATGGAGTTGTGTTGGCGTCTTGCTCGATGTGTAGCCATATTTTGTCTTCCTTCAATGAATTGTAAATATGTTAGGTATTGGTTGTGATTGATTAATTATGAATTTTTATTTTTCTGTTGTTTGTGGTATGGTGTTGGAGTGTTTCTTTGTTTTAGTTTCTGTTTTAATTATTTTAAGTATGAGTTATTGTGATATTTTGATATGTAGTCTTGTAAGCATTGAGTGTTGACTTAATCTTCCATTTGGAGTCGAGAATTTACAAATGTTCGAAAAAAAAATGTTGAGAGAAAGAAATAAAAGCAAAATCTGAAGAAAAAAAAATAGAGGAAGAAGAAGACATACTAGGAAAAAGAAAAAAAGATGAGAAAGATGAGAAAAAGAAAAAAGAGGAAGAGAAAAATCTTAGTGATAAAGAAGAATAAAAAATACAGTAGTAAAAGAAGAAAATATTATATCTAGATAATATAAATTTATGTGTTTTGTAATTAAAATTTTATGTATTAATTTATCTTTCCACTAATTTTAAAATTACATGAACCAAATTCTGGTGAAGAGTAAGAATATTTAATTTGTTACGCTCAAATTTGAGGAAGAAGTATAAAAAAAATGCAATAGTAGTAAAAGAAAAAAATTATATTCTTTTGACAAAAAATTGTGTGTTTTGTAATTAAAAATTTTATGTGCTAATTTGTATCTATACTAATATTAAAATAGGACAATTATATGTTTTAAGATGTTTACTTAATTCCACAGGATTAGAGATGGCAATTGTAAACCCCGCTAAAATCGGTATATAATTAGTCAATAAATCGAATTTTCAATAGGAAAATTAAATATGCAAAACTAATATCAAAATAGGATAGAGCTCGGCAAAACGAGAATTTTGATATCACTTTCGAAAAAATTTGGCCCAAAATTGAGCCGAATGGGCCGAGCCGGTTAAACCGGGCCCAAACCAGGCCCGCGGGCCCAAACCAGGCCCGCGGGCCCAACCAGCCCAGTATATAAATGAGTTAAAGCTCATTTTCTGCCTTAGAATACAACAGAAGCAGCGTAAATGCATGGAGAAGAAGAGAATGAATTCCAAAACCTAGCTTGATCTTCTTTCTTTGATAACTTTTGATCCGGAGCTCCGATTGACGAGCCGTTTGCGGCCACGCGTCGGGCCCGTTGAGTTCTTCAATTCTATTCAAATAAAACAGTAAGTGAATCGCTTTTTCCTAGCTCCATTTCTGCTGGTATATGAATTTCGGGTTTAAGGTTTGAGAAACTCAATTCCTTGATGATTTTCATGTTTTAGGGGTCCATTAGACTTGATTTCTTGTGGGTATTGCCCAAGGATCAGTGGGAAAAGGTAAGAGATCTTAAACCCTAATGAAATTTCTGAATTTAGGAATTTGGGTATTGAGTTGTTATGTTTGAATGTGTTAATTGTGGTTTAGGTAGTGTGTATGTGAATGTTGATGCTTGTTGGAGGCTTGTTGGTGATCAAGCTTGGTTTGGGGCTGTTTGATTGAGTTTGGAGGGGCTGTAATTTTGAGTTGTGAGGCTGCCTTGGGTGAATTAAGTGATCGGCCAAGGTATGGTTTAAGTTTCGCACGTTTAATATTTACGGTGTTGTGAAAACTTAGGTTAGAGGAACCATAGAATAAGTTGGACTGTTTGTTGTATTTAATGATTAGCCTTGTAATGTTGTTAGAATAGATTTGTTAGTGAATTTATATATTAGAATTATGAGGTGTGAAAGTTATTAATGGTGTGCTCTTATATTTATTTATGATGGATTAGAATTGGTGTTTGTTAATAAGGATGTAGAGTTGTGTTGTGGTGGTATTGTATATGCTGTAACTAATTATGTAATGATCGGAATTGCATGAGACCAAGTTTGGGCTAAACTTGGGAATATAAGGAACTAAACTGAAAATTTTGGGACCTTTTTGTTAAATATACAATTTATGGCAAATTTTTAAAGTTAGGTTGTTAAATCTGTCCAGCAGCAGAAAAGATCAAACAGGGCAGCAACTTGTTTGTCTTGCTGCGACTTCTACGAGTTGAGTTTTGGAGCGAAACCAATTTTGTTATAAAATTTGATTAACTTGATTTATTTCTCTAAAATTTCAGAATTTTAAGAGTTGAGGATTGGGAGCTGTGAATTTTTGAATATTGGTGGGCAAAACTGAAAAGAAACAGATTTCAGCAAGCTATGCATCAACTTCCAATGCTTGTAACTCTTAGAATTAAATAGAAATTGGATTGCAACCAAGACACACTTGTTTCTGGATGAGCTAGGGGTTCTCAAATCAAAATTTAGCTTAATTGGAGTTTTGTAATAAAAGTTATTCCAATTGAAAGGTACTAAGCTTGTTGGTTTTTAAAACAGATTTTGTCTCATTTTTACTTAACTTCCAGGTAATGTAACTTTTTCATTAAAACTGGTATTGACTCAGAACCAATTGAGAAAGAAACCTGGATGAGTAAAGTTTAACTAAATTAATTTTCAAAGTCATTGGATTTAACTTGGATTTTATATTGAATTTTGAATATCACATGCTGCTGCTGTTTTTCTGGTTTTATGCACTGCAGAGCAGTCACGGTTTTTCCTTTATTCTTGAGGCTAGAAAAATCAGAAAATTATGATATTTCGTTTGTTAGAAAGCTTATTTCAATATGAACGCCTGGACATAAATTTTGTGCAATTCCGAGTTCATTTTCTATATTAGAAACAGAAAAGAAAATAGAGTGTCGAGGATGTCTTAGTGATAGTCATGAGTTCGAGAAGTTAAATTTCAATCCTCGTGTGATGTGATTGATTTAATGTTAGAGTTTGGTTGATTTTAAGAGTATTCGATATTAAGAAGGATGAGAAGAGTTTGATAAAAAGTTTGGTCAGGACCCGGAAAGGGTAATCAAGATGAATTATAAGGGAATGACGATGAAAAATGTGAAAGGGAGGTTGTTAATAAAAGGAGTTAATATGCCATGGCTTGATGAATGATTAAATAATGATTATGACTATGAAATGACTTATGAATAATGCTATCTGAGATACGAGTTCCCTGGGTAAGAGGCGTGGCTCGCCATCACGTGTTCCAGGTTGAATCTCGATACTCTGTTGACCCTACGTCGTAAGGGTGACCGGGCACGTATAAATTCCCGGGTATGGATAGCCCCCATTGAGTGATTTTATGAAATATGAATGTGAACTCTATGCATAGACTCTTGGGGATGCGCGACGGGGGACAGTCTAAGGTTTTCGGACTTGTCGGGTTGGCTGGATAACCGACAGATGGGCCCCATCAGCCATAGGACAGGCATGCATCATATGCATTTGTTTGTATTGATTGCTATGCATTTTCTGGGTATGCTTAATTGATATATATTACCCGCTATTTGTTATACTTGCTATTTGTACTATTTGATCATTACTTGTGCGTGAACTTGTTTGGTTGCTTGTTTCTGTTGCATTCTGAATGATGAAAGGATGGAGGAAACGGAGGAAATGGTTTGGTGTTAGGTTAAGCTTGAACTTGAGTAAGTTAGGCAGATTTAGAATACCTACCCCTGTTTATGGCTTCTGTTTAGTACTTAAGTTGGATAATTGAATAACGGAGTTCTAGGATTGCCTATGGCATTCTCAAGACCGTATTTCTTATGCGCGTGGCACTTTTACCATGCTGAGAACCTCCGGTTCTCATTTCATATTGTATTGTTGTTTTTCAGATGCAGGTCGAGAGGCTCCTCGCTAGACGTCTGGATCTTGGGAAGCGAAGTAGTCCTTGGGTGTATTTTGGTTTTTTGGTTTATATATGTATATATTTGTTTAGCTTACTCTCCAAGTAACTTGTGTATGCTGCTCCTCTTAGAGGTTGAGGGAGAGATAGGAGTTTATTTTGGTATTTTGGTATATTTTTGGGGATACCTATGTATGTTCATATGTATATATATATATATATATCCTCTGGCCAGCCTTAGCTTCGCAGGCTAAGTCAGGGGCTAGTTATGCTGTTTCCTTGGCTTTCCTTTATTCTTTTGCTTAACTTTATCATGTTCCTATTAGGTTTCTTAGCACGCAAGTAATCCTTTCCTGAGCGTTGCGCTTTTTGTTTTGTGATTTTTGTTTTACCCATTTTTCAAGGCTCCTAGTTAAGTATCTTTTCTCTATTATTATATATATATTACTATTTTTAGAGGTCGTAATACCTTACTATCTCAGTCTTATGACTTAAGCATAAGATTAAGTATAGTAGGGTGTTACATTATGGTATCAGAGCAGTTCGTTCCTATAGAGCCTGAGGGACGGACTGATTATGCCTCTGGGCATACTCTAGGTGTCTATACATGCTATTTAGGGTATCTAACTGATATATGAGGCATGAATGTTCATGAGCATGCATTTGGGACTTTGAAATGCTAAACTAGAGATATTGAGACTGATCACCTTGATATCACTTGTTTGGTGTGAACAGGAACCAAATGGCATCTCGTGTGCGCAGTCATGAGCGTAATCGGGATCAAGGACGGAGAGCTAATGAGGTAACCATACCAATAGATAGTTTGACCGATATCGTGACCGCAATGACGAGTGTTGCTGCTGCCATTGGTACTGTTGCGGCCGCGACCATCCGAGTAATGGGTGGAATGGAACCACAAGCTGGAACTGGCAACAATGATGATAATGAATATGAAGGTGGACATAATGCTCCGAATACAGGGGTACCACTTAGTTATCTGGAGCAGGTTAATGTGGGTCAGAAAATGGGAGAAAGCTCAAGGAGGGCTGAGGTAGCAAGAAGTAATCACCGAGAACCCTTCACAAAGAAAAAGGGAAAGATTACACCGAGGAGCTAAACTTTCAAAAAGAATCGCTTTGTCGCTTCACATTCTCAGCACTGGAGCAATGACCGAAGGAACGATAACCGTTCGGATCCGAATGCTAAAGGGAAAACTAGTACTCAACTGAATGATTTAAGGTGCCCAAGGTGCAAGAAGTACCATCCAAACAGACCGTGCAGGGCCGGATTAGGCGTATGTTACAAGTACGAGAAGTCGGGGCATATAGCTCGAGACTGTCCACACAAGAAACGCCAGGATGCAATCGAATCCGATCTTCAGACCCGAGGTAATCATAAGCTAGCAGTTGAGTTTTTAACTACCTTGCGTATCATTAATATATGTATGATCTATTTGTGAAGCACGACAAGTTTTGATGATCGTGGAGTCCGAACCGATGGTTAGTCGAAGACTACTAGTTGTTAAGATAGAGCGATACTTAACTAACTTAGATGAGTGACTAGGTTCTTAAAGGATGAGAGTCAGAATGACGCAGTGGAATCAGGGTGGTTAGACTTTTGAAGGTTAAGGATTAAGTGACGTAGTGGAAGCAGGTTGGACCATATCTAAGGAATCAGGAGTGTTGAGGGTTATGCGGAGTTATTGTTTGAAATTTAGTGACGGTGAAACTTTGAGGAAGAGGAGTAGAGCGAACACAACCTTTAGATGTTAATTGTTCAGAGGTAAGTGGAGATGAAACCAAATCTCTATACGAGAGAGTTTCTAAGACAATTCTTGAAGGTGTGTCAAAACTTCCATTCCAGAGAGAAGCGAGTTTGCGATAGGCTTAGTACCGGAAATCGGATTAACTTCAATCGCACTACAAGTGAAGACATCATTATAACCGGTAGAATTTAGGATTGAGTAGAAGGGAGTACTAGAAGAGGGAATCACCTAACCAACTATTTCTTTGTGGGAAGCATCGGTTATGCTGGAGAAGAAGGAAGAGAACGGTAAGAAACCTTATGTAGAGAGAGTGTGCTAACGAACCTTCGCGACTCGATCTAATCCTTCTGTTGAAACCTACATTGACATTCGATCCGGAGCTCTTCCTAAATAGCTTGACTACCTTTCTAACTTTACTCCTTATGCACATGAATATTATTTCTTCCAGGATGAGTCTGAGCTTGTCTTGGTATAAGCGCATAATCCTTGAATCTTGTGTGCTCGCTATGACTAGAGTTGCCCCTATTCGCAAACCATGTTCTTCAGAATCAGCTGAGACTTCTTTGACTCTGTACGCTCTGTTCTTCCTACCAAAGGTCTCTAATTTGAACTCTTTTCTTGAGATGCACCTAGGTTCCTCTCCTTGTGTATTCCATCATTTCGGTATAATCCTGAACAACCGTGTACAAAATTTCCTTTTTGACTCATTACGAACACCGTTTGTATTGCTCATTCATTTTTCGAGCTTAATGTCCTTTTGAAAATCAACTCGAGCCTATATTAGTATCACGTATAAAATATAGTTGTGACTGTGGAGATGTTGATTCCTTAAGAGCATGACTTTTGGATATGGAAGATGAAGCAGGTAAGCGTGCACCGTCAAAAAGAGTTTTGGAGTTTTAAATTCTTGTCGACCACAAAGCCTATGATTAGTTTAATGCGCTAGAAATACACCGGTTACATAGATACCCGAATATGAAGAGAGCTTTCAAACTCCAAGAGAAGGATTAACCCCAAATCCAGTAATTAGAATACCCGAACTTATTTAACAACTCGGAATTAGTGCGATACATTACCAGAGGGGTTTAGGATACGTGTAAATACAACATCGTGAAGTGGTAACAGATGTCCTGAGTAAGAAATTTTTGGGGAAATGCTTGGATATAAATTTCGGAGAATGGAAGGCTAGATAAGTTGGAACTTTAAATTGGATATTAAGGGTATAGATAAAGGAGTCAAACTAAATCTATTGCGGTTTTAAAACATAGCAAAGACGAAATGCAGGAAGCGTGAGGGGACGATAAAGACCTACCGAGGATGTCGAAGTCTGGCAAACGAAAGAGAACTAAGAAAAGATTTATATGTTTAATGTCGAAATAGAGATTGTAAAGTCAAAGACTTAAGGAGTGCAATAACGGTGATAAGGGGCTACTAAGAGTACTGAAACCGGTTGAATCCAGAAGACACCAAGAGAGGGTTATGTGTTGAGGTCGGAAGTTGAAATAAGAAACTGTTGTTCGAAGCTTACAGGAGAAAATTTTTGAAGTTACCTTGAGATTTCTAAAACCTACCACGAATCAAAGAAGATATTTTGAGCAGACAAAAATGAAGAACGAGGTGGAAATCTATGTGATTACAAGTTTGACGTATGAGAAAGAAATGAAAGACCACCAGAAACTGTTCGAAATGCCACAACCGTCGAAGGTTCTACATTAAAGATAAAAGGGAATAGCCATTGATTTCATAATAGGTTACCGAAGACTAGAACAAAAGGTGATACTGTTAGGGAACTGTGGATCAAGCGACCAGGCCCGTTTTGCCCATCGGAGTAAACCACTTATTGGGGATATCAAAGAGACTATACATCAGGGAGAAGGTGAGACTTCACAGTATGCTAAACACCTTTGAATTAACCGAAAACTGGAATATCAAACGTCTTAGTTCCTGAATTTGACAGCCGAAACAACAGAGGAAGAGTTACGCAAATCTAAGTTAGAATTCTCACTATGAAAGCCGACAAAAGAGTTAGGTGGATCTAAGAAGAAGACTTCTCAAGTTGGAAGAAAGGGGATACCTATTTCTGAAGATCACTTCAATGAACTAGAATCGGATGATCAATCAAAAAAACTAAAAAGCTAAATCCCTTAGCAAAAGAACAATCCGTTCGAACCTGCGTGACGTGTTTCATGTATCGCAACTTCGTAAATACAAATTTGATCCTAGTCATGTCCTAAAGCCGGAATTAATTCAAGTGAGAGAAGATCTGACGTTTCCAATAACTCTCGTTAGAATTGATGATACCAGCATTAAGCGTTTACACGGGAAAGAGACTTTCTTAGCGAAAGTAGCTTGGTGTTGGGCTAGTATTGAAGAATATACCTAGGAGCTTGAGACAGAGATGCGGAAGGACTACCCACACCTCTATTCAGGTAACGCACTCTGAATTTTGAGGACAAAATTCCTAATAAGGTGGGTAGGATGTAAACCCCGCTAAAATCAGTATATAATTAGTCAATAAATCGAATTTTCAATAGGAAAATTAAATATGCAAAACTAATATCAAAATAGGATAGAGCTCGGCAAAACGAGAATTTTGATATCACTTTCGAAAAAATTTGGCCCAAAATTGAGCCAAATGGGCCGAGCCGGTTGAACCGGGCCCAAACCAGACCCGCGGGCCCAACCAGCCCAGTATATAAATGAGCTAAAGCTCATTTTCTGCCTTAGAACACAACAGAAGCAGCGTAAATGCATGGAGAAGAAGAGAATGAATTCCAAAACCTAGCTTGATCTTCTTTCTTTGATAACTTTTGATCCGGAGCTCCGATTGACGAGCCGTTTGCGGCCACGCGTCGGGCCCGTTGAGTTCTTCAATTCTATTCAAATAAAACAGTAAGTGAATCGCTTTTTCCTAGCTCCATTTCTGCTGGTATGAATTTCGGGTTTAAGGTTTGAGAAACTCAATTCCTTGATGATTTTCATGTTTTAGGGGTCCACTAGACTTGATTTCTTGTGGGTATTGCCCAAGGATCAGTGGGTAAAGGTAAGAGATCTTAAACCCTAATGAAATTTCTGAATTTAGGAATTTGGGTATTGAGTTGTTATGTTTGGATGTGTTAATTGTGGTTTAGGTAGTGTGTATGTGAATGTTGATGCTTGTTGGAGGCTTGTTGGTGATCAAGCTTGGTTTGGGGCTGTTTGATTGAGTTTGAGGGGCTGTAATTTTGAGTTGTGAGGCTGCCTTGGGTGAATTAAGTGATCGGCCAAGGTATGGTTTAAGTTTCGCACGTTTAATATTTACGGTGTTGTGAAAACTTAGGTTAGAGGAACCATAGAATAAGTTGGACTGTTTGTTGTATTTAATGATTAGCCTTGTAATGTTGTTAGAATAGATTTGTTAGTGAATTTATATATTAGAATTATGAGGTGTGAAAGTTATTAATGGTGTGCTCTTATATTTATTTTGATGGATTAGAATTGGTGTTTGTTAATAAGGATGTAGAGTTGTGTTGTGGTGGTATTGTATATGCTGTAACTAATTATGTAATGATCAGAATTGCATGAGACCAAGTTTGCGCTAAACTTGGGAATATAAGGAACTAAACTGAAAAATTTGGGACCTTTTTGTTAAATATACAATTTATGGCAAATTTTTAAAGTTAGGTTGTTAAATCTGTCCAGCAGCAGAAAAGATCAAACAGGGCAGCAACTTGTTTGTCTTGCTGCGACTTCTACGAGTTGAGTTTTGGAGCGAAACCAATTTTGTTATAAAATTTGATTAACTTGCTTTATTTCTCTAAAATTTCAGAATTTTAAGAGTTGAGGATTGGGAGCTGTGAATTTTTGAATATTGGTGGGCAAAACTGAAAAGAAACAGATTTCAGCAAGCTATGCATCAACTTCCAATGCTTGTAACTCTTAGAATTAAATAGAAATTGGATTGTAACCAAGACACACTTGTTTCTGGATGAGCTAGGGGTTCTCAAATCAAAATTTAGCTTAATTGGAGTTTTGTAATAAAAGTTATTCCAATTGAAAGGTACTAAGCTTGTTGGTTTTTAAAACAGATTTTGTCTCATTTTTACTTAACTTCCAGGTAATGTAACTTTTTCATTAAAACTGGTATTGACTCAGAACCAATTGAGAAAGAAACCTGGATGAGTAAAGTTTAACTAAATTAATTTTCAAAGTCATTGGATTTAACTTGGATTTTATATTGAATTTTGAATATCACATGCTGCTGCTGTTTTTCTGGTTTTATGCACTGCAGAGCAGTCACGGTTTTTCCTTTATTATTGAGGCTAGAAAAATCAGAAAATTATGATATTTAGTTTGTTAGAAAGCTTATTTCAATATGAACGCCTGGACATAAAGTTTGTGCAATTCTGAGTTCATTTTCTATATTAGAAACAGAAAAGAAAATAGAGTGTCGAGGATGTCTTAGTGATAGTCATGAGTTCGAGAAGTTAAAGTTCAATCCTCGTGTGATGTGATTGATTTAATGTTAGAGTTTGGTTGATTTTAAGAGTATTCGATATTAAGAAGGATGAGAAGAGTTTGATAAAAAGTTTGGTCAGGACCCGGAAAGGGTAATCAAGATGAATTATAAGGGAATGACGATGAAAAATGTGAAAGGGAGGTTGTTAATAAAAGGAGTTAATATGCCATGGCTTGATGAATGATTAAACAATGATTATGAATATGAAATGACTTATGAATAATGCTATCTGAGATACGAGTTCCCTGGGTAAGAAGCGTGGCTCGCCATCACGTGTTCCAGGTTGAATCTCGATACTCTGTTGACCCTACGTCGTAAGGGTGACCGGGCACGTATAAATTCCCGAGTATGGATAGCCCCCATTGAGTGATTTTATGAAATATGAATGTGAACTCTATGCATAGACTCTTGGGGATGCGCGACGGGGGACAGTCTAAGGTTTTCGGACTTGTCGGGTTGGCTGGATAACCGACAGATGGGCCCCATCAGCCATAGGACAGGCATGCATCATATGCATTTGTTTGTATTGATTGCTATGCATTTTTTGGGTATGCTTAATTGATATATATTACCCGCTATTTGTTATACTTGCTATTTGTACTATTTGATCATTACTTGTGCGTGAACTTGTTTGGTTGCTTGTTTCTGTTGCATTCTGAATGATGAAAGGATGGAGGAAACGGAGGAAATGGTTTGGTATTAGGTTAAGCTTGAACTTGAGTAAGTTAGGCAGATTTAGAATACCTACCCCTGTTTATGGCTTCTGTTTAGTACTTAAGTTGGATAATTGAATAACGGAGTTCTAGGATTGCCCATGGCATTCTCAGGACCGTATTTCTTATGCGCGTGGCACTTTTACCATGCTGAGAACCTCCGGTTCTCATTCCATATTGTATTGTTGTTTTTCAGATGCAGGTCGAGAGGCTCCTCGCTAGACGTCTGGATCTTGGGAAGCGAAGTAGTCCTTGGGTGTATTTTGGTATTTTGGTTGTATATATGTATATATTTGTTTAGCTTACTCTCCAAGTAACTTGTGTATGCTGCTCCTCTTAGAGGTTGAGGGAGAGATAGGAGTTTATTTTGGTATTTTGGTATATTTTTGGGGATACCTATGTATGTTCATATATATATATATATATATATCCTCTGGCCAGCCTTAGCTTCGCAGGCTAAGTCAGGGGCTAGTTATGTTGTTTCCTTGGCTTTCCTTTATTCTTTTGCTTAACTTTATCATGTTCCTATTAGGTTTCTTAGCACGCAAGTAATCCTTTCCTGAGCGTTGCGCTTTTTGTTTTGTGATTTTTGTTTTACCCATTTTTCAAGGCTCCTAGTTAAGTATCTTTTCTCTATTATTATATATATATATTACTATTTTTAGAGGTCGTAATACCTTACTATCTCAGTCTTATGACTTAAGCATAAGATTAAGTATAGTAGGGTGTTACAGCAATACCACCCGAACCTGCAGGTATCCACCCCGCCTCTACCGCTTGGGGCGGGTAATTATCTGCCCTGCACCGGGGCAGGTTTTTAGCGGGGCGGGTTTTAGGGAGGGGCGGAGCGGGGTCGGGTTTAGGTAATACCCACCTCTACCCGCCCCGCTATATATATAATATATGTAAAATAATTAGTAAATGATTAATAATATTGTATCATATTTAAATTTTTACTTTAATTTATGTTACGTATGTGATGATGGTTATATAAATTTTGAAATTTAATTTTATTTATTGAATTTTAATAATTATAAGGGCGGGTAGGGGCGGGCGGGTACCCGTAGGGACGGATTAGGGTTCAACGTTTTACTACCCGTAGGGGCAGATTAGGGTTCAACGTTTTACTACCCGCGGGTAAAAGTGGAATGGATTCTATACAGGTTGTTGTACAGCAGGGCGGGATCGGGTAGAACAAAAACTCGCCCCTACCCACCCTGTTGCCACCCCTACACAGGATTTAGAATCTCATAGGACTAAGTTTTGGTGAAAAATAGTGTGTTCAAAACTTCAAATTTAAAAGAATTCCGATAACTAAATAATTAGATATGCATATTTCACTGGGAGTTGTCAGATTAATTTTCAAATATGATCTTTAAACTATGTGAATTACAGTAAATTCAAAATAATTGTGTATTATACAACTAAAATTTTTGTAATTTTTAATAAAAAATAATTTTTTTTTGTTATTCAACTAAAATATTGCACACTTTGAAAATAATTTATATATTATGCAACTAAAATTTTTGTGTTCTTTAACAAGAAATTATGTATTTTTCTTGTTTGTTATTTAAATAAAAATTGCATATTATAAAATAATTTATGTATTATACAGCTAAAATTTTTGTATTTTTCAATGAAAATTTGTGTTTTTTATTTTATGTTTTTTTTATTTTTTTTTTTCATCAGCTTTTTTTTCACTTTCTTATCATTTATCTTGTTTTATCGTATTAAGATAAATAAAAAAATTAAAAAAAATAAAAAATAAAAAAATACTGCAATAATATTATAAAAAAGAGAAAAAAAATAAAAAACGTAGCCAAAAAAAAAATCCAAAAAAAATACAAAGAAAAAAAAACATTTTGTGTAAATAATTTTTGTTAAATTTTGATCAACTTAATTATTAAAATTTCTTATATCTGTATTATTATTCAAAACATTTTTGCCCAAGTTTTTACATGAACAATAAATAGAAATTACACGTTTTAAGAAAAAAAATATATTTAGAATTTAATTTAATACATTGATAATATTTTATATAATTATTTAATTATATTTATTTTTTTAGAGAATTATTTATGTAATTAATATGAAGAATAGTTTTTTTTTATGTGATATTAGGCACTTAAATGATGGTGTAAAATTTTTACAGCGACATCAAAATTAAAGTTATATATCTAATATTCTAATCTAATACCAAAATAGTCACCCAAAAAAAAAAATCTAATACCAAAATTCAATTTAATTACTTTATCCATATGGGAGCGGCATTTTGTTTTTTCTTGCAAAAATTCCGAAACTCTCTCCCTCGTCTCCACCTCTCTCCCACTGAGCTCCCAACCTTTCGGCAATGGCGGCACTATTCGAATCATCATTCGCGACCCCATTGTTCTTCTCTTCCAACACTAACAACAACAACAGTGCTACTTCAAAATTCCAATCTTACCCCTCAAAATCCCCCTCTCACGACCTCCGCTTCCACCACACTCACACTCACACTCACAGTCACACTCCTTCTTCTTCTTCTCCCTCCCTCCAGCCCCAACCCGAACAGGAAGCACACCCCGAACCGGATTCTGACTCGACCCGTGACCGGCGCAGAGCCGTTCGGGTCGCGTGGGAGAAGCTGGTTCGGTGGTCGAGGTCGTGGCGCTCCAAGAACAAAACCGACGTCCTCGAACGCACCAAGAAGGTTCGTTTCTTTCAAATTTTGCAGTTTCTTTTTTTTGCATCTTTTTTGCACCTTCAACAGATTACGATGTTATTGAGTTACATTACGAAAGTGTGGCATAATTTCTTTCTAGTTTGTAGTTCTTTGGTTTATGATTTATTCATTTTATTGAGCGCTTGATTTGAAAATGGTTTCCCTTTGCTGCATTAAGTTCTTTTAGTCATTTTTAATTCTTGTTTCTTTATTTATTTTTTTATTAACTGAACTATCTATTTGATTACCCTTTTTTTTTTTTTCCATGTGACGTCAACTTTAGTCTTGATGCCAGCTTGATATCCTAACCGTTACTTTGATAGTTAGATGCCGATGGTTTCTCTATTATCTTTAACCGTTTCTTGTATGGCAATGTTAAATTCTTCTTTGTTGCGAAGGTGGTTGTGCTTGGAGGGGGTTCGTTTGGGACGGCAATGGCTGCTCATGTTGCAAATAGAAAGGCTGAATTAGAGGTGAACATGCTTGTTCGGGATCCTCAAGTTTGCTTCTCTATCAATGAGAGGCACTGCAATTGGTAGCTACTGTTATTGTTTGTGCTCGTGATCATCAAGGTTTAGGGCTTATTTGTTTTCTGTTTCTGTCTCCTATATCCTGTTTACAAAGTTTTGTGAAGAAAATAGTACAACTAGAGACTAGAATTTATTGTTTTCCCCATTCCTTTTTTTTTTCCTTCACAAAATTCTGAAAACATGAAATACAAAACATGAACAGAAATCAAATAAACTCTTGTAATTGTTTAATTTCATCAGCCATTTATAATTTAAGGTGACTGTTGTCCATTGCAGTAAGTACTTCCCAGATCACTGGCTTCCGGATAATGTAGTTGCCACAACTGATGCAAAATCTGCTTTACTTAATGCCGATTACTGTCTTCATGCTGTTCCTGTTCAGGTCATTTGAAAAATTGTTCTCAAGATTATTTGGATGGTATTTGTAGTAATGTGCAGTAAATTGGTACTTCATTAAGTTCGAAAACTCTGAATCTTATTTTCTTCGATCACAGTTCAGTGCTTCGTTTCTTGAAAGTGTCGCTGATTATGTAGATCCAAGTTTGCCATTCATATCTCTTAGTAAAGGTCTAGAGCTGAACACACTGAGGATGATGGCTCAAATTATTCCTCAAGCGCTACGGAATCCACGCCAGCCTTTCGTTGCATTATCCGGACCTTCTTTTGCTCTTGAATTGATGAATAAGCTACCGACAGGTGAACTGTGAAATTGCTAACTGCATTGGTGGATTCACTCGATTGATTATATGATGGTTGAAATGAAATCAATTCGTCTTTTGCATGCATTTTCAAATGGCAGCAATGGTGGTGGCATCTAAAGACAAAAAATTGGCAAGTAAAGTTCAGCAGTTACTAGCTTCAAGTCATTTAAGAATCAGCACATCGAGGTAGATTCATACATGACCTTCAGTATATAAATGAAATTTAGTTTTATACATAATTGACTTCTTTTTCATTCTGTTATGACTCGAGTATTCGTGTTTGATGATGCATAATATAACCACTTTTGTTCTCTTTTTCTGAAAAAAAAAATAATAATTCATCAACTGTTAAACAACTACATATACAGATTTTGTTGCAAATGTTCAGCTTGTAATCTCTGATAACTCCAGTGATGTTACAGGAGTTGAAATAGCTGGTGCACTCAAGAATGTTCTTGCAATAGCTGCTGGCATAGTAGAAGGTATGAATCTTGGTAACAATTCGATGGCTGCACTTGTTTCACAAGGTTGTTCGGAGATACGATGGCTTGCGACAAAGGTAACTGATCTCGATTTAGGGAGTAATCATGTTCATATTGAGGACTAACTGTAGGTGCAATGCTTTATAGAACTTCTAGTTTGCAAATGGCATAGAATGTGTAGTAACCTTGGGGCTTGTTTAGTTTCTGTTTTCATTTCTTCGTTTTTAACTTCAGTCTTGCCTGTTTTTAAATTTTTGTGAAGGAAAATAGAAAACAATATTTTGTTGTTTTCACTATTTTCAGTTTTTTCTTTACGATTATGAAAATGGCACGCATTGAAACCCAAAATAGAAACTAAACAGGCCCCAAGGCGTTTTCCATTGGAGCATTTCAGTTCTTTCTTTCAAATGACTGATAGCTAATTTCACTTTCCTCCAATTGTCTTCTGAAGATGGGTGCAAAGCCGACTACGATAACTGGTCTATCAGGAACTGGAGACATCATGCTTACATGTTTTGTTAATCTTTCACGAAACCGAACAGTTGGTGTTCGTCTTGGATTGGGCGAGAAGCTTGAGGACATTCTGAGCTCCATGAATCAGGTATCTAATTAGTTTCCAAGTCTGTAGGATCATATCCAAACTTTTTATACAAATCAAAATGTTTATCCCTGCCATGTGCAGGTAGCGGAAGGTGTCTCGACAGCCGGAGCTGTGATTGCTTTGGCCCAGAAATACAATGTTAAGATGCCAGTGTTGACGGCAGTAGCACGAATTATCGACAATGAACTCACCCCTAAGAAGGCTGTTTTCGAGTTAATGAGCCTCCCACAGGTTAACCTCACCCTCGTCTTCCGATGAATTAAATAACGGCCTTGCATTTAAAGTACAAATTTGATTGGCAATGTTTTTTAATGCAGGTTGAAGAAGTATGAAAACCTCGTCTCAGCAAACTTAGTGGCACCAAGCAACACCATTGTTATTTACCAATTGCTTGTAAGACATGGGTGTCTGCTCAATTCTTTTCGCCATTGCACTTTGTATAGCTGAGCCTGAGTTTTGATGACAACAATTTTGCAGAAACTGGGATTATTTCCAGCATATACAGTTACTAAAACTATGAGAAATGTGCAGATAATAATACAATAATAATCTTACCTTGTTATGGTAGTAAGCAAGAATATGAGCCAAGAATGTGCCTCACTCTATAATTCATATCATTGATTTCAGCTGACTTATGAGCTTCAAAGGCCTAGCATGTCATCCAACACTAAATAATATGCAATCAGTAATTAGATATTATGACACAGATATATATAGTATGATTGTATTATTATATATGAGCTAAAATGTTTTTGCATGCTAAAACGTTGAGATTAAATTAATTTTATGTGGATGTAATTATCCCCTGCACTCATTTAGAGGAGTAAGTATGTTGTTTTACACCCGTTGGATGTATTAATTCGGAAATTTCAGTGTGAAAAACTTTAAAAGTGATCAAAGGTTTGGGATTTTTTTTTCCCCTTCATTATGTACTAGTTTTTAATAGTCTATTTGTGTTCTAATAATATTTTAACCTTTAATATTAATATAGATGGTTAAGATGAGGCGTACCACATAATTAACCGCAAAAGTTAGGTCATGAAAATAATATTATAAAATATTCTGATACTGAATATATAATAAGAAATTTAAAAAGTTCTCCTAGCACAATTTGCGCTTTAAACACGTTTTTAAATTTTAACAGAAAAGATGTTAAATTATCGCCCAGTTTTACAGACAGATTTTTTTTTTTTTTTTTGGGTGTTAAACAATTACCAAATACTGAAGGGCGTTCGTTGGCTAAGATCACATAAGCTTAAAAAAGTAAAGACAAAAAGAGAGTTATTTTTGTAAAATATCAAATTAGTGGTCATTCAATTACATATATTGGTGTATTAAAATAAATTCTTAAAATTGAACACAAGACATTATGATATCTAATGAAGAATATCTTTACAATAATAATTGATAACACTTTCCTCTATTTCTTCTAATAGGATCCCCAGTAGAGCATATTGAAGGGTAAGCAAAACTAGGGTCAAACTTGCATGAGCCAATTTATGATATAACAACAATGATATCATAAATCATAATCCTACAAGACAAGATTTCTTTCCCACCATACTACGCATTTGTGCCAAAACCAGTTAGTTTTTTTTTTTTTCTTTTTTTTTTCCTGTTTACTCTCCACTGAAAAGGAATAGGCGAATAGCCATCTTTGAATTGCCTTGAATTTACATGTTGAATGGCAAATCATTGCTTCCTCCCTCTTTATTTTCTTTTTCCTTTTCCCTATCTTTTTGTTGCTTTTGTTACTTTCTCTTCCTCTTAAGAGTTAAGACCTTCCAAGTAAGTAGTACAAAGAGGCACAACAAAGAATAGAACATGAACATTCTAAGAGCTCTGACATTACCGAAGCTGCTCAAAACGAAAGGAACATGTGTGGCAGAATCATTCCTTCTTGTCTTCCTCCCGATCTTCAAGGCTGAAGACATGACGATCAGCACCCACCAATGTCTTTCGGTCCTTTCTTTCTAGCACAATTGCCATGTCCCCAGTCACCTTAACTGCAGCACCGGCAAGTGCGACAGCTTCCTCATCAAAGTCATCCCCTGTTTCCTCCGAGTATGCATATCTGCACATCCCACATAAAAATTAACTTCAAACCGTAAAGAACCTCAATGAGGAAATTAGCATGTAAAATACAAGCGTAATAACCACTCTCTCTACAGTTTACAAATCTGAAAATATTTGTGAAAATTCAATTACTAAAGCATTTGAAATATTCACATTGTAAAAGTCAATAACAATATTTCACAACAGAATGGACTCGTGATTATGGCTTTATTAAAAAAATTCCCCTAAACATGACAAAATTGATCTACTAGTACCTTTTTTGTTAAATAAAGATCTTTATAGAATACAAATAATCAGTTCACTATTAAAGTCACATTAAAATAAATTGCATCATTTGCAGCCTTACTATTAAGATTCCTTGAGGTATTTCCCCGAATTTCTTTACAGTAAAAAATTATACCCTATCATCAAACCACAGCTAAATGATTTCTAAAGCAAAGGCTTTAAGCTTAATAAAAGGGAATCAGAATGAACATAGAACAGAATTTATATGGTGTTCTCAAACATGAGAACTATCATAACCTATAATAGCAATTATCCGAAAGACTTAAACATCAGAAATGCAACAAAAGGATAACTAATCGAAAAATAGAAATCCCTACCCGGGTAAAAGATGTTCTCTCAAGTAAAAAAAAAAGGTTGTGAAGAGAAATGAAGACTAACTAAAATAAATATGAAGACTTATGTGCTCACCCATAACATGTTAATCTACTTCATTTCTAAAGAGTTTTCATGTGATGTCTGAATTTATAATTCTATTCTTTCTTCCCATCCTTTTGGCAATACCTGGTTGGATTTTGAGATGGAGCCCATAGAATGCAAATCACTAGCAGGAGAAAGTAAGCCAACAAAGTCCAAAAAGCCGGGATGATCCAAGCTCTTCGCCATAGCTCACTCAGAGGGTCAGATGCATTGAAGTACAACTGAAACAAAATAAGTTTAATCATCATAAACAAAGAAATGTGATTATGAAAATATCTTGCTCCTGATTTTTCAGCAACTCCTTTTCTCAGAATTGTTTGATGGGTTCCGACAACAAGCTGACTCGTAAATTTTCTAATCAAATATATTATCCCACACAATACTTACTCTGCTAGGCTTAGAAAATCATAATAAAGAGTATTCAACATGAAAAGAGCTTTTTTCCCTCTTTCTTTTTATTATATAGCTAGCTACAAGGAAAACATGTATGCACTTCCTCATTTAGTGGCAATTTTTGGTTTAATGAGCATTAAGAAGGAAAAAGGAGGAAATAAAGTAAGGAAACAATAAAGAAACAGAAGACTACCTCATAACCAATCCATACAACTGACAGAAGCACTGTCACTGCAAGGGAATTTGTGAACTTCCTGTACAACTCAAGTTTAGCCATAATTCTCCGAATCTGTGGCATATAATAGGCAAGTGGAGATAATGATTTGTAATAGAAATCTGAGAAAATGAAATGCAAGTTATAGCTAATTTCAAGTGAATAATGTAGAAGAATCAACGAATAATCTTGTATAAGAAAACTATGACCATATTTTGAAACTCAGAATTCTTCCATTACCCAATTTTAATTCATCCTATAATCATAAACACATCCTCCCCTCTTTTAACCATTATATTATTTTCGTAGACACATGAAGTCATGAAAAATAACCAATGGGTCATACAAATATGTCTAACATGTGACTATTCTTAAAGGTCAAAGCTGGCCACTTAGCTCATTGAAATGTTTGTTGCTCACAAACTAAGAAGTTAGGAAGCCAATATTATGCGTATTCATGAAATAATATAGAGCATTATTGAAAATCATTGCATACAAGGTTACCTGAAGTTTCTCCAAGGTTTTTGATAATGACTGAAAGATCCAAAGAATAAAGCATGCATCCAACAGAGCAACAGGCAGCACCAGAAAAAGTCTTGCTTTTCCAGAAAAGTCATTAATATTACCAAGATGTTCCACTAGTTCAAGTGCTTCCGAGGCCACAAAATACATCACACCAAGAAGAAGTACTCTTGAGGTTATTCCACCAAGCGTTGGGCGCATGACACCATAACCCATGGAAACCACCAGGAGAAGAAGCCGTGAGACCGTCTTCTTCACAGCAGTGAAGGTAACAGCCCAAATTGTAATTCCCATTGGCCTGCTTCCAGTGGAATTGAAGTTCGCGTACTCAAAATACCAGAGAGCCATTTCAACCATCCCAAGGCCAATAACAGCAGTAATGTGGTAATGCAATTGTATTACATCTTTCCAATATTGCACAAACCGGAGAAACCAGACAAGACCAAGAAAAAGGTAAGCCAAAGACATTAAACCATAAAACGTCATCAAAGGCATCATCTTCCCAGGAAGATAACCATCAGGGTTTCTCCATACGGTTCTTCCACTAATCACCGTATCCTTCAGCTCAGGATCACAAAACATGAAATACAGGTAATACATTCCAGTACTCTTTATGTCAACAGTTTGAATAACCATTTTAGACTCCTCATTCTTTCCGGCGAAAAATGTCTGTATACGTTTAGGTCCATTTGGATCATCCGGGTTCTCACGGATGATAACCTCGCCTAACTTGCACGAATTTTCCTTGGCAAGTTCCGGAGTGCAACATATGGCATCAGAGTTCAGATAAGCACCCCCAATATTGTTCCTATCTCTCACCTTGACTATGATAGCCTCAATCAACCCTGTATTTTGCTGCATATCATTCTTCTTCTCAGAAGATTCTTTTGTTCTCCGAAATGTGATTGACTCAAACCTGATTGATCACATAACATTAATAAGGACTAACAAAAACTCCTTCTAACTATCTCTCCCTCACTCAATATATGGGAATCATGAATACCCATTTTGATAAACTACACAACAACAATAATGACTCTTCTAAATTCTAATAAACTAAACCTTATCAATAAATTAAATACACTCTGGTGGCAATCCGAGTAAGCCATGGAGAGGTGAAAGTTTACAGTTCTACTATTGCAATCTTGTAAGCTAATTTAATTACTCCATCGGTTTCAAACTAACGGTTAAGTTGGACAGTGGTAATTGACATCTTCGTTTTTCTTTTTTTTTTTTTTTTTGGTCAAGGACACTTTTGTTGAAACTGAGGTAACAATAAACGAAGCTTAATGTCTATGTAATTATAAATTCATATTTACTACCAAGTTGAGTCAACCGGGGCAAGTATCTATTTTTTATTTGAAAAAGGAATTTTCCAAGAAAAATCCCAGTATCACGTTGGTGAGAAAACAAATGGATCAAAGTAGTCCATATGCAAATGGAACATAACAATTAACAAGAACCCTCCAATTCGAACAAAGAGCTAAAAACAAATGAGTTATGACCCAAAAATGAATTAAACCCAAAAAAATGAAATTTAACCTGATGAAGGATTTGCCATTGAGGGAGTTGTTGTCTTCGGAAGGTTGAGAGTGTTGTTGGACAACCCTTGAAGCGTAGAGTCCCTCACTTCCACCATGGAAGAAGAAGGAATTGGAGCGCCGCATAAAGGTTTCGTTTTGGTATTCGTGGATCGAAGCACCCACTTCGCTTATCAGAAACAACAAGATCATAGAAAATGTGTTCATCGTCATCGCAATGAACCCCTTGGAACCCAGATCACGTGGCGAACCACGCGCATTCATCATATAAATACTCTCTTTTTGTGTGAGAGTGAATTGTAATTAACAATGAAGAATAGGAAGTGGGTTTGCAAGAGAATTGTGGAAGCGTACAAGATGTTTGTGAAAATGCGTGTGAAAATGAGTGTAGATTTGGCGAGAGAGAGAGACAGAGAGAGAGAGAGTCAATAAAAGAAAAAAGAAAAAAAAAATAATTGTGTGTAGTTGTCGTACGAGAATGAGCTGAGGCAGTTAACCTTACTAAAGTAAAGCTGTGTGTAATTTATGTAAATGAGTGGATGAATTTTGCGTATTGCGTAGAGCGGTTTCATTTGGTTTGCAAAAATGCTATGTGCCTATGTCCAATGTGCTCGGTCTAAAATTACCATAATAATTTTGTGCCTATTAAATGTGTCATATTTATATAAATAATTTAATTACACATTTAAATTTTGTTGATAACCAAATGTCTAAATCTAATAAAATTGGTGTAAAGTCAACAAAACCACTTTTATTATGCAAATGTATACACACTTCACTAACGCAAATATATTCTTTTTCATCTTTGTGTTCCTTTTTTTTTTTTGTTATTTCTTCTTCTTTTTTATATTTCTTTTTCTTTGTCTTCGCATTTCTTTTTCGTCTTCGCATTCCTCCTCCTTCTTCTTTTTCGCATTTCTCTTTTTTCTTCGTCGCGTTTCTTCTTATTCTTCGCATGTTTTCTCTTAATCGTTGTTCTTTTATTGCTGCTGTTGTTGCTGGGTTTTTTTCTTCCTTAGTTTAATTGAGGTTCATATGGATTCAAAACTAAATTTGATGTGTTTTTGTTGACGATTGAGTCTTTTTTATTATTTGTTCAAAACTGAACTAATTTCGAGTTTTTGTATATTAATTGAGGTTTACTTGATGCTGCTGATAAGTATTGACTAAATTTTTTATTCCTTAAGTAATTTCGGTTTATTTCTTAATTTAATTGAAGTTCATTTGGATCCATTAATGATTGAGTCTTTTTGACTACTTGTTCAAAACTGAACTAATTTCGCTTTATTTGTGTGTTAATTGAGGTTCACCTGATACTGATGTTATGTATTGACCAAGTTTTTTATTCTTTAAGTAATTTCGGTTCATTTTTTAGTTTAATTGAGGTTCATTTAGATCCAGAAATAGATTTGATGTGTTTTTGTTGATGATTGAGTCTTTTTGACTACTTGTTTCAAACTGAACTAATTTCGGTTCATTTATGTGTTAACTGATGTTCACCTGATGCTACTGTTAAGTATTGACCAAGTTTTTTATTTCTTAAGTAATTTTGGTTCATTTCTTAATTTATTTGAGGTTCATTTGGATTCAGAAATGAATTCGATGAGTTTTTGTTGATGATGGAGTCTTTTTGACTACTTGTTTAAAACTGAATGATTGAATAGAATGAAGTGGAATCTAATGCAATTGAATAAAGTGATAATGAACAATTTCATTCTTCTTTGCTAAAAAAATTGGTCAATACTTATCAGCAACATCAAGTAGACCTTAATTAATATAAGACCCCCAATTTTTAAAAATTAAATAATTAATTATTTATGAGTTAATATATTATATTCAAATATAATTTTAAAAAAATTATTTTTAACAAAAATAATTAAATAAAATTTTATGATTATTAAAGTTTAATTTAATTATTACTTATTCTATTAAATTTGAATTATTTATCAAAAAAAAAATTTAATAAAACAAAAATTAAATTTATTATTATTATTATTATTATCCTAGCTTCCATTATATCCCTTGGACGAATGCCATTTGGGAAAGGAAGAAAGCCACCAACGTGGCTTAGTATGCATACATATATATTTATAAACTTGACACATATCATGTTAGTCATTAGACATCATTATCAATTTTTGCTTCATTATTTCTTCTTGTCACCGAACCATAATCAAAGGAAATAAGAGAGACCGAAGCTTTGCAAGAGAGAACTAAGAGAGAATCGTGAAAAATCTCTAATCTTCTAGTCTCGATTTCTTGCGATCTATAATTCCAATAAAAAATTTAATCCGGTAAAAGTGTTCGTATCTTCCTCCTCTATATGTTAGTGTTATTTTTGTCCGGTAGAAGTTGACGGTGACATAACTCATTTTTCTCTTGAGTTCGGCCAATTGGAATTCTAGGAGACACAGACGATTTCTGACGTTTCCTTCTTCAGCAGCTCAGTCAGAAAGCTTCTCCAGAATTTTTGTTGATTTTGATTTTGTACGGAAGTAGGAGATTTATTTTAAAATTAATCGTTTAAATCTATAAATGCTATTGAAGTCTAGTGAGTAATTACAAATAATTTATAAATGTCTTGCGTGATTAATTGATGAATTGGTTGAACTGTGGCTGTGAAAGATGATTAAATTAGTGTTACTTGTTAAATTGAAAGATGATAAGTTAGTTATTGAAGAAATTGTTGTATTGATAATTGTTGAATGGAGTTAGATTTGAGTTTGGTTTGGGAAGTTAGGAATCTGAGGGAGTCCGCATGGGTGGTAAAGTCCAATTTTAAAGGAAGATGCTGTCCAAATTTTTGTAAAAGGTATACGAAAGAGTGCTTTTATTTTGAAAACCTGATTTAAATATATATTTACATTAAGAAGCGAACTTTATATTAAAAATCTTATTTATAGGCTTATTTTGAGAAATAATTTTGAAATTGAACCTGGTTAGCTTTCAGATTTATAAAATGATTTGGCGTTGGATTTGGATTATCGGATTTATCAGGAATAATCTTTGAGGATCGAAAATGATTTGGTTGGGACCCTTGAAGGGTGGTAAAGTCCGAATTTTAGAGAAAATGCTGCAAAAATCTTTATAAAACTTCGAGGCTTTGCTTAAAACATTAATCAAAGGAGAATTTGATTTAAAACTCATTCTATTTGGCTTTCAATTTATCAGGAAAAGGAGTTATGTTTTAAGTTTATTCTATTGAGAAAAGTTTCTTGTTTAAGTAATAACTTGAGTCCAATTTATTAAGAAAAGGAATTTTTATTAAACGTTAAAGAAGTTTGGCTGCCTAAAAACGAATGTTTTGAAGTATGGTAAGTGAAGGAATATGTGGTGATGCGGAGGTATGAGTATGTAATTGGTGATGTGGAGGAATAATGAAAAGTCATGAATGAAATAAATAATTGAAGTAGATTATGATTCATGAAAATGAAATGTGAATGGGCCTTGTGCCAAATTGCTAATGCGAAAGGGCCCGCCTAACGAATAGCCTGAGGTTGCTAATGCGGGAATGTTCGCCTAATTGATAGCACTGTTCCTTACTGTGATACACATTAAAATATTTTTATAATGAGGCCTAATTGACACGGGTAACCGTGATGTCAAGGTGTCTAATTGACACCGTAAATGGACCATATTCGGGGTTCACTCCGAGTAACGTCGGGTTGCGAGTAGACAACCGACGCATGAACTCATGGCCTGCTTAGGATAGACATGTATCATATTGATTGCGCATTTACATTTGGTCTTGTTTTGCTTGTTATATTTTCTCTGTGATTGTGTTGCTTGACTTGTTTGTCTTATTACAATTTGTTTGTTTGTTGATCTGTTCCTTGTGCTATTGTTTCTCTGTGATTGGGAACTAAGGTTGTGCGTGATTGTGGTTGGTTTAAGTTCGGAAATTTAAAGAAGGTAATAAGTTAATAAAGTAAAAATAAAAAGTATTTCCAAAGGTTTAACAAAATAGTTTTATTGAGTAAAGTTAGTTATTTGCATTTTATTTCATTACTTTTACGGCATTCCTATTCCCTACTGAGAATTAGTGGCTTGTTCTCACCCCAAAATCTTTCACCCTTTCAGCGACACAGGTTCAGAGACTCAGTTTGATGCAGGCGATTATTAGTTTTATTTAAGTTAAGTTTATGTGTTGAGTTGTTTTCATAGAATTCTCTCGCCTTTGTTATTTAAGATTTTATTTTATACAGAGAGATAGGAATTGTATTCGAGTTTCTTATTAAATTCATTTGTATAGTATTTATTATTATTAATAACTATGTGATTATTATTATTTGAATATCTTTAATATGTGATTTTAAATACTAAAAACAAATTTCTGGAATTTTCTCAAAAACTAAAACGCAATATCGACGTAAAGGCTCAATAGTAAATTTATAATAAACGAGATCAGGTCCGTAACGCCTTACTTTTGGTACGATCATGATGTGCTAAAAGTTAGGGTGTTACAATTAACATACAAATGAACTGAAATTAGTTCAGTTTTGAACTAGTCAAAAATACTCAATCATCAACAAAATACACATCGAATTTATTTTTGAATCCAAATGAACCTCAATTAAACTAAGAAATGAACTGAAATTACTTATGGAATAAATTTGGTCAGTACATATCAGAAGCATCAAGTGAACATCAATTAACACACAAATGAACCGAAATATACTAAAAATAAACCAAAATCATTTAATGATGGCACCAGAAAAAATCAGAACCAATAAAGGTATTAGCAAAATGTTGGTGTTGTTGGTGATGATGATAACGAAAGAGAAGAAGAAGGAGGAGGAGGAGGTGGTGGAGGAGGAGGAGGGGAGAAGAAGAAGAACAAACGTGCGCGAATTTAAAAGAAGAAAAAAAAAGAAGAGGAAGAGGAAGAGGAGGAAGAAACGGAGAAGGAGAAGGAGAAGGAAACGGAGAAGAAGGCGCATGATTTGAAAAGCGGGTATAACAACTTGGTTAAATTTGGTTAAGTATTTTTCTTGAATGTAGAAGTGTATTCTTATATAAATCATCAGATTTCATTAAATAAAAATTAAAGACTAATATAAAAAAAACATTGATAGATCCTAATAAATACAAAATATCTGTACATAAATAAATATCTTTTAATATACAATACTTTAAATAATAACATAATTTTTTATTTTTAAACAAAATAAATATAAAATACATAAATACAAAAAAATAAATATTTTTTATTATTAAGATTAATTATTATATAATAATTTTTTTATAATATTAAAAAATTATATTAAAAGAATATTTTAACCTGTAACATAAAAATATAAAATAATTAAATTTTATTTTATATTACTCGACAAATAATTAGATTATTATATTCAAAACTTATTATCTAACTACTTTTGTTAAAAATATTATTATAAAATCTAACTTTTTATCAAAATATTTGTAAAATTTAAAATATTCAGAATATTTTTAAAAGTTACTCGTTTATTTTTTGCATTTCCATTACAATTTCAATCAATCACCAACTAGTATTGGCTGCTCATACTGACCATTCATTGGTAATCCTAAGTTCTAAATTTTAAATTTTAAATTCTAAATTTGAACTCTAAATATGAAATTCTAACCCTAAATTTTTTATTCTAAATTTTAAATTTTATATCTTAAATTTTATATCTTAAATTGATTTTATTTTATTTTATTTTCAAATTTTTTACTTAAAAATTGGATATTTTATTATTTTTAATTTTGAATTTTTTAGTGTTTAATTATTATTAGTTAATTTATTGACCGAAAAAGTGTTAGATGCGGAAACTTTTTCTAATACAAATATCAGTTTTGACAGACAATTGTTGCATTAGCCGCCACATCATATTATTATTCATGCATAAAGGTTATTTTATTCTGAGGTAACTAATATTTGGGAAAAGTCAACAAATAAGATAAATTTATAAAAATGAACTTGCTTTATGAAAGCTACGTTATGCATATTAAATAAAGTCAAAAAATTAAATTTTACAAATATTTTAAAAAAAAATTATATTATATAATAATATTTTTAACAAAAGTAATTAGTTAACCAGTTTTAAAGATAATAATTTAATTATTTGTCAAATAATATAAAATAAAATTTAATTATTTTATACTTTATATTTCGAGCTTAAAATATTATTTTAATATAATTTTTTAATATTATAAAAAATTTATTGCATAATAATTAACATAATGAATAAAAAATATTTATATTTTTTGTATTAATATATTTTATATTTATTTATTTAAAAATAAAAAATTATATTGTCATTTAAAATATTGTATATTAAAAAATATTTATTTATGTACTAAAATATTCTGTATTTATTAGAGTCCACCAATGCTTTTTTTTATATTAACTTTTGATTTTCATTTAATAAAATTTAATGATTTATATAAATATGACACATCTAATGCACAATTAAGTTATTGTACTCATTTTAGACATATTTCAATTTACTTACAAGTATTATTTTATAGAATATTTTTCTAAGTAATTTAAAGTAGGGTAAATAATCATTTTCAATCAAATGCTTTTGATTTATAAATTTTGACAAAAATAAATTTTATAAATTTTTTGATAAAATAACTCTTTAAAAATATATTCTATTTGACAAAATAAATTAAATGTTTAGTCAACCACTAATTTATATAATTAACTATTAATTTTTGTTTATAAAATTACTAATTTAATCAACTCTTTCTCTCTCTCTCAATTATCACTATAATGATTGCCAAAGCACTGGTAGCCATTAAATCTAGAGAATCGATCGCTTGACTTTCATGGTCTCTCTCTTTTTCTCTCTACTATGGCAACAGGCGAGAACTAGCAGTAACAGTTTTTTTCTCTTTGCCTCACTCTTAGCTGTAGAGTTAAAAAAAAAATTTAGGAAGGGTAAAATTTTTAACATAAAAATTATATAATGATATTTATATAAAACAAAATGTATAAATATAATTATTTCTGAAGGTTGTTACTAATACCATAATAAATAAATCATTATACAAAAAAATTATAAAATGTTTTAGAATAGTACTTTTTGAATTTTAAAATATTATCAAGTATTAATAGATGTTGACATTATATAAGCTATATTTTCTTTTTCTTAAAATTTAGTATTCTTCTTAAAAAGTTATTTATTTTTTTATTTTTATCATTATAATTATAGAAAATTATAATATATAAGATGTAAAATATGTAAAAAAGATTTATAGTTAAATAGATAAATATTAGATTTTATAATATGTATTAAATATTTAAATATCTTTTTCTAAAAAAAATCAACTAAAGAACCAAGAAAATACAAAATAATACGAAATCTCTTTTCTTCAAAGGCAAGGCCCATTCCAACCTAGCCAACAGAAAAATTGCTCATTCCAACTCAATTTCAAAAAAAAAAAAAAAAAATTACTGAATGAAAAAAGCCAATGTGGAACGGATGACAATCAAGTGAGAGTATAGAATTTCAATCAAATGTGCTAATTGCCTTCTTTGGTAAAGTGCTAATTATTTTATAAGAAATTTGGGGAAGCTATGGCCCCATTGCCAAGGCTAAACTTCGCCACTGCTCACCCTTTTTTTTTTTTTTTCATTATCTCTCATTCTCTCTCTTTTAGATTGTAATCACAAATTTTATTAGAATTTTTTCCTTTCATCTCTTTTTTTTTTTTATATATTATTGTAATTAATTTTTATTGTATCTAGTGACGATAATGATAACCTTATGGTTGATTTTGATAGTATTGATTGTTGATAATAAGATTGTTGGTAGTATTCATGTTGGAGATAGGAATGGAGCTAGAAACAGAAATAGAGACAGAAACTTAGATGGTGGAGAGTTAAATTAGTAATTTTATAAAGAAGTTAATAGTTAGTTGATTATATAAATTAACTATTGCCGTATATTTTGTCAAATAAAACACATCTTTAGAAAGTCGTTTTATCAAAGATATTTTTTGAAATCCATTTGATCAAAACCATAATCTTTTGAGGCTCAAAATAACTATTTATTCTTTAGAGTAAATTAGAATTATATAAGATTCAAGAAAAATATATGTATTGTTCAAATATATTGTAAGTCTAAGTTAAGTATCCATCTCTAAAGTCATGGAAATTTGATTCCAAGTTGTTAATGTGCTCAACAAATTAAAACATTTGAAAAAATTATATTTTTTAATTTTACTTATTGCATGTTTTAAGGAATCGACTCCTAACAAAAGAAGGAACTGTTTCTAACATCTCTTTGATAAGTTTAGCACTATAAATACAAGTAAGAAAAATCATAAAAAAACATGAAATTTTAAAATTATTTTTTATTTTTTTTTCTTATTTTTTTTCTAGAAGAGTGATTTAAATTATTTGTAATGTAAGTATAAATTTACTTTTTATATCTCACTGTTATTGTATCAGGTTTTAACTCTTAAAGACATCGGCTCTAAATAATTCTTGAAGTAATCCAAGCTTCAGCTCCAAGAACAAGAAAGAGATACTCCACTCTTTTTTACAATTAGTTTTTGATACGCATATGATCTTTTTTTTTTTTAGACACTAGCTCTGAGTAAATTTTGAAATAATTTCAACTTCAAGAATAAGAAAAAGCTATATAACTCTTTATAATTTGTATAACACACAAAGTTAAGAATTAAAACTGTTCTAAATGAGTAGATGATTACAAATGAAGTTCTAGGAACTAATTATTGTGTATTTTTCAGATTTTAGAAAAATCCTTTTTAAATATGTAAACAATTATTCTCCACATTCAAGTGATTTTAGTATCCAAGTTCATCCAAGTATTTTAGATTTACGCGCTTTTTTTTCCGCTTTCTTATTCCCTCTTCTTCTTCTTTCACTTTCATTACCGTCGTCACCTCCTCCTCCTCCTCCTCCTCCTCCTCCTCCTCCTCCTCCTCCTCCTCCTCCTCCTTCCTTTTCATCATCATCATCATCATCATCATCATCATCATCATCATCATCATCATCATCATCATCATCATTGTTATCGTCATTCTCGTCTTCTTCTAATGCGTATCGTCGTTATCGTTATCGTCGTTATTTTTGAATTTAATTTTTGGTTCATTCTGAATATAATTTTGGTTCATTTTAAAGTGAATTTAAGGTTCATTTGGTCTCGTTGTTCTTCACAATTTAAAACTCTTCCTCATCATCTTCTACTGCTTCTTCTTCTTCTTCTTATTTTATTTTGTCATAATTCTTCTTCTTTCACTCTATCAGGAGGAATAAAAATCAAGAAAAAGAGAAGAAAAATAAAAAAAATAAGAATAAAAGACTCCTCAAAACTCCTCATCATGTTGCTCACAAATACTCACATGAAAGGCCCAAGAATTACTTGCTCTATCACAAAAGCTCCTCATCAGATGTAAAACAAGTCTCTTGCTAAATTATGAAAGAAAGAAAGCAAGCCCATATCCAACACAAGCCCGATCGGTGGACCAACACCCAAACCCATACAACTCACATAGTCACTAACTAGGTATTCAAAATTCATTTCATTCGAACTCCATACCATACCACCAAAAAGCAAATTCTCTTTTCTCTCTCTTCTTTTTCTTTAACATCACATCACTCTTAAGCAAGAAGAAAGAAAAGCAAATTTCTGGAGCTAGGAAACGGTGAAGAACAAAAAGATTGTTTCCAAATTCAAGCAAGAAGAGAAAGTAAAAAGGCTACAGCAAGAGAGAAGATCACATCCGAATAGATGATCACAAAAAAATGTTTTTCATATTTGTGCTTCAACAAGGAATGTTGAAGAAATCCCCCGAGTCATAAGCATCGTTCTAGAAAATTAAAGAAAATGAAGTCAATGGTACTCTGCTGTGAATTAACGGTCAAGAAATAAATTGGGGGCCAAAGTAAAGATGCACGACCCAGATTCAATATTTTTGAAGAAAAAGGTTGAAAGAGAAAGGTTTGGTTGCATGTCACTGCTTCTGACCTCTCTCTCCTCTCTGAACGCCGCTGCTAATTTTGATTGTTAGAGAAGAAGACAAACAAGATGCTGAAGCAAGTTCCAAGTCTTGGAAGTTTCACTCCTCTATAATAGGGGTGAACGGCCAAGGATTAGAGCAAGAGAGAAAGAGCACTGGTTTCAGTTCTCATATCTTCGTGAGCCATTCTTGTTCTTCTCCTTCATGGTTTTCATTTTGTAATTCTATTTTTCAGTTAGTCTGTCTGAGTTTCATTGGTAAAAGGTAAACATGGTGAGGTTTGTAAGAAAAAGCCAATTAGTGAAAAAAGGGAGAGAGCTAGACTTGGAGAAAAAGCCTAAGTTATTTCAGAAATTCTTTGAATGTATTTCTGTTTTGTGGTCATGATCTTGAGGAAATTCCCTTGCAAGTTGGGTTAGCACTTTGCAGTTGAAAGTTAGGGTGAGTCCTAGTCAACTTCATGTTAGATTAGAATCTGGACTTGTCCCAGATAGGATTTGGATAGATCCTAGGGAGAATTGGTGATTATAATCTATTGAAAAGATAGTAAAATTCCATCATTATTGTGATGGAGACTGAATGTAAACTATATTACATTGGGTAGTCAAACTAGGATACATTTGTGTATCATTTTCTACTCTCTTCTCTGTTTCTGGTTATGCACTAAAGGAGACAAAAATAAAGTATCTCCAGATTTCTCTATAAAACTTCACTTCTTTACAACTCTCCTTGTAAATAACTCTGTTCTGTCTCCTACCGTATCAGGAGATAAAACTAAAGTCTATCCTGTATTCTCTCATCAGAAAGCAAGGTTTTAAGGGAAGTCAAAAGGGAGGCTTAGATTCAACCTTCCTTTTTCTTAGCCACTAATTACAGAGATCAAGCTTTGCAGCTTGGAAGAAAGATCCTAATGGCGAACAACATTGGTTCCAACATAATGGCTTACACACTGACAGATGGACAATCCAAAAACAGACCTCTATTCTTCAATAGAAAAAACTACAATTATTGGAAAGAAAGAATGAAGATATTTGTTCAGTTAGTAGATTACAACCTGTGGAATATCATCATGAACGGTCCTCAAATCCCCACCAAAACTGTCGCTGATGGAATTGTCACTCCCAAAACTGAAGCAGAGTAAAATGAAGAAGACAAGAAAAAGGTGGAACTCAATGCCAAGGCTGTCAACATGCTGAATTGTGAAATCAGTTTTGAGAAATATCGGAAGATTTCGAGATACAAAATAGCAAAAGAAATTTAGGATAAATTCCAAGTCACACGTGAGGGAACCACACAAGTGAAAGAAACCAGAATTGACATGCTGAGTAAGGAGTATGAGATGTTCCCTATGAAGGGAGGAGAATCAATTGATGACATATTTGAGAGGTTTTCTATCATCATTAATAGCTTAGATGCTATAGAGATTACTCACTCCGAACAAGTGCTGGTGAGGAAAGTCTTGAGAAGTCTGACAAAAGAGTGAGAAACAAAGACTACTGTTATCTCTGAAAGTAGTAACCTGAGTCAAATGACCTGTGATTAGCTGAGAGAAAAGTTACTAGCATATGAAATCACTCACATAAAAAATGATACAAAAAAGAAAGGAGTGACTCTTAAATCATGTACTGAATCATTGGATGATGAATCCAGTGATTATTTATCAAATGACAAGTTTATATTTTTTGCTAGAAAACTCAGAAAGATGATGAAATTAAGAGGAAGAAGTAGAGAAAGCAGCTCAAAGGGACCAAAAAAGGATCTAAGTAAGGTCATTTGCCACAACTACAAAGAAGTCGGACACTATAAATATGACTGTCCCAAGTTGAAAAAAGAAGACAAGTCAAAAGAAAAAACAAGAAGAATGGACTTATGACCTCTTGGAAAGATCTGAAAAATGACTTTGAAGAAGATGAAGATTCAGAGAACCATTCTCAAGCCTGCTTTATGGCCAACCATAGTCAGAATTATAAGTTTTGCCTATCATTTAAGAATAAGAATGACACGTGGTATTTGGATAGTGGATGCTCTAGGCACATGACCAAAAAGTCCATATTCTTCATCAAGTTGGACAAATATGATGAAGGCTTTGTGACTTTTGGTGACAATAGTAAAGGTAAAATTGTGGCCATAGGTTATTTTGGTTATTTTCAAGAAATTGGAATGCTTGGTTGTGTGTGAAAAATTTGGTGAAATTTTGTTTGAAGCTAAAAGACACAATAATGTGTTTGCACTAATCTTAGAGGAACTAAAAGAACAAAATGTAGCTTGTTTTACTTCCATAGAATCTGAAAAAATAGTTATGGCATAAGAAATTGGGACATACAAGCATGTTTCAAATTTCTAAGCTTGTAAAAAGAAATTTGGTTAGAGGTCTTCCTAAAATAAAATTTGACAAAGACATCACTTGTGATGCTTGTGAATTGGGTAAACAAACTAAAATTATTTCAAACTCAAGGATGACATCCCAACTAAAAGACCATTGGAATTACTACATATTGATCTTTTTGGTCTTACAAGAAAGTCTTGGTGGTAAGCACTATGACTTAGTGGTGGTTGATGACTATACTAGGTTTAGATGGGTTCTTTTCTTAGCTCATAAGAATGATGCCTTCATTACTTTTTCAACTCTATGCAAAAAGATCCAAAATGAAAAAGATTTGAAAATAGTTTCAATAAGAAGCGATCATGGAAAGAGTTTGAAAATCAATATTTTGAAGCATTTTGCGATAAATTTGGTATTTCACATAACTTTTTATGTCCTAGAACACCTTAACAAAATGGGGTTATTGAAAGAAGAAATAGAAGCCTTCAAGAAATGGCTAGGGCAATGCTTTGTGAAAATGATATTTCTAAATTTCTTTGGGCTCAAGCTGTGAACACAGCTTGTTACATTTTGAATCGAACCATTATTAGAAAAGTTTTAAAGAAAACACCTTATGAGCTTTAGAAAGGAGTACCACCCAATCTTAAGTATTTTCATATTTTTGGATGCAAATATTTTGTGTTGAACACTAAAGACAATCTTGAAAATTTTGATCCAAAATCTTATGAAGGTATCTTTGTTGGTTATGCAACCACTAATAAAGCCTATAGGGTTTACTTCAAAGAACATAGAATAATAGAGGAGTCCATACATGTCTCTTTTTGTGATTCTAACACCATTTCAAGTGTTATTGAAGAAAATGATGCAGGAACTGAAGCTAAATTGAGTTCTCAAAAGATTCAAGAAGAAGATAAATCAAAACCCTCTTTCAAAAATGCTATCTTTGATTCTGCAGATCAAAATATAGGAGACAATTCTGTTTTGTCTCCTACTGAAGCAGAGAACTCTGGTAATGTGAACAATACAGAATTGAATCAAGTTCAACCTAAGATTATCTCACCAAAGCCAAGAGAATGGAAGTTCTTGAAGAACTATCCGTATGAATTCATCATTGGAGATTCCTCTCATGGAGTTACCACAAAATTCTCAAGTAGAAAAAGAGCCGAACTCAATAACTTTGCTCTTATATCACAAGTGGAACCCCAAAATATGGAAGAAACACTTGAAGATCCCTCTTGGATAAAAGCAATGGAAGAAGAGTTGGTCCAATTTGATAAAAATGAGGTTTGGACTCTAGTGCCTTATCCGAATGGTAAGAAAATGGATCATCAAAAATAAATTAGATGAGGATGGTAGTGTTGTTAGAAATAAAGCTAGATTAGTAGCTCAAGGGTATGATCAAGAGGAGGGAATTGACTTTGACGAGTCATTTGTAACACCCTAACTACCAAAGCTCACGCTTCCGGCTGCGCGACCCTGATAGCTCGGACATTACGATGACACTTATATTATTTAATACTAAAATATGAGCCTGTTTAAAACTTTAAACCGCAATACCGCTCCCAAAAATACTTTTGTTCGATAACATACATCCTAAATACCATACAACTTACAAAAACTCACAAAGGATACATCCATATATATACATAGATATATATATCATATTACAAGCATTAACCAATACAATTCCTATCCCTCTTACAGAATGTATCAAGATAAAGGCAAGGGTACAATGAATAATAATCTAAAGTAATACAGAGCATATCAACAACAAAGTAAACTCTTTGTGACTTCTGCACCCATATCCTGAAAGGGGAAAAATGTAGGGGGGTGAGAACATCATCCTCGAAAGGGTTCTCAGTAGAGGGTTTTTGGGAATTACTGTAATAGGATACGTGAAGATAAACCGTACTACTGATTAATAACCGTCTTATGCTTCCTTTTCAAAAACAACGGTTTACAGTAAAAGTAAAGTCTGAAAATCTTTTCTGAAAGAAGAACCGTTCGATTCTCAAAAACTCAAAAGCCTTTCAAAACGGTTTATCTATGCTGAACCAAAACACCCTTTCATATTTTATTCCAAACCAGAAACACAAAACCGAAATCAACCATCGGTTCATCTCATTTCAACCACGGCCCTAGGCCCAAACAATCCAACCATCAACCAATCACCACAGTCCAACAGAGTCCCAGTAGCAAACACAAATAGGAAGATGCAAGCACAAACAAACAGTTATTGCAAGTAGAACAATTAGCAATTAATCACATAGGCAAACCAAGTATAATATGCACACCCAAACAATGTCACATAGATGCATATGATGCATGCCTGTCCCTAGTGGCTGATGATATCATCTGTCGGTTATAAAGCCAACCCAACAAGTCCTGGTAGCTAACCATTGGACTGTCCCTCTATCGCGCATCCCCAATTCGAGTTATACTCATCATAAACTTGATCATAATCATGATCCATATCCATCACCCTCACTGGTGAATATTTACGGGGGCGAGCTCATCCGGGACTTTCACAATGCCCGGCCACACTTACGACATAGGGTCAAAATAGCTTCGAGTCTCAACCTGGAGCACGTGGTGGCTAGCCACTTCTTTCTCCCAAGGAAACTCTTATCTCCGATAGTGGAAGTGCAACATTCACATTTATCAATGATTCAGCATAAACATGCATTCAATCTCATCCATGGATCAACATCCATCTCAGCCATCCGGCTCACGGTTCAGTCCAGAACCAGCCAATATTCATATCATACACAGCCATTCTGGCTCACGGTTCAATCCAGAACCAACCAATATTCATAATCATACACAGCCATTCTGGCCCATAATAAAACAGCACTTCCACTATTCAAAATCATCAAATTCATAAAATCAGCATTTAATCCATAAATCACTTTTTCTCAAATCATTTCACTTGAAATCAAGTTTTAACTCTTTTCAGCCTTGGCTTTAAAGATCTCATTTCTCAAATTATCTCAGGCTCATAAGCCACTTTTACTCAAGGAAAATTCCCTTTTTAAAACAAGCCACTCTCGGCTTCCTCTTTCCAAAACTTTCAAAACCATGGAAAGTTAAAGATTCCTTTTGAAACATTCAAAATCACCCATCCAACAATGGAATTTTTGTAACAAAAGTTCCTCGGCAGAGTCCCAAGTCCTTAGGGGAGAATAGCATAACTCATTTCGCCAAATTCATTTAAAATCATTAAAACCTTGTCTTTTCGATTTGAGTAATAAAATAAGATCTAAGCCAAACCAAGTCACGTAATCATTTACTTCTTTCAAAGCCGTTTTCTTTACTTAGGCAAAAACCAACTTCAACCCCCATGATAAATTCTAGAACGTTTCAACTGTTCAAAACTGTTTTAGTCTTGCAAGAATTCAGAATTCAAAGAGTACTTAAAACCTTTCTCAAAACATTTCAAAATGAAACTTGTCAATAGACATTCAGGTTCTTTCAAAGTCATTGAAACTCCTCTAATTGAAACCCTCGAGTCAAATTCAAAGGCATTGCCCTTGTCACATTTAAAGCAGCTTTAAAACATAAGTTTCATCTAAATAACTTTCTCCTGAAAGAGATACAATGCCTTCCTTAAAAAGCAAGATTAAATCACAATTTCCTCTTTACTAACTCATTTCGAAAGCATGAATCATCCTTTTCTTGATAATTCAAATAAAATAGTAGAAGTCTTTAACTCATCATTTGCCAGACAACATTTCAATAAAGACTCGGATTTTATAGAAATTTCGGCAGCACCTCCCCTAAAACTTGGACTTTGCCACCCGGTTCGGGTCCCAACTAAACCGTTTCACAATCCTTTTCAACAGCCCAAATTTCAAAATCAGTCCCAGGCAAGCCAAAATCTAACAGTCATCTCAATTCCATATTTCAAGAAAACCGTTTCAAAATCAAATCATTATCAGCCGAATAAACTCATTTCTAAAGTTTCAAGGAAACGGTTCAGTAATAACCATGTATAAAAAAAAAACAGATCATTTAAAGCAAACCAGGCTGAATTCAAGAGTGTATTCTCTTTTTCACATTCTCAAGAAAATCAACTCAACTCAAATCAATTCCCAACGGATTAAACTCGATCTCAAAGCTTTAAAAGAATCAACTTCAAAAGCATTTCGTTTCATAAAACCACACAACAATTCAGCCAAACAAACATTCATAATCACTCGAGACAATCAAATAATACATAAGGCTGCTACAACCACCAAATACACATTGTCTCACATCAGTATCCATATGTAATAATTCCAATATAAAATATAGTTTTCGAAAAGCGCCCTACCTCAAAACGCGAAACCATAACCCAAACGCGTCATCGGAACTCTCAATCAACCCGAATTTACCAGCAGCTTACATCATAGCTTTGTTCACTTTCGCAGCAGTAAGGACAACCCTTTCGCGCAACATGTGGCTCCGATAACTTAATCCTAGAAAACATTATTATTGCGAAAGCCTTAAAACACATAACGGGATATGAACGGGGAAGCTTCAATACAAAGATACTTACTGTAACTAAAGAATACTGTCTGAACCAAAGAACAAAAGCCTCAGCGGTGGTTCCGACAGCCACAGAACTGCCCTTGGCAGCCAGAACCACCGTGACTCAGCCTGTTCCGTTAGTAATTCCAGCGACAGATGAATCAGTCCCCAAATCGAATACTAGTTGTAATGGAAATCTCCAAACAGAGCCAGCAACTATGTCTAGTAAAGGCAGCGACAATGTCACTTACTATAACCATTTTATTCAATACAACTAGTGTCAGCAACAATGCTTCTAGGTAGAAACGAATTGATGGAACAAGATGGAATCGGAAACAGGGTAAGGCTTACCCAAAAGTAGTGGTTCTCATGGTTCAAAATGGAGCCAGGGCAAGGCCAGAGCAACATCAACTCCAACAGCAGCAGTGGTGCTTTGTAAGATTCTAAAAACCCAGGAACAGAGGCAGAAAGGCATCTCCTTTCCTTGATTCATGCGGCGCTGCTCTTCTCTGTACACATAGTAGCAGCAACTCCCTCTGGTAGCAGCTCAGATGGTGGATTCCACCCACGACGACACTTTCTTCCACAACCGTGACAGCAGCGGCGATGGAAAGGCAGCGTTGCTTCCTCGCGACCCATCCCTTTTCCCTCTTCTCTGTTCGCAGCTCCCCGGCGGCGGCCAAGGACGGGTTTGACGGTGGCGACGCGACGAGGAGAACGGTGGAAACTCCACGCTCGGTGACGGTGGCAGGCGGCGATGGCTTCCCCGTGGTGGCTCCCTCTCGCGCATCCTCTCTCTCCCTGTGCGCGAGTTCAGCGGCGGCGAGGCAGTGAGGAGCAACGCTCTTCCTCCTCCTCGGTCAGACGACAGCGCGATGGCTGCGGTGAGACCAGCACGCTGGCACGAGTCTTCCTCTCTCCCCCCTTCTTCCGCGACTCAGTCTCCCTTTCCCCTCTGTTTTTCTGCTTCTGTTTCTTTCCTTTCATGGAGAAAGAGGAAAAGAAACCGTGTGTGCTGCTGTCCGTGGACGAAAGGGAAGACATGGTAGGGTTTCGGCTGCTGGGATGAAGGTTTTAGGGTTTTATTTTCAAAAGTTAGGGTTAGGGGCATTATGGTAATTTCTGATAAAATTGTGGATAATATAGTAATTGAAACCCAATTTAAATCCAACACTAATTGTATATAGAAAATACTATTTGCTCATCAATCTTACAAATTATTTTCCATTAAATGCCCAAATCAAAATAATTAGAAATAATATAATTAAACCCTTTATTTTCCAAAGTAACAGTATTAATATTTAAAATATTAGTTATTTAGTCCAAATCATATAAAAATCCTTATTATTTCACAACTACCAACTTTATAATATAATTATAGTAAATAATCCAATAATTATCAAATTGGATAATAATCATAACTTATCTCAAATTCAATAAATCAAAACTTGCTTTAATTTTCTTTAATAAAGAAATTTCTGAAATTAAAGCTACAGAAACACTGAATTTGAAATTAGCTAATGATAGTCCTTTTTCAAAGGTTTTGGGTCTTACATCATTTGCTTCGGTAGCTAGAATAGAAGCAATAAGATTATTGCTTGCCTATGCTGTCCATAAAGGATTTAAACTCTTTTAAATGGATGTTAAGTTTGCTTTTTTGAAATGGTTTTATTGATAGATAGGTATACATAGCTCAACCCCCCAGTTTTGAAAATAAAATTTTTTCAAACAATGTATTTAAACTTTCAAAAGCTCTTTATAGTTTTAGATAAGCTCCAAGAGCTTGGTATGAAAGACTTAACTCTTTCTTGTTGAAAAATAATTTTCAAAGGGCACTACAGATACTACTCTTTTTATTAAAGAATCTAATGATCATTTCATACTTGTTCAAGTTTACGTGGATGACATTATGTTTAGATCGGTAAATGAAACCTTACGTGAAGAATTTGAAAAATTAATGACTAGTGAGTTTGATATGAGTATGATGGGAGAACTCACATTCTTTCTAGGACTCCAAATCAAACAAACTCCTAGTGAAATTTTTGTACATCAAGGTAAATATGGCAAGGAGTTAGTAAAGAAATTTAGTTTAGAAAATTCCAAACCAATGAGTACTCTGATGCATCCAAATTCTAAACTTGAAAAGGATGAAAATGGAAAAGATGTTGATGAAACAAGGTATAGAGAAATGATTGAATCTCTCATGTATCTAACATTTTCTAGACCATATATTGTTCAAAGTGTGGGTGTCAAAAGAATCATATCTTGGCTATGAAAATGATCATTAGATACATCAAAGACACAGTTGATTTTGGTCTTTGGTATTCTAAAACTGACAAATTCTGTATAGTTGGGTATTGTGATGCAGATTTTGCTGGAGATTGTGTTGATAGGATAAGTACTTCTGGAATGTGTTGCTTTCTTGGACAATCTTTGAATGTATAGTCAAGCAAGAAACAAGCTACTGTTGCTTTATCAACGGTTAAGGCTGAATATATTTCAGCTTCTTCTTGTCGTTCTCAATTAATATGGCATAAAACACAACTTGATGATTAAAAATTACAAGTCAATAGTATCCCTTTGTTTTGTAATAATTTGAGTGCCATAAATATCTCTAAAAATCCTGTTTTACACTCAAGAACTAAGCACATTGAAGTTAGATTTCATTCAATAAGAGAACATATGCAAAAGGGTACAATTGACATTGAATTTGTAAAAACTAAAGATCAATTGGCTGATATCTTCACTAAACCTTTATGTGAAGATAGATTCTGTAAATTGAAAACTGCTTTAGGGATTGTTAATCCTGAATTCTTGAGCTAAAATTGATTAACAAATTTCTGGTTATTTTTGTCCCTTATTTAGCAGGGAGACAAAATTGGGCAGATGATGACTCTCTCTAGGTTCCACAAAGTTCAGATAATGTATTAAGAAGGTCAATGAATCTGGAACTAAACCAAATCCATGGTGGCCTTGTATGTTTTCTTAACACTACTACTGAGCCCAAGAAATAGATATGTTGTTTTATGAAGTGGGCCTCTTGCTTGTTTTGATTATCAACATAAAAAAAGGGGGAGTATTTAATTTTCTAATATTTTATTTTAAGTCAAATCTGTCAGTTACTTTTCAAAATCTTTTTGATTAGTCACTTCTAAAATGTATGTATTGAATTTAAAAATTTGAAATTCCTTGAATTCTGTTTTATTAATTTGATTTAAGTTTTCAAGAATGTTTTATGCATTTAAGGTAGTTTTCAATTGAGAAAACTTTTCATCTATCCCATTACTCCACTACTTTCTCATTCTCTCTCTACTTCACCCTTTTATTTCCTTCATGAT
Source organism: Arachis hypogaea (assembly GCF_003086295.3). Lineage (NCBI taxonomy): Eukaryota > Viridiplantae > Streptophyta > Magnoliopsida > Fabales > Fabaceae > Arachis > Arachis hypogaea. Next base: position 34,467,271 of record NC_092052.1, on the reverse strand, counting down.
AAAAAAGAAAGTTACAACTCGTAGAGGAACAAGAATAATTCGTCTTCCTCATAATCCTCCTCCTTCTAGGCCTCAATCTCATACCCACATCTACATCCACTCACATTCCTCTTCCTCTCACTCCTCTCAACCACCTACGTCAATGGCAAGAACCTAAACCACACATCACAGGCCTTCATCGGCTCCTCAGGAGGCTGGCTCCTCAACGGCTAAAACGGCAAAAGGCAAAAGGCCCATGACTGACGAGGAACACCTCCCATCTCCTCCTCCTCGCTCAACCTCTCGTCCTCCTAGACGCTCTGCTCTATCAAGTCGACCAACCAAAGGTACTAAAAGACCTTCCCTTTAATATGTGAAAGAACCCTCCAATCTAAAATCTATTGATTACAAGTCTCACTTTGGAAACCGTTCCCATTCACACTATGACCCTTTTTGATTCTCTTCATGCATGGACTTTGAGTTTCATAAATCTGTCAAAACGTCCTCTTTGTTCATCTTATGTTGCTGATCTAGATGCTCGTCTGGCAGATAAGGTTTTGGATTTCAAAGAAAATTTTCAATCTTTAAATTGGAAAAATATTTTCAAAATCAGAAAACCTATTTATCCCAACTTAGTCAGGGAGTTTTATGCTAATATGTTGTATCATGATGGAGATATTCATTCTTATGTTAAGGACAATCAAATTATTTTAAACAAAGAATCCCTTAGTGATGTCCTCGATTATTATGATACTGGGGTAAATGCCTATGTATCTGGAAAATGGGATGATAATCTTGAACCCTGTTTTGAACTTGAGATAAATTTTTTTTATCTATGATGTTTGAAGATGCTGCTTATGAATTGATTTTGTGCTTTAATATCTGCATCTTGATTTGGTATTCTTTAGAAATTAGTGACTAATTTTTTTGTAAATAAACTAGCTCTGATTTTTGCTTGCTTCAAGGCTGGCTGATGAGATTTTTAGCCTTGATATATAATCGAACAGGTTCCCTAGATTTAGCTATTTAAAAATCATTGGATGTTTGGTATTATTCTTGTGAAAATTTTGATGAAATCAGGTTATAAAATGCAAACATTCAGGGAGAGCTTGAAGATAAAAAAAGGGAGAGCTTCATGACAAAGAAAACATCAAAGGGAAGTTTCTAAATCTCATTTCCTTTCTTTCAATTTATTTTAATAATATTTGTTATCAAGGGAGAGATTGTTGAGTTTAGTGAACTAAACTATGATTAAGATGATGACTAAATATTATTGGGATTATTATCAAATTGTGTGTATAATATATTTTGTTTAGTGTGCAGAATTGAATTAATCACAATGGCCCATTAAGCATGAAAACAAACCCACAAACACTCACATGAAAGGCCCAAGAATTACTTGCTCTATCACAAAAGATCCTCATCAGATGTAAAACAAGTCTCTTGCCAAATAATGAAAGAAAAAAAAGTAAGCTCGTATCCAACATAAGCCCAATTAGTGGACCAACACCCAAACCCATACAATTCACATAGTCACTAACTAGGTATTCAAAACTTATTTCATTCAAACTCCATACCATACTATCGAAAAGCAAATTCTCTCTTCTCTCTCTTCTCTTTCTTTAACATCACATCACTCTGAAGCAAGAAGAAATAAAAGGAAATTTCTGGAGCTAGGGCACGATCAAGAATAAAAAGGTTGTTTCCAAATTCAAGCAAGAGAAAGTAAAAGGGCTACAACAGACGGAAGATCTCATCTGAACAGAGGATCACAAAAAGGTTTTTTTCCACATTTGTACTTCAACAAGAAATGTTGAAGAAATCCTCTAAGTTACAAGCACTGATGAGCGGATATTTTATACGCTTTTTGGGGTTAATTTCATATAGTTTTGAGTATGTTTTAGTTAGTTTTTAGTCTATTTCCATTAGTTTTTAGGAAAAATTCATATTTCTGGGCTTTACTATGAGTTGTGTGTTTTTCTATAATTTCAGGTATTTTTCTGGCTGAAATTGAAGGAGCTGAGCAAAAATCTAATTCAGGTTGAAAAAGGACTGTTGATGCTGTTGGATTCTGACCTCCCTGCACTCAAAGTGGATTTTCTGGAGCTACAAAACTCGAAATGGCATGCTTCCAATTGCGTTGGAAAGTAGACATCCAGGGCTTTCCAGCAATATATAATAGTCCATACTTTGCACAAGGATAGACGACGTAAACCGGCGTTCAACACCAGTTCTCTGTCTAATTCTGGCGTCCAGCGCCAAAAAAGGATCAAAAGCTGGAGTTGAACGCCCAAACTGGCACAAAAACTGGCGTTCAACTCCACAAATGGCCTCTGCACGTGACTCACTTAAATCTCAGCCCCAGCACACACCAAGTGGGCCCCAGAAGTGGATCTCTGCATCATCCATCATAGTCCACTCATATTTTGTAACCCTAGGCTACTAGTTTAGTATTTAAACAACTTTTAGAGACTTATTTTGTACCTCATGACATTTTTAGATCTGAATTTTGTATTCTCTGACAGCATGAGTCTCTAAACCCCATTGTTGGAGGTGAGGAGCTCTACTGTGTCTCGATGAATTAATGCAAGTATTTCTGTTTTCCATTCAAACACGCTTGTTCCTATCTAAGATGTTCATTCGCGCTTAACTGTGATGGAGGTGATGATCTGTGACACTCATCACCTTCCTCAAACCATGAACATGTGCCTGACAACCACCTCCGTTCTATATACGATTGAATGAGTATCTCTTAGATTCCTTAATCAGAATCTCCGTGGTATAAGCTAGAACTGATGGCGGCATTCATGAGAATCCGGAAAGTCTAAACCTTGTCTGTGGTATTCCGAGTAGGATTCAAGGATTGAATGACTGTGACGAGCTTCAAACTCCTGAAGGCTGGGCGTTAGTGACAGATGCAAAAGGATAGTAAATCCTATTCCAACCGGATCGAGAACCAACCGGTGATTAGCCGTGCTGTGACAGAGCGCGTGAGCATAGTTTTCACTAGAAGGATGGAAGGTAGCCATTGACAACGGTGATCCACCAACACACAGCTTGCCATAGGAGGACGTGCGTGCGTGAACAAGAAGACAGAGGAAAGCAGAGATTCAGAAGACAAAGCATCTCCAAAACTCCAACATATTCTCCATTACTGCATAACAAGTAACCTTTAATCCATGCTCTATTGTTTATTTGCAATTCAACTGATAAACATAATTGACTTCCTGACTAAGATTTACAAGATAACCATAGATTGCTTCAAACCAACAATCTCCGTGGGATTCGACCCTTACTCACGTGAGGTATTACTTGGACGACCCAGTGCACTTGCTGGTTAGTGGTACGAGTTGTGAAAAGTGTGATTCATAATTCGTGCACCAAGTTTTTGGCGCCGTTGCCGGGGATTGTTCGTGTTTGGACAACTAACGGTTTATTTTGTTGCTTAGATTAGAAAAAATTTTTCTTTTTAGTTTAGAGTCTTTTATTAATTATCCCTTGTTAAAACACTTTAAATTTATAGCTCAATTAGTTAGAACGTGGTGTTTATGTTCATGGTAATTGGCTATCATATTTTTAAAATCTTTTTCAAAAATATTTTTTTTTATTAAATCCTGTGCCAAACTTTAAGTTTGGTGTTTTCTTGTTGATTTTTCAAAAAAAAAAAAATATTTCGAAAATTTCTTTTGGTTTTCTAAAAAATTTTAAGTTTGGTGTTCCTTGGTGTTTTCCCTCCAAAAATTTTCGAAAAATAAGGAGCATTAGATCTAAAAATTTTAAATCCTGTGCTATCTTTTTGTTTTTCCCTTTTCCCTTAAACATCCAAAAATATCTTTTCCCTCTATTTTTAAAGCATCTTTTTCGAAAATCATTTAAAAAAAAATCATATCTTTTTCAAAACTTCCTAACCATTTCCTCTCTCCTCAATTTTTCGAAAATCTTCACCCACTTTTATTTATTTTTATTTTTATTTTATTTTCGAAAAAAAAAATTAAATAAATAAAATAAAATAAATAAAAAGGTAAATCAATCCAAGTTATATCCCTTTATCCATCATGGACATAAGTGGAAATGAACAGTCCAGGAGGACTCTGGGGTCATATTCTAACCCCTCTACTGCTTCATATGGGAGTAGCATCTGCATACCCTCCATTGGAGTTAGTAGCTTTGAGTTGAATCCTCAGCTCATTATCATGGTGCAGCAAAGTTGTCAGTATTCCGGTCTTCCACAGGAAGAACCTACAGAGTTTCTGGCACAATTTTTACAAATTGCTGACACAGTGCATGATAAGGAAATAGATCAGGATGTCTACAGACTATTACTGTTTCTATTTGCTGTAAAAGATCAAGCTAAGAGGTGGTTAAATAACCAACCTAAGGCCAGCATAAGAACATGGAAACAGCTGACAGAAAAATTCCTGAATCAGTATTTCCCTCCAAAAAGGATGACACAGCTAAGGCTGGATATCCAAGGCTTTAAACAAGGAGATAATGAATCTCTTTATGATGCCTGGGAGAGATACAGAGAGATGCTACGAAAATGCCCCTCTGAAATGTTTTCAGAGTGGGTTCAGTTAGACATCTTCTACTATGGGCTTGCAGAAGGAGCTCAGATGTCTCTAGATTACTCAGCTGGTGGATCTATCCATATGTGAAAGACAATTGAAGAGGCTCAAGAACTCATTGATACAGTTGCCAGGAATCAGCATTTGTACCTAAGCAGCAACCCTTCCATGAATGAAGAGGTTAAAACAGTAACTGCTGAATTCAGTACTGTAAAACAAGCTGCTGAATTCAATCAGCAATTGGATTTTCTAACAAAGCAGCTAGCTGAATTCAAGGACAGGCTACAGGAGACAAGGATAGCTAATATACATATGGACGAACAGTTTAAGCAAACAAAGCAGCAGCTATCAAGGCAAATAGCAGAAGAATGCTAAGCAGTTCAATTAAGGAGTGGGAAAACATTAAATACCCCACCTCAAGGCATCAAAAATTCAAGAAATGAGCAACCCACCAAAGATTCACCTGAGGACAGTAAGAGCCCAGGGAAAAATAATTCTGGCGCTAAAACGCCAGAAAATGGGTGGAAGGCGGGCGCTGAACACCCAGACCATGCCCAAAACTGGCGTTCAACGCCAGAAACAAGGCAGAATTGGCGTTCAACGCCAGAAATGGGCAAGAATCTGGCGTTGAACGCCCAAATGGGGCAGAATCCAGCGTTGAACGCCCAAAATAGGCACATTTCTGGCGTTCAGGCGCCAGGAACAGACAGTGAGCTGGCGTCTAACGTCACTCCAGCTTCTGACTTTGGCACTCAATTGCCAGTGAGGGATCAGACACACACAAGTGCTGATAACAACCCCTCTAAAAAGGCTTCTTTAACCACTAAGGTTGAGGAATATATAGCCAAGATACCTTATCCTCAAAAACTCCGGAAAGAAGAGCAGGATAAGCAATTTGCTCGCTTTGCAGATTATCTAAGGACTCTTGAAATAAAGATTCCATTTGCAGAGGCACTTGAGCAAATACCTTCTTATGCCAAGTTCATGAAAGAGATCTTGAGTCATAAAAAGGAGTGGAGAGAAACAGAAAGAGTTCTCCTCACTGAAGAATGCAGTGCAGTCATCCTGAAAAGCTTTCCTGAAAAGCTTAAAGACCCTGGGAGTTTTCTGATACCATGCATATTAGAAGGTGATTGCACCAAGACAGCTTTATGCGATCTTGGGGCAAGCATCAACCTAATACCTGCATCCACTATCAGGAAGCTTGGCTTAACTGAAGAAGTTAAACCAACCTGGATATGTCTCCAACTTGCTGATGGTTCCACTAAATACCCATCAGGCGTGATTGAAGACATGATTGTCAGAGTTGGGCCATTCGCCTTTCCCACTGACTTTGTTGTGCTGGAAATGGAGGAGCACAAGAGTGCTACTCTCATTCTAGGAAGACCCTTCCTAGCAACTGGACAATCCCTCATTGACGTTCAACAGGGGGAAATAACCCTGAGAGTCAATGATGATGAGTTTAAGTTGAACGCTGTCAAAGCCATGCAGCATCCAGACACATCAACAGACTGCATGAAAGTTGATCTCATTGACTCTTTGGTAGAAGAGATCAACATGGCTGAGAGTCTCGAATCAGAGTTGGAAGACATCTTTAAAGATGTTCAGCCTGATTTGGAGGATTCAGAGGACATAAAAGAGCCTCTGAACTTTCTTCTGAAAGAGGAAAAACCTCCTAAACCCGAGCTCAAGCCACTACCACCATCCTTGAAATATGCATTTCTGGGAGAAGGTGACACCTTTCCAGTGATCATAAGCTCTGCTTTAAATTCACAGGAAGAGGAAGCACTTATTCAAGTGCTAAGGACACACAAGACAGCTCTTGGGTGGTCCATAGGAGACCTTAAGGGCATAAGACCAGCTAGATGCATGCACAAAATCCTATTGGAGGATAATGCCAAACCAGTGGTTCAACCACAGAGGCGGTTAAATCCAGCCATGAAGGAAGTGGTGCAGAAAGAGGTCACCAAATTACTGGAGGCTGGGATTATTTATCCTATTTCTGATAGCCCCTGGGTGAGCCCTGTTCAAGTCGTCCCAAAAAAGGGAGGCATGACAGTGATTCATAATGAAAAAAATGAACTGGTTCCTACAAGAACAGTTACAGGGTGGCGCATGTGTATTGACTACAGAAGGCTCAATACAACCACCAGAAAGGATCATTTTCCTTTACCATTCATAGACCAGATGCTAGAAAGACTAGCAGGTCATGATTATTACTACTTTTTGGATGGCTACTCAGGCTATAACCAGATTGCAGTAGATCCCCAGGATCAAGAGAAAACAGCATTCACATGTCCATCCGGAGTGTTTGCCTATAGAAGGATGCCATTTGGGCTATGTAATGCGCATGCAACCTTCCAGAGATGCATGCTCTCTATTTTCTCTGACATGGTGGAAAAATTTCTGGAAGTCTTCATGGATGACTTCTCAGTATATGGAGACTCATTCAGCTCCTGTCTTGATCACCTGAAACTTGTTTTGAAAAGATGCCAAGAAACCAACCTAGTTTTAAACTGGGAAAAGTGTCACTTCATGGCGACTGAAGGAATTGTTCTTGGGCATAAAATCTCAAACAAGGGAATAGAGGTGGATCAAGCAAAAATAGAGGTAATTGAAAAATTACCACCACCTGCCAATGTTAAGGCAATCAGAAGCTTTTTGGGGCATGCAGGATTCTATAGGAGGTTTATAAAGGATTTTTCAAAAATCGCAAAACCTCTAAGCAATCTGCTAGCTGCTGACACGCCATTTGTGTTTAACACAGAGTGCCTGCAGGCGTTTGAAACGCTAAAAGCTAAGCTGGTCACAGCACCAGTCATTTCTACACCAAACTGGACATTACCATTTGAGCTAATGTGTGATGCCAGTGATCATGCCATTGGTGCAGTATTAGGACAGAGGCATGACAAGCTTCTGCATGTCATTTATTATGCCAGTCGCGTTCTAAATGATGCCCAGAAAAATTACACAACCACAGAAAAAGAACTACTTGCAGTGGTTTACGCCATTGACAAGTTCAGATCATACTTAGTAGGATCAAAAGTGATTGTGTATACTGACCATGCTGCTCTTAAATATCTACTCACAAAGCAGGATTCAAAACCCAGGCTCATCAGATGGGTATTGCTTCTGCAAGAGTTTGATATAGAAATAAGAGACAAAAAAGGGACAGAGAACCAAGTGGCTGATCATCTGTCCCGGATAGAGCCAGTGGAAGGGACGTCCCTCCCTTCTCTTGAGATCTCTGAGACGTTTCCTGATGAGCATTTATTCGCCATTCAGGAAGCACCATGGTTTGCCGATATTGCAAACTATAAAGCTGCAAGGTTCATACCCAAGGAGTACAACAGGATACAAAAGAAGAAATTAATTACTGATGCAAAGTACTACTTGTGGGATGAACCTTATCTCTTTAAGAGATGTGCAGACGGAATTATCCGTAGGTGTGTGCCTAGAGAAGAAGCACAGAGGATCCTGTGGCATTGCCACGGATCTCAATATGGAGGCCATTTCGGAGGTGAGCGAACAGCCACCAAGGTCCTCCAATGTGGCTTCTATTGGCCCACACTCTATAAAGATTCCCGAGAGTTTGTACGTAATTGTGACAGTTGCCAAAGAGCTGGTAATCTGCCTCATGGTTACGCCATGCCTCAACAAGGAATCTTGGAAATTGAGTTGTTTGACGTATGGGGAATTGACTTCATGGGACCTTTCCCACCATCATATTCAAACACTTATATTCTGGTGGCAGTTGACTATGTATCAAAATGGGTTGAGGCTATTGCCACACCCACCAATGATACTAAAATAGTGCTGAAGTTCCTCCAGAAACATATCTTTAGCAGGTTTGGTGTCCCTAGAGTGTTAATCAGTGATGGGGGCACTCACTTCTGCAATAAACAGCTTTACTCTGCCATGGTTCGGTATGGAATTCGCCACAAGGTGGCCACTCCATATCATCCACAAACCAATGGGCAAGCTGAAGTCTCTAACAGAGAATTAAAGAGAATCCTGGAACGGACAGTAAATACCCGTAGAAAGGATTGGGCATGGAGCTTGGATGATGCTCTGTGGGCTTACAGAACAGCATTCAAGACCCCTATAGGGACCTCTCCATACCAACTGGTGTATGGTAAGGCATGTCACCTGCCCGTGGAACTGGAACATAAAGCCTACTGGGCAACCAGATTTCTAAACTTTAATGCCAAATTAGCAGGAGAAAAAAGATTGCTCCAGCTAAATGAGCTAGAGGAGTTCAGATTCATAGCTTTCGAAAATGCCAAGCTATATAAAGAAAAATAAAAAAAGTGGCATGACAGAAAGCTGTCATCTAGAATCTTTGAACCAGGACAGAAGGTTCTGTTGTTTAAATCTAGACTCAGGCTATTCCCCGGGAAACTAAAATCCCGATGGAGGGGACCATACGTGATTACAAGTGTATCACCATATGGTTATGTGGAGCTTCAAGATATTGATTCTGATAAGAAGTTCATTGTCAATGGACAGAGAATCAAGCATTATCTTGAAGGCAACATTGAGCAAGAATGCTCAAGGCTGAAGCTAGATTAAAAGCTCAGCAAGGTCCAGCTAAGGACATTAAAGAAGCGCTTGTTGGGAGGCAACCCAATTTTTATTTACTTTCATGGTTTTTCATGTTTTATTAGGTTCATGATCATGTAGAGTCACAAAACAAATATTAAAAAATTGAAAACGGAATCAAAAACAACAGAAGAAAAATCACACCCTGGAGGAAGCACCTGTCTGGCGTTCAACGCCAGAACAGAGCATGGTTCTGGCGCTGAACGCCCAGAACAAGCATGGTTCTGGTGTTCAACGCCAGAAATGGCTAGTAAATGGGCGTTGAACGCCCAAAATGGGCTCCAACCTGGCGCTGAACGCCCAGAGTTGTGTGCAAGGGCATTTTGCATGCCCAAATTGGTGCAGGGATGTAAATGCCTTGACACCTCAAGATCTGTGGACCTCACAGGATCATTTCAAGATCTGTGGACCCCACAGGATCCCCACCTTCCCTCCTCATAATCCTAGTTTTTTTCTTTCCACATCTTCTTCTTCATCTATTCCCTCTTCTTTTGCTCGAGGGCGAGCAACATTCTAAGTTTGGTGTGGTAAAACAATTATGTGAAGGATCTATAGCTCAGTGGTAGAACATGTGACTGCAAATCAAGAGATACCTCAGGGGATGCACTTCCCTCCACATAATTATTGGAAGCAACTGAGGATAAAAATACCAAAAATCACTAGAAATCAAGCCACAAAGGCAAGGAAGAGACATAAAAGAGCTCAAGAACATCATTGGTGTCTCAAGAAGGAAATGCCATCATCACTAAGGTGGACTCGTTCCTTGTTCTTACTTTCTCTGTTTTTCGTTTTCTCTATGCTAAGTGCTTATCTATGTTTGTGTCTTCATTACATGATCATTAGTAGTAATTAGTGTCTAGTTTGATTTTATCCCCAATTAAGTTATAGTCTATTTTTCTCATCATCAACAAACATGAATAAAATAGTAGATCTTTTGAATAAGAGGTAATAAAATTTCGAGTTTTTAATGAGAAAAATTCTAATTAGTAACATGTGGTGGCAATGCTTTCTGTCTTCTGAATGAATGCTTGAACAGTGCATATGTCTTTTGAATTTGTTGTTTAAGACTGTTAAATATGTTGGCTCTTGAAAGAATGATGAACATGAGACATGTTATTGATAATCTGAAAAATCAAAAAAATGATTCTTGAAGCAAGAAAAAACAGCAAAGAACAAAGCTTGTAGAAAAAAAAAATAATAGAAAGAAAAAGAAAAAGCAAGCAGAAAAAGCCAAAAGCTCTTAAAACCAAGAGGCAAGAGCAAACAGCCAATAACCCTTAAAACCAAAAGGCAAGGGCAAATAAAAAGGATCCCAAGGCTTTGAGCATCAGTGGATAGGAGGGCCTAAAGGAATAAAATCCTGGTCTAAGCGGCTAAACCAAGCTGTCCCTAATCATGTGCTTGTGGCGTGAAGGTGTCAAGTGAAAACTTGAGACTGAGCGGTTAAAGTCAAGGTCCAAAGCAAAAAGAAGAGTGTGCTTAAGAACTCTGGACACCTCTAATTGGGGACTTTAGCAAAGCTGAGTCACAATCTAAAAGGTTCACCCAATTATGTGTTTGTGGCATTTATATATCCAGTGGTAATACTGGAAAACAAAGTGCTTAGGGCCACGGTCAAGACTCATAAAATAGCTGTGTTCAAAAATCATCACACTGAAATAGGAGAATCAATAACACTATCTGAATTCTAAGTTCCTATAGATGCCAATCACTCTGAGCTTCAATGGATAAAGTGAGATGCCAAAACTGTTCAGAAGCAAAAAGCTACTAGTCCCGCTCATCTAATTAGAATCTGAGCTTCAATCAAAAACTCTGAGATATTATTGCTTCTCAACCTATTAGTCTTCTATTTTATTTGTCTAGTTGCTCGAGGACAAGCAACAGTTTAAGTTTGGTGTTGTGATGAGCGGATATTTTATACGCTTTTTGGGGTTAATTTCATATAGTTTTGAGTATGTTTTAGTTAGTTTTTAGTCTATTTCCATTAGTTTTTAGGAAAAATTCATATTTCTGGACTTTACTATGAGTTGTGTGTTTTTCTATAATTTCAGGTATTTTTCTGGCTGAAATTGAAGGAACTGAGCAAAAATCTAATTCAGGCTGAAAAAGGACTGCTGATGCTGTTGGATTCTGACCTCCCTGAACTCAAGGTGAATTTTCTGGAGCTACAAAACTCGAAATGGCATGCTTCCAATTGCGTTGGAAAGTAGACATCCAGGGCTTTCCAGCAATATATAATAGTCCATACTTTGCTCAAGGATAGATGATGTAAACTGGCGTTCAACGCCAGTTCTCTGCCCAATTCTGGCGTCCAGCGCCAGAAAAGGATCAAAAGCTGGAGTTGAACGCCCAAACTGGCACAAAAACTGGTGTTCAACTCCACAAATGGCCTCTGCACGTGACTCACTTAAATCTCAGCCCCAGCACACACCAAGTGGGCCCCAGAAGTGGATCTCTGCATCATCCATCATAGTCCACTCATATTTTGTAACCCTAGGCTACTAGTTTAGTATTTAAACAACTTTTAGAGACTTATTTTGTACCTCATGACATTTTTAGATCTGAATTTTGTATTCTCTGACAGCATGAGTCTCTAAACCCCATTGTTGGAGGTGAGGAGCTCTGCTGTGTCTCGATGAATTAATGCAAGTATTTCTGTTTTCCATTCAAACACGCTTGTTCCTATCTAAGATGTTCATTCGCGCTTAACTGTGATGGAGGTGATGATCTGTGACACTCATCACCTTCCTCAAACCATGAACGTGTGCCTGACAACCACCTCCGTTCTATATACGATTGAATGAGTATCTCTTAGATTCCTTAATCAGAATCTCCGTGGTATAAGCTAGAACTGATGGCGGCATTCATGAGAATCCGGAAAGTCTAAACCTTGTCTGTGGTATTCCGAGTAGGATTCAAGGATTGAATGACTGTGACGAGCTTCAAACTCCTGAAGGCTGGGCGTTAGTGACAGATGCAAAAGGATAGTAAATCCTATTCCAACCGGATCGAGAACCAACCGGTGATTAGCCGTGCTGTGACAGAGCGCGTGAGCGTAGTTTTCACTAGAAGGATGGAAGGTAGCCATTGACAACGGTGATCCACCAACACACAGCTTGCCATAGGAGGACGTGCGTGCGTGAACAAGAAGACAGAGGAAAGCAGAGATTCAGAAGACAAAGCATCTCCAAAACTCCAACATATTCTCCATTACTGCATAACAAGTAACCTTTAATCCATGCTCTATTGTTTATTTGCAATTCAACTGATAAACATAATTGACTTCCTGACTAAGATTTACAAGATAACCATAGATTGCTTCAAACCAACAATCTCCGTGGGATTCGACCCTTACTCACGTGAGGTATTACTTGGACGACCCAGTGCACTTGCTGGTTAGTGGTACGAGTTGTGAAAAGTGTGATTCATAATTCGTGCACCAAGCACCGTTCTGAAAAATTGAAGAAAATAAAGTCAATTATGCTCTGCTGTGAATCAACGGTCAAGAAACAAACTTGGGGTCAAAGTAATGATGCACGGCCCAGATTCAATATTTTTGAAGAAAAAGGTTGAAAGAGAAAGGTATGGTTCCATGTCACTGCTTCTGACCTCTCTCTCCTCTCTAAACGCCGCTGTTGATTCTGATTGTTGGAGAAGAAGACAAATAAAATGTTGAAGCAAGTTCCAAGTCTTGGAAGCTTCACTCCTCTATAATAGGGGGTGAATGACCAAGGATTGGAGTAAGAGAGAAATAGCACTAGTTTCGGTTCTCATAGCTCTCTGAGCTATTCTTGTTCTTCTCCTTCATGGTTTTTATTTTGTAATTCTTTTTCTCAGTTTAGTCTGTCTGAGTTTCATTGGTAAAAGGCAAACATGGTGAGGTTTGTAAGAAAAAGTCAATGAGTGGAAAAAGGCTGAGAGTTAGACCTGGAGAAAAAGCCTAAGTTATTTCAGAAATCCTTTGAATGTATTTCTATTTTGTAGTCATGATCCTAAGGGGATTTCTTTACAAGTTGAATTAACACTTTGCAGTTGAAAGTGATGAGCGGATATTTTATACGCTTTTTGGAGTTAATTTCATATAGTTTTTAGTATGTTTTAGTTAGTTTTTAGTTTATTTTCATTAGTTTTTAGGAAAAATTCATATTTCTGGACTTTACTATGAGTTGTGTATTTTTCTGTAATTTCAGGTATTTTTCTGGCTGAAATTGAAGGAGCTGAGCAAAAATCTGATTCAGGCTGAAAAGGACTGCTGATGCTGTTGGATTCTGACCTCCCTACACTCAAAGTGGATTTTATGGAGCTAAAGAACTCGAATGGAAAAACAACAAGCGCAGGAGGATCCCACCAAGAAGAAAACACAGGAATTCCTCCCAGAAATCCCTCAATCTGAATATTGGGAGTATCTTGAGACGTCTATCACCAAGATACGGGAAGCTATGGAGCAAATAATAAAAGAACAGAAGGAACACAGTCAAATTCTTACCTATATGTTTAAAGAACAAGAGGAGCAAGGACGTGACTTAAGGGACTTGAAGCGCCAGAAGTTATCTCTTGCAGGACCGAGCACCCCAAGGATCAGAGGAACCCCTGTTCCCCCAGAATAAAGGTTGTTAAATTCCAATTTCTGCTTTAAATCTGTGATAGTGTCATTAGAAAAGTTCACCTTAGGAGTCATATAGTAGTAATTAATATCTATTTTGATCTTATCTCCAATTAAGCTATAGTTTATTTTTCTCATCATCAGCAAACATGAATAAAATAGTAGATCTTTTGAATAAAAGGTAATAAAATTTCGAGTTTTAATAAGAGAAATTCTAATTAGTTACATGTGGTGGCAATACTTTCTGTCTTCTGAATGAATGCTTGAACAGTGCATATGTCTTTTGAATTTGTTACTTAAGACTGTTAAATATGTTGGCTCTTGAAAGAATGATGAACATGAGACATGTTATTGATAATCTGAAAAATCATAAAAATGATTCTTGAAGCAAGAAAAAGCAGCAAAAAAAAAAAAGCAGAAAAAGGCAATAGCCCTTAAAACCAAAAGGCAAGGGTAATAAAAAGGATCCCAAGGCTTTGAGCATCAGTGGATAGGAGGGCCTAAGGGAATAAAATCCTGGCCTAAGCGGCTAAACCAAGCTGTCCCTAACCATGTGCTTGCGGCGTGAAGGTGTCAAGTGAAAACTTGAGACTGAGCGGTTAAAGTCAAGGTCCAAAGCAGAAAGAAGAGTGTGCTTAAGAACTCTGGACACCTCTAATTGGGGACTTTAGCAAAGCTGAGTCACAATCCAAAGGATTCACCCAATTATGTGTCTGTGGCATTTATGTATCCAGGGGTAATACTGGAAAACAAAGTGCTTAGGGCCACGGCCAAGACTCATGAAATAGCTGTGTTCAAGAATCATCATACTGAAATAGGAGAATCAATAACACTATCTGAATTCTAAGTTCTTATAGATACCAATCACTCTGAGCTTCAATGGATAAAGTGAGATGCCAAAACTGTTCGGAAGCAAAAAGCTGCTAGTCCCGCTCATCTGATTAGAATCTGAGCTTCACTCAAAAACTCTGAGATATTATTGCTTCTAAACCTATTAGTCTTCTATTTTATTTGTCTAGTTGCTTGAGGACAAGCAACAGTTTAAGTTTGGTGTTGTGATGAGCGGATGTTTTATACGCTTTTTGGAGTTAATTTCATATAGTTTTTAGTATGTTTTAGTTAGTTTTTAGTTTATTTTCATTAGTTTTTAGGAAAAATTCATATTTCTGGACTTTACTATAAGTTGTGTATTTTTCTGTAATTTCAGGTATTTTTCTAGCTGAAATTGAAGGAGCTGAGCAAAAATCTGATTCAGGCTGAAAAAGGACTGCTGATGCTGTTGGATTCTGACCTCCCTGCACTCAAAGTGAATTTTCTGGAGCTACAGAACTCGAAATGGCGTGCTTCCAATTGCGTTGGAAAGTAGACATCCAAGGCTTTCCAGAAATATATAATAATCCATACTTTGCTCAAGGATAGATGACGTAAACTGGCGTTCAACGCCAGTTCTCTGCCCGATTCTGGCATCCAGCGCCAGAAAAGGATTAAAAGTTGGAGTTCAACGCCAGAAATGAATCCAAACCTGGTGTTGAACGCCCAAAATGGCCTTATGCATGTGAATTACTTAAATCTCAGCCCCAGCACACACCAAGTGGGCCCCAGAAGTGGATCTCTATACCATCTGCTATAGTTTACTCATTTTCTGTAAACCTTGGCTACTAGTCTAGTATTTAAACAACTTTTAGAGACTTATTTTGTATCGAATGACATTTTAGATCTAAACTTTGTACTCTTTGACGGCATGAGTCTCTAAACTCCATTGTTGGGGGTGAGGAGCTCTGCTGTGTCTTGATGAATTAATGCAAGTATTTCTGTTTTCCATTCAAACACGCTTGTTCCTATCTAAGATGTTCATTCGCGCTTAACTGTGATGGAGGTGATGATATGTGACACTCATCACCTTCCTCAAACCATGAACATGTGCCTGACAACCACCTCCGTTCTATATACGATTGAATGAGTATCTCTTAGATTCCTTAATTAGAATCTCCGTGGTATAAGCTAGAACTGATGGCGGCATTCATGAGAATCCGGAAAGTCTAAACCTTGTCTGTGGTATTCCGAGTAGGATTCAATGAGCGAATGACTATGACGAGCTTCAAACTCGCAAGTGCTGGGCGTTAGTGACAGACGCAAAAGGACGAAGAATCCTATTCCAGTATGATCGAGAACCGACAGATGATTAGCCGTGCTGTGACAGAGCATGTGAGCATATTCTTCACTGAGAGGATGGGATGTAGCCATTGACGACGGTGAACCCCTACATACAGCTTGCAATAGGAGGACGTGCGTTCGTGAACAAGAAGACAGAGGAAAGCAGAGATTCAGAAGACAAAGCATCTCCAAAACTCCAACATATTCTCCATTACTGCATAACAAGTAACCTTTAATCCATGCTCTCTTGTTTATTCGCAATTCAACTGATAAACATAATTGACTTCCTGACTAAGATTTACAAGATAACCATAGATTGCTTCAAACCAACAATCTCCGTGGGATTCGACCCTTACTCACGTGAGGTATTACTTGGACGACCCAGTGCACTTGCTGGTCAGTGGTACGAGTTGTGAAAAGTGTGATTCACAATTTGTGCACCAGAAAGCTAGGGTGAGTCCTAGTCAAGTTCAGGTTGGGTTAGAATCTGGACTTGTCCCAAATAGGATTGGGGTAGATCCTAGGGAGAATTGGTGATTGTAATCTGTTGAAAAGATAGTAAAATTCCATCATTGTTGTGATGGAGACTGGATATAGACTATATTGCACTGGGTAGTCGAACTAGGATACATCTGAGTGTCATTCTCTACACTCTTCTCTATTTCTGGTTCTGTACTAAAGGAGACAAAAATAAAGTATCTTCAGATTTCTCTATAAAACTTCACTTCTTTACAACTCTCCTTGCAAATAACTCTGTTCTGTCTCCTACTGCATTAGGAGATAAAACTAAAGTCTCTCCTGTATTCTTAAAAAAGCAAGGTTTTAAGAGAAGTAAAAAAGGAGGCCAAGATTCAATCCCCCTTCTTTTAGCCACTGATTACCATCATGGTTCATTCTGAATTGGTTTATTTTAAATATAATTTCAGTTCATTTCTGAGTGAATTAAGGTTCATTTGGTCTCATTGTTCTGTAGAATTCAAAACTCTTTCTCCTCACCTTCTACTGCTTCTTCTTCTTCTTTTACATTTTTTTCTTCTTTATCTTCTTTTTCTTATTTCATTTTGTCATAATGCTTCTTGTTTCACTATCTTGAGAGGAATAAAACCAATAAAAATAGAAGAAAAATCAAATAAAAAAAAAGAAATAAGAATTAAAAACTCCTCAAAACTCCTCATTATGTTCTTCTTCTTGTCTTGTTCATCTAATCAAACAAATAAGAAGAAACACATAATGCTGCAAACTCACTTGATGGATTTGGATGCGTTTTTGTTCATGATTCAATTTTTAGTTCATTCTGAATATAATTTCAGTTCATTTTTTAGTGAATTAAGGTTCATTTAGTCTCATTGTTCTGCTGAATTCAAAACTCTTTCTCCTCACCTTCTACGGCTTCTTCTTCTTCTTTTTCATTTTTTTCTTCTTCATCATCTTCTTCTTATTTCATTTTGTCATAATCCTTCTTATTTCACTCCCTTATAGAGGAATAAAACTAAAAAAAAGAGAAAAAAATCAAACAAAAAAGAAGAAATAAAAAGAAAAAATTCCTCAAAATTTCTCATCGTGTTCTTCTTTTTCTTGTCTTGTTCATCTAATCAAACAAAGAAGAAGGAACACATGTTACAAAATTACTTGATGGATTTGGATGTTTTTGTTCATGATTCAAATTTGGTTGTGTGTTTATTTTTGAATTGAGTTTGTGTGCCACAATCATTAAGTAATTTCGGTTCATTCTAGATTTAAATAAGGTACACTTGGTCTGTGCTTGTTTTGAAATGAGTTTACATTCTGAATTTAATTTTTGGTTTATTCTGAATATAATTTCGGTTCATTTCAGAGTGAATTATGGTTCATTTGGTCTCATTGTTCTACACAATTCAAAATTCTTCCTCTTTACCGGATACTGCTTCTTCTTCTTCTTTTTTATTTTTTTCTTCTTAATTATCTTCTTTTTCTTATTTCATTTTGTCATAATTCTTCTTGTTTCACTCTATTGTGATAAATAAAACCAAGAAAAAGAAAAGAAAAATCAAGAAAAAAAAAGAATGCGACAATAAAGAGAAAAGAAGGAATACGAAGAAGGAAGAGGAGGAGGAGGAGGAGGAGGAGGAGGAGGAGGAGGAGGAGGAGGAGGAGGAGGAGGAGGAGGAGGAGGAGGAAGCCATTCATGCGTATAATCACGCTTTTTTAATGAGAGTAGTTTTAGTTAATGTTAAAGTTATTTAAATGAAGTTGGATAACAATAATACTTAGATGTGTAGCAGGATTCATATATAAAATCTGATATGAATCAATATGATAATTTAGAAATTTGCTTGGTTATAATATATAGCTCAAATGCATTTATTTAGAGGATCTCAAACCAAATCCATTGCAAAGTTAGCAGGATTTAACCATTTTATCAAAACTAGTAATTGTAGGATTTATGTGAAAGAAAGAAATTTTTTTGGGCCAAATAATTGATTCTTTATTAGCCGTTATACAATCAATTTGATTTTTTTTTTACCAAAAAATTGATATTAAGCTTGTGAAAATTATTTTTTGCTTTAAGGGAATTAATCTTCTCTTAGAAATAATCTATTCTTTCACTAAGAAATGTCTTATTTTCAATATAATAATATGAGAATTAACTTTGAAAAGCATAAAATCGATTCTTTGCTATATATTTGGCATCCTATAAAAAGTTATACTTTTAAAAATATTTTAACATATATATGAGAGAGATATACTTTAGTTATGATTCTTAATAAAAATTACTTAACTCTTATATATTAAAATTTTCGTATTTTTAGACTTGGTTATTTGTTTCGTTTGTTGTTTTCCTAAAAATAGGTATAAAAAACAACCGAAAATGATGATATTATTTTTCATCAACTAAAACTTGCTTTTCATGATGTTCATAATGCAGGTTTTTTATTTGATTATGTGATAGATAATAATTTAAAAAGATCCCACCATTGACATAAAGACTAAAGGAAAAAAGATTTTTTTTAAATAATAATAAAAGTAGGGTCACATATAATTATAATAATATTATATTATTAATAATTATAATAAAATAAAAAAATATGTGGAACCCATTCTTAATATTTTAATTTTTCTTTTTTCTTTTGTCTTTTTTCCCTCCTTTTGCTTACCTACAATCTTCTTTCTCCTCATTTCTTCGCACCACCAAAAACACACATATACACATATATTATTCTTTTATTTTAGAGAAACTCTTTCAAAAGAATTTTTGTTAGAGAAAAAGATATTCTCACTTTTATTAAGTTTTAGATAATGCTTAAATTATATTAACTAGAATATATGTGATACAACGAAATGACCGTTAGTTGTTCCTTAGAATCAATCTATAAGTAGACACTATATTTATAGTTATTTTCTGTCAATACTAATATTTTATAAAACTATCATTTTCTGTATACTACTATACCATATTTTACTATTTACGAATATTATATTTTACTATTCACAGATATTATATTTTACTATTTACAAATATTGTATACTATTCACAACTCAGTCAGTCATTATTTCTAAATATTGTATACTATTGTCCACAAATATATATTACGGTATGCTATTATTCATAAATACATTTTCATACTTTGAAATACCATGTAAGTCTTATTTGAAAGTTAATATGTATTTATTATTTATCCGATTGGGTATTTTAATTTGTAAGAATTAAACGATACCCTATATTTTGTATGATTTAGAAGGTTCTAATTAGATAGCTAATGACGGTGACGTCAATCGTGAATACATTCCACTCAGGCCTTAACTAGTAGAGGTAATACTAGTTTGATGTATAGATTATACATTAGATCTGTTAATATGCTCTGACATACTAGAAAAAAGGCTATCCATGGATATGGAACTACCTAGTGTGTAATATTAAATAATTCAAAATTATGATCTTCCTTTGAGTACGGATATTGAACTCATAATTTATTTTGATATAATTTATATTTTTTTCATGTGGATTATGAGTATATTATTTATTTTTTAAGTTGTAAAACTCATTCATCATCTTTTTATGTTTTTCGGATACCGATATAGATCAGAGTCCTAATTTTTCTGTTCCTCAGTAGAGATTGACTTTTTGGTGAGCTTCTATCTTTCAAAGATTATGTAATTTGTACTACACCTTTAAATTTTTTAGTTAATGTTCCATATGTCATAGATAGAATCTTTTATGTTTGACCATATTATATATTTGTATAAATTTATATTTATGCTATATAATAGATGTAACTTTAAATTATGTATTTTAAAAAGAATTAGTATTTAAGAACTATAAGTTTAATAGGCTTGCTAGGGAACCTTTTTTTAGCGCTGGTTACTGACTAAATTATTGGGCTGTGATAAAATTGGTATCAGAACTTAAATTTTTCTGTGTAATATGGAATAAGTGCCCTTTAGTAAGATTACGATTGTGCAAATGGTTATCGGCCCATTTTCACAAACATGATGTTACTAGAGGCATGTAGGAAGTTAAACTCAAATTCGTGTTTTCAATAAAATTTTGATCCTTTCTTTGAATCTTATGTTGTAACACCCTAAATTTTAATACCTCATGATTGTACCAAAAGTTCAGGCGTTACTTACCTCTAAACCTTTTTATTCTATACTATCTTTATTTAATATTGAGCCTTCGCGAATACAAACCGAAATTTTAGCCAAGAAAATGAAGAATGTGTACTTTAAACCCCACACACACACACACACCTTTTTATTCTATACTATCTTTATTTAATATTGAGCCTTCGCGAATACAAACCGAAATTTTAGCCAAGAAAATGAAGAATGTGTACTTTAAACCATTTAATCACACACACACCCACGTAGCATTATATACATAGACTTATTCAAAGATTTTTAAATACTAGTTCTACCCCTCTAAAAACCAAAACAATAAGTGACGAGGAGAAAATAAAATCTAACAACTCAGCTTGTAAACATAATCTTCTATGCTCTTATAGCTCCGCACTAAACCTTCGCACCTGTAGTTGAAAGATGTGGAAATAGGAGGTAAGAAATGAGGAGTTCTTAGTAGGATCCGGGGTAGTTAGTTAAGTCTGTTTTAATACTATACCCAGACAATAGCAACAACCAAAACACGCAATAAACATAATAACTAAAGAACATAAAGAGAAACAAGCACAACAAATACACAATAATAGAAAACAGAATTCATAGAAAATATGGGCAAACAATTATGATGCATGTCTATCCTTAGTGCAGGTAATAAGCTCATCTGTCAGTTTCGACCCACTCTCGACTTAACTCAGCAACCTTTGTCTGAGTTTGGCTTCCAGTGTCATAACCTCTGTAAGCAACCTCTGTCTTACAGGTGCGACTCTCTTGAGCCGATGTATGCAAACATAACCTCTGTAAGCAACTTTGGTCTTACAAGTGAGGCTCTCTCTAGCCAATGTATATATTGATAACCTCTGTAAGCAGTCTCTGTTTTACAGGTGCGACCATTCCTTGAATTGGCCGATGTATCTCTAGAAAGCAAATCTCGATGGACTCGCCATCATATCTCAGCTCGTTTTCAGCAGGTAAATAATCATCTCAACTCGTTCTCAGTGCCAAACAATATCTTTTCTTATCGTCTTTTCTTTTCGTTCTTTCTTTCTTTTCTTTTCTGTGCTCTGCTCTCCTGTGACAGAGATTCGTTAGATTCTTTTAATCTTTGTTCTCTACTCTCCTGTGGTAGAGATTTCTTTAATATTTTTCTTTCCTTTTCTTTTATTTCTTCTTCTTTTCTTTCTTATCATTCTACACTATAAATTATTTTTGCACTATTCTCTCATTTCTCCACTAAGTATCTTATGAAAAATAATTATAAAGTTCTTTAATTAAGTATGCATTCTCTAAAACTTTTAAGATTACTCTGCTTGCTTGCTTTATCATTAATAATACACATTATGATATTCTTACAAGATAATATCTTTGATAAATAAGAATTATAATAATAATAATTTATTTTAATATAAATGAGTAATTTTAAAGAAGTATTTAAAATAATATTTATAATATTCTTTTAAATACTTGGTTTATAAAATCTTATTTTTAAACTTTTGTTAATTACTTTCTAAATCACGAACTTTTTAATATTCTATTTTAACCTCAATATTTTATAAATTCATATTTGAACCCTCACTTATTTTCATACTTATAAAAATAACCCTGAACTTTTATAAAATACTCATTTTACCTTGAACTTTATTTAGCACCCAAAATACCCAAAAACTTATATAATTACAAATTTTACCTTAATTTTTATATACAAATACAATGTTACCCTTCAAAAATAAAACTTAATTACTAATTTTCCCCTTATACCAAAACCGAAATCCTTAACCTTTTTCTTTCAAAATAATATTTGTATTTGAATCCGTTTTCGAGTTTTTTGGTTACCGATTCTTCGTAACTTCTAATTTAATCTCTCGGTCATCAAACCACACCAATTTTTACTTGATTCTCAACGATATTCCAGCCCAAAAATTTTTAAAATAGTTCGGTCCCTACTGGTTTCATCACAGCCAAGCCATAAACTTCACAAATACATCAATATATTGCAAAAAATCAACATAACTCAATCAAACTCAATCAATAATCAATCACAACATCAAATCACTTATTCAACACACAATTAATCATTGAGAATTTATCGAAATCCTACCTTCGTACGAAATAAAAACAACGAAAATTTCAGAAAATTTTTTTGATCAAGCTGTTCAAGAAGAAAACGTCAGAAATTGTATGTACCTCCTAGAACTCCAATTAGCCGAACTTAAGAGAAAGAGGGACTACATCACCATCAATTTCTACCAAACAAAAGTAATGCCAACATATAAAAGTCGAGGATACGAACACTTTTATCAGATTAAATTTTTTATTAGAGTTACAGGTCTCAAGAAATCGAAATCGGAAGCTTAAAGGGAGTCACGGTTTTTCTTTTTTCCTAGATTTTGGTTCGGTGATTCATTAGGAAGAAGGAAAGATAATGATGGTGATTAAGAGAAATTAGAAACATGTGCCACGTTTTATATATATATATATATATATATATACACATTAGCTACGTTTGGCTTTCTTTCTTTTACTTCTTTGGCTTCGGTTCTTTCTTTCCCTTATGGCATTCGACCAAATGGGAAAAAGAACTATTGGTAAGGTTATAATAATGATAATAATAATAATAGTAATAATAATAATAATAATTATTTTTTTTATCTTTTTTGAATTATTTTATTATAATAAAAAATATTTAAAAATTTTAGTAAATTTTAAATTTAAAGTATCATAAAATTTAATTTTAATTATTTTTAAAAAAATAAATTTTTTTAAACAAAATAATAAATAATAAATTAACTCATTATTTAATTTTCAAAAATTCGGATTGTCATATATGTGACCTCATTCTTTATTTACTAAGTGAAAAGATACAATCTAAATTGCATGGTGGAGTTATTTGTGTTTTGAACACTACAACCTCTAATAAAATAGATCCCTCTCCTTTACAAAGGCGAGAGATATGACGAAATTCTAGGAGTCAAAAAATAACCACTAGACGAACAAGAAAAGTATTTCAAGAAGAAGAGATCCCTAAGACTCCTTTTTATACTCATTATAGACAGTATGAGTTCATAGTATGTCGTTTGGAATGACGAATGCTTCTATACACTTTATGGTCCTAATGAATCAAGTATTCAAATTCTTCTTAGATTGCTTAATTACCATGTTTATAGATGACATCTTAGTTTACACCAAAAGTGTGACAGAGCATGAATATCATCTAAAGATAGTATTACAAATCCTGAAAAATACTAACTTTATGTCAAATTCTCTAAATGTGAATTTTGGCTAGATCAAGTGGCATTTTTAGGACATATGAGACGAAAATGTGAATTTTGTGCAAATGGTTTCCGAAGAAAGTTGAAGCTATTTAAAAATTGCCAAGACCAACTTCTATGACTGACATTCGTAGTTTTCTAGGTCTAGTAGCCTATTATCGACGATTTTTAAAAAAATCTAATCACCATTAACCAAGCTAACCCATAATAATATCAAGTGTTAGTGGACAGATGCTTGTGAAGAAAGCTTCCAGATGCTCAAGACTTGTTCACTTTACCACCAGGACTTTTTCTACCTTATGGGAATGAAGGTTTTTTTTGTCTTCTATGATGCATCTCAAGTTGGGTTGGGATGTGTGTTAATGTAATATGGTCGAGTTATTCTTTATGCCTCACGGTAACTCAAGAAACATAAGTAAAACTATCCAACACACGACTTGAAAATTATTTTTGTTATTTCCGCCTTGAAGATTTAGAGACATTATCTTTATGGAGAGATATGCAAAATCTATACGGATCACAAATGTTTGAAGTATTTATTTTAATAAAAAAAATTAAATGTGAGGCAACAAAGATGGATAGAGCTGCTTAAAGATTAGGATTTCACAATTCTTTAAAACACTTAGGAAAAGTTAATATTGTTGTAGATGCTTTAAGTAGAAAATTTATCAGTAGCCAAGCTCATATTCGTCTAGTAAAAAGGCCACTGGTTGGAGAAATTCATGAACTCGTATTTAATACTTTTCAAACTTGAAAATCTACAGTTTTTCTTGCTTTTGTGAATGCCCAATCGTCCCTCACTGAAAGAGTTAACATTCTCACAATCTTTAAAAAAAAAAAAAGATCCAAAATTGCTTAAGCTGATCGGTGATGTTAAGAAAAAGTATTGGATACCAAGAACCTATCTGCCAACTTTTGACAACAGTAATTAATTATTATTTTTTTATATTTTTCTAAAAAATAAAATTTGAATAATTAGGATTTAATCAACATTTAACCTTTCATTTTCATTTTCACTCAGAAACCCTAATCTCTCTCCCAAGCCCCACGCCGCCCTCTCTCCACTCTAGTCTCCTAGCATCTGTTGCCGCTGCCTCATTCGCCGTTCGCGTAGGGAAGACAGCTAGCATCGCGCGTCTGCTTCACCATCATCGCATCCCTTCGGCCACCCTTCCTCGCGTGCAGCCGAGCTCCCACTCGTCGCCTCTTCGCCACATGTCCTCCATCGCAGCTGTGACGCATCCCCGCCTTGCCAGTGCATCGTCCAGAGTCTACGAGCCCCCATCGCCGTTGCAGACCGCCGCTAGGTACATCCATTATCACAGCACACCTCACGCTACATGCGTCTGAGTTTTTGTCACTGTAGGCCTTCTGAGTCAGCACCAGACCCTTCCACGTCAATCTCCTCTTGCTGCCAGCCCATTCTATTTGGTCGCTGCTGCAGGCCTCCCGAGAGAGCAACGCCGGCGCATTATTTTTGAATTTGAATAAGGTACAGTCACTGATGAATGGATTTTTGCTAGTAAAGAATTCACAATAAATTCTTGTTGCAAGTATAGTTTCTAAACCAACAATAATCCTTTCATACAAAAATTTGGTTGTCACTAAAACAAACCCAATAAAATTAAACCGAAGTATTTAAACCTCGGGTCGTCTTTCAAGGAATTACAGGGAGGTGTGTTACTTATAATTGGTTATGAGATTGTATCTTTTTCAGGTTTTTGAAATAAGGAACAAGGAAATAAAATGGCAAGAAAGTAAATTAATAACTAGAAAAGCTCTTGGCAAGGTATGAGAACTAGATGTCCTATCCTAGTTATCCATATCAATTGTGACATCAATTGTCCATTGCTCCCACTTAGTTAACCTCTAACTATGAAGGAAAGTCAAGTGGATGAATCAATTTGATTCCTCAAGTCCTAGTCAACTCCTTAAGGAAAGACTAGCTTTAGAGGGATCCAAATCAACTAGCAACTGATGAGCGGATATTTTATACGCTTTTTGGGGTTAATTTCATATAGTTTTTAGTATGTTTTAGTTAGTTTTTAGTTTATTTTCATTAGTTTTTAGGAAAAATTCATATTTCTGGACTTTACTATGAGTTGTGTGTTTTTCTGTAATTTCAGGTATTTTTCTGGCTGAAATTGAGGGAGCTGAGCAAAAATCTGATTCAGGCTGAAAAAGGACTGCTGATGCTGTTGGATTCTGACCTCCCTGCACTCAAAGTGGATTTTCTGGAGCTACAGAACTCGAAATGGCGTGCTTCTAATTGCGTTGGAAAGTAGACATCCAGGGCTTTCCAGTAATATATAATAGTCCATATATTTTGCTCAAGGATAGATGATGTAAACTGGCGTTCAACGCCAGTTCTCTGCCCAATTCTGGCGTCCAGCGCCAGAAAAGGATCAAAAGTTGGAGTTCAACGCCAGAAATGGATCCAAACCTGGCGTTGAACGCTCAAAATGGCCTTATGCACGTGAATTGCTTAAGTCTCAGCCCCAGCACACACCAAGTGGGCCCCAGAAGTGGATCTCTATACCATCTGTTATGGTTTACTCAATTTCTGTAAACCTAGGCTACTAGTTTAGTATTTAAACAACTTTTAGAGACTTATTTTGTATCTCATGACATTTTAGATCAAAACTTTGTACTCTTTGATGGCACGAGTCTCTAAACTCCATTGTTGGGGGTGAGGAGCTCTGCTGTGTCTCGATGAATTAATGCAAGTATTTCTGTTTTCCATTCAAACATGCGTGTTCCTATCTAAGATATCCATTCGCGCCTAACTATGGAGAAGGTGATGATCAGTGACACTCATCACCTTCCTCAATCCATGAACGTGTGTCTGACAATCACCTTCGTTCTACATCAGATTGAATGAATATCTCTTAGATTCCCTAATCAGAATCTCCGTGGTATAAGCTAGATTGATGGCGGCATTCATGAGAATCCGGAAAGCTTAAACCTTGTCTGTGGTATTTCGAGTAGGATTCAGGGATTGAATGACTGTGACGGGCTTCAAACTCGCGAGTGCTGGGCGTAGTGACAGACACAAAAGGAGGGTGAATCCTATTCCAGCACGATCAGGAACCTCAGATGATTAGCCGTGCTGTGACAGAGCATTTGGATCATTTTCACAAGAGGAGGGGATGTAACCATTGACAACGGTGATGCCCCAACACACAGCTTGCCATAGAAGGACGTGCGTGCGTGAATCAGAGGACAGAGGAAAGCAGAGATTCAGAAGACAGGGCATCTCCAAAACTCCAACATATTCTCCATTACTGCATAACAAGTAACCTTTAACCCATGCTCTCTTGTTTATTCGCAATTCAACTGATTAATACAATTGACTTCCTGACTAAGAATTACAAGATAACCATAGATTGCTTCAAACCAACAATCTCCGTGGGATTCGACCCTTACTCACGTAAGGTATTACTTGGACGACCCAGTGCACTTGCTGGTTAGTGGTACGAGTTGTGAAAAGTGTGATTCACAATTCGTGCACCAAGTTTTTGGTGCCGTTGCCGGGGATTATTCGTGTTTGAACAACTGACGGTTTATTTTGTTGCTTAGATTAGGAAAAATTTCTTTTTTTGTTTAGAGTCTCTTATTATTGTCGTGTTAAAAATTTTAGAATCCTTATTTTCTTTTTAAAATAGTTTACAAAAATAATTTCTCTATTAAATCCTGTGCCAAACTTTAAGTTTGGTGTTTTCTTGTTGATTTTCCTTAAAATTTTCGAAAATTTATTCTGGTTTTCTAAAAATTTTAAGTTTGGTGTTCTTCCTTTGTGTTTTTGTGTCTTGTGAATCTTCAAAGTGTTCTTGAGTTTTCCTTGTGTCTTGATCTTAAAATTTTTAAGTTTGGTGTTCTTTAGTGTTTTTCCCTTAAAAATTTTCGAAAACAAGGAGCATCAGATCTAAAAATTTTAAATCTTGTGCTATCTTATTGTTTGTCTCTCTTCTCTTTAAATTCAAAAATATCTTTTCTCTCTGTTTTAAAAGCAAATTTTCGAAATCTATTTCAAAAATTCAGATTTTTTTTTCAAAATTAAAATCTTTTCCAAATCATATCTTTTTCAAAACTTCCTTACCACTTTCTCTCTCCTCATTTTTCGAAAATCTTCACCTATTTTTATTTATTTTATTTTAATTTATTTTCGAAATAAATAAATAAATAAATAAATAAAAATAAAATTTTTACTTGACATCATCTCCCTTTCTCCATCATGGATCTAAGTAGAAATGAACTGTCCAGGAGGACTCTGGGGTCATATTCTAACCCCTCTACTGCTTCATATGGGAGTAGCATCTTCATACCCTCCATTGGAGTCAGTAGCTTTGAGTTGAATCCTTAGCTCATTATCATGGTGCAGCAAAGTTGCCAGTATTCCGGTCTTTCACAGGAAGAACCTACAGAGTTTCTGGCACAGTTTCTACAGATTGCTGACACAGTACATGATAAAGAAATAGATCAGGATGTCTACAGACTATTACTGTTTCCATTTGCTGTAAAAGATCAAGCTAAGAGGTGGTTGAACAACCAACCTAAGGCCAGCATAAGGACATGGAAACAGCTAACAGAAAAATTCCTGAATCAATACTTTCCCCCAAAACGGATGACACAGCTAAGGCTGGACATCCAAGGCTTCAAACAAGGAGATAATGAATCTC
The DNA here is from genome assembly GCF_003086295.3 of Arachis hypogaea. Lineage (NCBI taxonomy): Eukaryota > Viridiplantae > Streptophyta > Magnoliopsida > Fabales > Fabaceae > Arachis > Arachis hypogaea. The sequence goes on along the minus strand of NC_092052.1, from coordinate 34,438,827 downwards.
TTTATGATGCCTGGGAGAGATACAGAGAGATGCTACAAAAATGCCCTTCTGAAATGTTTTCAGAGTGGGTTCAGTTAGACATATTCTATTATGGGCTTGCAGAAGGAGCTCAGATGTCTTTGGATTACTCAGCTGGTGGATCTATCCACATGAGAAAGATAATTGAAGAGGCTCAAGAGCTCATTGATACAGTTGCCAGGAATCAGCATCTGTACCTAAGCAGTGACCCTTCCATGAAAGAAGAGGTTAAAACAGCAACTGCTGAACTCAGTCCTGTAAAACAAGCTGCTGAATTCAATCAGCAATTGGACTTTCTAACAAAGCAGTTAGCCGAATTCAAAGATAGACTACAAGAGACAAGGATGGCTAATATACATATGGACGAACAGTTTAAGCAAACAAAGTAGCAGCTGTCAAGGCAAATAACAGAAGAATGTTAAGCAGTTCAACTAAGAAGTGGAAAAATATTGAATACCCCACCTCAAGGCAGCAAAAAGCCAAGAAATGAGCAAACCACCCAAGATTCACCTGAGGACAGTAAGAGCCCAGGGAAAAATAATTCTGGCGCTAAATTGCTAGAAAATTGGTGGAAGGCTGGCACTGAACGCCCAGACCATGGCCAAAACTGGCGTTCAACGCCAGAAACAAAGCAGGATTGGCGTTCAACGCCAGAAATGGGCAAGGATCTGGCGTTGAACGCCTAAAATGGGCACAATTCTGGCGTTCAGACGCCAGGAACAGACAAGGAGTTGGCATCTAATGTCACTCCAGTTTCTAACTTTGGCACTCAATTGCCAGTGAGGGATCAGACACACACAAATGCTGATAACAACCCCTCTAAAAAGGCTTCTTCAACCACTTCTGTAGGCAGTAAATCTACAGCAACTAAGGTTGAAGAATATATAGCCAAGATACCTTATCCTCAAAAACTCCGGAAAGAGGAGCAGGATAAGCGATTTGCTCGCTTTGCAGATTATCTCAGGACTCTTGAAATAAAGATTCCATTTGCAGAAGCACTTGAGCAGATACCTTCTTATGCCAAGTTCATGAAAGAGATCTTGAGTCATAAAAAAGATTGGAGAGAAACAGAAAGAGTTCTCCTCACTGAAGAATGCAGTGCAGTCATTCTGAAGAGCTTTCCTGAAAAGCTTAAAGACCCTGGGAGTTTTCTGATACCATGCATATTAGAAGGTAATTGCACCAAGATAGCTTTATGCGATCTTGGGGCAAGCATCAACCTAATACCTGCATCCAGTATCAGAAAGCTTGGCTTAACTGAAGAAGTTAAACCAACCCGGATATGTCTCCAACTTGCTGATGGTTCCACTAAATACCCATCAGGCGTGATTGAAGACATGATTGTCAGAGTTGGGCCATTTGCCTTTCCCACTGACTTTGTTGTGCTGGAAATGGAGGAGCACAAGAGTGCTACTCTCATTCTAGGAAGACCCTTCCTAGCAACTGGACGATCCCTCATTGATGTCCAACAGGGGAAAATAACCCTGAGAGTCAATGATGATGAATTCAAGTTGAACGCTGTCAAAGCCATGCAGTATCCAGACACATCAAAAGACTGCATGAAAGTTGATCTTATTGACTCTTTGGTAGAAGAGATCAACATGGATGAGAGTCTTGAATCAGAGTTGGAAAACATCTTTAAAGATGTTCAGCCTGATTTAGAGGATTCAGAGGACATGAAAGAGCCTCTGAAATTTCTTCTAGAAGAGGAAAAACCTCCTAAACCCGAGCTCAAGCCATTACCACCATCCTTGAAATATGCGTTTTTGGGAGAAGGTGACACTTTTCCAGTGATCATAAGCTCTGCTTTAAATTCACAGGAAGAGGAGGCACTTATTCAAGTGCTAAGGACACACAAGACAGCTCTTGGGTGGTCCATAGGTGACCTTAAGGGCATAAGCCCAGCTAGATGCATGCACAAAATCTTATTGGAGGATAATGCCAAACCAGTGGTTCAACCACAGAGGCGGCTAAATCCAGCCATGAAAGAAGTGGTGCAGAAAGAGGTCACCAAATTACTAGAGGATGGGATTATTTATCCTATTTCTGATAGCCCCTGGGTGAGCCCTGTCCAAGTCGTCCCAAAAAAGGGAGGCATGACAGTGATTCATAATGAAAAAAATGAACTGGTTCCTACAAGAACAGTTACAGGGTGGCGCATGTGTATTGACTACAGAAGGCTCAATACAACCACCAGAAAGGATCATTTTCCTTTACCATTCATAGACCAGATGCTAGAAAGACTAGCAGGTCATGATTATTACTGCTTTTTGGATGGCTACTCAGGCTATAACCAGATTGCAGTAGATCCCCAGGATCAAGAGAAAACAGCATTCACATGTCCATCTGGAGTGTTTGCTTATAGAAGGATGCCATTTGGGCTATGTAATGCGCCTGCAACCTTCCAGAGATGCATGCTCTCTATTTTCTCTGATATGGTGGAAAAATTTCTGGAAGTCTTCATGGATGACTTCTCAGTATATAGAGACTCATTCAGCTCCTGTCTTGATCACCTGAAACTTGTTCTGAAAAGATGCCAAGAGACCAACCTAGTTTTAAACTGGGAAAAATGTCACTTCATGGTGACTGAGGGGATTGTCCTTGGGCATAAAATCTCAAACAAGGGAATAGAGGTAGATCCAGCAAAAATAGAGGTAATTGAAAAATTACCACCACCTGCCAATGTTAAGGCAATCAGAAGCTTTCTGGGGCATGCAGGATTCTATAGGAGGTTTATAAAGGATTTTTCAAAAATTGCAAAACCTCTAAGCAATCTGCTAGCTGCTGACACGCCATTTGTGTTTGACACAAAGTGCCTGCAGACGTTCGAAACGCTGAAAGCTAAGCTGGTCACAGCACCAGTCATTTCTGCACCAGACTGGACGTTACCATTTGAGCTAATGTGTGATGCCAGTGATCACGCCATTGGTGCAGTATTGGGACAGAGGCATGACAAGCTTCTGCATGTCATTTATTATGCTTGTCACGTTTTAAATGATGCCCAGAAAAATTACACAACCACAGAAAAAGAATTACTTGCAGTGGTTTACGCCATTGACAAGTTCAGATCATACTTAGTAGGATCAAAAGTGATTGTGTATACTGATCATGCTGCTCTTAAATATCTACTCACAAAGCAGGATTCAAAACCCAGGCTCATCAGATGGGTGTTGCTTCTGCAAGAGTTTGATATAGAAATAAGAGATAGAAAAGGGACAGAGAACCAAGTGGCTGATCATCTGTCTCGGATAGAGCCAGTAGAAGGGATGCCCCTCCCCTCTCTTGAGATCTCTGAGACTTTTCCGGATGAGCATTTATTTGCCATTCAGGAAACACCATGGTTTGCCGATATTGCAAACTATAAAGCTGCAAGGTTCATACCCAAGGAGTACAACATGATACAAAAGAAGAAATTAATTACTGATGCAAAGTACTACTTGTGGGATGAACCCTATCTCTTTAAGAGATGTGCAGACGGAATAATTCGTAGGTGTGTGCCTAGAGAAGAAGCACAGAGGATCCTATGGCATTGCCATAGATCACAATATGGAGGCCATTTCGGAGGTGAGCGAACAGCCACCAAGGTCCTCCAATGTGGCTTCTATTGGCCCACACTCTATAAAGATTTCCGAGAGTTTGTACGTAACTGTGACAGTTGCCAAAGAGCTGGCAATCTGCCTCATGGTTATGCCATGCCTCAACAAGAAATCTTGGAGATTGAGTTGTTTGACGTATGGGGAATTGACTTCATGGGACCTTTCCCACCATCATACTCAAACACTTATATTCTAGTGGGAGTTGATTATGTATCAAAATGGGTTGAGGCCATTGCCATACCCACCAATGATACTAAAACGGTGCTGAAGTTCCTCCAGAAACATATCTTTAGCAGGTTCGGTGTCCCTAGAGTACTAATCAGTGATGGGGGCACCCACTTCTGCAATAAACAGCTTTACTCTGCCATGGTTCGGTATGGGATTCACCACAAGGTGGCTACTCCATATCATCCACAAACTAATGGGCAAGCTGAAGTCTCTAACAGAGAATTAAAGAGAATCCTGGAACGGACAGTAAATACCCGTAGAAAGGATTGGGCACGGAGCTTGGATGATGCTCTGTGGGCTTACAGAATAGCATTCAAGACCCCTATAGGGACCTCTCCATACCAAATCGTGTATGGTAAGGCATGTCACCTGCCCGTGGAACTGGAACATAAGGCCTACTGGGCAACCAGATTCCTAAACTTTGATGCCAAATTAGCAGGAGAAAAACGATTGCTCCAGCTAAATGAGCTAGAGGAATTCAGATTCACAGCTTTCGAAAATGCCAAGCTTTATAAAGAGAAACAAAAAAAGTGGCATGACAGAAAGCTGTCATCTAGAATCTTTGAACCAGGACAGAAGGTTCTGTTGTTTAACTCTAGACACAGGCTATTCCCCGGGAAACTGAAATCCCGGTGGAGGGGACCATACGTGATTACAAGTGTATCACCATATGGTTATGTGGAGCTTCAAGATATTGATTCTGATAAGAAGTTCATTGTCAATGGACAGAGAATCAAGCATTATCTTGAAGGCAACATTGAGCAAGAGTGCTCAAGGCTGAAGCTAGATTTAAAGCTCAGCAAGGTCCAACTAAAGACAATAAAGAAGCGCTTGCTGGGAGGCAACCTAGCCATGGGGCAACAATCCTCTAAGCATTTTGCCCTATTTTTATTTTTATTTGTTTATATAAAGTTCACTGACACTAAGGTGAGGAATCATTTGTATAAGTCCACAGAGTTACAGAAGGACTCGGCACACAAAACAGAGAAAAAGAGCTCATTGGCAAGAAATCGCCAGTAAAAGTGTATTTTGGGCGTTCAACGCCCAAAATGGGCATCCACTGGGCGTTGAACGCCAGTAATGGTAGCAATCTGGGCGTTCAATGCCAGAAATGGGCACCCACTGGGCGTTGAACGCCAGTAATGGCAGCAGCTGGGCGTTGAACGCCCATGAGAGCAGCATTTGGGCGTTGAACGCCCAAAACAGGCAGTGTTTGGGCGTTCAAACGCCAGGATGGCAGGGAGGAGACAAAACTCATTTTTCTTCAAATTTTTTCATTCTAAATCTTGATTTTCATACTTCAATTCATGATTTCTTGCATAAACATGTTAAGAACCTTGATTTCTAAATTCCATAATTTCTAAAAATCCTACTTTAAAAATATCAAATATATCTTAATCCATAAGCACAAACCCTCTTTGCAAATTCAATCCAACTCTTTTCAAATCTTTTAAAAAAAAACAAATCTATCTTTTCAACTCATCAATATTTAAAAAAAAATCTCCAATTTATCTTTTTCAAAAAAAATCTAGATCTATCTTTTTCAAAAATCTTCTCTTATCATATCTTCTATCTTATCTTTTCCAAATCAATCTTTTTTATCATATCTTTATCTTTTTTTTCGAAAACCCACCCTCCCTCCCTTTAAATTTGGGTTCGGCCTCCCTCCCCTTCCATCAACAAGTGCACCTAGCTCTCCTTCTATCCCTCTCCTTTCTTTTCTTTTGCTTGAGGACAAGCAAACCTCTAAGTTTGGTGTGTTTATCCGCGATCACTAAGATCATGGCTCCCAAAGGAAAACAACCCACTCCAAGAGGCAAGAAAGAGAGCGTTCCAAAACCACTTTGGAATCAAGGGAAGTTCTTATCTAAAGAACATTCAGACCATTATAACAAAATAATGGGTCTGAGATCAGTGATCCCGGAAGTTAGATTCGATCTGAAAGAAGATGAATATCCGGAGATCCAGGAACAAATTCGAATCAGGAACTGGGAAGTCCTAGCTAATCCTAAAACGAAAGTGGGAAGGAATATGGTCCAGGAGTTCTATGCTAATATGTGGCAGACTGACAAGCAGAAACTATCTGGAACTGCTTTCTATGAATATCGGACCATGGTCAGAGGAAAGATTGTTCATACCATCCCTGACAAGATCAGAGAGATCTTAAAGCTACCTCAGCTGAAAGATGATCCAGACTCCTTCAACAGGAGAATGATGAGAACAGACAAGGGCCTGGATAAGATTCTAGAGGACATATGTATCCCTGGAGCCAGGTGGACCACCAACACAAAGGGTGTCCCAAATCAACTCAAGAGAGAGGATCTTAAACCAGTCGCCAGAGGATGGCTGGACTTCATTGGGCATTCTCTGTTGCCTACTAGCAACCGTTCTGAAGTCACAGTTAAAAGAGCAGTGATGATCCATTGTATCATGATGGGAAAAGAAGTGGAAGTTCATCAGTTGATCTCAGCTGAACTCTACAAAATTGCTAACAAAAATTCTAAAAAAGCCAGGTTGGCTTATCCAAGCGTGATTTCTCTGCTCTGTAAGGACGCCGGGGTAAGGATGGGAATAACTGAGTATATCTCAGTTGAGAAACCAATCATCAAAGCATCAATGGAGAAACAACAAGCACATGATGATCCCACCAAGAAGAAAACACAGGAATTTCTCCCAGAAATCCCTCAATCTGAATACTGGGAGTATCTGGAGACGTCTGTCACCAAGATACGGGAAGCTATGGAACAAATAATAAAAGAACAGAAGGAACACAGTCAAATGCTGACCTATATGTTTAAAGAACAAGAAGAGCAAGGGCGTGACTTAAGGGAATTGAAGCGCCAGAAGTTATCTCTTGAAGAATCAAGCACCCCACGGATCAGAGGAACACCTATTTCCCAGAACAAAGGTTGTTAAATTCCAATCTCTGCTTTAACTCTGTGATAGTGTCATTATAAAAGTTTACCTTAGGAGTCATATAGTAGTAATTAGTATCTATTTTGATTTTATCTCCAATTAAGCTATAGTTTATTTTTCTCATCATCATCAAACATGAATAAAATAGTAGATCTTTTGAATAAGAGGCAATAAAATTTCGAGTTTTTAATAAGAGAAATTCTAATTAGTTACATGTGGTGGCAATGCTTTCTGTCTTCTGAATGAATGCTTGAACAGTGCATATGTCTTTTGAATTTGTTGTTTAAGACTGTTAAATATGTTGGCTCTTGAAAGAATGATGAACATGAGACATGTTATTGATAATCTAAAAAATCATAAAAATGATTCTTGAAGCAAGAAAAAGCAGCATAGAACAAAGCTTGCAGAAAAAAAAAAGAAAAAAGAGAAGAAGAGAGAGAAAGCAAGCAGAAAAAGCCAAAGCTCTTAAAACCAAAAGGCAAGAGCAAAAAGCCAATAGCCCTTAAAACCAAAAGGCAAGGGCAATAAAAAGGATCCCAAGACTTTGAGCATCAGTGGATAGGAGGGCCTAAGGGAATAAAATCCTGGCCTAAGCGGCTAAACCAAGCTGTCCCTAGCCATGTGCTTGTGGCGTGAAGGTGTCAAGTGAAAACTTGAGACTGAGCGGTTAAAGTCAAGGTCCAAAGCAAAAATAAGAGTGTGCTTAAGAACTCTGGACACCTCTAATTGGGGACTTTAGCAAAGCTGAGTCACAATCTAAAAGGTTCACCCAATTATGTGTCTGTGGCATTTATGTATCCGGTGGTAATATTGGAAAACAAAGTGCTTAGGGCCACGGCCAAGACTCATGAAATAGCTGTGTTCAAGAATCATCATACTAAAATAGGAGAATCAATAACACTATCTGAATTCTAAGTTCCTATAGATGCCAATCACTCTGAGCTTCAATGAATAAAGTGAGATGCCAAAACTGTTCGGAAGCAAAAAGCTACTAGTCCCGCTCATCTAATTAGAATCTGAGCTTCACTCAAAAACTCTGAGATATTATTGCTTCTCAAACTATTAGTCTTCTATTTTATTTGTCTAGTTGCTTGAGGACAAGCAACAGTTTAAGTTTGGTGTTGTGATGAGCGGATATTTTATACGCTTTTTGGGGTTAATTTCATATAGTTTTTAGTATGTTTTAGTTAGTTTTTAGTTTATTTTCATTAGTTTTTAGGAAAAATTCATATTTCTGGACTTTACTATGAGTTGTGTATTTTTCTGTAATTTCAGGTATTTTTCTGGCTGAAATTGAGGGAGCTGAGCAAAAATCTGATTTAGGCTGAAAAAGGACTGCTGATGCTGTTGGATTCTGACCTCCCTGCACTCAAAGTATATTTTCTGGAGCTACAGAACTCGAAATGGCGTGCTTCCAATTGCGTTGGAAAGTAGACATCCAGGGCTTTCTAGAAATATATAATAGTCCATACTTTTCTCAAGGATAGATGACGTAAACTGGCGTTCAACGCCAGTTCTCTGCCCAATTCTGGCGTCCAACGCCAGAAAAGCATTAAAAGTTGGAGTTCAACGCCAGAAATGGATCCAAACCTGGCGTTGAACGCCCAAAATGGCCTTATGCACGTGAATTGCTTAAGTCTCAGCCCCAGCACACACCAAGTGGGCCCCAGAAGTGGATCTCTATACCATCTGTTATGGTTTACTCAATTTCTGTAAACCTAGGCTACTAGTTTAGTATTTAAACAACTTTTAGAGACTTATTTTGTATCTCATGACATTTTAGATCAAAACTTTGTACTCTTTGACGGCATGAGTCTCTAAACTCCATTGTTGGGGGTGAGGAGCTCTGCTGTGTCTCGATGAATTAATGCAAGTATTTCTGTTTTCCATTCAAACATGCGTGTTCCTATCTAAGATATCCATTTGCGCCTAACTATGGAGAAGGTGATGATCAGTGACACTCATCACCTTCCTCAATCCATGAACGTGTGTCTAACAATCACCTCCATTCTACATCAGATTGAATGAATATCTCTTAGATTCCCTAATCAGAATCTCCGTGGTATAAGCTAGATTGATGGCGGCATTCATGAGAATCCGGAAAGTCTAAACCTTGTCTGTGGTATTCCGAGTAGGATTCAAGGATTGAATGACTGTGACGGGTTTCAAACTCGCTAGTGCTGGGCGTAGTGACAGACGCAAAAGGAGGGTGAATCCTATTCCAGCACGATCGGGAACCTCAAATGATTAGCCGTGCTGTGACAGAGCATTTGGATCATTTTCACAAGAGGAGGGGATGTAACCATTGACAACGGTGATGCCCCAACACACAGCTTGCCATAGAAGGACGTGCGTGCGTGAATCAGAGGACAGAGGAAAGCAGAGATTCAGAAGACAGGGCATCTCTAAAACTCCAACATATTCTCCATTACTGCATAACAAGTAACCTTTAACCCATGCTCTCTTGTTTATTCACAATTCAACTGATTAATACAATTGACTTCCTGACTAAGAATTACAAGATAACCATAGATTGCTTCAAACCAACAATCTCCGTGGGATTCGACCCTTACTCACGTAAGGTATTACTTGGATGACCCAGTGCACTTGCTGGTTAGTGGTACGAGTTGTGAAAAGTGTGATTCACAATTCGTGCACCAGCAACCTTCAATTATCAATCAACAAAGGAGTTTGATAACTCAAGAGTCTCCAATTACTCAACCAAAGCCAAGAGGAGAGAAATCTACACTAAAATCTAATCAAGCATTCTATCAAACACTTGGAAGGCATAACATAAAAGCATAGAAAATTAACAAGGAATATTAGATCCAAACTACCAATTGCAAACATCAATGACTAACAAATAATAGAAGAAGCAATAAATATGAAATACCTCAAATTGTATTAAATGGAAAATCAAATCTATCATGAGAATTCATAAACTAAATTGGCAACATAAAGTAATCAACAAGGGAATTAAATAGACTAGAATGCTAAGACAAATAAAAGTAGAAGAGAAACTAAATTGAAATAGAGTAGAAATCTAAAATTGAAAATAGCTAAACCTAAGAATCCTAAACCCTAGAGAGAGGAGAGAGCTTCTCTCTCTCTCTCTCTCTAGAAAACTACATCTAAAACCTCCAATTATGTGTATGAAAGTTGTATGAATGAATGTGTGAATGATTCCCCACTCTGCAGCCTCTATTCTGTGTTCTCGGACTTGGAACTGGGCCCAAATGGAGCCCAGAAATCGCCCCTAGCGCTTTCTGCAATTTCTGCACGTGGCGCATGTCACGCGTACGCTTCGCTCGCCTTCCGCGCCAGTCACACGTACGAGTCGTCCAAGCATATGCGTCGCTTCCAGCTTCTCAAAACTTCATTTTCTCGCGTTCCTTCCACTTTTTCATGTTTCCTTTCCATCCTCTAAGCCATTCCTGCCCTATAAAGCCTGAAAACACTTGACACACAGATCACGGCATCGAATGGTAATAAAGGGTAATCAAAATTGACAGTTTAAAGGCCTAGAAAATATTTTTTCAACTATGGCACAGAATTAGGAAGGAAAATGTAAAACACGCAATTTATATGCATAAGTGTGAGAATAATGGATAAAACTCGCTCAATTCAATATAAAATAAACCGTAAAATAGCGGTTTATCAATCTCCCCACACTTAAACATTAGCATATCCTCATGCTAAACTCAAGAGAACCAAAAGAGTGAAGGAAGAATGGTAGAACTTATGCAATGTAACCTATTTAGATGTGAGCCACCTACATGTATCATGCTATTCTAATTACTATATATATATATAAGCATACATGTGGTCAAATTGAGTCAAATTTCCAAGAAATCATATATGCACAATCAGGGGCTAAATCAATCATATCAAAACACAGTCACAATTGAGTTGAGTTAATCAAAAGAGTTCACAAACTTGCAAGACAAGCAATGATCAAATATGAACATATGGAAATGAGCTATTGAACCCTCACTAGATTTGTATATGCACTCTAATCACTCAAGTGTTTGGGGTTAAATAACTCAAATCTCCTCTAGTCATGCTTTTTAGAACTTTGTTCTTCATCTAACCAATCAACAATTATCCAGTGTAAAAATGCAAATATCATGAGGGCTTTTCAAGAATGTAATGGGGCTAAGGTAAGGGTGAGGGTATATATTTAGCCAAGTGAGCTATCATATGAATCTTTGACTAACCTAAGTTCTCTCATAACACATATACATACTCTATACAATTCTAAAATTAAGCCTAACTATCCAAAATCTCACTTTTTCATCACATACTCATGTATCTAAGTTTTCTTTAATTTTTATCACATATGCAATTATCTTTTTATTGAACTAACCTTGGGGTGAATTTTACCCCTTATTCAATTTTTTTTTTAAACATGAAAGTAAACATAACATATCAATGAATATGGTTTTTCTGGTTTCACATGAGTAAGCACCCAAATTTCCAATATTTTTGTCAATAAAACACAACACTTTCTCATCAACCCAAGTTCCCATAATTCCCCACACTTAGTTGACACACAATCTCTATCTTAAGCTAATCAAAGATTCAATTGGGGTAATTAATTATTTTTCTGCTTAAGGCTAGTGATGTGTAAAATACAGAACCAAAAAGGGGGTTCAGAAAGCTCAAAGTAGCAAATAAAGGCAAATGAAATGGTAGGCTATTTGGGATAAGTGAGCTAATATCAAATGATGGCCTCAATCACATATAAGCATGAACATACACTAAATAATGGACTTATAGAATGGAACAAACTCAAGCTTGCAATCATAGAGAAGAAAACACACAAGAATAAAAATCATGGTTAAATAATGTAACCATGCAGTTAAGCTCAAAAACTCACGGGTTGTGTGTTCTTAGCTCAAAAACCATATTCCAATATATATATATATATATACTAAATGAGATGTTGTGATTATAAAAAGCTAAAAGTTTTTAGTTTATCTCTATTTTCAATTAAACCAATTTCTCATATGCAAAAGGATAAACTAAGCTCAATAATCCATGTTTTTTCACATCACAACTAATAGACTAAAAGTGCAATTCAAGCTAAATATCTAAGATATATACAAGCCTGACGTGGCAAAAATTGGTGAGTCAAGAATTGTTATAAGATATGCATTGCAAGTATAGTTCTCAACCAACCAGAATTCCGCTTATCAATTTAGAAGGTTGTCACAAGAATTAAAATTAAAATACTGGGAGTATGAATCCCAGGTCGTCTCCCAACGAGTTGCAGAAAGGTGTGCTATTTTATTAATCAGATGTTTTCAAAATGGTTTGAGTTGAATAAACAGGAAATTAAATTAGAGAAATTAAATAATTTAAATAAAAGCCTTGACTGGGAGTAGATTAGTTGGAAGCCCTATTCTTGTTGAAGTACTCTCAAGATTAATTGATAATTGAAGGTTGTTCTATTTAGTTATCCCTTACTAGGTAAGGGAAAGTCAAACAAGTTAGAATGCTGTTTCTATTCACAAGTTCCAATCCGCTCAATTGAAAAGGATTGGTGTCAATGACTAGAAAGCATCCCAACAATAAACCTAATTACAATTTTTCTTTTAAGCATCCCAACTCAAGGGTTCCTTTCAATCAACTCCCCATCAAGTTAGGGAACTACTCGCTCATTGTGAATATAGAACTCATAACATAGGAAAGGGAATTAAAGAAAGACATGATAGATAAAACTCAAGGGAATCAATTAAAAATAAAAGTAATTCTTGTATTAATAAATTTTAAAATAATCCAATAGTAAAATTGAGTAAATTAAAGGACATGGAAGAGTAAAGCCAAGTAAAGAAAAGGGTTAAGTACTGAAATCGTCCCTAAGGTAAGTGGCGAAAATCAAATTCGTCCCCAACGTTTTTTTGCTATTAAAATCATCCCGAACGTTCAGAAACACTTTAAAATCATCCTTTTCCAAATTTTTGGACCAAAATACCCTCATCATCATCATTCTCCTCTTCACCTTCACCTTCACCTTCACCTTCACCACCACCACCACCACCACCACCACCACCACCACTACAGACACAAACACAAACACCAACACCTTAACCCCACTCCGGTAACCCCCCACCCCTCACCCACTCCCTCACCGTAAACCCCCACCCCTCACCCCCTCCACCCCCTCATCCCCCACCCTTCACCCCCTCACTGTAACCCTCCACCCCCTCACCCCCTACCCCTCACCGCCTCCCCCTCACCCACTCTCTCACCCCCTCACTGTAATCCTCCACCCCCTCATCCACTCCCTCACCCTCTCACTGTAACCCTCCACCCCCTCACCCCCTACCTCTCACCGCCTCCCCTTCACCCACTCCCTCACCCCCTCACTGTAATCCTCCACCCCCTCACCCACTCCCTCACCCCTTCACTGTAACCCCCCATCCCTCACCCCCTACCCCTCACCACCTCCCCCTCACCCACTCCCTCACCCCCTCACTGTAATACCTCCTCCCCCACCCCCTTTCTCATGCCCCTCTCTTCATGTTCATCATCATCATCATCATCAACAAAAAATTCAAACATGCACAACAAATTTTACAAAAAATCCAGTCCACAGATTCAACAAATTCAGTTCACAGAAGAAAAAGAAAAAGAAGAAGAAGAAGCGGTGGTGCGGTGGTGCGGTGCGGTGCGGGGGGTTGGACCCACGGTGCGGCGGCGGGTTGGACGCAGGGGCGGCGGCGGTGAGGGGGTGAGGCGGCGGCGGTGATGGGGGTGAGGGAGTGGAAACTGATGGTGATGATGATGTTGATGATGGGATGGGATGGGATGGGATTTGGGGGTGGGTGTAGGAGGAAGGGAAATTGGGGGGTTGGGGGGGGAGAGAGAAGCGAAGAGATGCTGATGGGTGAGGGTGGGGGTAGGGTTTTTTTTTTTTAATTAATAGTCAAGGGTATTTTTGTCCAAAAATTCGGGAAAGGATGATTTTAAAGTGTTTCTGAACGTTCGGGATGATTTTAATAGCAAAAAAACGTCGGGGACGAATTTGATTTTCGCCACTTACCTTAGGGACGATTTCAGTACTTAACCCTAAAGAAAACGAACTAGAATGACAGTCTTGATAAGGTGATAACTCTTCTCAATATCCCAATGCAAAAAGCAATAGAAATAAAATCCTAAGAACTATGAATGTGTAGAGAGAGAAAACCTAGAGGAGGAGTAAAACTAGATCTAAAAACTAAAATTGTGTAGAATGAATGTTGTTCTTGGTTTCTGCATGTTCCCTGGCTCTAGTCTGCTTTTCTAGGCCGAAAACTGGGTCAAAACAGGGCTCAAAATCGCCCCCAGCAAATTCTGCAGATTATGCAGATCGCGCACGTCACGCGATCGCGTCATTCATGCGGACGCGTCATTCGGCATTTTGCTTTGCCATGCGGGCGCGTCGTCCACGCCTCTTCGTCACTTGTGCTATTCTAATCCGCACGGTTGCGTGAGCCATGCAGCCGCGTCACTTCTCGCTGGTCATCTCCTCAATTTCTTGTGTTCCTTCTATTTTTGCAGGCTTCCTTTCCAATCTCCAACTCATTTATGCCCTATAAAGCCTGAAGCACTTAACACACAGATCACGGCATTGAATGGAATAAAGGAGAATTAAAATACATAATTAAAAATCTCTAGGAAGCAAGTTTTCAATCATGTAATAATTTTAGGAAGGAAATATAAATACATGCTAATCATATGAATAAGTGGGTAAAGATCATGATAAAACCACACAATTAAGCACATTATAAACCATGAAATAGTGGTTTATCAGAGCCCAAAGTGCAAAATGCAACAAAGTAAAAATAAACAAGAGTATAATAAAATAGAAATGTGCAAGTACTAAAAGAAAAATAAAATAAAATAAAATAAAGCAAAAATACAAAATAAAGCAAAATAGAACAAAAGTCTGAAATGGTTCACCAAAATATAATCCGCCAGAGACGGCGACATCCCCACACTTAAAGCACAGCATCGTTCTCGATGCTCTCAGTCAAGCTGGGTGTGAAGGATCATCGCCTGCATCTCTATCGTCTCCTATCGAAGGATGTGCCACTGGCTCTGTCGGCTATGGCTGTGCAGGTGCCTGTGGCTCTGTAGGGTACTCAGGCTGAGTCGCCTTCTGCTCATCCTCCTCCTCCTCCTCGGAGTGCTCCGAGGGTGTGTCAGGCTCAGAGGGGATGTCAGTACGCCCCGACGTCACAATCAGCTTCAGATGTGAATAGCGTCGCTTATTACGACGCTCAGACTGCTCATAACGCCACTGATTGCGGCGCTCTATTTGATCAAGGCGCTCAAAAAGATGGTGCACAAGATGGTAGACTGGCTGAGAAGCGGATGATGGTACTGCGAAAGCAGGTGGTACTGCAGGTGCTGCTGAGGATGTAGCTGCATCAGTAGAGGTAGTAGTAGTAGGTGGTCTATGGCCTAGAGGTCCGAACCGCTTGCCGTGCGGAATAACCTTCTTGCACTCGGTAATCTGTAGTCTCTCATCCTCTAGCTCCCAAGGTACCTCAGCTCGACGAGCCATCTGGGTGATCAAATAAGGAAATGGCAGGGTGCCTCTGACATGAACTCTAGACATGTACTTCCTGATGAGCCGTGGAAGGTATAGGTTCTTTCCTTCCATGACGCACCAAATAAAGATGATCCTGGTAGCTGACACTTCTGACTCGTGAGTACTAGGCATAACATAATTACTCAGTATCTGTTGCCACAGCCTAGCCTCATCATTGAGATAAATAATTTTTATACCCCGTGGAGTTACCTTTGACTTTCTCATAGCCCACAGAACATCAGGATCAATGGCTATGGTACACCGGACAGCATCCCAATCAAAACTCATGAATCTAATAGACTCCTCGGCCTTCTGGAAACCATCTATATCATCTGTTATAGGCTAGAAGTGGAGGATATACTCTATCGCCTCCTCTGTGACTAAGATCTGCTTTTCCCTAAGCTGCACTGCATCAAGGGTCGTCCTATAATAGTTACAATAGAACTCACGGACCCATGATGCGTTTACTTCTGCCAGATCTCTATCCAGAAATACCCAACCTCTCTTTTTGATCTGATGTTCAGTGTACTTTCTTAATTCGGTTGGTATTTTGAGCGTCCTTTCCAAGTAGAGGTGCCATTTTTCCGCGAAGACCGAAAACTTGAGTTCACAGTAAAGATTGGCAAATTTGACTGGGTCATTAGCAAGCACAAGTTGATCAGCTTTTTCTTAATTAGTAAAGTTCTTTTCATGCCAAGATTAATCCGATAGAACATCCGATAGAGTAACGGATGACTGTCCTCTCTTCCTCTTACCGGAGCTGGCCTTAGGCTTGTCTTTTTCTTTCCTATCAGACATCCTGAAAAATAAAATTTCCAGGATACAGATTATCAAATTAAAGCAGAGAAACAAAAAGGCAAACAATATACACGCATAACAAGCAGGAGATAGGTAAAAGAGGAGTTGAAGCTAACACATGAAGTGAGTCAGAAAGAGAAAAATCATTGGAATGAAAGAAAGGTAAGATTCAAAGAAATTAATCAGAAATCACAATCCAAGAATTTATATAATGAAATCTAGAATGCTTGTTAGTTAAGAAACAACAAGTATCATGCCTTGAAAGGAATTAAAAGAGTTAGTTTGAAAAAGAGTGAAAACAAAAAAGAAAAGTGAGAAAGTCAATTTAGTTAAAAGTTAGAGAAGTAGGCTATAATTAGTGGCATGGTAGTGTAGTTCCTAACTAAAAGAAGTTCAAAAGGTTTAAGAACAAGCAAGCTCACATTCAAGCATACAATGCAAGTCATTGATGATAAAACATGTAATGAAAGAAGCACAAAAAGAAATAAAATCATCGACAATGCATTTCAAATAAAAGGAAACCAAAAGGAATGGAAATGCTAACCCATCACCCCATGAATTAGCTTTGGTTTAAACCAAATAAATCACAATTCAAAAGTACTAAAGTCAATTCATGAGTGGAAGTTGAGTAAAACAGTTTTTAGAAAAATTAGGCAGCATTTCGGCAGTAATGTGAGCGTTCTCGGAGTAAATAAACAGCAGCAAATCAACAACTCAAGCTCGATTTCAAACAGAATCATCAACTCATTTGAATCTCAGAATGATTCATGCAAAACCAGCAACTATAATGTCAGATAAGCAAAGGGTGTATTTTCAAACATGAGCAGAATTTTTAATCCATATAACTCAGGACAGATTCAAACGAGAGTTACACACGAACTTCATATGCATTGAGCATTATAAACCAAAACAGTAGCAAAACACTGAGTTAATCACAGGCAGGCATGGTTGAGTTCAAACACTTAAGTGCAGAATTGAAATGGAAATTGAAATGGAGCAATTGATGATTCAAAGTAAATTCCAGAAAAAACAGCAACATGAACCATTCAATAAGCTAGCAATTTCAATCAGTAGTAGAAATTTCAAACTCATGAATTTCAATATATGTCAATTAGCATGAACAACAAGGAAATTCATGTGACTCAGGCATCATTAAGCATAATAAAACAGCCCAGATCAGCATAGTAGCGAATTGGCTATTTTCCAAACTCAATTAATCAATTCGGATTTCCTATGAATTCATTAACAATTAAAAACACCAAAACCATATGTAAATTCATAAGAATTAAGCAAATGAGCCAACAAGACACCAATAAGCATTTATTCCATAACCAATCAAGCATATGCAACATGCTTTCTTTAATCAATGAACAAAATAATGGCTAAAACCATGGCATTAATTCAGCAAAAACTGCTCAAAAAGAAGATATGTAATCAGCCTTCTTTCATTAAATTCAGCAATCAATCATTAATAAGGAATATGGATTCAAGGAATGAAGCTCCACTGAATTAACAATGAAGATCAAATTGAGACATAACAACAGCATCACAATTCAGTTAAGCACAGGGGTAAATCATCAGCACAAACAAAGAAGAATTAACCATTCCCAGACAGCAAGAACAGAGCAAATATCAGACCTAAATCCACTAACCACATCCTAACTATCTAACCACCTAAAATCAACTAAGAACATGCATCTCTAACTATCCTAATTCTAATAAAATTTAAACTAAGCTAACTAACTTAATTGAACAGAAGAAGAATTGAAATGCAGAGATGGAAGCAGGGGGACCTGGGAGGAGTAGTAACAGAATTGGGAAGGAAGGGAAAGGATAGTGCCGCCCAGAGATGGCGGCGGCACAGTGGCGCAGTGGCTGTCCGCGGCGGTGCTTGGTGAATTCGAGAAGGGTCAAGAGGTGGCGAAAGGGGGAAGAGAGAATAGAGAAGAAGGAGAAGAAGAAAAAGAAGAAGAAGGGAGAGAATGGGTGGTCGGCGGCGGCTTGGGGTCGTCAGACGAAGGTCGGTGGTGGTAAGAAGCAGAGGTTGATGATGGTGTTGATGGAGGTTTGGAGGGAAAGAAGAGAAAATGGAACGTTGAGGGAGAAGGGATAGGGCACGCGAATGGGTTAGGGTTCTCGTGTCTGGGGTTAATGAAATCAAATCCATGCGTACGCGTGGATCACGCTTGAGCGTGGACGAGACAAAAATGCATCGACGCGTAAGTGTCATAGACGCGAACGCGTGAAGGGAGATAAATCAAGATGACGCGTACGCATGAAGCACGCATACGTGTCGGCCGAAATTGTGCTAAACGCACAATTCCTACGCCGCTTTCGCGCAACTTTCTCTTCAAGTTGAATGGGGGCAGCATTTACGTGCGACGCGTACGCGTCAGGCACACCCACACGTGGAGTGCCAGAATTGAAGATGACGCAGACGCGTGCGCGTGGGTCAAATTATGCTTTTTGCACACCAGCCGCACGATTCCATCACAACTTTCTGTTCATTAGATGGGAGAGCGAGATTTGCATCGACGCCCACGCGTCACGTACGCGTATGCATGGGTTACCCCCTTTTTTTAATGCAGAATGCAGGTAATTATGCAGAAATTATAAATGAACACTGATAAAAATAAAATAAAATAAAACTAAGAATAAAAATGAAAGATCGTACCATGGTGGGTTGTCTCCCACCTAGCACTTTTAGTTATTGTCCTTAAGTTGGACATTTGGTGGGCTCCTTGTCATGGTGGCTTGTGCTTGAACTCATCTTGAAACTGCCACCAATGCTTGGACTTCCAATAAGCTCTATCTATTCCAAGTAAATTTCCCAAGCTTTGATGGAGTTCTTCACAAGTTTTGTGCTCCCAAAATTGATCCTCTTGTATGCCCGGATCCCAAATCTTGTTCCTACACCCGTCTTGAAGTGGCTCATCATCGCTCCAACTGGGTGGCAAGCAATCCGAATTCTCAATGCAATACCAAACTCTTCTCTTAGATCTAACCAAATGTTCACTAGTTCCACCCTTGCATCTAGTTCTTAAAGTATCAACCTTGATGAGCCTTGATTTGCAACTCCAACTACTAAACATCCTTCTCTTACGCTTAATGCCACAAAGCCTCCTAAGTTGGCCATCCGTTTCAAGAATACCATATTCAAGTGGGACAGTAAAGTGAATAGAGATAAGTCTTACCCACTCAAATGAAGGAGTAGATGGCCACCTAGGTAGAGAAGTCTCGAACGTTCTTGACAAAGCGTACTCAACTCCCGTCCACCCTTTCCGAAGGACTTCCACTTCCACATTATTCCCAGACTCAATCAGGAAAGGGTCTTCATATTCAAGGAGTTCATTTGCGGATGTAGATTCATCACTAGGAGGACTTGATTTATGATCCTCATCACCAAGGGAACTTGCTTCTTGATCTGTCCCATCCAAGTCTTCATAAGGAATATGCCATGGAGGCTGTGCACTGGCCTTCTTGACATCAATTTCAATTTTCTTGGAGGAATACTCTACAACTCTAGATTCCCATGGAGGTTCAGCATCTCCTAAGTCTTCAACCACTTCTCCCTCTTCAACTATTATGGCTTCCTCCACTTGTTCCAATACAAAGTCATGTTCCTTATTGTCCACTGAATTTTCTAGTGTCTCTTTCATGCTACGCTCTTCTAATAATTTTCCACATGTAGCCATAGGAGTGCTTTGAGTATCAAAGCACAGAGAGGCTAAATTACCTACTACCTCGGTTAAGGTAGCTATGAACTCTTGTGTCGTCCTTTGCATCTCTCTTTGCCCTTGAAGAAGAACACTTAGAGTGTCATTCATTGGAGATTGGGGTGGATATGAGGGTTCATTATTTGGGAGGAAAGGTTCATGATATGAGGGTGGTTCATCATAATAAGGATGTGGTGGCTCAACACTCTCCATCTTTTCCACTTGTTACACAACACACTTCAATTCCTTGTTCTCAAGTTGAGATTCTTTAGCCATGAGATCTTCGTGTGCTTTTTGGCTTACCACTCGCTCTAATTGATGAAAGGTTGCATGAAATTGATCCAGTGTTTCCTTGAGACGATCCTTTGATTCTTGTTCCGTTCGGATTGCATGATTAGGATCATATGGCTCTAGGGTTGATGGATATGGACATGGTGTATATGAAGGTGGTGGTTCTTGGAAGTAATTGGGTTGGAATTGGGGTGGCTCTATGTATGGTTCATATGGCTCATGGGGTGGTTGGTAAGGTGGATAAGGATTATGATCATATGGAGGTGAATGGTAGTATGTGGCTTGTGAGTATGGTGGTTCAAAGCTATGTTGAGGAGGGGGTTCATAGGCATATGGTGGGGCTTGTTGGTAACTACAAGGGAGTCCACCATATCCATCGTCTTGGTACGCACCCTGGAATGGCTCTTGACCATAGTAATTTGGTGGAAGTTGGTTGTCACGAAAAAGTCCACCATAACCATTGTCTTAGGATGCATCGTAGAATGGTCGTTGCCCATGGCACATTGGAGGAGTTTGTTGCCAAAAGGGTTGATCAAATCCTTGTGGCTCCTCCCATCTTTGATTATCCCAACCTTGATGCATGTTCTCATTATAGCTTCCATTCCCTACAACATAATTTGAACCAAACTCGTAGCCAAAGGGGTGAGAATTCATAGTAGCAAGTGAAAACAAAAACTAATAAGAATTAATGAAAATAAACTCCTAAAACTAGAAACACTAACAAAGAAATGAAAAAGCAAAATTATTCACAATATTCACAATAACCAATAATAAGGCGCATGAAGAGAGGAACTTTTGTGTGGTCTAGAAATTTGCAGATAAATCCTCGTTGCAAGTATAGTTTCTAAACCAACAGAAGTCCTTTCATACAAACGTTTTGGTTGTCACAAGTAACAAACCCCTTTAAAATTGATAACCGAAGTATTCAAACCTCGGGTCATCTTCTCAAGGAACTGTAGGGAAGTATGTTCTTATTATTGGTTATGGAGATTGCAAATCGGGGTTTTGAGAATGAGGAGTGAATAGTTTAAGTAGCAAATAAAGTAAATGAAGAACAAGTAATTTAAATGGCAAGTAAAATAAATAAATGACTGTAAATAAACTTTTGGCAAGGTATGAGAAATTGGAGGTCCTATCCTAGTTATCCTTATCAATGATGATGAGAATTGAATCTTAATTCCACTTTGTTAACCTTTACTAAGATAAAGGAAGGTCAAGGGATTAATTGGTTTGATCTTCGGATCCTAATTATTTCCTAAGAAAAGATTGGGATTATTGAAGTTCAATTTAATTAACAAAGATAACAATTATCATTCATGTTTGAGTTTGATAACTCCTGAGTTACTGATTTCTTAACCAAGACCAAAAAGGAGAAAAAGTAAATCTACTGGAATAAAAATGCCTTCAGATGGGAATAACAATAATGTAAATAAAAGAAAAGCAATAATAAACTGAAATACCTCAAATAACATTAATTCAAAAGAGTAATCTGTAACATGGAAGAATTCATAAATTAAATTGCAAAATCAAATAACCAACTAAAGTAATGGAATGAGTAAAAAGTGAAAGGGAAGCTTAAAGTAAAAGAACATTGAACCTGGGATCGAGAGTCACTCCTAAAACTAAGAGAAATCCTAAATCCTAATCCTAAGAGAGAGGAGAGAACCTCTCTCTAAACTAAATCTAAATCATGAAAACTAACTAAAGTGGTGACTCTCTTTGAATGGATGCATTCCTCCACTTTATAACCTCTGGTGTATGCCTTCTGGACTTGGATTTGGGCCAAAAAGGGTTTCAGAATTCGCTATGAGCGTTTTCTGCAATTTCTGGTGCGTGGCCTCTGTCACGCGGTCGCGTCATTCGGAGTTTTCCTTGTTGCGCGGTCGCGTCAGTCATGCGGCCGCGTCAATGCCTTGTCGCGCTGGTATGCGGCCGCGTCGCCCATGCGATTGCGTGGCTGCCAGTTTCTTCAAAACTCTGTTTTGTACTTTCCTTCTATTTTTGTATGTTTCCTTTCCATTCTTTAAGTCATTCCTGCCTTAGAAGATCTGAAACTACTCAACACACTAATCACGGCACCGAATGGAAATAAAGGTAATTAAAATAATTAATTTTAAAGCCTAGGAAACATGTTTTTCACATACATCACATAATAAGGAAGGAAAAGTAAAACCATGCAGTTAATATGAATAAGTGGGTGAAGGATTGAATAAATCACTCAGATTAAGCACAAAATATATCATAAAATATGGGTTTATCAACCTCTCCACACTTAAACAATAGCATGTCCTCATGCTAAATCCAAGAGTAATGTTAGGTTGAAGTGGTGGAATGTCATGCAATGCAATCTAATCTAAATGCAACTACCTAAATGCATCATGCATCATGCAATTCTAGTTTTTATTCACTTGTATATAAAGCTTGCATGTAGTTGAATTAATTCACATTCTCAAGGAGTCATATATATATAGCCAAACCTTAGATAGTTGATAAAGTGCCTTTACAATTGAAATGGGAGAGAAAAACATGTTATAAACTTGCAGGACAATTAATAATTTCAACAGAGATATATGTTAATGAGCTATTGAACCCTCACTGGATTTTGTGTTTACTCTCTAATCATTCAGTGTTTATTGGGTTAATCACTCTGTTCTTCCTTTCATACAAAAATTTGGTTGTCACTAAAACAAACCCAATAAAATTAAACTGATGTATTTAAACTCGGGTCGTCTCTCAAGGAATTGCAGGGAGGTGTGTTACTTATAATTGGTTATGAGATTGTATCTTTTTGGGTTTTTGAAATAAGGAACAAGGAAATAAAATGGCAAGAAAGTAAATTAATAACTAGAAAATCTCTTGGCAAGGTATGAGAACTAGACGTCCTATCCTAGTTATCCTTATCAATTGTGACATCAATTGTCCATTGCTCCCACTTAGTTAACCTCTAACTACGAAGGAAAGTCACGTGGATGAATCAATTTGATTCCTCAAGTTCTAGTCAAATCCTTAAGGAAAGACTAGCTTTAGAGGGATCCAAATCAACTAGCAACCTTCAATTATCAATCAACAAAGGAGTTTGATAACTCAAGAGTCTCCAATTACTCAACCAAAGCCAAGAGGAGAGAAATCTACACTAAAATCCAATCAAGCATTCTATCAAACACTTGGAAGGCATAACATAAAAGCATAGAAAATTAACAAGGAATATTAGATCTAAACTACCAATTGCAAACATCAATGACTAACAAATAATAGAAGAAGCAATAAATATAAAATACCTCAAATTGCATTAAATGGAAAATCAAATCTATCATGAGAATTTATAAACTAAATTTGCAACATAAAGTAATCAACAAGGGAATTAAATAGACTAAAATGCTAAGACAAATAAAAGTAGAAGAGAAACTAAATTGAAATAGAGTAGAAATCTAAAATTGAAAATAGCTAAACCTAAGAATCCTAAACCCTAGAGAGAGGAGAGAGCCTCTCTCTCTCTAGAAAATTACATCTAACACCTCCAATTATGTGTATGAAAATTGTATGAATGAATGTGTGAATGATTCCCCTACTCTGCAGCCTCTATTTTGTGTTCTCAGGCTTGGAACTGGGCCCAAATGGAACCCAAAAATCACCCCCAGCGCTTTCTACAATTTCTGCACGTGGCGTATGTCACGCGTACGCGTCGCTTGGCAAAAATCCTTGTCACGCGTACGTGTCAATCACGCGTACGCTTCGCTCGCCTTCCGCGCCAGTCACGTGTACGCGTCGCTGCTAGCTTCTCAAAACTTCATTTTCTCACGTTCCTTCCACTTTTGCATGTTTCCTTTCCATCCTCTAAGCCATTCTTGCCCTATAAAGCCTGAAAACACTTGACGCATAGATCACGACATCGAATGGTAATAAAGGGTAATTAAAATTGACAATTTAAAGGCCTAGGAAACATGTTTTCAACTATCACAAAATTAGGAAGGAAAATATAAAACACGCAATTTATATGCATAAGTGTGAGAATAATGGATAAAACTCGCTCAATTCAATACAAAATAAACCGTACAATAGTGGTTTATCAGTCACTCAATGGTTCAATCTCCCTCTCCAAATTTCTAATTTGTCCAAGTACATGTGTATGGTGTTTGAATTTTGGAGGATCAAGTATGTTATTCGCTATGTTTGAAATTTTTGTTGGTGTTATATGTGAATCCACATGTGTTTGGTGTTTGAATTTTGAAATTGTTTTTACTGGCTGCAGTCCCAACTCTTCCACGCACCAAGGCAGCTCGCTGCAGTCAATGCAACCATGGAGAAGCTATGTTTTTTCAGGTAAATTCTATCTCAACGACATTGAAGAATTTCTTTTCTTGTTATTTTATTTGATATTAAATATTTAAAGAAAAGATAGAAGAGGGTGTTCCAATCTAATGTAAGGAAAATTCCAAATTTCTAATGATTGTCTATCTTATAAGTAGGATTTTGATTTTGCAATTTAGAAATTTCGGTCTATTGTGTGTGTTCATGGAATAATAAGAAGTAGAGCCATTTTTTTTACTCATTGAAAGTCATGACTTATTTTGTGGATAAATTAAAATTTTGACTAGTCAGTAAAGATTTCAACTTGTATCACCTACTGAAGAACAAAGTTTGTCTAAGAAACTTATGAATGTTGTTGCTTAAACAAGAATATTTCTAGCTTAAACTTCATTTTATAATGCACTGATTATGTTTGTAATCTAACTCCCTGAAGCTGTGGATTTTCATTTTTTGAGGTTTCAGATGTGTCTTCTTCTATTGTTTTGTATGTTTTTTTTATATATTCTGAATGTTTCTATTTCGCAAGTTTTGAATGTTTTTTTTTTTGTGTTTTGGATATTTTTTGTTAAAGATTTTGAATTTTTCTTATTATTGTACATTTGCAAAGTAAAAAATATACAAGAAGAAGAAGAAGACAACATCCGAAAATAGCCTTTGGATGAGAGTTCTGATTGTTGATGATGACCCAACATGGCTTAAGATCCTTGAAAAGATGCTCAAGAAGTGCTCTTACCAAGGTAACTACTAACTGTTTCTTTTACTCATAATATCATTACTATGGTTTGTTGATATTATTAGGGTCCGATTGTTAATATGATAAGGGATGATGTTTCCTTTCCTTTTCTTTTTTGTTTTAGAATAGTTACAATTTCTTGTTGCTGCTATGTGTTTATATAAGTGACTTTTACTGCAAATAAAACAAGCATATCTTATATATGCTACTCTGAATCCGATCTCTTATTTTTTAGTGACTACATGTTGTTTGGCAACTGAGGCTCTAAAAAAGCTTCAAAAGAGGAAAGATGCATTTGACATAGTGATCAGCGATGTAAATTCTTAAACATGCATTTGCGATGAAAAACCACGGAGTTGGCTAGACTATCTGCTGCTTCTTGTGAAGATACTTCGGCATATTCACGAACAACGTCTTCCATGTCAAATGGTCGCACAAAGCATCAACATTGAGAATACTTCCCCTATAAACACACAAGAACAAAAAATGATGACAAAGCTGCAATAGTGCAAGTGTTTAACAAATACAAAAAAATACACCAATGTCCTAATAGAGAAGACACATCCACACCAGAAAGAAATTCCACTAGAGTTTCAATAGAGACACACACTAATAAGTCCAACAAAGAAGAAAAATCCAGGTCTGAACCAAAAGAAAGTCCACAAGTCTCAAAAAGCAATATCTAAGTTCTAATCAGAAGACACATCCATTAAAGACATATTCAAGCAAGTTTTAAATAGAAGACATATTCATTAAAGACACATCCAATAAAAGACACATGCATTACAAACACATCCAAACAAATTTTAAATAAAAGACACATCCATATAAATTTTAAATAGAAGACACATATTTTAAAGACACATCCATATAAATTTTAAATAAGTGTTTAAAAAAAAGCAAAAAATCCAATTAATACTAAATTAAAATAGAATCACAGCTCACAAAATTACCATCCACATATAGTTATGAAAAATTAGTTTATCCATTGATCACATTTTAAGTACACGTACAGTTAAAAAAAAACTCAACAAGAGGAGCATAATGTCCATACCAAGAGCAACTTCAAACATTCAGACCATTCAAATCCTATAAATCAATAAATTTTAAACAAAGACTAATTCATCAAACAAATAATCTAAGTCTCCCAAACTACATGGAAGCATCAACTAAGTACAAGGTACAACAACAATAAGACATAAAATTATTCAATAGTAACATCTATTAATCAAACTAAAAACTTGGAACATTGAACAAAACTAATTGAATTCAGTTACTGACAGTCATGTATAATCTGAACCATGGAAAAATGCATAAAAATGATCTTTAAACAGAAGACACCTCCATTAAAGACACATCTAACAAAAGACTCCAATTAATACTAAATTAAAATAGAATCACAGCTCAAAAAACAACCACCCACATGTAGTTCTAAAAATTTAGCTTATCCATTAATCACATTTCAACTACACACAGTTAAAAAAAATTCAACAAGAGCAACTTCAAATATTTTTACATAATTCAAACCATTCAAAGCCTATAAATCAATAAATTTTAAACCAAGACTAATTTGACAAAAAAATAATCTAAGTCTCAAGTTCTCCTTTTTTAGAAACTCTTAAACCACCATGGAAGTATCAACTAAGTACAAGGTACAACAACAACAAAACATAAAATCATTCAATAGCAACATCCATTAATCAAACAAAAAACTTGGAATATTGAGATAAACCAATTAAATTCAGTTACTCACAACTTTATGTATAATCTAAACCATGAAAAAGTGCATGAAAATGAACTTAAAACAGAAGACACCTCCATTAAAAATACATCCAACAAAAGACACATTAATTAAAGACATATTTAAGCAATTTTTAAAAGAGGACACATCCGTAAAAGGAAAGGTCCAACAGAAGACAAACCAATGTCTATTACATGAAGTCAGTAACACATTAGAGAAGGAAGCACCTTTTAATAACCTTTTAAAAATTAATCAACAATGCAGGCAGAACAAGTACCATGGAAAAATCAGTTCAAATCAGCAAGGCAAACATGTAAACTTCATTAAAAATAGGAACGTCCAGTTATTCAGTAAAAATTAAAAAACACCTCAATTGAACCACTAATCCTAGTTTATAAACCCTAGGACAGTTCAGAGAATCATCTATTAAATAAAACCTTAAGCATCTACTAACTTGTTGGGGAACAATGGAGTGGAGGAGGAGTAGCAGCCTGCAATGGAAGATAGGGAAAAGCGTCGGCGCGTCGTGAGGGCAGTGGCGGACTGCACGCGTCTTGGCAAAATGATGGTGGTGGTGGTGCGACGTCGCAGGTTCGAACGGAGCCGGCACTGGGCAGCATTCTTCAAGTAGACAGAAATGGCGTCGAAAGGAGGTTAGCAGCACATTTCTATGGTAGGGAGGTTTAGCAATGGGGGAGGGGGATGGAAATGTACAGCGGTGGTGAAGAATGACTAGGTAGAAATGCGAGGGACAAATTTGAATTAGGGTAAACTGGGATAATTTGGGGTGTTTTTTTTGTTTGATGAGCTTTAGGGTCCAGTCTAATAAGAGTTGGCAGGAGTTGGTTGAACTCCCTCTTGGTTACCTAGTGAAATTGGGTAAATAATTGTGTGTAACAAATGTTGAAAATCTTAGCAAAATAATCTTAGAGGAAGGTCATAACTCTCGCTATTCTATCTATACATCCTAGTTCCACTAAGATGTATCAATATTTGCGAAAGCTGTTCTAGTGGGAAGGCATGAAAGGGGACATTGGTGACTTTATATAGCGATGCTTAGTGTGCCAACAAGTCAAAGATGAACATCAAAAGTTTGCAGGTTTACTCCAATAAATTGAGATACCAGAATGAATGTAGAAAAAAAACACCATAGATTTTGTGACAAGACTACCTCGTACCATCAAAGGTTTTGACTCAATATGAATCATAGTAGATCGAATGACCAAGCCAGTACATTTTTTCTAGTAAGTTTACAGCTCATCAATACACTCAATTATATGTTGATGAGATAGTTAAGCTTCATGGAACTCCTCTATCCATCATCTCTGACCGAGGGGCACAATTCACTTCTCACTTTTGGAAAATTTTTCATGAGACTTTAGGAAGTCGACTCAATCTTAGCACGACCTTCCATCCTCAGACAGTTGGACAGTCAAAAAGAACTATCCACATTCTTAAAGACATGTTACGAGCCTACATATTAGTCTTTGGTGGAAGTTGGAGTAAGTACTTGTCTTTAATAGAATTTTCTTACAACAACGACTATCAAGCGAGCATACAAATAGCACCTTTTGAAGCTTTATACGTACGACGATCTAGAGCTTAGATCGATTGTTTAAGATTTGTGAGGTGAAAATATTAAGTCTTAATTTAGTACAAGAATCTCTAGATAAAGTTAGTGGATGATTAAAGAAAGACGTAGGAGGTGTGCTTTAAAATTTTCTATAAGAGGGTATGTCTTTCTAAAAGGTGTTATCAAGTTCGGTAAAAGAAAAAAGCGTAACCCTCGATATGTTGGCATATTTGAAATCTTTGGATAGGGTAGGTGCAGTAGCAGACCGATTAGCTTTACCCCCGGAATTGTTTAAGATTCACCCAATTTTTCATATTTTCATGTTTTGTAAATACATTTTAGATCCATCTCATGTGATTAGGCCACAAATCGTTTAGTTTGATGGAACAATTATCTTATGAGGAGGAACCCAAAGCCATTATAAACCGTAAGGACAGAAAACTTTGATCCAAAGAAATCTATCCATAAAAGTTGTTTGAGCCAATCACTTCGAGGAAGCATGGCTACAACCATGATGGCACTACTGAAAAGAGCTATGGGATTTGTTTTATAGAACCTTGGCTCTAATGACCGGCTTTCCATTATTGCTTTCTCTTCCACAACCTGCCGTCTCTTTCAATTGTCGAGGATGATGGATTCCGGGCGGCAACAGGCTTTGCTAGTTGTTAATTCTTTGGTTGCAAATGGGGGCACTAATATTCCCGAGGGGTTAAGAAAAGGTGCTAAGATAATAGAAGACCGAAAAGAGAAGAATCCAGTTGCTAGTATTATTCTATCTGATGGACAAGATAATTACACCGTCAATAGCCCTGGAACTAACCAATCTCAACCAAATTACCAGTTGCTTTTGCGTACTTCTCTCAGTGGCTGTGACCATTCAGGCTTTCAAATTCCCGTGCATGCTTTTGGATTTGGCACAGACCATGATGCTTCATCAATGCCCTCAATTTCGGAGATGTCTGGTGGTACATTTTCTTTCATCGAGACTGAAGCTGTGTTATAAGACGCTTTTGCTCAATGCAGTGGAGGAATGCTTATACATCCAAATCTTAGTCTTTCTTCCCTTAAGGCAGGGAGCTACCCAAGCCGTGTCGGGGCCGATCGATGCAAAGGTTTTATTAATGTTGGAGACCTATATGCTGATGAAGAGAGGGACTTTCTAGTTCTAGTTTCGGTTGATGGCCCAACTACATCGAGCAATGAAACATCATTGGTAAAGGTCAAATGTGTTTACAAGTATCCCTTAACTCAAGAAATAATGACACTGGAAAGCGAATAAGTTAAAATCGAAATAGGCTCCAAGCAGTTGAGGCAATGGCCCAGGCACAGCTTGCAGCCGAACAGGGATACCTTTCCGGCGTAAGTATATGTATTACAACATCATTTTTTTTAAACAACAATATGTTGCTGATAATATGTATCATTGGATAAAATAAGGTAGAGAAGAAAATATATAATATACAAGAAAACTATCAGAGTAATGATCAAATTCAAATACACAAATCATTATAACAATAATACACAGTTATACACATGAAAAAAGAGAAGTGGAGTAGGTCGCTGTCCAATTTGGTGCGAGTAATCTTTTGTACCGAGTCACATGTGAGGGAGTCAAAGGTCACAGACGAATGGGTTGCTTGTGAGTACTCAGTAGAGTGGTCCATTCAATCCCATGCTTGGTCATTTGTGGGATATTGTTCAACTGTTGCATGGTGAAGGATTATTACTTCTTTATTTACTGTCAATGGTATTTAATGATGGACTCATAAAGCTGATGAGCGGATAATTCATACGCTTTTTGGCATTGTTTTAGTAGGATCTAGTTACTTTTAGGGATGTTTTTATTAGTTTTTATGTTAAATTCATATTTCTGGACTTTACTATGAGTTTGTGTGTTTTTCTGTGATTTCAGGTATTTTCTGGCTGAAATTGAGGGACTTGAGCAAAAATCAGATTCAGAGGTTGAAGAAGGACTGCTGATGCTGTTGGATTCTGACCTCCCTGCACTCAAAGTAAATTTTCTGGAGCTACAGAACTCAAAATGGCACGCTTCCAATTGCGTTGGAAAGTAGACATCCAGGGCTTTCCAGAAATATATAATAGTCCATACTTTGGTCGAGTTTAGACGACGCAAAAGGGCGTTGAACGCCAGTTCTACGCTGCAGTCTGGAGTTAAACGCCAGAAACACGTCACAAGCCAGAGTTGAACGCCAGAAACACGTTACAAACTGGCGTTCAACTCCAAGAATGACCTCTCCACGTGTAAACTTCAAGCTCAGCCGAAGCACACACCAAGTGGGCCCCGGAAGTGGATTTATGCATCAATTACTTACTTCTGTAAACCCTAGTAACTAGTTTAGTATAAATAGGACTTTTTACTATTGTATTTGGATCTTCGGATCATCTTGGATTGTATTTTTGATCCTGTAATCACGTTTTGGGGGCTGGCCTCTCGGCCATGCCTGAACCTTTCACTTATGTATTTTCAACGGTAGAGTTTCTACACTCCATAGATTAAGGTGTGGAGCTCTGCTGTTCCTCATGAATTAATGCAAAGTACTACTGTTTTCTATTCAATTCAACTTATTCCGATTCTAAGATATCCATTCGCACCCAAGAACATGATGAATGTGATGATTATGTGACGCTCATCATCATTCTCACATATGAACATGTGCCTGACAAACACTTCCGTTCTACCTGCAACCAAGCTAGAATGAGTATCTCTTAGATATCTAATACAGGGGACCGAGTCCGAGTTATTAGTATCTTCGTGGTATAAGTTAGAACCCATGGATGGTCATTCCTGAGATCCGAAAAGTCTAAACATTGTCTGTGGTATTTCGAGTAGGATCTGGGAAGGGATGGCTGTGACGAACTTCAAACTCGCGAGTGCTGGGCGTAGTGACAGACGCAGAAGGAGGGTGAATCCTATTCCAGCATGATCGAGAACCTCCAGATGATTAGCCATGCCGTGACAGAGCATTTGAACCATTTTCACAGAGAGGATGGGATGTAGCCATTGACAACGGCAATGCCCTTACAGAAAGCTTGCCATGGAAAGGAGTAAGACTGATTGGATGAAGACAGCGGAAAAGCAGAGAGTCAGAGGAACGAAAGCATCTCTATACGCTTATCTGAAATTCTCACCAATGATATACATAAGTATTTCTATCTTTATTTTCTATTTATTTATTATTATTCAAAAACTCCATAACCATTTGATATCCGCCTGACTGAGATTTACAAGGTGACCATAGCTTGCTTCATACCGATAATCTCCGTGGGATCGACCCTTACTCATGTAAGGTTTTACTACTTGGACGACCCATTGCACTTGCTGGTTAGTTGTGCAAAGTTGTGAAGTTATGTCTGGACCATGGTATTGTGCACCAGTTCTTGGAGCCATTGCCAGGGAGAGAACGAACAACAAATTTTACAACCTTAGAGTAACAATTTCGCATTACCAAGTTTTTGGCGCCGTTGCCGGGGATTGATCGAGTTTGGACAACTGACGGTTCATCTTGTTGCTCAGATTGGGTAATTTTCTTCTTATTTTATTTTCAAAAAGTTTTCAAAAAATTTTTCAAAAATACTTTCCTCTTTTTCGTTTTTCCCAAAAAATATTTTCAAAATATATATATATATATAGTTTTTTCTTCAGAATTTTTAAGAATGAATTCTAGAGTTTCATGAAGCATGTGAAGCCTAGCTGGCTGCAAAGCCATGTCTAATTCTTTTGGATAGGGGCTTCCAACCATCAGCATAGAGGCAAGTTAATTTGAATATCAGCTGTTGCATGCCTGATTTATATCCTAAAGCTGACTGGCTATTAAGCCATGTCCAACCCTTTGATTGGAGCTTTGGGCTAATATTGAAAGATTCCTGGAATTCTTCTTAAATTTTTTGGAATCCTTATTTTTCTTTTTCAAATTAACTTTCGAAAAATCCAAAAAAATTTATAAAATCATAAAAATAAAAAATATTTTGTGTTTCTTGTTTGAGTCTTGAGTCAATTTTTAAGTTTAGTGTCAATTGCATTTTTTTCTAAAAAATTTATGCATTTTTTGAAAATTCATGCATTCATAGTGTTCTTCATGATCTTCAAGTTGTTCTTGGCCAGTCTTCTTGTTTGATCTTCATATTTTCTTGTTTCGTGTCTTTTCTTGTTTTTCATATGCATTTTTGCATTCATAGTGTCTGAACATGAAAGATTTCTAAGTTTGGTGTCTTGCATGTTTTCTTTGCATTGAAAATTTTTCAAAAACATGTTCTTGATGTTCATCATGATATTCAAAGTGTTCTTGGTGTTCATCTTGACATTCATAGCATTCTTGCATGCATTCATTGTTTTGATCCATAACTTTCATGCATTGAGTCTTTTTCATGTTTTTCTCTTTCATCATTAAAAATTAAAAAAAATAAAAAAAAATATCTTTCCTTTTTTCTCTCTTAAAATTTCGAAAATTTGGATTGACTT
This sequence comes from Arachis hypogaea, assembly GCF_003086295.3. Taxonomy (NCBI): domain Eukaryota; kingdom Viridiplantae; phylum Streptophyta; class Magnoliopsida; order Fabales; family Fabaceae; genus Arachis; species Arachis hypogaea. Next base: position 34,405,848 of record NC_092052.1, on the reverse strand, counting down.
TTTCAAAAATTTTTTTAAAATCTAGTTGTTTCTTATGAGTCAAATCAAATTTTCAATTTAAAAATCTTATCTTTTTCAAAATCTTTTTCAAAAATAAAATCTTTTTCATTTTTCTTATTTATTTTTGAAAATTTTAAAAATATTTTTCAAAAATCTTTTCTTAATTTTATCTTATAATTTTCGAAAATATTCTCATTAATTAATGTTTTGATTCAAAAATTTCAAGTTTGTTACTTGCTTGTTAAGAAAGATTCAAACTTTAAGTTCTAGAATCATATCTTGTGATTTCTTGTGAGTCAAGTCATTAATTATGATTTTAAAAATCAAATCTTTTTCAAAACTAATTCTAATCATATCTTTCTATCATATCTTTTTTTTAAAAATCTTATCTTTTTCAAAAATTTGATTTTCAAATATCTTTTCTAACTTCTTATCTTCTTATCTTTTCAAAATTGATTTTTAAATCTTTTTCAACTAACTAATTGACTTTTTGTTTGTTTCTTATCTTTTTTAAAACTACCTAACTAACTCTCTCTCTAGTTTTCGAAAATCTCTTCCCTCTTTTTCAAAATTTCTTTTTAATTAACTAATTGTTTCAATTTTTAATTTTAATTTGATTTCATTCCTAATTTTCGAAAATCACTAACCACTTTTCAAAATTTTATTTTCGAAAATCCTCTTTCTCTCTCATCTCCTTCTATTTATTTATTCATCTACTAACACTTCATCTCACCCAAATTTGAACCCCCTCTCCCATCTGTGTTCGAATTTTCTCTTGTTCTATTCTTTACATTACATTCTTTTCTTCTTCTACTCACAAAGGGGAACCTCTATACCTGGGCAAAAAGGATCCCTACTATTATTATTTTTCTGTTCCCTCTTTTTCATATGAGCAGGAGCAAGGACAAGAACATTCTTGTTGAAGCAGACCCTAAACCTGAAATGACTCTGAAGAGGAAACTAAGAGAAGCTAAAATACAACAATCCAGAGATAACCTTACAGAAATTTTTGAACAGGAAGAGGAGATGGCAGCCGAAAATAATAATAATACAAAGAGGATGCTTGGTGACTTTACTGCACCTAATTCCAATTTACATGGAAGAAGCATCTCAATCCCAGCCATTGGAGCAAACAATTTTGAGCTTAAACCTCAACTAGTTTCTCTGATGCAACAAAACTGCAAGTTTCATGGACTTCCATCTGAAGATCCTTTTCAGTTCTTAACTGAATTCTTGCAGATCTGTGACACTGTTAAGACTAATGGAGTAGATCCTGAAGTCTACAGGCTCATACTTTTTCTTTTGCTGTGAGAGACAGAGGTAGAATATGGTTGGATTCTCAACCTAAAGATAGCCTGAACTCTTGGGATAAGCTGGTCAAGGCTTTCTTAGCCAAGTTCTTTCCTCCTCAAAAGCTGAGTAAGCTTAGAGTGGATGTTCAAACCTTCAGACAGAAAGAAGGTGAATCCCTCTATGAAGCTTGGGAAAGATACAAGGAACTGACCAAAAAGTGTCCTTCTGACATGCTTTCAGAATGGACCATCCTGGATATATTCTATGATGGTCTGTCTGAATTAGCTAAGATGTCATTGGATACTTCTGCAGGTGGATCCATTCACCTAAAGAAAACACCTGTAGAAGTTCAAGAACTCATTGACATGGTTGCTAATAACCAGTTCATGTACACTTCTGAGAGGAATCCTGTGGGTAATGGGACGCCTCAGAAGAAGGGAGTTCTTGAAATTGATACTCTGAATACCATATTGGCTCAGAATAAAATATTGACTCAGCAAGTCAATATGATTTCTCAGAGTCTGAATGGAATGCAAGCTGCATCCAACAGTACTCAAGAGGCATCTTCTGAAGAAGAAGCTTATGATCCTGAGAACCCTGCAATAGCAGAGGTGAATTACATGGGTGAACCATATGGAAACACCTATAACCCCTCATGGAGAAATCACCCAAACCTCTCATAGAAGGATCAACAAAAGCCTCAACAAGGCTTTAATAATGGTGGAAGAAACAGGTTTAACAATAGTAAACCTTTTCCATCATCCACTCAGCAACAGACAGAGAACTCTGAACAAAATACCTCTAATTTAGCAAACTTAGTCTCTGATCTATCTAAGGCCACTGTGAGTTTCATGAATGAAACAAGGTCCTCCATTAGAAATTTGGAAGCACAAGTGGGCCAGCTGAGTAAAAGAATCACTGAAATCCCTCCTAGTACTCTCCCAAGCAATACAGAAGAGAATCCAAAAGGAGAGTGCAAGGCCATTGAGTTGACCATCATGGTCGAATCCACAGGAAAGGAGAAGGACGTGAATCCCAAGGAGGAAGACCTCCTGGGACGTCCAGTGATCAATAAGGACTTTCCTTCTGAGGAAGCAAAGGAATCTGAGACTCATCTAGAGACCATAGAGATTCCATTGAACCTCCTTATGTCATTCATGAGCTCTGATGAGTATTCTTCTTCTGAAAAGAATGAAGATGTTACTGAAGAGCAAGTTGCCAAGTTCCTTGGTGCAATCATGAAGCTGAATGCCAATTTATTTGGTAAAGAAACTTGGGGAGATGAACCTCCCCTGTTCACCAATGAATTAAATGCATTGGATCAACTGAGTTTGCCACAGAAGAAACAGGATCCTGGAAAGTTCCTGATACCTTGTACCATAGGCACCATGACCTTTGAGAAGGCTCTATGTGACCTGGGGTCAGGAATAAACCTCATGCCACTCTCTGTAATGGAGAAACTGGGAATCTTTGAGGTACAAGCTGCTAAAATCTCATTAGAGATGGCAGACAATTCCAGAAAACAGGCTTATGGACAAGTAGAGGACATGATAGTAAAGGTTGAAGGCCTTTACATCCCTGCTGATTTCATAATCCTAGATACTGGGAAGGATGGGGATGAATCCATCATCCTTGGAAGACCCTTCCTAGCCACAGCAAGAGCTGTGATTGATGTTGATAGAGGTGAATTAGTCCTTCAATTGAATAAGGACTCCCTTGTGTTTACAACTCAAGGTTATCCTTCTGTAAACATGGAAAAAAGGTACAGTAAGCTTCTCCCACTGTAGAGTCAACCAGAGCCCCCACAGCCAAACTCTAAGTTTGGTGTTGGGAGGCCACAACCAAACTCTAAGTTTGGTGTTGAACTCCCATATCCAAACTCTAAGTTTGGTGTTGGGGAGTCTCAACAATGCTCTGAACATCTGTGAGGCTCCATGAGAGCCCACTATCAAGCTATTGACATTAAAGAAGCGCTTGTTGGGAGGCAACCCAATTTTTATTTAATTATATTTTTTATTAGTTATATGTCTTCATAGGTTCATGATCATGTGGAGTCACAAAAACAATCAAAAAAATTGAAGAAAAATAAAAAACAGCATAAAAAAAAATAGCACACCCTGGAGGAGGAGTTCACTGGCGTTCAAACGCCAATAAGGAGCATCTGGCTGGCGTTCAACGCCAGAACAGAGCATGGAGCTGGCGCTGAACGCCAGAAACAAGCATGAAGCTGGCGTTCAACGCCAGAAACATGCTGCATCTGGGCGCTGAATGCCCAGAACAAGCATCAGTTCGGCGTTTAAACGCCAGAATTGCATGCAAAGGCATTTTACATGCCTAATTGGTGCAGGGATGTAGATCCTTGACACCTCAAGATCTGTGGACCTCACAGGATCATTTCAGGATTTGTGAACCCCACAGGATCCCCACCTTCCCTCCTCATAATCCTAGTTTTTTCCACATCTTCTTCTTCATCTATTTTTTCTTTTTTTGCTCGAGGGCGAGCAACATTCTAAGTTTGGTGTGGTAAAAGCATAGCTTTTTTTAAAGGGAAAACAAAAGCTTCCATCAAGGATCTATAGCTCAGTGGTAGAATATTTGACTGCAAATCAAGAGATCCCTGAGATAGCTCAGGGGATACATTTTCCCCCACACAATTATTGGGAGCAACTAAGGGTGGAACATCAAGAGCACTCCATCATCCTCCATGAAATTAGAAAAGATCAAAAAGCAATGAGGAAGGAGAAACAAAGACAAGGAAGAGACATAGAAGAGCTCAAGGACATCATTGGTTTCTCAAGAAGAAAACACCACCATCACTAAGCTGGACTCATTCCTTGTTCTTAAATTTTCTGTTTTTCGTTTTCTTTATGTTAAATGCTTATCTATGTTTGTGTCTTATTACATGATCATTAGTATTTAGTAACTATGTCTTAAAGTTATGAATGTCCTATGAATCCATCACCTCTCTTAAATAAAAATGTTTTAATTCAAAAGAACAAGAAGTACATGAGTTTCGAATTTATCCTTGAACTTAGTTTAATTATTTTGATGTGGTGACAATGCTTCTTGTTTTCTGAATGAATGCTTGAACAGTGCATATGTCTTTTGAAGTTGTTGTTTATGAATGTTAAATATGTTGGCTCTTGAAAGAATGATGACAAGGAGACATGTCATTTGATAATCTGAAAAATCATAAAAATGATTCTTGAAGCAAGAAAAAGCAGCAAAGAACAAACCTTGCAGAAAAAAATAGCGAAAAAAAATAGAAAAAGAAAAAGCAAGCAGAAAAAGCCAAAGCTCTTAAAACCAAAAGGCAAGAGCAAAAAGCCAATATCCCTTAAAACCAAAAGGCAAGGGTAATAAAAAGGATCCCAAGGCTTTGAACATCAGTGGATAGGAGGGCCTAAAGGAATAAAATCCTGGCCTAAGCGGCTAAACCAAGCTGACCCTAACCATGTGCTTGTGGCGTGAAGGTGTCAAGTGAAAACTTGAGACTGAGCGGTTAAAGTCAAGGTCCAAAGTAAAAGAAGAGTGTGCTTAAGAACCCTGGACACCTCTAATTGGGGACTTTAGCAAAGCTGAGTCACAATCTGAAAAGGTTCACCCAATTATGTGTCTGTGGCATTTATGTATCCGGTGGTAATACTGGAAAACAAAGTGCTTAGGGCCACGGCCAAGACTCATAAAGTAGCTGTGTTCAAGAATCAACATACTGAACTAGGAGAATCAATAACACTATCTGAACTCTGAGTTCCTATAGATGCCAATCATTCTGAACCTCAATGGATAAAGTGAGATGCCAAAACTATTCAAGAGGCAAAAAGCTACAAGTCCCGCTCATCTGATTGGAGCTATGTTTCATTGATAGTTTGAAATTTATAGTATATTCTCTTCTTTTTATCTTATTTGATTTTTAGTTGCTTGGGGACAAGCAACAATTTAAGTTTGGTGTTGTGATGAGCGGATAATTTATACGCTTTTTGGCATTGTTTTTAGTATGTTTTTAGTAGGATCTAGTTACTTTTAGGGATGTTTTTATTAGTTTTTATGTTAAATTCACATTTCTGGACTTTACTATGAGTTTGTGTGTTTTTCTGTGATTTCAGGTATTTTCTGGCTGAAATTGAGGGACTTGAGCAAAAATCAGATTCAGAGGTTGAAGAAGGACTGCTGATGCTGTTGGATTCTGACCTCCCTGCACTCAAAGTGGATTTTCTAGAGCTACAGAACTCAAAATGGCACGCTTCTAATTGCGTTGGAAAGTAGACATCCAGGGCTTTCCAGAAATATATAATAGTTCATACTTTGGTCGAGTTTAGACGACGCAAAAGGTCGTTGAACGCCAGTTCTACGCTGCAGTCTGGAGTTAAACGCCAGAAACACGTCACAAGCCAGAGTTGAACGCCAGAAATATGTTACAAACTGGCGTTCAACTCCAAGAATGACCTCTCCACGTGTAAACTTCAAGCTCAGCCCAAGCACACACCAAGTGGGCCCCGGAAGTGGATTTATGCATCAATTACTTACTTCTGTAAACCCTAGTAACTAGTTTAGTTTAAATAGGACTTTTTACTATTGTATTTGGATCTTCGGATCATCTTGGATTGTATTTTTGATCTTGTGATCATGTTTTGGGGGCTGGCCTCTCGGCCATGCCTGAACCTTTCACTTATGTATTTTCAACGGTAGAGTTTCTACACTCCATAGATTAAGGTGTAGAGCTCTGCTGTTCCTCATGAATTAATGCAAAGTACTACTGTTTTCTATTCAATTCAACTTATTCCGATTCTAAGATATCCATTCGCACCCAAGAACATGATGAATGTGATGATTATGTGACGCTCATCATCATTCTTACTTATGAACGCGTGCCTGACAAACACTTCCGTTCTACCTGCAACCAAGCTAGAATGAGTATCTCTTAGATATCTAATACAGGGGACCGAGTCCGAGTTATTAGTATCTTCGTGGTATAAGTTAGAACCCATGGATGGCCATTCCTGAGATCCGGAAAGTCTAAACCTTTGTCTGCGGTATTCCGAGTAGGATCTGGAAAGGGATGGCTGTGACGAACTTCAAACTCGCGAGTGCTGGGCGTAGTGACAGATGCAAAAGGAGGGTGAATCCTATTCCAGCATGATCGAGAACCTCCAGATGATTAGCCATGCCGTGACAGAGCATTTGGACCATTTTCATAGAGAGGATGGGATGTAGCCATTGACAACGGTGATGCCCTTACAGAAAGCTTGCCATGGAAAGGAGTAAGACTGATTGGATGAAGACAGCGGGAAAGCAGAGAGTCAGAGGAACGAAAGCATCTCTATACGCTTATCTGAAATTCTCACCAATGATATACATAAGGATTTCTATCTTTATTTTATATTTATTTATTATTATTCGAAAACTCCATAACCATTTGATATCCGCCTGACTGAGATTTACAAGGTGACCATAGCTTGCTTCATACCAACAATCTCCGTGGGATCGACCCTTACTCACGTAAGGTTTTATTACTTGGACGACCCAGTGCACTTGCTGGTTAGTTGTGCGAAGTTGTGAAGTTATGTCTGGACCATGGTATTGTGCACCAGTTCTTGGAGCCATTGCCAGGGAGAGAACGAACAACAAATTTTACAACCTCTGAGTAACAATTTCGCATACCAAAAGCATTAAATTATAAATATACCAAAAAGGTTGAACCAAAGTTGATGTTATGACTGCAAAAATGGAATGGCCTAATAAGCATTATAGTTACTGCATCCAATGTGCATAAATTGAAGAAATGATTAATATTGACCAACCAAAATATGAAAAGACATATATAGGGCTTGTTTGGGTGAGCTTCTAAGAAAAGATTTTTTTCGAGATATCTTTTTTTAAAAGATCTTATGGAAAAGTAAAAGTAATTTTATGTTTGGATATCTCATGCAAAAAGATCTTTTTATCTATCACTTATGTTTGGGTATAACAATATAGAAGTACTTTTTTGTTTATTTATTACATGAAAAACATATTTTTTTAAAGAAAAAAGATCTTTTAAAAAAGATGTAAATTGAAACTTCTCAAAAAAGATGTTTTTTTTTTTATTTTTCTAGCACTTTTACTTTTACTATTAGAAATTTGCCAAACACGCTAAAAAATAAAAAAGATCTTTTTTCATTGAAAAAAATTTTTTTTATCAAAATAATGGCACCCAAACAAGCACATACTCTTATTAAAGTAGAATCTAACACACACTTACGATGAGTTTTAAATTCTCTACTTAAAAATCGCTTAAAACAAAGAGACTCGTACAATTAAATCTCAACTTTATCTTCCATAGTCAAAACACAATAAGTGGCAATAACAGCTTCCCTACTTGTATGTAAGAACCGACTCTTTGACCCCATAAAATTAGTTCTGTGCTTGATATAAGAGAAGTTTGGAAGTTGTTTGAAGTTCACAGCTATAATCTAATCTCACTTGCCCTCATTTGGTTTAGGAATTTTCTTGTACTCATAATCGTCAATGTTCACCTTTTGTTGCAAGGCCTACACAACAAAATAAATAAAAGTGAACTTTTGGATAGTCATTATTACCTGAAATTTCTAATGAAGACAACAACAACAACAACACTATATCCCACTAAGTGAGGTCAGCTACATAGATCAGACAATACTATTGCACCTTATTATGTATCATGTCTATAATAAAAATGTTTACCCTGAAATTTCTAATGGAAGGGAAGAAATTTTCTTAGGTCCTGAAACTAGATTATCTCTCAAAGTACTATATTCAATAGTCAAAATGTACACCAAAGCGTTATCTATATTGGTGAATTCTTCACGCCAGCCCCATATTATTCAACACATGTTTAAGTTTAATATTAAATACAGTGCTTATTATAAGCATGTCCTAGCTAAGAATAACTACTCCTTTTCAAAAATAATACTACTTTGACTTTCTTGGTTTATTGATGAAATTCATGCAAGTAGATACAATGTGTTGAGATATATCAATTTTTCATGTATTTAGGGGGGAAAACACACCTTGAGCTCATCCTCCAATGAGATGGTTTTTGGATTGTATGCATCTACTGGTCCAAGTCTAGACAATGCTTTTCTTGCTTCAGTTATTTCCCATTCCTGATCATCCTTCACCTTTGCAATATCCTTGCTGCGAGCATAAGAGAACAAATAAAGAAGGAACATCTAAGTAGATAACATAACTAACTAAAATCTAGGGCATTATCTTGTTTTCTTAGTTGTATTTAGGAACAAGTGACATCACTAGAAGACCACCAAAATATGTTTTTGTATATGCACACCAATCTTGAAAACATGGTTAAGAAATTAAGAATGTGAACAGTATTCTCCATGCATTGGATTCTATTGAATAATGTTGATCCAATATTATAAAATAACACAAATCTTTAAACATTGAAAGTCTTCAATAAGTGAGATAATAGATTCAGAATGAGAGCTTCAAAAATCAGAATAAGCATGAGTTTTTTGTGCCTTCCAACATGAGCCTAATTGATAATGCAATATTCACATGTTTCCCATTGTGTAACCATATATAGCTTTGGTTTTATAGACCCAACACCTTCACATCTTCACATAACAGAAGAATATAGATTTTCACAATTCACAACTAAAAAGATTTGAATTTTAGAGAGATCAACATACCTGCCTTGCAAGAGATGACCAAGGCCAAGAGCACCAAGAATAGTAAGAGATATCATTGGAAGGCCATATCTCAGAAAGGGGCTTTTCCTGCCCCATCTCTTGAAGGAACTAAAAGAACCTGAATTCTTAGCTGTCACACTTTGCTTCTCCTTTTCTTTGTTTGCTTTTGCTGTGTGAATTGTACTCATTGATATCCAAACAACTCAACACCACACTGAGAATTTTCTGTATCACAAATATTCAGTAGGGATAGCTGGACTAGTGGCACTAAATGCCACGACTCAGCATTTAGTGCCAAAAACTTTGTAATTCGTGCCTGGTTTTTGGATAGCTGGCACTAAACGTTCTCTCATCGGCATTTAGCGTACAAGGTTTGCTGGATGAGTGGCACTAAATGCCAGGCGTTTAGCGCCAATAGCGTGGAAAAGCGGGGACCATAAGTGCAACAAAACAACAAGGCTTTTGGAGATTTGGTTTTTATAAATCAAATAACTATTAGAAAAGATTTTTTAGGTTTTTATTTAAGTTTTAAATCAATTTTAATGAGGACTATAAGTAGGATTGAGATCCGCCCACATAGGGACTTCTCTTTTCCTAATTTTCATTCTGCACTTTTAGACTTTTTTTTCTCTGCTAGAGTTTTCCACACTATGAGCAACTAAACCTCCATTGTTAAGATTAGGAGCTCTATTTATGTTGATGGATTAATAATTATATGTTCTCCTACTCTTGATTAATGCATTGTTTACTGTTTAAGAATTGGTTTCGTTCTTCATCCTAAGGATTGGTGATTACTGGATAATAACTCTAATCTAACTTGAGTTCCATTTGAGCCTTGGAAAAGTTATATCATTAGAATATAGCTTGAAACCAATTTCTTATAACTCCTTAATTGTCTGGGTTAGTATAGTACGTGACATATAACTACATTAATTTTGGGTTCTTATGGTTTATGTGGCTTGTAAATCAGAAATTGAACTTAACCGTCTGATACAAATGAGTGATCAAGGAATTGACGGTCGGTTGGATTAGAAAGGATTTGATTGCCTAGAAATATGAATTTAATCACTTGGGGTTTACCATAAACGAAATCATTGCATGATCAAGCTAGTTGACATTGAATATTAATCCGGATATTTAAACATCTCCAAAGCCTTAACTCTTTCTCAGACCGTTTTCTCCACCGTTCATTGTCTGCTTTCTTAATTTATTACTTTTATGCTATTTGACAATCAAAATTTTCATTTCAATTTGTCTAACTAGAATAGCTAATCAATCATTGCTTGATTAGTCCGTTAATTCTCGTGGGATCAATACTCACTCACCGTGAGTTATTACTTGGTACGACTTGGTGCACTTGCCGGTAAGTTGTGAATGGTAAATTCTGCACCAACCGATCAATGCTCTCAAATTCAAGGAGACTACACTCTTGCGATGGTCAATACTAACAACAACCGTTTCACCTACCACCCTAAAAATCAAGGTTCTTATTCTTATGGGAATAACTACAATCAAGGGTGGCGAGATAACTATAATCAAAGGTGGAACCAAGGGCCATCCAATTTCCCCTCTCAATACTAACAAGGCTACTAATCTTCTTATCAACTACCTTTCAACAACCATTCTTATCAAAACAACCAAGCCTACCACAATCTAACATTCCAACACCAAAACCAATCTCACAACCAAAAATACCAACCAGCTCCCACCAACCAATCTTCTTCTTCTTCAAGTCAAACCCTCTATTGAAGATACTCTTTGTCCCTTCCTCCAAGAAAAAAGGAACTTCGTTCTATGGTAGAAAAACAAGAGAAAACAATAGAATCCTCTGTGACCAAATGGCTTTCATAGCCGATGTTCTATCTAGAATGTCTTTACCCCCTTCCAACAACAACACAAACACCTCCCAACCATCTAGTTCCAATAGCCTTCCCTCTCAACCTCTCCCTAACCTAAAGGATGGCCTCAATGCTATCACCTTAAGGTCTGGTATCATGTTAGAGGAAGTTTCTCTTAAGACCATGGAGGATGTTCACACAGAGGAAGTAATTATGGAGGTAGAAGACATAAATGAGGAGGAAGTGCCAAGGCAAGAAGAGAAAGATCTGAAGCCTAAAGAGCCCAAGCGGAAGATTTTGATGAACGAGTCCATTTTCATCCCTTTCCCTACTATGGTCAAGAAGGCCAAAAAGGCTCCGGAGTTTGATCTTAACATGGTGCAAATCTTCAAAAAGGTGGAGGTAATAATTCTCCTTTTTGATGCCATTCAACAAGTTCCTAAGTATGCTAAGTTCTTGAAAGACTTGTGTACACACAAAGAAATGATAGGTAATCTTGAGACTCTTTCTTTGGATAGTTCTATATCTTCTTTGATCAATTCTATCCCGAAGAAGTATAGTGATTCGGGACTGTGTTTGGTTTCTTGCTGGATTGTTGGTGTTGCATTCTATGACTGTATGGGTGATTTAGGTGCGTGTGTAAGTATTATGTCCCTCTTAGTGTTTGCACGGTTGAAGTTGTCTCCATTGAAGAGGTTGCCTGCAAGGTTTGTTTTGGCTAACAAGAGTGTTATTATCGTGGCTGGGATAGCAAAAGATGTGCTTGTGCATATTAAAGATCTGGTATTCCCTGTTGATTTCTACATTCTTGAGATACCTCCAACGGATTATGGAAAGCCTTCATCCATTTTACTTGGTAGACCCTTTTTTAAGACCTCCGAATTCAAACTAGATGCCTTCACTGGCACTTATTCATTCAAGGTGGGTGACAAGACCATTAAGTTCAATTTGGATGGAGTGATGAGGCATCCACTGCAGGAGCACTCCAACCTTCGGTGCGATATCATCGATGAAGTAGTAGCGAAAGTGTAAGAGGAGACTCATGGAAAAATGGGTGTTGATAAGATTCAAAGTATGGGGAAGCATGAGGAGATTATTAAGAATGACTCACCATCCTCCCATAATTATGAAGACAAAGAACCACAATATGAGTTGAGTGATGAGTTGAAGCCTTTGCCACCTCATCTTAAATATGCTTTCCTTGAGGAAAACAACAAGTTTCCATTCATCATTGTGAGTGAGCTTTCTACACAAGAGGAGAAGAAGCTCTTTGAAGTTTCAAGAAAACATCGGAGTTCCATTGGTTGGAGCTTAGCGGATATTCTGGAGATTAGCCCACGGACTTCTACGCATATCATCTTTCTTGAAGACGGAGCTCGGCCAGTGAGGCAACCATAAAGAAGGCTTAATCCGACGATTCTTGATGCGGTGAAAAAAGAGGTTACTAGACTTCTAGATGCGGATATCATCTACTCAATCTCTGACAGCAAGTGGGTTAGTCCAGTTCAGATAGTTCCTAAGAAATCTGGGACCACAATAGAGACGAAGGAAGATGGTGAAGTTGTCACAACAAGGGTTCAAAACTCTTGGCGAGTTTGCATTGATTATAGAAGACTAAACGCCACAACTAGGAAGGACCACTACCTTCTCCCATTCATTGACCAGATGTTAGACAGGTTGTCTGGTAAAACCCACTATTGCTTCCTTGATGGCTGTACTGGTTACTTCCAAATACATATTGCCCCTAAGGATCAGGAAAATACTACTTTCACTTGCCCCTTTGGAACCTTTGCTTATAAAGGGATGCCATTTGGCTTGTGCAATGCACTATCTACGTTCCAAAGGTGCATGACAAGATCTTTGCCAATCTTATGGAAAATTGTTTGGAAATCTTTATGGATGATTTCAGCGTATATAGTGATTCTTTTGATAGTTGTTTGAATAACTTGGCTAAGGTCTCAGAAAAATGTGTCAATGCTCATCTTGTAATAAATTTTGAGAAATGTCATTTTATGGTTAGTCAAGGTATGGTGTTTGGACATGTTGTTTCTACTAGTGAAATTTCTATTGACCCAGCCAAGGTTGATGTTATTTCTAGTTTGCCTTACCCCTCTTCTGTGAGGGAGGTCCATTCTTTTTTGGGACATGCAGGCTTCTACAGATGTTTTATCAAAGACTTTAGTAAAATAGCCTTGCCTCTGTCCAACCTGTTTCAAAAGGATGTTGATTTTGAATTTGGAGATGCTTGCAAAGAGGCATTTGAGAAGCTGAATCACCACAGCACTAATTGTGAGAGGCCCTAATTGGACCCAACTATTTGAAATCATGTGTGAAGTCTCCAATCATGCTGTGGGTGCTGCACTTTCAAAGTGCGAGGGTAAGCTTCCCTGTACCATTGTGGTGCGCAAAATATGAACTCACACAACTTCACCGACAAATGCACCAGGTCGTCCAAGTAATACCTAAAGTGAGTGAGGATCGATTCCACGAAATTGTTGAATTGAGCAACCAATAGTTGTCTTGCAGGACTTAGTCAGGCAAACAGAAAAGAGGGTTATTGTTGAGAACACATAAAACAAGATAGTAAGGAAAGCAGTAAAGAATTGGTATAGAAACAATAATGAGAAAAACAATTAAGGCCTCGGAGATATTTATCTTTCCGGATTAACACTTCTTACTAAATATTTTAACAATGAATAATTCATTCCATGGCAAACTATAAGTGATTAAAGCCTAATGTCTTAGCGAGTTAATCTTCCAAAATCTTACTAAAACACCACAGACAAGGTCAATTCTTTCAGATCAGAGTGTGAAGTTCAGAAATCTAGTTTAGCGCAACAGAAACCTTAATTACCCAAAATTGACAGGATTAAATGTCACGTATCCCATTCTGCCGTAAGTAACCCTCAGTTTAGGAGGAGTGTTTTCAAGCTATAGCCCAAGCCAGATAGCTCTGTCGACAATCACAAGTGCTCATGTAGAATAAGGGGTCATACTGTTGTTCCACCCCAGATTCCTAGGATTAAGAATGAAAACAACACATTAGAATTGAATCAAACATTAATTAAAATAGAAGAGTAATAAGATTAATCCATAGAAATAAGCAGAGCTCCTAACCTTAACCAGGAGGTTTAGTTACTCATACTTTATAGAAAAAATAAAGTAAAGAAGATCTGCCTGGATCTGATTGTTCTTAAACCTAAGTGATCTCCTCTTTAAATACTAAAAGCTAAACCTAAAAGATGTTAATTTAAATTTAAAAGTTACAATGATAAGATAAAAGCTAAGGAGTGCTAAAATCCACTTTGGGGCCCACTTTGGTGATTGCTTCGGTTCTGCCTGGCATTCAGCACCAATCTGGGCGTTGAACACCCATAGGGGGCAAAGTGTGCTGATCCTTGCTCCCTGGCTGGCGTTGAATGCCAGTTTTGGGCGTTCAACGCTGGGCTTGCTCCTCTTTAGGCGTTAAATTCCAGATTTGGACTTTTAGTGCCAGATTTGGCAGGAAAATAAGTATAGACTATCATATATCGTTGGAAAGCTCTGGAAGTTATCTTTCTAACACTATTGAGGCCGCATCAAGTGAACCTCTGTAGCTCAAGTTATGCTCGTTGGAATACAAGGATGTCAAGATTGACAGTATCTGCTATCCTTTCTTCGTCTCTGCATAAGTAGCATTCAAAGATAAATTTTACACTAAAACATAGTAAAACTTAATAAAATTTAACTAAAAACAACTAGAAAATGATAAGAAAAAGGGTATAAGATGCTCACACATCATATTTCCTATGCTTTAAAAACATTTGAGGCGGCGCAATCCAATTACACTATTACCAAAAAAGAGCTCTTAGCAGTTGTTTTCGCATTGGACAAGTTTAGACCATACTTGCCAGGCTCTAAGATAGTAGTGTACTCGGATCATGTGGCCCTTAAGTATTTGCTAATAAAGAATGAATCAAATCCTAGACTCATTTGTTGGATCTTGCTCTTGCAAGAATTTGACGTTGAGATTAGGGATATGAATGGATCCCGAAACTAGGTTACGGATTATTTGATCCGCCTTGAGCACATTAAATAGGATCCATTTTCTATAGACGATTCATTTCCGTTAGATAGCTTGCAAGCAATCTCTAGTAGCACCCGTTGATTTGCTCCCATGGCTAATTACTTGGTCGCCCTGATCTTTTCTCCCAATTTTTTCAAACACCAAAGAGATAAATTAAGGAGTGATTTCATATATTATATTTGGGATGACCCTCATTTATAGAGACGTGGGGCAGACCAAGTAATCTACAGGTGTGTTTCAAAAGCAGAATTTCAGTCCATACTTAAGTTTTCACTCATACGTGGAGGTCATTTTGGCCATCAAAGAACTACTAAGAAAGTATTAGATTGTGGATTCTGGTGGCCAACGTTGTTTAGAGATGTAAACCAATATTGCCTTGTTTGTCACCAATGTCAAAAATCTGGAAATACCTCTCGAAAGGATCAGATGCCTCAGTAACCCGTGCTTTTCTATGAAATCTTTGATGTATGGGGTATTAACTTTATGGGGCCCTTTCCTAGTTTAAATGGGTTTCTTTACATTCTTTTAGCTGTTGACTATGTGTCAAAGTGGGTGAAAGTGATTCCAACACAGATTGACGACGCTAACACGGTTGTTTCTTTCATAAGAAACAATATTGTTTACCAGTATGGGTCACGACGAGAAATTGTGAGTGACTAAGGAACTCATTTTTGCAACAGAAAAGTGGAGGCATTGCTGAAAAGATATGGTGTGATGTACAAAGTTGCTACTGCCTACCACCCTCAGACCAATGATCAAGCTGAAGTATCCAACTGGGAGATCAAAAGAATTTTAGAGAAAGTGGTGAACCCACAGCAAAAGGATTTGAGTTCTCGGTTGAGTGATGCTTTATGGGCTTACCGGATGGAATACAAGACCCCGATAGGAATGAGTCCCTTTCGGATCGTCTATGGTAAAGCATGTCACCTTCTGGTTGAGGTAGGGCATAAGGCATATTGGGCAGTCAAGCAGTGCAATATAGACCTTACACAGGTAGGTATTGCAAGAAAGCTTCAACATGGATATAAATCAAAGAAGGAGCTAGAGGTGTATCTTCTCATGGATGCACCTCGGAAAAGTTCATAAATTCATGCAAAGTCCAACTTAAGGACTTTGAAGAAAAGTGCTAGGTAGGAGACAACCCACCATGGTAATACCTTCTAATCTTTCTTGTTTTTCTTTTTGAGCATCTTTCCATTTGAATTTTGAGTTTTCTTTTTTTTTTTAGTGAGTTTGATAATGAGTTTGAGTGTCTAGAGTTTGAGAGTTAGTTGTAGGGTGTAAATAGTGGAGTTTTATCGAAGTCCTATAGAGTTTAGAGTTTTCACCTCTCGCGTACACAGCCATACTCTCGCGTACGCACCACTCCATTTTGCCATTCCTACGTACGCGGCAACCATCCGCGTATGCGGCACCATCTACCAGTGGCATTCGGCCGCATCGCGTGCATATTCTCGCGTATGCACCCCAATATATTTTGGCAAAGTTGCGTACGCAACCATGTTTTGCGTACGCGACATAAGGGAACACTAGCCATAGGTCGTGTCGCGTGTCTTGACTCGCGTACGCAACCCCTTAATTTTTGGCATTCTCGCGTGCACATGTGCTCGCCGCATATGCGCGTTATATCCAGTGCATCCTATCCGCATACGCGGGAATTCAAAGACCTCTTTACCTTTGTGCGAACCCTAACCCTCTCTTTAGAAAAACAAAAACAAAAGAGCTCCTCTTTCCTTTCTTTCCCTCTTCTCTCTTCCATCCCTTCTTTCACAGCACCACCAAATTCACCATCACCATCCACCTTACTTCCGGTGTTCACCATCATCGCTTCTTCCCTTTGCCCTTTGCATCCCAAACCCACCACGACCTTCCTTCTCTCTCACCACGACCATTCTTCTCCCTTTTCCATTTTTCCTCCAACCTTTATAGCCGCCGGCGACACTCCTCTAATGGCCACCACTGTTCTGTGCCAACCACAATCCCTTCCCCTTTTTCCTCTGTTTAGTTACTCTGCTTCAAGGTTAGTTCATTCTTCCCTTTTAATTTCTGCTAGTTTAATTTTGATTAATTCATTTAGTTAAATTGCATATGTTTAGTTGATTTAGGTTGTTAGGTAGGTAGAACATAGTTTGTAGTGGATTTAGGTCTGTTTATTTTGCCACTATGTGTTTATATTTGGAATTTTTGAATTTGTTGAATGTGTTTGGAGTTTTCTGATGTTTTTGATTAAGTGGTAATGAATTCATTGTCCCATGTTGATTATTTTGGAAATTGCCATTTTAACTCATGTGCACTTATTTGTTTGAATTCCTATGAACTACTAATTGAACAATTGCTAAATTCTTGAGGAAAAATGTTTGATTTATTGATTGACATGTTGTGTTATTGTTAAATTAATATTGAAGTTATGTGATTCCTTCATGAATTGACCTGATATCCTTGTCTGATTTAGTGATTTGTCAAATTCATGGATGGTTGCTGACTTTGCCAATTTTATGCTACCGAAATTGGTTGAAAGATTTCTACTTGCTCAATCTTGATAATTGATGTTAATTGAGCAAAAGTTTTGTAATGAACGTGTTTAGCATTGTCTTTGACATTGCTTTGACATGTTACCTAGCTCAATTGATCAATCGTCTAGTTGCATGAGTTACTGTTTACTGCTGTTTTTGTTGCTGAATGCAAAGACTTCTTGCTATCTAATTTCACTGAGCTAAATTCTTGGGAACTGGTTATGCAAAGTCTTTATTGGAGAATTCCTTGTATACCAAGTACTTACAAAAACACCTCAATGGCTTTAAAGAAAGTTTTTGGTCAAAATTGTCACTTCAATGTTTATTTTCAATTTATTTTACCTAACTCTATTGAAGTGAATGCTTTTTAGTTTCTAATTGATCAAAACCTTGTGAATTCTACATATTTAAGGGACCATTAACGTATTTTATTTCGATGAAGACAAACTTTCAACTGCAGGCCTTGTTGATGTGGACCATTAACGATTTTCCTGGATACGGCATGTTGTCAGGTTGGTCCACTCAAGGAAGAATCGCATATCCCATTTGTATGGAGGATACAAAGGCATTTTGGTTGCTAAACGGCGGTAAAAATTCATGGTTTGATTGTCATCGAAGATTCCTCGACATGGATCATCCTTTTCAGCATAACAAAGACTCGTTCAGAAAGAATAAAACTTAACAAGAAGAGACACCTGTGAGGCTGGGTAGTAGGCAAGTTTGGCAATGTGTCAGTAGAATCCCAAGGATCATCGATAATGGGGCAGGTTTGAGACCTCCGAGATATGGCAGAGAGCATAATAGCACTAAACAGAGTATATTTTGGGAGTTGCCTTATTAGAAATACAACAAATCAATATCAACCGATTTAACTCATTTTCAAAGCTTTAAAGAAACGGTTCAGTAACAAATCATTTGTCCAAGATCAAGTCAATTAAAGTAAACCAGGCTAAATTCAAAAGTGCATTCGACTTTTCACATCATCAAATAATTGACTCAAATCAAATCAATCCTCAACGGATTAAACTCAAATTTCAAATCTTTAAAGAATCACTTCAAAACATTACATTTCACAAAGCCGCACAACAATTCAGCCAAACAAACATCCATAATCATTCGACTCAATCAAATAATACATAAGGCAGATACAATCACTAAATACACCATATCTCACATCAGTATCCATATGTAATAATTCCAATAATAAACTATAGTTTTCGGAAAGCGCCCCTACCTTAAAACGCAAATTCCATAACTCAAACGCATCACAGAGTCCTTTCTGCCTCAACCCAAAATCATCAACAACCGCAACCTCAGCTTCAAGCCACATCCGCAATAACCACAGCGACACTAATCGCAACATACAATAATCAGGACTCAACCCCACGTTACCAAAATTCATATTCATTAACCAAACACAACGAAATGCTAACGCGAGGCTTTTCGAAACATACTTACTTACCAAAACAAAGAAGGAACGGCTGAACCGAACAATGGCGGTCTCTGAACTGGTTCGGCGGCAGCCCGACAGCCACCTCAAACGACAGCGGCAACCGGACTCCGGCGTTGGTAACTGAAACCCACATACAGAGGCGATAAAGCTTCCGGAATCTTAAACGAATGAAAACCAAGTTCAAAGCCCTTACCGGTAGAGTTTTCCGGCCATGGCAGAAGTAACCAGAGGCTCTGCCGGTGGTCCCGGAAGTCACAGAACGACTCCCGGCGGTCAGTATCATGGAGACGTAACTCCCTTGTCTGGCAGCGGCACCTACGGCGGCCTGAACACTCTTCTGGCTCCAGTTCAGCTTGCCATCACCCACAGCAGCGAGCTCAGATGGTGGCGGACACAACCCTCCTCCTCCTTACTCGTTCCGATCTCCCTCTCTCCAGCGGCAACAAGGGAATGGCGGATCCTTCACAACGGTGGCGGCAAGCTCGCGGCAACGCTGGCGACGAGCAGACCGGCGACTGGGCAGTGCGACCCTTTCCCCCATCATGACCCTCTCCCTTGCCTCAAATATGCTCTGCGACGGCGGCGCGGGTGGATTAGGTGCGGCAGTTCCAACGGAGACGAGTTCCTCTGGGTCGTGCAGCAGCGTCGTTGGGAGAAGCAGTGGCGACAATGCGGCCTCAGGGGGACGGCGACACCTCCGTCCGCAGACCCTCCCTCTCCATCACATCTCTCTTCAGCTAGCGGCGATGAAGACGATCGGCATGGTGATGGGCTCGGCGGCTGCGTCGCTCTCCTCACCTCCCCGCCAGCGAACTCTTTCCCTTTTCTCCCTCTATTTTGTTTTCTTTCTCCCCCTTGGGTCTCAATGTGTGCGTGTGTTTGTGTGTATAGGGTAGAGAGGGGCAGCAGCTGCTGCTGCTGTAGCATTAGGGAACTGGGTGAAACGGGTCGGTTTAGGGTTTTCAGGGTTAGGGTTTCATTTTCAAAAATTAGGGTTAGGGTTACTTTTGTAATTTTAAATGAAAATAGTGACAATATAGTAGTAACTAGAAATGAATTTTAACCCAACAATAATAATGTATAAAAATACTATTTGCTCATCAATTTCACAAATTATTCTCAATAAAATGTCCCAGCCAAATAATTAGAAATAATATACTTGATTTCTTCATTTTCCAAAATAGCAATAGTAATATTTAAAATATTACTTATCTAATCCAAATCGTATAAAATCTTTATTATTTCATAACTATCAATTTTATAATTCAAATATAGAAAATAATCCAATAATTATAAAATTGGATAATAATCATAACTTATCTCAAATTCAATAAATCGAAACTTGCCTTAATTACCTTTAATAAAATAATTTCTGAAATTAAGGCTATAAATAACCATATGATTTGAGACTTGATCATAAAAATACTTTTTAAAGGTTCTGGGTCTTACACCTTCCATGGCAAGCTTTATGTTGGGCATCACCGTTGTCAATGGCTACTTCCCGTCCTCTCAGTGAAAATGTTCCAAAATGCGCTGTCACCGCACGGCTAATCAGCTGTTGGTTCTTGATCATGTTGGAATTGGATCCATTGATCCTTTTGCGTCTGTCACACGCCCAACACTCACGAGTTTGAAGCTCGTCACGGTCATCCCTTCCCAGATCCTACTCGGAATACCACAGACAAGGTTTAGACTTTTCGGATCTCAGGAATGGCCGCCAGTAATTCTAGCCTATACCACGAAGGTTCCAATCTTAGATTAGAAACCCAAGAGATACACATTCAAGCTTGATTGCATGTAGAACGGAGGTGGTTGTCAGGCACGCGTTCATAGGTGAGACTGATGATTGTCACGGATCATCACATTCATCAGGTTGAAGTGCGAATGAATATCTTAGAATAGAAGCAAGCGTGATAGAATGGAAAACAGTAGTAATTACATTAATTCATGAAGAATAGCAGAGCTCCTCACCCCCAACAATGGGGTTTAGAGACTCATGCCATAGAAGATACAATATGAAACGTGTAGAATATCATGAGGTACAAGATGAATCACTAAAAGTAGTTTTTATAATAGACTAGTGACCTAGGGTTACAGAAAACGAGTAAGCTAGGATGTTTAGTATAAAAATCCACTTCCGGGGCCCACTTGGTGTGTGCTTGGGCTGAGCATTGAAGCTTTCATGTGTAGAGACTTTTCTTGGACTTAAACGCCAGCTTTTGTGCCAGTTTGGGCGTTTAACTCCAACTTTTATGCCAGTTCTGGCGTTTTGATGCCAGAATTTCTATGCTGACTTGGAACCCCAGTTTGGGCCATCAAATCTCGGGCAAAGTATGAACTATTATATATTGCTGGAAAGCCCAGGATGTCTACATTCCAACGCAATTGAGAGTGCACCAATTAAGCTTCTGTAGCTCCGGAAATCCACTTCGAGTGCAGGGAGGTCAGAATCCAACAGCATCTGCAGTCCTTTTTCAGCCTCTGAATCAAATTTTTGCTCAGGTCCCTCAATTTCAGCCAGAAAATACCTGAAATCACATAAAAACACACAAACTCATAGTAAAGTCCAGAAAAGTGAATTTTAAATAAAAACTAATAAAAATATAATAAAAACTAACTAAAATATACTTAAAACATACTAAAAACAGTGCCAAAAAGCGTATAAATTATCCGCTCATCACAACACCAAACTTAAATTGTTGCTTGTCCCCAAGCAACTGAAAATCAAATAGGATAAAAAGAAGAGAATATACAATGAATTCCAAAAACATTTATGAAGATCAGCATTAATTAGATGAGCGGGGCTTTTAGCTTTTTGCCTCTGAATAGTTTTGGCATCTCACTTTATCCTTTGAAGTTCAGATTGATTGGCTTCTATAGGAACTCAGAATCCTGATAGTGTTATTGATTCTCCTAGTTAAGTATGTTGATTTTTGAACACAGCTACTTTATGAGTCTTGGCCGTGACCCTAAGCATTTTGTTTTCCAGTGTTACCACCGGATACATAAATGCCACAGACACGTAACTGGGTGAACCTTTTCAGATTGTGACTCAGCTTTGCTAAAGTCCCCAATTAAAGGTGTCCAGAGCTCTTAAGCACACTCTTTTTTACTCTGGACCACGACTTTAACCGCTCAGTCTCAAGTTTTCACTTGACACCTTCACGCCATAAGCACATGGTTAAGGACAGCTTGGTTTAGCTGCTTAGGCCAGGATTTTATTCCTGAGGGCCCTCCTATCCACTGATGCTCAAAGCCTTGGATCCTTTTTATTACCCTTGCCTTTTGGTTTAAAGGGCTATTGGCTTCTTCTGCTTGCTTTCTCTTTCTTTTTCTTCTCTTTTTTTTCGCATATCATCCTCTCTTTTTTTTTCTATTCACTGCTTTTTCTTACTTCAAGAATTAATTTTTTTGATTTTTCAGATTATCAATAACACTTCTCCTTTTCCATCATTCTTTCAAGAGCCAACAATTTTAACATTCATAAATAACAAATTCAAACATATGCACTGTTCAAGCATTCATTCAGAAAAACAAAAGTATTGCCACCACATCAAAATAATTAAGCTGTTTTAAAATTCGAAATTCATGCACTTCTTTTTCTTTTTTAATTAAAAACACTTTTTATTTAAGAAAGGTGATAGATTCATAGCTTTAAGGCATGACACTAAGATACTACTAATCATGTAATAAAAACACAAACATAGATAAACATAAAGCATAACAATTTGAAAAACAGAAAATAAAGAACAAGGGAATTAAAGAACGGGTCCACCTTAGTGATGACGGCTTGTTCTTCCTCTTGAAGATCTTATGGAGTGCTTGAGCTCCTCAATGTCTCTTCCTTGCCTTTGTTGCTCCTCTCTCATGATTCTTTGATCTTCTCTAATTTCATGAAGGAGAATGGGATGCTCTTGGTGTTCCACCCTTAGTTGTCCCATATTGGAACTTAATTCTCCTAGGGAGGTGAAAGCTTTTGCCTTCCCTTTCCTCTTTCTAGAGGTTTCTCCGGCCTTTGGTGCCATAAATAGTTATGGAAAAATAAAAAGCTTTAGCTTTTACCACACCAAACTTAGAATGTTTGCTCGTCCCCAAGCAAAAAGAAGAAAGAAGAGAGTAGAGGAAGAAGAAATAGAGGAGATGGAGGGGGTTAGTGTTTCGGCCAAGGGGGTGAAGTAGTGTTTAAGATGTGTGAAGATGAAGGGTATTTGGGGAAG
Organism: Arachis hypogaea; assembly: GCF_003086295.3. Taxonomy (NCBI): domain Eukaryota; kingdom Viridiplantae; phylum Streptophyta; class Magnoliopsida; order Fabales; family Fabaceae; genus Arachis; species Arachis hypogaea. The sequence continues at coordinate 34,382,801 of NC_092052.1, read as the reverse complement.
AGTATTATGAAAAGGTGTGAAGAAGAGAGAGTGAATTGAGGTTGGTGGGGATCCTGTGGGGTCCACAGATCCTGAGGTGTCAAGGATTTCTCATCCCTGCACCAATTAGGCTTGCAAAACGCCCTTTGCTGCCAATCCTGGCGTTAAACGCCAGATTGCTGCCCATTTCTGGTGTTTAACGCCAGCTTTTTGCCCTTTTTAGGCGTTAAACACCAGCTCTGTGCCCCCTTTCTGGCGTTAAACGCCCAGAATGGTGCCAGACTGGGCGTTTAACGCCCATTCTGCTACCCTTACTGGCGTTTAAACGCCAGTAAGCTTCTCCTCTAGGGTGTGCTATTTTTAATACTATTTTTCATTCTATTTTTGCTTTTTCAGTTATTTTTGTGACTTCACATGATCATCAACCTACAGGAAACATAAAATAACAATAGAAAATAAATAGATATAATAAAATTGGGTTGCCTCCCAACAAGCGCTTCTTTATTGTCTTTAGCTGGACCTTGACTGAGCTTTATCCAAGCCTCAGTTTTGAGCATTCTTGCTCAAAATTGCTTTCAAGATAATGTTTGATTCTCAGTCCATTAACAATGAACTTTTTATCAGAGTCAAAATCCTGAAGCTCAACATATCCATATGGTGACACACCTGTAATCACATATGGTCTCCTCCACCGGGATTTTAATTTCCCGGGAAATAATTTGAGCCTATAGTTAAACAACAGAACCTTCTGTCCTGGTTCAAAGACTCTAGATGACAGTTTCTTGTCATGCCACCTTTTTTCTTTCTCCTTATAAATTTTTTGCATTTTCAAAAGCATTGAGTCTGAATTCCTCTAGCTCGTTCAGCTGGAGCAATCTTTTCTCTCCAGCTAACTTAGAATCCAGGTTTAGGAATCTGGTTGCCCAGTAGGTCTTATGTTCCAGTTCCATGGGCAGATGACAGGCCTTACCATACACAAGCTGGTATGGAGAGGTTCCTATAGGAGTCTTGAATGCTGTTCTGTATGCCCATAGAGCATCATCCAAGCTCTTTGCCCAATCCTTTCTACGGGCAATTACAGTCCGTTCCAAGATTCTCTTTAGTTCTCTGTTAGAGACTTCAGCCTGCCCATTTGTCTGTGGATGATACGGAGTTGCCACTTTATGGCTAATTCCATATCTGACCATAGCAGAGTAAAGTTGTTTATTGCAGAAATGAGTGCCCCCATCACTGATTAGTACTCTGGGAACACCAAATCTGCTGAAAATATGTTTCTGGAGGAACTTCAGCACAGTCTTAGTATTATTAGTGGGTGTGGCAATTGCTTCTACCCATTTAGATACGTAGTCTACAGCCACCAGAATATAAGTGTTTGAGTATGATGGTGGGAAAGGACCCATGAAGTCAATGCCCCACACATCAAACAACTCAATCTCTAAGATCCTTTGTTGAGGCATGGCATAACCATGAGGTAGGTTACCAGCTCTTTGGCAACTGTCACAGTTACGCACAAACTCTCGGGCATCTTTATAGATAGTAGGCCAGTAGAAGCCACATTGGAAGACCTTATTGGCTGTTCGCTCACCTCCAAAATGTCCTCCATATTGTAATCTATGGCAATGCCACAGGATCTTCTGTGCCTCCTCTCTAGGTACATATCTGCGGATCATTCCGTCTGCACATCTTTTAAAGATGTATGGCTCATCCCATAGGTAGTAGTTTACATCAGAAATTAGTTTTTTTCTTTGTACCCTGCTGTATCATTGGGTATGAACCTCATAGCTTTATAGTTTGCAATGTTTGCAAACCATGGTGCTTCCTGAATGGCAAAGAGTTGCTCATCCGGAAAGGTCTCAGAGATCTCAGTAGGAGGAAGGGACGCCCCTGCTACTGGTTCTATTCAGGACAGGTGATCAGCTACCTGGTTCTCTGTCCTTTTTCTTCTCTTATTTCTATATCAAACTCTTGCAGAAGCAACACCCATCTTATGAGTCTGGGTTTTGAATCCTGCTTTGTGAGTAGGTATTTAAGAGTAGCATGGTCAGTATACAGAATCACTTTTGAACCTACTAAATAGGATCTAAACTTGTCAATGGCATAAACCACTGTAAGTAACTCTTTTTCTGTGGTTGTGTAATTCTTCTGTGCATCATTTAAAACACGGCTAGCATAGTAAATGACGTGCAGAAGCTTGTTATACCTCTGTCCCAACACTACACCAATGGCATGGTCACTGACATCACATATTAGTTCGAATGGTAATGTCCAGTTTGGTGCAGAGATGACCGGTGCTGTGACCAGCTTAGCTTTCAGGGTCTCAAACGCCTGCAGACACTCTGTGTCAAACACAAATGGCATGTCAGTAGCTAGCAGATTGCTCAGAGGTTTTGCAATTTTTGAAAAATCCTTTATAAACCTCCTATAGAATCCTGCATGCCCCAGAAAGCTTCTGATTGCCTTAACATTGGCAGGTGGTGGCAATTTTTCAATTACCTCCACTTTAGCTTGATCCACTTCTATTCCCTTGTTTGAAATTTTATGCCCAAGGACAATTCCCTCAGTCACCATAAAGTGGCATTTTTCCCAGTTTAAAACTAGGTTGGTCTCTTGGCATCTTTTCAGAACAAGTGCTAAATGGTCAAGACAGGAGCTGAATGAGTCTCCAAATACTGAAAAGTCATCCATGAAGACTTCCAAAAATTTTTCTACCATATCAGAGAAGATAGAGAGCATCACCTCTGAAAGGTTGCAGGTGCATTGCACAGACCAAAAGGCATCCTTCTGTAAGCAAATACGCCAGAGGGACATGTGAATATTGTTTTCTCTTGGTCTTGAGGATCTACTGCAATTTGGTTGTAGCCTGAATAGCCATCCAAAAAGTAGTAATAGTCATGACCTGCTAGTCTCTCTAGCATCTGGTCTATGAATGGTAAAGAAAAATGATCCTCTCTGGTGGCTGTATTAAGCCTTCTGTAGTCAATACACATACGCCACTCTATAACTGTTCTTATAGGAACCAGTTCATTCTTTTCATTGTGAACCACTGTCATGCCTCCCTTTTTGGGTATAACTTGGACAGGGCTTACCCAAGGGCTATCAAAAATAGGATAAATAATCCCAGCCTCTAGTAACTTAGTGACCTCTTTCTGCACCACCTCTTTCATGGCTGGATTTAGCTGCCTCTATGGTTGAACCACTGGCTTAGCATCATTCTCCAATAGGATCTTGTGCATGCATCTTGCTGGGCTAATGCCCTTAAGATCACTTATGGACCACCCAAGAGCTGTCTTGTGTGTCCTTAGCACTTGAATTAGTGCTTTCTCTTCCTGTGGATTTAAAGCAGAGCTTATGATCACTAGAAAAGTGTCACCTTTTTCCAGAAATACATATTTCAGGGATGGTGGTAGTGGTTTGAGCTCGGGTTTAGGAGGCTTATCCTCTTCCTGAGGAATTTTCAGAGGTTCTTTTATTTTCTCTGATTCCTCCAGACCAGGCTGAACATCTTTAAAGATGTCCTCTAGCTCTGATTCAAGACTTTCAGCCATATTGATCTCTTCCACCAAAGAGTCAATAATATCAGTGCTTATGCAGTCATCTGATGTGTCTGGATGCTGCATAGCTTTGACAGCATTTAACTTGAACTCATCCTCATTGACTCTCAGGGTCACTTCCCCCTTTTGTACATCAATAAGAGTTCGTCCAGTTGCTAGGAAAAGCCTTCCTAAAATGAGAGTTGCACTCTTGTGTACCTCTATTTCCAGCACTACAAAGTCAGTGGGAAAGACAAATAGCCCAACCTTGACAATCATGTCCTCAATTATGCCTGATGGATATTTAATGGAGCCATCAGCAAGTTGAAGACATATCCGGGTTAGTTTGACTTCTTCAGTCAAGCCAAGCTTTCTGATAGTGGATGCAGGTATTAGGTTGATACTTGCTCCAAGGTCACATAGAGCTGTCTTGGTGCAAGCACCCTCTAATGTGCATGGTATCATAAAGCTTCCTGGATCTTGAAGCTTCTCTGGTAAGCATTTCAGAATGACTGCACTGCATTCTTCAGTGAGAAACACCTTTTCAGTTTCTCTCCAATCCTTCTTATGACTTAAGATCTCTTTCATGAACTTAGCATAAGAGGGCATTTGCTCAAGTGCCTCTGTAAACGGGATATTTATCTCAAGAGTCCTGAGATAGTCTGCAAAGCGGGCAAATTGTTTATCCTGCTCCGCTTGGCAGAGTTTCTGAGGATAAGGCATCTTGGCTTTATATTCTTCAACCTTAGTTGCTGTAGGTTTATTCCCTACAGAGGTGGTTGGAGAAGCCTTCTTAGAGGGGTTGCTATCAGCACTTGCAGGTGTCTGATCCCTCATTGGCGTTTGAACGCCAGAGCTGGGCAAGGGATGGGCGTTTGACGCCAATTTTTCACCCTTTTCTGGCGTTTGAATGCCAGAATCATTCCTCTCTGTTCTCTTGCTGTCCTCAGAGGGATTTTAGGCAGTGGTTTGGTCATCCTCTGTCAGTTGTTCCTTTCTTGGCTTTCTGTTACTTTGAGCTGATTTATTTAATGTCTTCCCGCTCCTTAATTGGACAGCTTGGCATTCTTCTGTTATCTGTTTAGATAGCTGCTGTCTTGTCTGATTCAATTGTGCTTCCATATTCTTGTTAGCATTTTTAATGTCTTGGAGCATATCTTTAAATTCTGCTAATTGTTTTGTCACAAGGAGTAATTGCTGATTAAGTTCAATAATTTGTTCTTGAGGATTAGGATCAGTAGTTACTGCCCTAGCCTCTTCTTTTATAGAGGATTCACTACTTGAGTACATATACTAATTTCTAGCAACCGTATCTATGAGTTCTTGAGCCTCTTCAATCGTCTTCCTCATGTGTATAGATCCACCAGCTGAGTGGTCTAGAGACATCTGAGCTTTTTCTGTAAGCCCATAGTAGAAGATATCTAACTGTACCCACTTTAAAAATATTTCAGAGGGGCATTTTCTCAGCATCCCTCTATACCTCTCCCAGGCATTATAAAGGGATTCATGATCCTCTTGTTTAAAGCCTTGGATGTCCAGCCTTAGCTGTGTCATCCTTTTTGGAGGCTAAAATTGATTCAGGAATTTGTCTGATAACTGTCTCCATGTTTTTATGCTTGCTGTGGGTTGGTTATTTAACCACCTCTTAGCTTGATCTTTTACAGCAAATGGAAACAATAATAATCTGTAGACATTCTGATCCACTTCTTTATCACGTACTGTGTTAGCAATTTGTAAGAACTGTGCCAGAAACTCAGTAGGTTCTTCCTGTGGAAGACCAGAATACTGGCAATTTTGCTGCACCATGATAATGAGCTGAGAATTTAGCTCAAAACTGCTTGTCTTGATGGGAGGTATACAGATGCTACTCCCATATGCAGCTGTAATGGGGTTAGCATATGATCCCAGAGTCTTTCTAGACTGTTCACTTCCACTTATGTCCATGATGGAGGAAAGGAAATTGATATGAATTGCAATTAAATTATATTTTAAAATTTTTTTTATTATTATTATTATTTTATTATTTTTTTAATTAAAAGTAACCGAAAAAAGAAAAAAAAAATAAAACAAAATAAATGGAATTTAAAATAGAACTTTCAAAAATTAGAAGAAAATAAAAGCAAATTGAAAACTAAATTAATTAATTGATTAAAAAGATTTTGAAAATTAGCAATCAAAAAGATATGATTGAAAATTATCTTTAAAAAGATATGATTGAGAAGATATGATTGCAATTTAATAAAAAAAAAGATATGATTGAAGAAATTAAAAAGATTTGATTTTTGAAAAATATTTCAAAAGATCAATTTTTGAAATTAGAATTTTGACTTGACTAAAAAAAGATATGATTTTGAAAATCTTTGACTAATTTAATGCAAAATTTTGAAATTTATGAGTAAAATAAGGAAAAGAAATTTTTTTATTTTTGAATTTTAATGAGGAAAGAGAAAAACAACAAAATGACACTAAACTCAGAAATTTTAGATCAAAATAAAGAGAACAAACAAGAAAACTTTGAATGTCAAGATGAACACCAAGAACACTTTGAAGATCAAGATGAACACCAAGAACAAATTTTTGAAAAATTTTTAAGTAAATAAAAGCACAAAAACACACCAAACTTAAAATTTTTAGAAAATCAAACACAAATTTTCGAAAAATTAAAGGAAAACACAAAGAAGACACCAAACTTAGAATTTTTAAAGATCAAGAAACAACTAAGAGTATGTAAATTCGAAAAATTAAAAGAAAGTAAAAGCATGCAATTGACACCAACTTAAAATATGAAACTAAACTCAAATAAAAGACTCTAAACCAACAAAAAATAAAATATTCCTAATCTAAGCAACAAGATAAACCGTCAGTTGTCCAAACTCGAACAATCCCCGGCAACGGCGCCAAAAACTTGGTGAACGAAATCACAATCACACTTTTGCAATTCCGCACAACTAACCAGCAAGTGCACTGGGTCGTCCAAGTAATACCATACATGAGTAAGGGTCGATCCCACGGAGATTGTCGGCTTGAAGCAAGCTATGGTTATCTTGTAACTCTTAGTCAGAATATCAATAATTCTCAGATTTAATTGTAAAAAATAAAAGAACATGAAATAAATACTTGTTTTGCAGTAATGGAGAACAGGTTGAGGTTTTGGAGATGCTTTATTTTCTGAATCTCTGCTTTCCTACTGTCTTCTTCTTCATGCACGCAAGGCTCCTTCCATGGAAAGCTTTATGTTGGGCATCACCGTTGTCAATGGCTACTTCCCGTCCTCTCAGTGAAAATGTTCCAAATGCGCTGTCACCGCACGGCTAATCAGCTGTTGGTTCTCGATCATGTTGGAATAGGATCCATTGATCCTTTTGCGTCTGTCACACGCCCAACACTCGCGAGTTTGAAGCTCATCACGGTCATCCCTTCCCAGATCCTACTCGGAATACCACAGACAAGGTTTAGACTTTCGGGATCTCGGGAATGGCCGCCAGTAATTCTAGCCTATACCACGAAGGTTCCAATCTTAGATTAGAAACCCAAGAGATACACATTCAAGCTTGATTGCATGTAGAACGGAGGTGGTTGTCAGGCACGCGTTCATAGGTGAGACTGATGATGATTGTCACGGATCATCACATTTATCAGGTTGAAGTGCGAATAAATATCTTAGAATAGAAGCAAGCGTGATAGAATGGAAAACAGTAGTAATTACATTAATTCATGAAGAACAGCAGAGCTCCTCACCCCCAACAATGGGGTTTAGAGACTCATGCCGTAGAAGATACAATATGAAACGTGTAGAATGTCATGAGGTACAAGATGAATCACTAAAAGTAGTTTTTATAATAGACTAGTGACCTAGGGTTACAGAAAACGAGTAAGCTAGGATGTTTAGTGTAAAAATCCACTTCCGGTGCCCACTTGGTGTGTGCTTGGGCTGAGCATTGAAGCTTTCATGTGTAGAGACTTTTCTTGGAGTTAAACGCTAGCTTTTGTGCCAGTTTGGGCATTTAACTCCAGCTTTTATGCCAGTTCTGGCGTTTTGACGCCAGAATTTCTATGCTGACTTGGAACGCCGGTTTGGGCCATCAAATCTCGGGCAAAGTATAGACTATTATATATTTCTGGAAAGCCCAGGATGTCTACTTTCTAACGCAATTGAGAGCGCACCAATTGGGCTTCTGTAGCTCCAGAAAATCTACTTCGAGTGCAGGGAGGTCAGAATCCAACAGCATCTGCAGTCCTTTTTCAGCCTCTGAATCAGATTTTTGCTCAGGTCCCTCAATTTTAGCCAGAAAATACTTGAAATCATATAAAAATACACAAACTCATAGTAAAGTCTAGAAAAGTGAATTTTAAATAAAAACTAATAAAAATATAATAAAAGCTAACTAAAATATACTAAAAATATACTAAAAACAGTGCCAAAAAGCGTAAAAATTATCCGCTCATCAGACCGAAAATGCAATATGAAATTCAGAAATAACAGATTTAAAAAACATTTAAATTAAATGAACTGAAAACCCTGACATGCCTACCCCAGAAGGATTTCGAATCAAACAGACCAAGAATCAAACAGACCAAGTAGATGATAGAGTCATCATCATCAACAGCAACCCTAACCAATATCCATCTTAACCGATCATTCACTTTCATAACAAAATAGAAATCTCAATCTGTAGGAAAAGATACGGTACAGAAGTAGCTAGAATCAGGATTAACATAAGCAACTATAAATCTAAATAGAGTACTGATGAGCGAATAATTTATACGCTTTTTGGCATTGTTTTTAGTATGTTTTTAGTATATTTTAGTTAGTTTTTATTATATTTTTATTAGTTTTTATTTAAAATTCACTTTTCTAGACTTTACTATGAGTTTGTGTGTTTTTGTATGATTTCAGGTATTTTCTGGCTGAAATTGAGGGACCTGAGCAAAAATCTGATTCAGAGGCTGAAAAAGGACTGCAGATGCTGTTGGATTCTGATCTCCCTGCACTCGAAGTGGATTTCCTGGAGCTACAGAAGCCTAATTGGCGCGCTTTCAATTGAGTTGGAAAGTAGACATCCTGGGCTTTCCAGCAATATATAATAGTCCATACTTTGCCCGAGATTTGATGGCCCAAACCGGCGTTCCAAGTCAGCATAGAAATTCTGGCGTCAAAACGCCGGAACTGACATAAAAGCTGGAGTTAAACGCCCAAACTGGCACAAAAGCTAGCGTTTAACTCCAAGAAAAGTCTCTACATGTGAAAGCTTCAATGCTCAGCCCAAGTACACACCAAGTGGGCCGGAAGTAGATTCTGCATCATTTACTCATTTTTGTAAACCCTAGGTTACTAGTTTTCTACAAATAGGACCTTTTGCTATTGTATTTTAGACACGGGATCATACTTTTCATCTTGGAACTTGTATGTTCACGCTTTGGGAGGCTGGCCATTCGGCCATGCCTAGACCTTTTGTTCTTATGTATTTTCAACGGTAGAGTTTCTACACACTATAGATTAAGGTGTAGAGCTCTGCTGTTCCTCATGAATTAATGCAAAGTACTATTGTTTTTCTATTCAATTCACGCCTACTTCTTCTCTAAGATATACACTTGTTCTTCAACCTGACGAATGTGATGATCCGTGACACTCATCACCATTCTCACCTATGAACGCGTGCCTGACAACCACTTCCGTTCTACATGCAAACAAGCTTGAATGTATATCTCTTGGGTTTCTAATCTAAGATTGGAACCTTCGTGGTATAGGCTAGAATTATTGGCAGCCATTCCTGAGATCCGGAAAGTCTAAACCTTGTCTGTGGTATTCCGAGTAGGATCTGGAAAGGGATGACTGTGACAAGTTTCAAACTTGCGAGTGTTGGGCGTAGTGACAGACGCAAAAGGATCAACAGTGATGTAGCCATTGACAACAATGATGCTCAACATAAAGCTTGCCATGGAAAGAAGTATGAATGATTGGAAGAAGGCAATAGGAAAGCAGAAGTTCAGAAGGAATAAAGCATCTTCATACGCTTATCTGATATTCCTACCAATGAATTACATAAGTATCTCTATCTTTATTTTATGTTTTATTCATCTTTTAATTATCAATTCTCCATAACCATTTGAATCCGCCTGACTGAGATTTACAAGATGACTATAGCTTACTTCAAGCCGACAATCTCCGTGGGATCGACCCTTACTCACGTAAGGTTTATTACTTGGACGACCCAGTGCACTTGCTGGTTAGTTGTGTGGAGTTGTGATAAAGAGTTGAGATTACAATTGTGCGTACCAAGTTGTTGGCGCCATTGATGATCACAATTTCGTGCACCAAGTTTTTTGCGTCGTTGCTAGAGATTGTTCGAGTTTGGATAACTGACGGTTCATCTTGTTGCTCAGATTATGTAATTTTATTTTATGTTTAAGATTTTTACCTTTTAATTTTCGAAAAATTTCAAAAAAAAATGTATTTCTATTTTGTTCTTCAGAGTTTTTAAGAATGAATTCTAGAGTTTCATGATGATTTGTTGAAGTCTGGCTGGCTGAGAAGCCATGTCTAATCTTTTGGACCGAGGTTTCAACTTATCATCACAAGGGCTTGTTGATTTCTATCAATCTTGCTGTTGAACGTAATGATTTGCTAAAGCTTGGCTGGCCATTGGCCATGTCTAGTGTTTTGGACTGAAGCTTTCACTGAAAGCTTGGCTGACTAGTAAGCCATGTCTAATTCCTGGACCGGAGTTTTAGACTAACATTGCATGATTCCTGGAATTCTCATTAAGAATTTTGAAGTCCTTTTTCTCTTTTTCCATATAATTTTCGAAAAATCACAAAAAAATTTATAAAATCATAAAAACAAAAAATATTTTATGTTTCTTGTTTAAGTCAAGTGTCAATTTTTAAGCTTGGTGTCAGTTGCATGTCTTTATTCTTCTTGCATTTTTCAAATATATGCATTATGTTCTTCATTGATCTTCAAGTTGTTCTTGATGATTTCAGTGATCTGATCTTTAATTTCTCTTATTTTGTGTCTTTTGTTGTTTCTTACATACATTTTCAAATTGTTATAGTCCTTAGTACACAAACTTCTAAGTTTGGTGTCTTGCATGCATTGTTTATTTGATCTTAGTTGCATTTTTTATTGTTTCTCATCATTAAAAATTCAAAAAAAAATTTTAAAATTGTGTCTTTTCAAGTCAATAACACAGAGAATTGAAGATTCAGAACATTCAGCAGAGAAATTACACAGAAAAAACTGGGCGTTCAAAACGCCCAGTGAAGAAGGAAAACTGGAGTTTAAACGCCAGCCAGGGTGCCTGGCTGGGCGTTAAACACCCAAAAAGGTAGCATTTTGGGTGTTAAACGCCAGAATGGATGCCATTCTGGGCGTTTAACGCCAGGAGGACATTAGAGGGAAGATTTTGTTTTTAATTCAAATCTTTTTCAAGTTTTCATAATTTTTCAAAATCAATTTTTTTTCAAATCATATTTTTTCAATCATATCTTTTCAAAATCAATTTCTTTTCAATTTTTTTTATTTATTACTATTTTCGAAAATCCTTGCTACAATTAGTGATTTAATTCAAAATTTTCAAGTTGTTACTTGCCTATTAAGAAAGGATCAAAAGTTTTAATTCTAGAATCATATCTTTTAATTTCTTGTTGGTCAAGTAATCAACTTTAATTTTAAAAACTTTCTTCTTTTAAATTTGATTCTCAATCATATCTTCTCAATCATGTCTTTTCAATCACATCTTTTTCAAAATTAAGTTTCAATCATATCTTTTTTATTTCTAATTTCAAAATCTTTTTCAAAAATCACTTAATTTCTTTCCCAATCTTAGTTTTCGAAAATCATTTACCAGATTTTCAAAATTTCTCTTAATTATTTCAAAATCTTTTTACTTTATTTTCGAAAATTCTTCCCCTCTTCTCACATCCTTCTATTTATAGACTAACACTCCTCCTCAATGTACAATTCGAAATCTATCCCTCTTGATAAGTTCGAATTCTTTCTTTTCTACCTTCTCCTTCTATTCTTCTTTACCTCTGACACCTCAAGGAATCTTTATACTGTGACATAGAGGATTCCATATTTTCTTCTCCTCTCTTTCAATATGAGCAGGAGCAAGGACAAGGGCATTCTTGTTGAAGCTGATCCTGAACCTGAAAGGACCTTGAAGAGAAAGCTCAGAGAAGCTAAAGTACAACTCTCTATAGAGGACCTAACAGAACTTTTCAAACAAGAAGAAGCCATGGCAGCCGAAAACAACAACAATGCTAACAATGCAAGGAAGGTGCTTGGTGACTTTACTGCACCTACTCCTGACTTCTATGGGAGAAGCATCTCAATCCCTGCCATTGGAACAATCAACTTTGAGCTTAAGCCTCAATTAGTTTCTCTAATGCAACAGAATTGCAAGTTTCATGGACTTCCATTAGAAGATTCTCATCAATTCTTAGCTGAATTCTTGCAAATCTGTGACACTGTCAAGACTAATGGGGTTGATCCCGAGGCCTATAGACTTATGCTTTTTCCCTTTGCTGTAAGAGACAGAGCTAGAACATGGTTGGATTCACAACCTAAAGAAAGCCTGAACTCTTGGGAAAAGCTAGTTAATGCCTTCTTGGCAAAATTCTTTCCACCTAAAAAATTGAGCAAGCTTAGAGTGAAAGTCCAAACCTTCAGACAGAAGGAAGGTGAATCCCTCTATGAAGCCTGGGAAAGATACAAGCAATTGATCAGAAGGTGTCCTTCTGACATGCTTTCAGAATGGAGCATCATAGGTATTTTCTATGATGGTCTATCTGAATTGTCCAAGATGTCATTGGACAGCTCTGCTGGAGGATCTCTTCATCTGAAGAAGATGCCTACAGAAGCTCAGGAACTCATTAAAATGGTTGCAAATAACCAATTCATGTACACTTCTGAAAGGAATCCTGTGAATAATGGGACAAATCAGAAGAAAGGAGTTCTTGAGATTGATACTCTGAATGCCATATTGGCTCAGAACAAAATATTGACTCAACAAGTCAATATGATTTCTCAGAGTCTGTCTGGAATGCAAGCAGCAATAGGCAGTACCAAAGAAGCTTCATCTGAAGAAGAAGCTTATGATCCTGAGAACCCAGCAATGGAAGAGGTGAATTACATGGGAGAACCCTATGGAAGCACCTATAATCCTTCATGGAGAAATCATCCAAACCTCTCATGGAAGGATCACTAGAGGCCTCAACAAGGCTTCAACAACAATAATGGTGGAAGAAATAGGTTTAGCAATAGCAAGCCTTTTCCATCATCTTCTCAGTAACAGACAGAGAATTCTAAGCAGAGCCACTCTGACTTAGCAACTGTAGTCTCTGATCTAATTAAAACCACTCAAAGTTTCATGACTGAAACAAGGTCCTCCATTAGAAATTTGGAGGCACAAGTGGGTCAGCTGAGCAAGAAAGTTACTGAACTCCCTCCTAGTACTCTTCCAAGCAATACAGAAGAGAATCCAAAAGGAGAGTGCAAGGCCATCAACATAACCCACACGGCCGAACCTGGAGAGGAGGAAGAGGCAGTGATCTACACTAAGGAAGACCTCAATGGATGTCCACTGGCCTCCAAGGAGTTCCCTAAGGAGGAACCATGGGAATCTGAGGCTCACACTGAGACCATAGAGATTCCATTGAATTTACTTTTTCCATTCATGAGCTCTGATGAGTATTCTTCCTCTGAAGAGGATGAAGATGTTACTGAAGAACAAGTTGCTAAGTACCTTAGAGCAATCATGAAGCTAAATGCCAAGCTATTTGGTAATGAGACTGATGAGCGGATAATTTATACGCTTTTGGCATTGTTTTTAGTATGTTTTTAGTAGGATCTAGTTACTTTTAGGGATGTTTTTATTAGTTTTTTATGTTAAATTCACATTTCTGGACTTTACTATGAGTTTGTGTATTTTTCTGTGATTTCAGGTACTTTCTAGCTGAAATTGAGGGACTTGAGCAAAAATCAGATTTAGAGGTTGAAGAAGGACTGCTGATGCTGTTGGATTCTGACCTCCCTATACTCAAAGTGGATTTTCTGGAGCTACAGAACTCAAAATGGCGCGCTTCCAGTTGCGTTGGAAAGTAGACGTCCAGGGCTTTCCAGCAATATATAATAGTTTATACTTTGGCCGAGTTTAGATGACGTAAAAGGGCGTTGAACGCCAGTTTTACGCTGCTGTCTGGAGTTAAACACTAGAAACACGTCACGAACCAGAGTTGAACGCCAGAAACACGTTACAACCTGGCGTTCAACTTCAGAAAGAGCCTCTGCACGTGTAACATTCAAGCTCAGCCCAAGCACACACCAAGTGGGCCCCGGAAGTGGATTTATGCATCAATTACTTACTTCTGTAAACCCTAGTAACTAGTTTAGTATAAATAGGACTTTTTACTATTGTATTTGACATCCTGGATTGTATTTTTGATCCTGTGATCATGTTTTGGGGGCTGGCCATTTGGCCATGCCTGAACCTTTCACTTATGTATTTTTCAACGGTAGAGTTTCTACACTCCATAGATTAAGGTGTGGAGCTCTGCTGTTCCTCATGAATTAATACAAAGTACTACTGTTTCTCTATTCAATTCAACTTATTCCGCTTCTAAGATATTCATTCGCACTTCAATATGAATGTGATGAACGTGACAATCATCATTATTCCCCCACGAACGCGTGCCTGACAACCACTTCCGTTCCACCTTAGATTGAATGAGTATCTCTTGGATCTCTTAGTCAGAATCTTCGTGGTATAAGCTAGATTGATGGCGGCATTCATGAGAGTCCGAAAAGTCTAAACCTTGTCTGTGGTATTCCGAGTAGGACTCTAGGATTGAATGACTGTGACGAACTTCAAACTCGCGAGTGCTGGGCGTAGTGACAGACGCAAAAGGAGGGTGAATACTATTCCAGTATGATCGAGAACCTCAGATGATTAGCCGTGCTGTGACAGAGCATTTGGACCATTTTCACAAGAGGATGGGATGCAACCATTGACCACGGTGATGCCTCCAGATGATTAGCCATGCAGTGACAGCGCATCGGACCATTTTCACAGAGAGGATGAAAAGTAGCCATTGACAATGGTGATGTCCTTACATAAAGCCAGCCATGGAAAGGAGTAAGACTGATTGGATGAAGACAACAGGAAAGCAGAGGTTCAGAAGAACGAAAGCATCTCTATACGCTTATCTGAAATTCTCACCAATGAATTACATAAGTATTTCTATCCTTATTTTCTATTTATTTATTATTATTCAAAAACTCCATAACCATTTGATATCCGCCTGACTGAGATTTACAAGGTGACCATAGCTTGCTTCATACCAACAATCTCCGTGGGATCGACCCTTACTCACGTAAGGTTTTATTACTTGGACGACCCAGTGCACTTACTGGTTAGTTGTGCGAAGTTGTGAAGTTATGTTTGGACTATGGTTCTGTGCATCCGTTTTTGGTGCCATTGCCAGGAAGAGAACGAACAACAAATTTTACAACCTGAGTAACAATTTCGCATACCAAGTTTTTGGCGCCGTTTCCGGGGATTGTTTGAGTTTGGACAACTGACGGTTCATCTTGTTGCTCAGATTAGGTAATTTTCTTTTTTGTTTTATTCTCAAAAATTTTTCAAAAAAAAAATTCTTTCAAAAATTTCTCATCTGTTTTCGAAAATTATTCTAAAATTTTTTAAGAATGAATTCTAGTGTTTCATAAAGCATGTTGAAGCCTGACTGGCTGTAAAGCCATGTCTAAATTCATTTGGACTGGGACTCCCAACCCAATATTATCAAGAGCAAGCTAGTTGTTGCTAATCCACCTGCTGCTGTTCCAGATCCACCTGATTTACATGCTAAAGCTTGACTGGCTATTAAGCCATGTCTAACCCTCAGATTGGAGCTTTAGACTAAGAATGCAAGATTCCTGGAATTCATATTAAAAATTTTGGAATCCTTATTTTTCTTTTTCACAAATAATTTTCGAAAAATACAAAAAAATTAGAAAATCATAAAAATAAAAAAAAATATTTCATGTTTCTTGTTTGAGTCTTGAGTCAAATTGTAAGTTTGGTGTCAATTGCATATTCATTTTGCATTTTTTGAAAAAAATCATGCATTCATAGTGTTCTTCATGATCTTCAAGTTGTTCTTGGTAAATCTTCTTGTTTGATCTTGATGTTTTCTTGTTTTGTGTCTTTTCTTGTTTTTCATATGCATTCTTGAATTCTTAGTGTCTAAGCATTAAAGATTTCTAAGTTTGGTGTCTTGCATGTTTTCTTTTTCAAAAATTTTTCAAAAATATGTTCTTGGTGTTCATCTTGACATTCAAAGTGTTCTTGGTGTTCATCTTGACATTCATAGTGTTCTTGCATTCATCACATATTTTGATCCAAAATTTTCATGCATTGCATCATTTTCATGTTTTTCTCTCTCATCATTAAAATTTCAAAAATCAAAAAAATATCTTCCCCTTTTTCTCTCTCAAAATTTCGAAAATTAGATTTGATTTTTTCAAAAATTTTTAAAATTCAATTGTTTCTTATGAGTCAAATCAAATTTTCAATTTAAAAATCTTATCTTTTTCAAAATCTTTTTCAAAAATCAAATCTTTTTCATTTTTTTATTTATTTTCGAAAATTTTAAAAATATTTTTCAAAAATTTTTTTCTTATCTTTATCACATAATTTTCGAAAATAACATCATCAATTAATGTTTTGATTCAAAAAAATTTTCAAGCTTTTACTTGCTTGTTAAGAAAGATTCAAACTTTAAGTTCTAGAATCATATCTTGTGATTTCTTGTGAATCAAGTCATTAAGTGTGATTTTAAAAATCAAATCTTTTCCAAAACTAATTTCAATCATATCTTTTCAAAAATATCTTTTTATCAAAATCATATCTTTTTCAAAAATCTGATTTTAAAATATCTTTTCTAACTTCTTATCTTCTTATCTTTTCAAAATTGATTTTCAAATTTGTTTCAACTAACTAACTAATTTTTTGTTTATTTCTTATCTATTTCAAAACTACCTAACTAACTCTCTCTCTCTAATTTTCGAAAATATCTCCCTCTTTTTCAAAATTCAATTTTAATTTATTTCTTCATTTAATTTTCGAAAATCACTAACCATTTTTCAAAAATAATTTTCAAAAATTCTCTTTCTCTCTCTCATCTCATTCTATTTATTTATTCATCTACCAACACTTCTCTTCATCTCACATCTCTACTCTCCTCACCCTTGTGTTTCTTTCCTTACATTACATTTTTTCTTCTTCTTTTCTTTTACTCACACAGGGACCTCTATACTGTGGTAAAAAGGATCCCTATTATTATTTTTCTGTTTCCTCTTTTTCATATGAGCAGGAGCAAGGACAAGAATATTCTTGTTGAAGCAGATCCAGAACCTGAAAGGACTCTGAAAAGGAAACTAAGAGAAGCTAAATTACAACAATCCAGCAAGCACCTTTCAGAAATTTTCGAACAGGAAGAGGAGATGGCAGCCGAAAATAATAATAATGCAAGGAGAATGCTTGGTGACTTTACTGCACCTAATTCCAATTTACATGGAAGAAGCATCTCCATCCCTACTATTGGAGCAAACAATTTTGAGCTGAAACCTCAATTAGTTTCTCTGATGCAGCAGAACTGCAAGTTCCATGGACTTCCATCTGAAGATCCTTTTCAGTTCTTAATTGAATTTTTGCAGATCTGTGATACTGTTAAGACTAATGGAGTAGATCCTGAAGTCTACAGGCTCATGCTTTTACCCTTTGCTGTAAGAGACAGAGCTAGAGAAAATGCCTGCAGAAGCTCAAGAACTCATTGACATGGTTGCTAATAACCAGTTCATGTACACTTCTGAGAGGAATCCTGTGAGTAATGGGACGCCTCAGAAGAAGGGAGTTCTTGAAATTGATACTCTGAATGCCATATTGGCATAGAATAAAATATTGACTCAGCAAGTCAATATGATTTCTCAGAGTCTGAATGGAATGCAAGCTGCATCCAACAGTACTCAAGAGGCATCTTCTGAAGAAGAAGCTTATGATCCTGAAAACCCTGCAATAGCAGAGGTGAATTACATGGGTGAACCTTATGGAAACACCTATAACCTCTCATGGAGAAATCACCCAAATCTCTCATGGAAGGATCAACAAAGGCCTCAACAAGGCTTTAATAATGGTGGAAGAAATAGGTTTAACAATAGTAAACCTTTTCCATCATCCACTCAGCAACAGACAGAGAACTCTGAACAAAATACTTCTAATTTAGCAAACTTAGTCTCTGATCTATCTAAGGCCACTGTGAGTTTCATGAATGAAACAAGGTCCTCCATTAGAAATTTGGATGCACAAGTGGGCCAGTTGAGTAAAAGGATCACTGAAATCCCTCCTAGTACTCTCCCAAGTAATACAGAAGAAAATCCAAAAGGAGAGTGCAAGGCCATTGATATAACCATCATGGCCGAATCCAAGGAAGAAGGGGAGGACGTGAATCCCAAGGAGGAAGACCTCCTGGGACGTCCAGTGATCAATAAGGAGTTTCCCTCTGAGGAACCAAAGGAATCTGAGACTCAACTAGAGACCATAGAGATTCCATTAAACCTCCTTATGTCATTCATGAGCTCTGATGAGTATTCCTCTTCTGAAGAGAATGAGGATGTTACTAAGGAGCAAGTTACCAAGTACCTTGGTGCAATCATGAAGCTGAATGCCAAATTATTTGGTATTGAGACTTGGGAAGATGAACCTCCCTTGTTCACCAATGAACTGAGTGATCTGGATCAACTGACATTGCCTCAGAAGAAACAGGATCCTGGAAAGTTCCTAATACCTTGTACCATAGGCACCATGATCTTTGAAAAGGCTCTGTGTGACCTTGGTTCAGGGATAAACCTCATGCCCTTCTCTGTAATAGAGAAACTGGGAATCTTTGGGGTGCAAGCTGCTAAAATCTCATTAGAGATGGCAGACAATTCAAGAAAACAGGCTTATAGACAAGTAGAGGACGTATTAGTAAAGGTTGAAGGCCTTTACATCCCTGCTGATTTCATAGTCCTAGATACTGGGAAGGATGAAGATGAATCCATCATCCTTGGGAGACCCTTCCTAGCCACAGCAAGAGCTGTGATTGATGTTAACAGAGGTGAACTAGTTCTTCAATTGAATGAGGACTCCTTTGAGTTTAAAACTCAAGGACATCCTTCTGTAAACATGGAAAAGAGGCACAGTAAGCTTTTCTCAAAATAGAGTTAACCAGAGCCCCCACAGTCAAACTCTAAGTTTGGTGTTGAACTCCCATATCCAAACTCTAAGTTTGGTGTTGGGGAGTCTCAACAATGCTCTGAACATCTGTGAGGCTCCATGAGAGCCCACTGTTAAGCTATTGACATTAAAGAAGCGCTTGTTGGGAGGCAACCCAATTTTTATTTCTCTAATTTTATTTTATTGTTATTTCATATTTTATTAGGTTCATGATCATGTGGAGTCACAAAATAAATCAAAAAATTAAAAACAGAATCAAAAACAGTAGAAGAAAAATCACACCCTGGAGGAGGATCTTACTGGCGTTTAAACGCCAGTAAGGAGCATCTGGCTGGCGTTTAACGCCAGAACAGAGTATGGATCTGGCGTTGAATGCCAGAAACAAGCAGCATCCTAGCGTCCAGACGCCAAAAATGCGCAGTGAAGAAGAGCTGGCACTGAACACCAGAAACAAGCAACTGGCTGGCGTTCAACGCCAGAAATATGCTGCATCTGGGCGTTGAACGCCCAGAACAAGCATCAATTCGGCGTTTAAACGCCAGAATTGCATGCAAAGGCATTTTAGATGCCTAATTGGTGCAGGGATGCAATTCCTTGACACCTCAGGATCTGTGGACCCCACAGGATCATCTCAGCATCTGTGGACCCCACAGGATCCCCACCTACCACCACTCACTCTCCTCCCTCTTCTCAATGTTCATCCTCTCTTCCCAATAAACACTCTTCCCCAAAACTCTTCACCAATCACCTCAGTCTCTCTTCCCTATCACCACTTCACCACTCACATCCATCCACTCTTCCCCATAAACCTACCTCATAAACCCCACCTACCTTCAAAATTCAAAATCAATTTCCCACCCTTATGGCCGAACCTTACCCCCCTCCCTTCCCTATATAAAGCCCTCCATTCTTCTTCATTTTCACACAAAACAACCATCTCTTCCCCTTCTTGGCCAAAACACATCTCTCTCCCCCTCTCCTCCATTTCTTCTTCTTCTTCATCTATTCTTTCTTCTCTTGCTCGAGGGCGAGCAATATTCTAAGTTTGGTGTGGTAAAAGCATAAGCTTTTTGTTCTTCCATTACCATTGATGGCACCTAAGACCGGAGAATCCTCTAGAAAAGGGAAAGGGAAGACAAAAGCTTCCACCTCCGAGTCATGGGAGATGGAAAGATTCATCTCCAAAGCTCATCAAGACCACTTCTATGATGTTGTGGCCAAGAAGAAGGTGATCCCCGAGGTCCCTTTCAAACTCAAGAGAAATGAGTATCCGGAGATCCGACACGAGATCCATAGAAGAAGGTGGGAAGTTCTAACAAACCCCATCCAACAAGTCGGAATTCTAATGGTTCAAGAGTTCTATGCTAATGCATGGATCACTAGGAACCATGATCAAAGTAAGAACCCGAACCCAAAGAATTATCTCACTATGATTCGGGGGAATTACTTAGATTTTAGTCCAGAAAATGTAAGGTTGGCATTCAACTTGCCAATGATGGAAGAGAACGCACGCCCCTACACAAGGAGAGTCAACTTTGATCAAAGGTTGGACCAAGTCCTCATGGACATATGTGTGGAAGGAGCTCAATGGAAGATTGACTCAAAAGGCAAACCGGTTCAACTGAGAAGACTGGACCTTAAGCCTGTAGCTAGAGGATGGTTGGAGTTCATTCAACGCTCAATCATTCCCACTAGCAATCGGTCTGAAGTTACTATAGACCGGGCCATCATGATCCATAGCATCATGATTGGAGAAGAGGTGGAGGTTCATGAGATTATACCTCAAGAACTCTACAAGTTGGCTGACAAGTCCTTCACTATGGCAAGGTTAGCTTTTTCTCACCTCATTTGCCATCTATGCAATTCGGCTGGGATTGACATAGAAGGAGACATTCCCATTGAGGAAGAGAAGCCCATCACTAAGAAAAGGATGGAGCAAACAAGAGAGCCCATTCACGGATCTCAAGAGACGCATGAAGCTCATCACCATGAGATCCCGAAGATGCCTCAAATGCATTTTCCTCCACAAAACTATTGGGAGCAAATCAACACCTCCCTAGGAGAATTAAGTTCCAACATGGGACAACTAAGGGTGGAACATCAAGAGCACTCCATCATCCTTCATGAGATTAGAGAAGATCAAAAAGCAATGAGGGAGGAGCAACAAAGACAAGGAAGAGACATAGAAGAGCTCAAGGACATCATTGGTTCCTCAAGAAGGAAATGCCACCATCACTGAGGTGGACTCATTCCTTGTTCTTACATTCTCTGTTTTTCGTTTTCTTTATGTTAAGTGCTTATCTAAGTTTGTGTCTTATTACATGATCATTAGTATTTACTAACTATGTCTTAAAGTTATGAATGTCCTATGAATCCATCACCTCTCTTAAATGAAAAATGTTTTTAATTCAAAAGAACAAGAAGTACATGAGTTTCAAATTTATCCTTGAACTTAGTTTAATTATATTGATGTGGTGACAATGCTTCTTGTTTTCTGAATGAATGCTTGAACAGTGCATATGTCTTTTGAAGTTGTTGTTTAACAATGTTAAATATGTTGGCTCTTGAAAGAATGATGATAAGGAGACATGTTATTTGATAATCTGAAAAATCATAAAAATGATTCTTGAAGCAAGAAAAAGTAGCAAAGAACAAAGCTTGCAGAAAAAAAAGGCAAAAAAAAAAATAGAAAGAAAAAGCAAGCAGAAAAAGCCAAAAGCTCTTAAAACCAAAAGGCGAGAGCAAAAAGCCAATAGCCCTTAAAACCAAAAGGCAAGGGTAATAAAAACGATCCCAAGGCTTTGAGCATCAGTGGATAGGAGGGCCTAAAGGAATAAAATCCTGGCCTAAGCGGCTAAACCAAGCTGTCCCTAACCATGTGCTTGTGGCGTGAAGGTGTCAAGTGAAAACTTGAGACTGAACGGTTAAAGTCAAGGTCCAAAGCAAAAGAAGAGTGTGCTTAAGAACCCTGGACACCTCTACTTGGGGACTTTAGCAAAGCTGAGTCACAATCTGAAAAGGTTCACCCAGTTATGTGTCTGTAGCATTTATGTATCCGGTGGTAATACTGGAAAACAAAGTGCTTAGGGCCACGGCCAAGACTCATAAAGTAGCTGTGTTCAAGAATCAACATACTGAACTAAGAGAATCAATAACACTATCTGAACTCTGAGTTCCTATAGATGCCAATCATTGTGAACTTCAATGGATAAAGTGAGATGCCAAAACTATTCAAGAGGTAAAAAGCTACAAGTCCCGCTCATCTGATTGGAGCTATGTTTCATTGATATTTTAGAATTTATAGTATATTCTCTTCTTTTTATCCTACTTGATTTTCAGTTGCTTAGGGACAAGCAACAATTTAAGTTTAGTGTTGTGATGAGCGGATAATTTATACGCTTTTTGGCATTGTTTTTAGTATGTTTTTAGTAGGATCTAGTTACTTTTAGGGATGTTTTTATTAGTTTTTTATGTTAAATTCACATTTCTAGACTTTACTATGAGTTTGTGTGTTTTTCTGTGATTTCAGGTATTTTCTGGCTGAAATTGAGGGACTTGAGCAAAAATCAGATTCAGAGGTTGAAGAAGGACTGCTGATGCTGTTGGATTCTGACCTCCCTGCACTCAAAGTGGATTTTCTAGAGCTACAGAACTCAAAATGGTGCGCTTCCAATTGCGTTGGAAAGTAGACATCCAGGGCTTTCCAGCAATATATAATAGTTCATACTTTATCCGAGTTTAGACGACGTAAAAGGGCGTTGAACGCCAGTTCTACGCTGCTGTCTGGAGTTAAACGCCAGAAACACGTCACGAACCAGAGTTGAACGCCAGAAACACGTTACAACCTGGCGTTCAACTCCAGAAAGAGGCTCTGCACGTGTAACATTCAAGCTCAGCCCAAGCACACACCATGTGGGCCCCGGAAGTGGATTTATGCATCAATTACTTACTTCTGTAAACCCTAGTAACTAGTTTAGTATAAATAGGGCTTTTTACTATTGTATTTGACATCCTGGATTGTATTTTTGATCCTGTGATCAAGTTTTGGGGGCTGGCCATTCAGCCATGCCTGAACCTTTCACTTATGTATTTTTCAACGGTAGAGTTTCTACACTCCATAGATTAAGGTGTGGAGCTCTGCTGTTCCTCATGAATTAATGCAAAGTACTACTGTTTCTCTATTCAATTCAACTTATTCCGCTTCTAAGATATTTATTCGCACTTCAATATGAATGTGATGAATGTGACAATCATCATCATTCCCCCACGAACGCGTGCCTGACAACTACTTCCGTTCCACCTTAGATTGAATGAGTATCTCTTGGATCTCTTAGTCAGAATCTTCGTGGTATAAGCTAGATTGATGGCGGCATTCATGAGAGTCCGGAAAGTCTAAACCTTGTCTGTGGTATTCCGAGTAGGACTCTGGGATTGAATGACTGTGACGAACTTCAAACTCGCGAGTGCTGGACGTAGTGACAGACGCAAAAGGAGGGTGAATCCTATTCCAGTATGAATGAGAACCTCAGATGATTAGCCGTGCTGAGGCAGAGCATTTGAACCATTTTCACAAGAGGATGGGATGCAACTATTGTCCACGGTGATGCCTCCAGATGATTAGCCATGCAGTGACAGCGCATCGGACCATTTTCACAGAAAGGATGAAAAGTAGCCATTGACAATGGTGATGTCCTTACATAAAGCCAGCCATGGAAAGGAGTAAGACTGATTGGATGAAGACAGCAGGAAAGCAGAGGTTCAGAAGAACGAAAGCATCTCTATACGCTTATCTGAAATTCTCACCAATGAATTACATAAGTATTTCTACCCTTATTTTCTATTTATTTATTATTATTCGAAAACTCCATAACCATTTGATATCTACCTGACTGAGATTTACAAGGTGACCATAGCTTGCTTCATACCAACAATCTCCGTGGGATCGACCCTTACTCACGTAAGATTTTATTACTTGGACGACCTAGTGCACTTGCTGGTTAGTTGTGCGAAGTTGTGAAGTTATGTTTGGACTATGGTTCTGTGCATCCGTTTTTGGTGCCATTTCCAGGAAGAGAACGAACAACAAATTTTACAACCTGAGTAACAATTTCGCATACCAAAGACTTGGGAGGATGAACCCCCTTGCTCCCCAAAGAACTGGATGACCTGACTAGGCAGAAATTACCTCTGAAGAGACAGGATCCTGGAAAGTTCTCAATACCTTGTACTATAGGCATCATGACCTTTGAAAAGGCTCTGTGTGACCTAGGGTTAAGCATAAACCTCATGTCTCTCTCTGTAATGGAGAAGCTAGGAATCCTTTGAGGTACAAGCTGCAAGAATCTCACTAGAGATGGCAGACAATTCAAGAAAATAGGCTTATGGACTTGTAGAGGATGTCTTGGTAAAGGTTGAAGGCCACTACATCCCTGCTGATTTCATAATCCTAGACACTGGGAAGTGTATGGATGAATCCAACATCCTTGGCAGACCCTTCCTAGCCACAGCAAGAGCTGTGATTGATGTTGACAGAGGAGAATTGGCCCTTTAAGTGAATGAGGACTCCCTTGTGTTTAAAGCTCAAGGATCTCCCTCTGTAACTATGGAGAGGAAGCATGAAAAGCTTCTCTCAATGCAGAGTCAAACAAAACCCTCACAGTCAAACTCTAAGTTTGGTGTTGAGAGGCCATCATCATGCTCTGAGTATCTGTGAGGCTCCATGAGAGCCCACTGTCAAGCTATTGACATTAAAGAAGCGCTTGTTGGGAGGCAACCCAATTTTACTTATCTATGTTAAATTTCTATTTTCCATTGTTATTTTATATTTTCTATAGGTTGATGATCATGTGAAGTCACAAAAACAATTGAAAAAGCAAAAACAAACTGAAAAATAGAATGAAAAACAGCACACCCTGGAGGAGAAGCCTACTGGCGTTTAAACGCCAGTAAGGGCAGCAGAATGGGCATTAAACGCCCAGTCTAGCACCATTCTGGGCGTTTAACGCCAGAAATGGGCACCAGACTGGCGTTTAACGCCAGAAAAGGGCAAGAAGCTGGCATTAAACGCCAGAAATGGGCAGCAACCTGGTGTTTAACGCTATGATTGGCAGCAGAGGGCGTTTTGCACGCCTAATTGGTGCAGGGATGAGAAATCCTTGACACCTCAGGATCTGTGGACCCCACAGGACCCCCACCAACCTCAACCCACTCTTTCTCTTCTTCACACCTTTCCATAATGCCCTTCCCTAAAAACTCTTCATCAATCCACATCCATCCATCATAAAACCCCACCTACCTCACCATTCAAATTCAAACCACTTTCCCTCCCAAACCCACCCATACATGGCCGAACCCAAGCCCCCTTCTCCACTCCTATATAAATCCATCTTCACTCCTTCATTTTCACACATCTTAAACACTACTTCACCCCCTTGGCCGAAACACTACACCCCTCTATCTCCTCTATTTCTTCTTCCTCTACTCTCTTCTTTCTTTTTTTGCTCGAGGACGAGCAAACCTTCTAAGTTTGGTGTGGTAAAAACATTGCTTTTTGTTTTTCCATAACCATTTATGGCACCAAAGACCAGAGAAACCTCTAGAAAGAGGAAAGGGAAGGCAAAAGCTTCCACCTCCGAGTCATGGAAAATGGAGAGATTCATCTCAAGGGTGCATCAAGACCACTTCTATGAAGTTGTGGCCAAGAAGAAAGTGATTCCCGAGGTCCCTTTCAAGCTCAAAAAGGGTTAATATCCAGAGATCTGACATGAGATTCGAAGAAGAGGTTGGGAAGTTCTCACCAACCCCATTCAACAAGTCGGAATCTTAATGGTTCAAGAGTTCTATGCCAATGCATGGATCACCAAGAACCATGATCAAAGTGTGAACCTGGACCCAAAGAATTGGCTTACAATGGTTCAGGGGAAATACTTAGATTTCAGTCTGGAAAATGTAAGGTTGGCATTCAACTTGTCAATGATGCAAGGAGATGCACACCCCTACACTAGAAGGGTCAACTTTGATCAAAGGTTGGACCAAGTCCTCATAGACATTTGTGAAGAGGGCGCTCAATGGAAAAGAGATTCAAGAGGGAAGTCGGTCCAACTAAGAAGGCATGACCTCAAGCCCGTGGCTAGGGGATGGTTGGAGTTCATCCAATGCTCAATCATTCCCACTAGCAACCGGTCTGAAGTTACTATAGACCGGGCTATCATGATCCATAGCTTCATGATTGGAGAGGAAGTAGAAGTTCATGAGGTTATATCCCTAGAACTCTACAAGGTGGCGGACAAGTCTTCTACTTTGGCAAGGTTATCCTTCCCTCATCTCATTTGTCATCTCTGCAATTCAGCTGGAATTGACATAGAGGAAGACATCCTCATTAATGAGGACAAGCCCATTACTAAGAAAAGGATGGAGCAAACAAGAGATCTCACTCATTGACAAGAACATGAGGAAATTCCTCATCATGAAATCCCTGAGATGCCTTAAGGGATGCATTTTTATCCACAAAACTATTGGGAGCAAATTAACACCTCCCTAGGAGAATTAAGTTCCGATATGGGACAACTAAGGGTGGAGCACCAAGAGCATTCCATCCTCCTTCATGAAATTATAGAAGATCAAAGAGTCATGAGAGAGGAGCAACAAAGGCAAGGAAGAGACATTGAGGAGCTCAAGCACTCCATAAGATCTTCAAGAGGAAGAACTAGTCGCCATCACTAAGGTGGACCCGTTCTTTAATTTTCTTGTTCCTTATTTTTCTATTTTTCGAATTTTTATGCTTTATGTTTATCTATGTTTGTGTCTTTATTACATGATCATTAGTGTCTTAGAGTTTATGTCTTAAAGTTTTGAATGTCCTATGAATCCATCACCTTTCTTAAATGAAAAATGTTTTTAATTGCAAAAAGAAAAAGAAGTACATGAATTTTGAATTTTAAAATAGTTTAATTATTTTGATGTGGTGGCAATACTTTTTGTTCTTCTGAATGAATGCTTGAACAGTACATATTTTTGAATTTGTTGTTTATGAATGTTAAAATTGTTGGCTCTTGAAAGAATGATAGAAAAGGAGAAATGTTATTGATGATCTGAAAAATCATAAAAATGATTCTTGAAGTAAGAAAAAGCAGTGAATAAAAAAAAAGAAGAAAAGCAAGAAGAAAAAGCCAATAGCCCTTTAAACCAAAAGGCAAGGGTAAAATAAAAAGGATCCAAGGCTTTGAGCATCAGTGGATAGGAGGGCCCACAGGAATAAAATCCTGGCCTAAGCGGCTAAACCAAGCTGTCCCTAACCATGTGCTTGTGGCGTGAAGGTGTCAAGTGAAAACTTGAGACTGAGCGGTTAAAGTCGTGGTCCAAAGCAAAAAGAGTGTGCTTAAGAGCTCTGGACACCTCTAATTGGGGACTCTAGCAAAGCTGAGTCACAATCTGAAAAGGTTCACCCAGTTATGTGTCTGTGGCATTTATGTATCCGGTGGTAATATTGGAAAAAAATGCTTGGGGTCACGGCCAAGACTCATAAAGTAGCTGTGTTCAAGAATCAACATACTGAACTAGGAGAATCAATAACACTATCTAAATTCTGAGTTCCTATAGATGCCAATCATTCTGAACTTCAAAGGATAAAGTGAGATGCCAAAACTGTTCAGAAGCAAAAAGCTAATAGCCCCGCTCATCTAATTAAGACTGATCTTCATAGATATTTTTGGAATTCATTGTATATTCTATTCTTTTTATCCTATTTGATTTTCAGTTGCTTGGGGACAAGCAACAATTTAAGTTTGGTGTTGTGATGAGCGGATAATTTATACGCTTTTTGGCATTGTTTTTAGTATGTTTTAGTTAGTTTTTATTATGTTTTTATTAGTTTTTAAATAAAAATCACATTTCTGGACTTTACTATGAGTTTGTGTGTTTTTCTGTGATTTCAGGTATTTTCTGGCTGAAATTGAGGGACCTGAGCAAAAATCTGATTCAGAGGCTGAAAAAGGACTGCAGATGCTGTTGGATTCTGACCTCCCTGCACTCAAAGTGGATTTTCTGGAGCTACAGAAGCCCAATTGGTGCGCTCTCAATTGCGTTGGAAAGTAGACATCCTGGGATTTCCGGCAATATGTAATAGTCCATACTTTGCCCGAGATTTGATGGCCCAAACCGGTGTTCCAAGTCAGCATAGAAATTATGGCGTCAAAACATCAGAACTGGCATAAAAGCTGGAGTTAAACGCCCAAACTGGCACAAAAGCTGGCGTTTAACTCCAAGAAAAGTCTCTACACGTGAAAGCTTCAATGCTCTGTCCAAGCACACACCAAGTGGGCCCGGAAGTGTATTCTGCATCATTTACTCATTTCTGTAAACCCTAGGTTACTAGTTTTCTACAAATAGGACCTTTTGCAATTGTATTTTAGACACGGGATCATACTTTTCATCTTCGAACTTGTATCTTCACGCTTTAGGAGGCTGGCCATTCAGCCATGCATAGACCTTTTGTTCTTATGTATTTTCAACGGTAGAGTTTCTACACACCATAAATTAAGGTGTGGAGCTCTGCTATTCCTCATAAATTAATGCAAAGTACTATTATTTTTCTATTC
This sequence comes from Arachis hypogaea, assembly GCF_003086295.3. Taxonomy (NCBI): domain Eukaryota; kingdom Viridiplantae; phylum Streptophyta; class Magnoliopsida; order Fabales; family Fabaceae; genus Arachis; species Arachis hypogaea. Next base: position 34,354,418 of record NC_092052.1, on the reverse strand, counting down.
AATTCACACCTACTTCTTCTCTAAGATATACACTCGTTCTTCAACCTGACGAATGTGATGATCCGTGACACTCATCACCATTCTCACCTATGAACGCGTGCCTGACAACCACTTCCGTTCTACATGCAAACAAGCTTGAATGTATATCTCTTAGGTTTCTAATCTAAGATTAGAACCTTCGTGGTATAGGCTAGAATTATTGGCGGCCATTTCTGAGATCCGGAAAGTCTAAACCTTATTTGTGGTATTCCGAGTAGGATCTGGGAAGGGATGACTGTGACGAGCTTCAAACTCGCGAGTGTTAGGCGTAGTGACAGACGCAAAAGGATCAACGGATCCTATTCCAACATGATCGAGAACCGACAGATGATTAGCCGTGCGGTGACAGCGCATTTGGAACATTTTCACTGAGAGGACGGGAAGTAGCCATTGACAACGGTGATGCCCAACATAAAGCTTGCCATTGAAAGGAGTATGAATGATTGGAAGAAGGCAATAGGAAAGCAGAAGTTCTGAAGGAACAAAGCATCTTCATACGCTTATCTGAAATTCCTACCAATGAATTACATAAGTATCTCTATCTTTATTTTATGTTTTATTCATCTTTTAATTATCAATTCTCCATAACCATTTGAATCCGTCTGACTGAGATTTACAAGATGACCATATCTTGCTTCAAGCCGACAATCTCCGTGGGATCGACCCTTACTCACGTAAGGTTTATTACTTGGACGACCCAGTGCACTTGCTGGTTAGTTGTGCGGAGTTGTGACAAGGAGTTGAGATTACAATTGTGCGTACTAAGCTGTTGGCGCCATTGATGATCACAATTTCGTCCACCAAGTACCTATGAAATGGACAAAGATATGGTGTGATTATAAGATATGAAGCAAACTTTTCGCACTCGGTGATTGCATTGACAAGCGGTTGAAGCATATCCAGAAACTTTTCCAAATATATAACCAGAATTATTAAAGCAAAAAATAAGTTGAAATTCTATTAAATAAGCACCAATACTATTATATGTCAAGATAACACTGTTCTTAATTTTATACAATAAGCACGACCAAACAAATAATTAAAAAAGAGAGCCCAATAATGACGCAATCGAAGAAAATACCAAATCAAACATAAGTTATATAAAAAAGCTAGAGGGAATTAAAGTGATGCAATTTGCAACAAAAACTTAATCTGACGAAAGGCACTAAAATTTGAACACATTCAAAGAAACCTTAGAATTTTAAATAGTAAATTCATAATTATTTGAAATATAAAGAAACCTAAAAAATAGGATGATGGTTTAAAAAAAATGAAAAAAATTAATTTCAGGAAAAAAACAAAAAACCCTAACACATATTTGAATCCGAAAGAGATATAGGGAAAAATTTAAGGCGGAGACGCAAGCACTACACACAACCCACACCAAGGACCATCGTCTGGGGGGTTTCTTCCAAGGAACATTACAGCAGAGTATCTTCTCTGACGACATCATACACCGAGACTAAACTACTTTCACCTTGATCAAAAAATAAATATGCAAAACAGTTCAAACCCTCTAAAAAGAAAATGCATACGAAAATTCCAAATCAAATGCAACAAAAGCACATACGGAAACCACAAATCAAAGAGATAAAAAATTCAGTACCAGAGAAAGAAAATAAATCAAGAGAATCTATGCTTGAGAGGAACACTGATTGAGATCTCGATCCAAAATGTCTCAACCAGGTTGTTGAAGTTCGAGAGATGGTGAAACTTGAAACAGAGATCATACTTGCTCAGCATCGTCAGCATCTCACCGAATGAAATTACGTAGTGCCATTATCGTAATTGCGCTCTCAATCGAAGATTCCGCATAGCTCGTATTAGGGTTTTTAGGTTAGGGATGAGTACAACAGTGTTGAAAATATAGGGTTTGGGAGTGAGAGAGAAAACTTTTAGAAATTAGGATTTGAGAGAGAATGATTATCCATTAATGGGTGGATTTGGATGCAAGAACATCAGTAAAGAGAATAGCAACCGAATCTAACACTTTTCTTTTATTTTTTCATCCAAAAAAAATAATGAGACGACATATAGACGCTTTTGGTTCTAAAGAAATGAAGGAACGATACGTGGCTTAAAAGGCCATAAGTTTTATACTATTCGAAAATAAAACTAACAATTTAGCATTTTTAATGCTACAGTCTTATTCTTTGTTTTTCTAAAATTTTTAGAGAGAGTTTGAGAAATGACAACCATACTGTTATGGATCCGGCCCACGGATCCCACACCCAGAACGGTCTCTAAACCCGGTTATCCGGGTCTGACCCGCAAGTCTTTCTAGAAGGTTCGGAACCGACCCACTAGAACTTCTAACCAACAATCAAATTCAAACACCTCCCTTATCTTAAGCGAATAAGATAAGATAAAGATAATCACCATCACCTATATAAAGGGGAGTCCCTGGCCCCCTCAGGTATGTCATTCACCCTATATACCATATACCTCTCAAATCCATTCTGACTTGAGCGTCGGAGTCTCTTTGCAGGTACCACCCCACATTGCTCCAGTCAAATAATCTGGCATCTACTTTGACCCGTAAGTTTCCGATCCATCTCTCAACCCGTAATGGAGGCATCCAGTACATTGGCACCGTCTGTGGGGACTTACAGCATCATCGCGGAATGGCGAACACCTTCGTGGAGCGATCCCCGAGCCACCATGATAACTCCCGAACGAGGAACCCAACCCCCGAACACCAAGAGACTACAAACAATGGAAGGATAGCAAGGACTATTCGCCAGATCCCAGCACAAAACAAGGAGAACGATCTCGAAATACCGATCGCCGAGAACCTGGGAGAAAAAGCAGCTCAGATAATCCAAGACCTCTGTCTCCGAGTGCATGAGCTCGAGGGACAAGTCCCAGCTAAGGAAAAACACCACATCGAGGACGGAAGCCACGCGACCTCCCGATCAAGATCCCGCCACAAAGCCAAACACAGCAGGTCGCTCGAACAGCGACACAACAGCAGAAACGATCGCAGTGCCTCTTGCGACCAGAGACACCAGCACGGCGCGAACGGCAGAAGACACGCCAGGACGCCCGAACGGCAACACGGTAAGAGGCACGACCGAAGCCTCTCTCGCGACCCAAGTCCTCGACACGACACCGATGACGACCGACGACACCGAGAAGCCAAACACACAAGAAACGACCACGTAATCATGGGAGCTACTCCCTTTACTGAAAGAACCTTGAGAGCAAAGTTCCCCAAGGGTTTTGACAAACCTACGAACATAAAGTACGACGGAACCAAGGACCCCCAGGAACACCTAACGACCTTGAGACCAGAATGAACCTGGAAAGGACCCTCGATGCGGTTCGATGCAGGGCCTTCCCAGTAACCCTAGACGGACCCGCGATTAAATGGTTTAATGCCCTTCCCAATGGATCCATAACTGGCTTCCACGATATCTCGCAGAAATTCATGGCCCAATTCACCACCAAAATCACCAAAGCCAAGCATCCCATCAGCTTGTTGGGAGTTACCCAGAGACAAAATGAATCCACAAGAAAATACCTTGACCAATTCAACGACGAGTGCTTGACGGTTGACGGACTCACGGACTCAGTCGCAAGCCTCTGCCTGACCAACGGACTCATGATTGAAGACTTTCCGAAACACCCCACCACCAAACCGGTTTGGACCATGCACGAGATCCAGGGCGTCGCAAAGGAGTACATAAACGACGAAGAGGTAAGGCAAGTCGTAGCCGCCAATAAACGGCAGCACGGCAACACACAGCACGGCAACACCACACCTCGACATAACCTCCCACCAAGAGAAAACTAGAAGGAACATCCCAAAACCAGTAAACATAAACCGACCTTCCATAGTCGGAAAATTCTCTAACTACACACCCCTGACGGCCACGATCACCGAGATATACCACCAAATAGCAGACCGAGGTATCCTCCCGAAGGCCCGACAACTCAAGGAAAGAACAGACGGCAACAAAACCCTATACTGCAACTACCACCGAGGTTACGGACATAGGACACAAGACTGTTTTGACTTAAAAGACGCTCTCGAACAAGCAATAAGAGACAGCAAACTCCCCGAGTTCGCCAAAATTATCAGGGAATGAAAACGTGCAGAAAGAGACAGGTCACCAGAGAGAAAAGAACGCAACCTGAGGGCACAGAGACAAGCCTCCAGAGAAAGCCCAGAGACAGACCCGACCATAATCGTAAACGTCATCACAGGCAAAGACACCACGGGTAAATCAAAATCAGCACTCAAGAGGGATCTCAAGGTCCTGGCAGTCAAAAACCAAACCCCAACCGCCACCACCAGTAAAGCGATAACATCCTCCCCCTAGGACTGCCAACACGGCACCTCGGCGGAAGACGCCCCTTCGTCATCTCGGTGAAGATCGGAACTGGGCTAGTCAGAAGAATACTGGTGGATACAGAAGCAGACTCTAACATCCTCTTCAGAGGAGCCTTCGACAAGCTCAGACTTCACAACGACAATCTGCAAACACACCGCAACAAAGTCACTGGACTCGGAGACAACCTCCTCAAACCAGACGGTTCCATCGTCCTTCCCCTCACCATAAGTGACAATTCTATCCGAGTTTGTGGTCCTCAAAGACTCCACCGCCTAAAACGTCATCCTCGAAAGAAAAACAAACAACGACCTCTCCGCCATCATCTTCACCAAATACCTTCTCATGAAGTTCACAGCAGAAGACGGCTCCATCGGAACCATCCATGGAGATCAGGAAATCGCAGCAGAATGCGATAACGCCAGCCTAGCCTTGCGAAAAAGATCCCGCGACGCGGCTGGCATATTCCTAGCCGACCTGGACGCCCGACAAGATGGACAACCCAGGCCGGAACCAGAAGAAGACATGGAAAAACTGCAAATACGGCAAGCCAAAGAAGAGAACACTTTCATCAACAGGAACCTCCTGTACGATCTTAAAGAAGACCTCTTACGCTTCCTAAGGCAGAGCAGAGACTTGCTTGCATTCACACCCGCAGATATGCCAGGAATAGACCCCAACCTAATGTTTCACCGACTAGCCGTAGATCCCAAGGCTAAACCGGTGGCACAGAGGAGACAAAAAATATCCCCTGACTGAGCAGCCGAGATCAACAAATAGGTTAAAGCCCTCCTCGAAGCAGGCTTTATCAGGGAACTACCTTACACGACCTGGCTGGCTAATGTCGTGCTAGTCAAAAAAGGAATTGGGAAATGACGGATGTGCGTCGACTACACGGACCTAAATAAAGCCTGTCCAAAAGACGCCTTCCCCCTACCAAATATCGATGGGCTAGTAGACACCGCATCCGGCCACCAATATCTCAGCTTCATGGATGCGTATTCCAGGTACAACCAGATACCCATGCACCGACCTGACGAAAAGAAAACGGCCTTCATCACTCCCGACGGCACGTACTACTACACAGTCATGCCCTTCTTCGGCCTTAAAAACGCTGGAGCCACCTACCAAAGGCTTGTCAACAAAATTTTCCAAGGCCTATCCAGTAACAAGCTAGAAGTTTACATAGACGACATGCTCGCGAAGACCGAATCTAGCGAACAGCTCATTAGCGACCTCAAGCTCATAATGGATACTCTGAGGAGGCACCAAATGCTCCTCAACCCGACAAAATGTGCATTCGGGATGGAAGCAGAGAAATTCTTGGGGTTCATGATCACACAACGCGGGGTAGAGGAAAATCCCGAAAAGTGTAAAGCCATACTCGAAATGGGAAGCCCAAAAAACCTCAAAGACATCCAAAAACTGACCGGTCGGCGGATCGCCCTATCTCGTTTTCTCGATGCGTCGGCACAGAAGGCGATCCGCTTCTTCAAATGGGATACAGAATGCGAAAAGGCATTCCAACACTTCAAAACAGTACCGGCAAAATCCCTCGTTCTCGCCAAACCCCAAACATTGGAGGTCTTCTATCTATTCCTGTCCATAACGGAAGGTGCACTAGCCGCGGCACTGGTCCGAGAAGACGAAAACAAGGCCCAGCGACCTATCTACTTCGTAAGCAAAGTCTTACAAGACACGGAATCACGCTACTCCCGCCTCGAGAAGCTCGCCTTCGCGCTCCTCACAACTTCCCGATGCCTCCGCCAATACTTCCAGGCACACCCCATTACAGTCCGAACCGACTAAGCAGTCAGACAAGTACTACAGAAGCCCGACCTAGCGACACGAATGCTAGCATGGTCCATCGAACTATCCCAATTCCATATAACATTCAAACCCCGAACCGCAATCAAAGCACAGGCCCTGGCAGATTTCATCGCCTAGATGACACCAGGAAACCCCACCACAGAAACCTGGAAGCTACACGTCGACGGCTCATCCAACATCACCTCCGGCGGAGCCGGAGTGATACTCGAAAGCCAAAACGGGGTCGTAATCGAACAATTTGTTCGGTACGAGTTCCCTGTCTCCAACAACCAAGTAGAATACGAGGCTCTCTTGGCCAGCTTAACTCTAGCCAAAGAGGTCGGGGCAAAAATCTTGGAAATATGCAGTGACTCACAGGTAGTCAGCTCCCAAGTCAACAGAGACTACCAAACACGAGACCCCCTACTCCAACAATACCTCACCAAGGTAAATAAGCTAAATGAAGAATTCGATCTAGTAACCATACAACACATTCCTAGGGAACGAAATACAAGAGCAGACCTACTCTCAAAACTGGCCAGCACCAAACCAGGACAAGATAATCGGTCGTTAATTCAGGAAGTCGTCTGAACGCCGTCCGTATCAACCACAACCGACACCGTTCTACCGATCTACGACCCGGAATCATGGACCTCCCCTATCCTACAATACCTCCTTGACGGAGTACTACTCGAAGACCCCAAAGAAGCAAATCGGGTAAAACGGGAAGCCACCAACTACACCGTCATTTTAGGACAACTATATAAACGAGGATTCTCGCAGCCCCTACTCAAATGCGTCGAGCCCGGGGACACGGAGTACATACTCCGCGAAATCCATGAAGGCTGTTGCGGCCATCACATCGGGGGCAAAACCCTAACCCAGAAGGTCATCCGGGCTGGATACTTCTGGCCCTCGGTTATCAAGGACTCCATGCAGCTGGTAGAAAACTACAGCAAATGCCAGATACACGCCGACTTCCACCAGGCCGCCCCACACCAGCTCAACATCATAATGGCAGAACGGCCATTCAGAACCTGGGGCGTCGACCTTGTCGGCCCCTTTCCCACGACACCCGGACAACTCCGGTATCTCATCGTCACCATAGACTACTACACCAAATGGATCGAGGCCGAGCCCTTGGCCTCCATCACGGCAACCCAATGCCGAAAGTTTTTTGGAGACACATAATAACTTGGTTCGGGATTGTCGCGGCCCAAAATGAGCCATGATTGGCGTTCAGGAAAAAGAGTTCCCTAGCAAGCCTAACAGATTCGAATATAAGATAAATAAAAATGTTACAAATAATTTTTGATAAATTTACACTTTCTAGAATGAATAATTACATAATTGAACAAAAATAAAATAAATAAATATAGATAGATCCTGCCTGTAACATATGGAGCAGATGACGTCTAAGAACTCAACAAGGAATAGAACCCATTGCAGATCATTACTCTTGAATAGAAAAGCTCACATAATCAAATACTTATTCCTGAAAAATATTTTTTAAAAAAAAGAGGTGAGTTTTGCAACTTAGTGACTAGACAGTACATCTATAATTCACATGAGACCATCTAAACATTATTATGAAAATAATTTTAGTTAGAAAATAATAATTTATATGAATAAGTGAATCAATAAGGGAGTTCTCATACAGAAATCAAATCAAATAGTCCACACTTGGGCAGCTCCACCTCTAATTGTAGCCCTTTCCTCTAGTGTGTCCGTACGGAATAACAGATCCAACGTGTGGCCTACACGTTAGGCTAGCAACGCCCCTGCTAGCTGAGGTCTGAGCCAGATGTATCTAGGTTAACGTCATAACCGCCGTTAACTACGGGCTTTTAATACGAGCCTCCCAAACTAATTCAAAACATATAATTTCAAATACAACCAATCTTTGATCTTTCAAATATATAAGGTATCGAATCAAATCAAATCAGATAATACTTTCTCATCCAAATCAGATTCAATCATATTTTCTCAATCTTAAGGCATTTCAAAATATTTCACAATTCCAAAATAAGTGAATACCAGCAAAATTTCAATACTTCAAAAATACATATTCGAATAAAATCAAATACTTTAAAATAATATAAAACTTCTTCAAACATACATATAGTCTCATAAAAATATATAGTCTCATGTGCATATTAAATGAGTTTAACAAGGATAAGCATTTAGTTCTAATAAATCAATTAGTAAAACCAATTTAAAATCATTTGATAATAATATTTGTAAGTATAACTAAGTTCAAGCACCGTATATCCAAATAATTATAGACGTATAGCCAAACAATTATAAATGTAAAGCCTACTCACAACATGGTCCTAAGGGACCGAAGAGACCAAAACTGAAGTGCAAAATTAACGGATGAGGAGGATCGATGTAGAATGAAATGAAGAGTCATAGGATTTGGATCGGGCAGCGGAAAGTTGTGGCTGCAACAATAGCAGCATCCATTTCTTATTGCAACGTCAATGATCATAGCACCCAGAGAAACTATTGGATGGATTCAAATTGAATGGAAGACAACAAGAAATAGTGCTGGAAAATCCAAGGTAAAGTAGAGGTTCAATAAAATCAGAATGGCAGGATACGGAAGTAAAACAGATTCAAGGGAAAATAGCGAACCAGAACGGCAACAATGGCAGCGGACAGCTCGACGGCAGCAAGGAAGTACGGCTGCAAGGTGGCAACGCTGCTTCTTCTCCCTCACGAACTCGCCTCCTTCTCCCTCCTCTATTCGCGGCTCACGGTGGTGGCAACAGCTTTATCAACGGCGACGCAGCAGTGGTGAGGGAACGGCGGTCTCCGATGGCATGCTAGGCAGCAACCAAGCGTGATAGAGCTGGTGACGTCCTCTCCTCCATCGCGTTTCCCGCAGTGGCAGCTCTCTGCCTCAACGTCTCACTCTCTCCCCTCTTCGTCAGCGCCGGTGGCGACACGTGGGATGGCGGCTCCACGGCGGTGAGGCGCGACGCCGGCGTACTCCAAGGCGACGGCAGTGACGGTGGACAGCCTCCTTCTCTTCTCTTCTCCGTTCCCTCACTCTCCCCTTTCTCTTTTCTTTGCTTCCGTTACTTCTCCCTCTTTCTCTGAATTGTGTGTGTGTATGTGTGTAAGAGGGAGGGTGTGAGATTTATTTTGAGATTAGGGTTAAGGTTTGGTTTGGGAAAAAGGAGAGTAAGGGTATTGTAGAGATTTTACATTCTACCCTCCTTACAAAATTTTCGCCTTCGAAAATTCAAAAATTGGTATAATCTGCAAAACTTTACATGGTTTTAGCACTTTGCCAAACATGAGAAAGAATTATAACGAGGTGCAGAAGTTACAAGATATGTTTCTGTTAAAACGATGTGATTAGCATTCACCTACTCTTGTTCCCTTGACAACTTAGATATACATAGTACTTTTCACTTAGTTTGTCAATCTCCTCAAAATACACATTTACTTCATAATCTCTTGGTTCTGGTGTACATCTGCTTGGTAGTAACCGGTCTTACGTCAAGCCTTAGAATTATGACTTTCTAAACTTCAACATCAATAAGTTGTGTCCTAACAAACTAACGTATCGCTTACTATATCTAGGAATCACACGAGACCGAAACAAGCTTAGGTTTACTTAAAAGGACACAAAACCTGGGAAGAGAAGAGCAAACATCACAGATGGTGTTTGCACGAATGTAGAAGGATGCTTAAGATTGTAATTAAGCAATGCTGTATAGAAATAATTAAGTGTGCCAGAAAGAGTCAATCACATCTTAACAAGGAAATCTGAATCAAGAAACTTTAATAGTAACAATTAAAGAAAATATAATATATTAGGTCAAAATAAGTTCAGGTTGAATCAAAGAAGTACAAAGTTCACAAAAAGAGGTTAACCAAAATCAATGGCTATTTTTACAAAGATTTAAAAGGATGATTAAGGACACGATCAGGCAAGAGAAGAATCAAATCAAAAAAACTTTTTCCAAAGAAGATCTGGAACAAAAATTCCAAGATAATACTAGAAGATATGATGTAACATAGTAAAGCAATTTCAAATTACATCAAGGAGTTACATAGTTCACGTAAAGGAATGGAATGTCAGCACCTGTGTTGTCGAGAATATATGGTATAGCCAAAAGCACGATCAGATTGAGATATGCATAAGATGTAGGACATGAAATAAAATAATCAAATTTCATTTCAACAAGAATTGAAACAAGGAACTCCCGATACGAAATATAGAAGACGGAACGATACGTCAAATCACGTGGCACGATTATAGCACATACTTCAACACAAACTATCCCAAGAAGAACACCTAATGTTTCCAAACATAACAATTACCATTACTTGGATAAAGAAACGAAGGAGTTTAGAAGAACTATTCCTTGCAGGTTATAAATTCTACCCCTTTGTATGCACCATACTCAATAATCAGACCACAAGATGTGACAACGCTAGATAGAATATAGATTTTTTTCCCAACAAAACTAGAAAACAAACAAAACAAAATAAAGTCCAGCACAATAATATCATCATAGCATAAAAAGTTTTAGGGCATAAGTAAATGTTGAAATCATCGAAAAAGCTTCATAATATTCTTCATTAACATTGTCAAGACTCTAAAAATGTCAAAATGATGAGTATTGGAAATAATTGAAAGAGCAGATTAGAAAAAAGGACACAGATGTTACACCAAAAATTAGAAACTAGTATATAAAAAATGGTATCACCTAAAAATTTTTACTTTTAAACATCAACAACAATAACAAAACAAAATATACAAACACAATCAATCAAAGTATAACAATAAAGAAAATATTTAGAATGAGCAAAGGTAACATAAAAAAAATCTAAAATAAATGAACCAACTAAAAATAGAAAACACATGAAAAGAAAAGAAAATATTAACAATTTTATGCCTCCACACTCAAGTTATGATCAATCCATACCCATAATTTTTCAAGTCAACAAGTTATAATGAAATAACTCAAGACTAAACCCATTGACTCAAAATGAACCCATCGGTTTCTTTAGAGTTTAGACATCCACAATCTTCATACATTGCAAACAAGCACCAAAGTTGTCCTAAAATTAAAAAATCAAATTTTTTTTACAATGCCTACTTTATAATACTCCGTGAATATAATAAGGAGAAAAACTCATAGAAAGAATTTGTTCAACTTTAAGAAATTAGATATCCAATCTTTTCCATATGAAATCGCCAGAATTTCTTTCCAATATCTAAGACCTACAATCTCAATCTCACGAAACCCAGAAAATCAATCTCTCCAAATCTCTGAGAATAATGACAATAGTTGAAAATAGAGGAATTTTCAAAAAAAAAAAAAGCAAAGGTTAAGAAAATTTTTGAGTTTCAAATCTTAGCCAAAAAGCAAAGTTCATCACCAAAAGAATAAAAGACAAATATCACCAAAACAAATAAAATTATAAGAGCTGATTCTAACACACCCTCATCCATACATAAACAAAATTTTTGTCATGATAATACGCATAAAATATGTTGTTTGAGCTACCCTTTAGTAAGGCATTCACGTCTAAATGTAATCCACTGTTGCAATAATGAAATCAAAGCATAGCACATAATTATTAAAAGACACAGACACAAACACATCAGATGTGGTGTGCACTTCTAAAATCAGACCAATAAAATTATTTCGACTTTCAATTTCAAAATCATGAACATGATCATAAAAATTCACTTAAAAGTACGAAGTCATTTCGACATGATCACGAAAAAAAGTTTCTTAATCTAACTAATGATAAACTTGAAAAGTATAAAGGTAGTATAATAAAAAGCCTTTTGATATTTACTTCCATCTAAATAATATGAAAAGGATCCCATTAAATAGATAGAAAATTGTGTGAACCAATAAAACAATATATGTAAGCATCCAAAAATTAAATAATTTATCTCCTTGTTCCTCAATTTAAGTCTCTGCCAAGTTAGCTCTCACCTCTTTTTTTTTCATGCACATTAACAAATAACAGTTCATACTTATATATAATCCAAAGGTAGGAACGTGTATGAATTTAGGAACAATGTCTTTTTTTTTTTGCACCTACACCCAAAGAGAACTTGAAACATGCTATTTTGGAACTGACCATATTTCTATCAATCTATTTTTCCTTGTTTGTGTACGAAATCATTTTTCTTGAACACATTTCAGATATATAACTCCATAAACATCAAACTAGCAAGGAGAAAATAAAACAATGTTCAATCAGGACCATATATAATAGAAGCATACAATTAGAAGCAATCATCTAAAATTCAAATAACCCCTTATTCAATATAGCCACACAAATTGTTCCTGAAAATCCAGTAGCTGCTGAATATACTCCTTAATTTGTTGTCATCATTTCAAAAGCCTTAATCTCTCCATTCAAGTATCATATATTTCATAAAAATCTCTTGAAATAACAAACTTCTTTCACAAACATCATATTTTGCAAAAATCATCAGAATTCAGCAACAATAGAAAAATCATAGAACATAATCACAATAATTCCATGACAGAAAAACCATGTCCAACAACACAATACTATAATAAACCCAGATAATTAAATCAGAAAAATTCAAACAAACTTCTAAATTGAAAAGATCTTCGATCCATCTAACTAGTCACCCAAATAATTCTCTATCCCTAAACAGATAAAATCACCAGTTCGCCAAACAACAATAACACTCCATTATATGTTTATCACAAAGTTCTTCTCCTTGAAAAATTGAATAACAGTTTTCAAAATTCTTAATTTGAAACAAAAGGATCACAAGCAACTCAAAATTTAGTCATAACATCAAAGATTATCAACATACAAGAAAAATTCAGATATCGCTTATTGTTCATACCCTGGGTCGAGTTATCCGACCTGGGATGATTGGTGACAAAGCAACCGACCTCTTCAGGTCAGGCTGCCTGACCTCTTCTCAAAGATGTCGGCCAAAGTGACAGGAAAGCCCAATAAAGGGCCCAAATAGAGGAACACAACCCAAATCTAAAGGCAATCCAAGCCTATAGAGATAAAGGCGGTTCCCTTGAAGATAAGCTGACTTCACCCAAAAAAAGATAAGATAAGATAAGATAATTAACTTATCTTATCAGAAAGGTCAGTCCACACTATTATAAATACACTGGAGCACCCAGGTATAACTCACTCTGATTCTACAATAAATCTGCTTAATACCCGTGCTAACTTAAGCATCGGAGTCTCTTGCAAGTACCTCCCATCCTCCGGTGACCAAGGATCAGAAGTGCAGCCAGTCCAACGAGTCGGACACAACAGCTCCAGCCGCCACCAGCCAGCCGGACACGTCATCTCCGACCAGTACAGAAGATCTCATCCGAGATCGACCTACAGTTTCAGGTAACCCTCAGAACATTGGCGCCATTGCCGGGGAACCTGGAAGTCATCTCATCACCATGGCGGACGAACAGGATAACGACCACAACTCAGATTTAGAGGACAGAACGTCGCACAAAAACACGGGTGCCACACCAAAGGACACTCCGGAATCTAACGGAGACAAAAACTCATCACATCCGGGAGTAATAGAAGCACTTCAAGATCGCCTAAAGCAACTCGAAAAAGAAAGCCAGTACCAACAAGAAGTCAGCAAGGATCTACAAAAAGAGGTAAGGTGACGTCGAGAATTAGAAGATAAACTTCTACAACTTGAAGCCGATCTCAAAGCAAAGACTACCCGGACCACCCCTGAAGACAACTCTCACAAAGATCAAGATCCATTCACTAGGGAAATCATGAAGACTAAAATCCCTAAAGACTTCAAACTTCCGGATATGACTTTGTATGATGGAACTACAGATCCCAACCATCACCTTAGCAACTTCAGAAGCAAAATGTACTTTACCGACGCCTTAGACGCCGTTCGCTGCAAAGCTTTTCCAACGACTCTCACGAAGACAGCAATCAGATGGTTCGACAACCTACCTTCAAAGTCCATCTCCAACTTTGACGACCTGGCCGAAAAATTCCTGGCCAGATTCTCCATCCAGAAAGACAAGGCTAAGCACGCCCCCAGTCTACTAGGTATCAAGCAAGGAGATCGGGAAAGTCTTCGCAACTACATGGAAAGATTCAACAAAACGTGCCTAGACATACAAAGCTTACCAACAGAGGCAGCCGTCATGGGCCTCATCAATGGCCTACGAGAAGGACCTTTCAGCCAATCTATATCAAAGAAATATCCCACATCCCTAGATGAGGTACAAGAGTGGGCAGAGAAGTACATCAACATGGAAGAAAATTCCCGACTGGGAGAAGCCTCGAAATTCGGTTTCACCTACCGAGATAAAGATAAAGAATCCAAGAAGAAGGAAGATCGAACGGGCGAAAAAATAAAAAAGTATCATAATTACACCCCTCTTCGGGTGTCCCTTGTGGATATTTACAAAGAAGTCTGTAACACAGAAAAGATACCCCCAGCTCGACCACTCAAAGGCAAAAGAGGAGGAGAAAATCGGAACGAATACTGCGAATATCATCGGGTCCGAGGACATTCCACCAACGAGTGCTTCGACTTAAAAAACATCATAGAAAAGTTAGTAAGGGAAGGAAAACTAAATCGGTATCTAGCCACCCGAGATGATGAACAAAGAAAAAGACGAAGAGATGAAGATGTCGGACGAGCTGAGCGATCACCTCGTATACCAGAAAGACATGTCCATATGATGCACGGAGGATTTGCAGGAGGTGGAATCTCCAAATCATCCCGCAAAAGATATCTCAAAGAAGTATATCATGTCGAAGGAAAGGAGGAAGCACCTGACATCCCTACAATCACATTCACCAAAGAAGACACATCAGGTGTCATCTCAGGACACGACGATCCCATGGTCATCACCATCATACTGGCGAACGCCAATCTCCACCGCACATTAATAGACCAAGGGAGCTCCGCCGATATCTTATTCAAAACTGCCTTCGACAAGCTTGGCTTAGAAGAAAAGGAGCTTAGAGCATACCCGAACAGCCTGTTCGGACTGGGCGATACCACAGTACAACCACTGGGATACGTGTCACTACATACAACCTTCGAAAAAGGGAACCAATCCAGAGCACTCAAGATAGACTACATCGTGGTCAACGTGAGTTCAGACTACAATGCCCTAATAGGTCGGACAACACTAAATCAACTCGGCGCAATAGTCTCGACTCCACATCTATGCATGAAATTCCCAACTACAGAAGGGATAGCTACGATAAAAGCAGATCAAAAGATGGCACGTCGCTGTTATAACGAAAGTCTAAATCTCAGAGGTAGAGGAGAAGAGTTCCATACAATTGAGCTTGGTGGAGTTCAGAGATGTTAAGAACTCCGTCCACAACCTGAAGAAGAAATAGAGAAAGTTCAGATCGGAGATACCTCGGACAAAACAACTAATATTGGCACGATCCTGAAGGGAGACGCAAAAGAATTACTAGTATAGTTCTTACGAGATAATATCGATCTCTTCGCATGGAAAGCTGCAGACATGCCAGGCATAGACCCCAAGCTACTGAGTCACAAGTTGGCGGTCTATCCAGGATCTCGGCCGGTACAGCAGAGACGAAGAAAACTTGGGCCAGAACGATCCCAAGCTGTGGAAGAACAGGTACAAGCACTACTGGAGGTAGGATTCATAAGAGAAGTCAAGCACCCACTATGGCTAGCTAACGTCGTCTTCGTGAAAAAATCAAATGGGAAGTGGCGAATGTGCACCGACTACACCGACCTCAACAAAGCTTGCCCAAAAGATCCTTACCCACTCCCAAGTATCGACGCCCTGGTAGATGCTTCCTCCAGATATAGATACCTCTCGTTTATGGATGCATATTCCGGATACAACCAAATTCTCATGTATCCACCAGATCAAGAAAAGACCTCATTTTTAACGCCAAAAGCAAATTACTACTATATTGTGATGACTTTCGGCCTCAAGAATGCGGGAGCTACTTATCAAAGACTAATGAATAAAGTCTTTTCAGATCATATCAGAAAAATCATGGAAGTCTACATGGACGACATGTTAATAAAGACACAAAGCGAAGAAACATTATTGTCTGACCTGGCCCAAGTGTTCGACACTATAAGGAAGCAAGACATGCGACTCAACCCCACAAAGTGCACCTTTGCAGTAGAAGCGGTCAAATTCTTAGGTTTCATGCTCACACAAAGAGGAATTGAAGCAAATCCAGACAAATGCCAGGCTATACTCAACATGAAGAGCCCGACTTGTGTCAGAGAGGTATAACAACTCAACGGGAGATTGGCAGCCTTATCCAGATTCTTAGCAGGATTAGCAATAAGATCTCTCCCCTTCTATGCCACTTTAAAGAAAGGAAAGAAGTTCGAATGGACAACAGAATGCGAGCAAGCCTTCCAAGATTTCAAAAACTTCCTGGGACGACCGCCTTTCCTAACTCGACCACAAGAGGAAGAACCACTCGTATTATACCTTGCAGTAGAAAGTCAGGCAGTAGCCTCAGCACTGGTTCGAGAGGACGACAAAGGGCAACAGCCTGTATAATTCATCAGTAAAGCGCTGCAGGGATCCAAGCTGAACTACCAAAAAATAGAAAAGTTCGCCTACACTCTCATACTGACATCTCGACGACTTTGCCCATACTTCCAGGCCCACACCATTAAGGTTCGGACCGACCAGCCCATAAAGGGGATACTGCAGAAAACAGATCTAGCAGACAGAATTTTACAATGGGCAGTCGAGTTATCCGAGTTTGACCTCCAATACGAAGCTCGGACAGCCATCAAATCACAATACTTGGCCGACTTCATTGCAGAATTCACAGATACCCTGGAAACCCCCCACAGAATAGAATCTCTACATGGACGGGTCATCAAATAAGACTGGAAGCGGTGCAGGTGTGATAATAGAAAGCAACCAAGGAACCCAAGTTGAGCTTTCCCTCAAATTTGGGTTCCCGGCCTCAAACAACCAGGCAGAATATGAAGCGTTACTAGCTGGTTTGAAGCTGGCTAAGGAGGTTGGAGCTCAAAAACTCAACATCTTCAGCGACTCACAAGTAGTCACCTCACAGATAACAGGAAGTTACCAAGCCAAAGATCCCACCATGAAAAAGTATTTGAATATAACCAAAGAACAGCTCGGACAACTCGGGGAATATAGGATCTGCCACATACCCCGCGAACAAAATGCCCGAGCTGATACACTCTCAAAGCTAGCCAGCACCAAACCAGGGGGTAAAAATAGAAGCCTCATCCAGGAAATGCTACAGAACCCGTCAATCTCGGAAGCAGAAAAAGTCCTAACTATAACAAGTCAGGATCAAGGATGGATGACCCCCATAATTAATTACCTCAAAAAAGAAACACTCCCCACAAATGAGAAGGAAGCAAAGAGGTTAAAACGGGAGGCTCGGTACTACACCATCATAAACAACACCCTATACAAAAGAGGGATTTCAATACCATTGTTAAAATGTGTGCCGACCTCTAACACAAGGGAAGTTTTAGAGGAAGTACACAGCGGTATTTATGGCAATCATCTCGAGGCACAAGCTCTCACCAAAAAGGTACTTCGAGCGGGATTTTACTGGCCAACTCTACAAAAGAAAGCTACAGAATTTGTAAAGACATGTACCCCATGCCAGAAATATGCCAACTTTCACATCGCCCCGCCAGAAGAACTCATCAGCGTAACTTTTCCTTGGCCATTTGCAAAATGGGGACTCGATCTTCTCGGACCCTTTCCCCAGGGATCAGGACAAGTCAAATTCCTCATAGTCGGAGTAGACTATTTCACAAAGTGGATTGAGGCAGAGCCCCTAGCCAATGCCACTGCTCAAAGAAGCCGGAAATTCCTATATAGGAACATTGTCACAAGGTTTGGGGTTCCATACTCCATCACCATAGACAATGGCACTCAATTCACAGATGCAGGCTTCAGGAAATTAGTAGCCGGCTTGAACATAAAGCACCAGTTCACCTCTGTCGAATATCCTCAAGCCAATGGGCAAGCTGAAGCTGCCAACAAAGTCATATTGGCAGGGTTGAAACGGAGACTGCAAGATGCGAAGGGAGCTTGGGCTGAAGAACTTCCACAGGTCCTATGAGCATATCGAACCACGCCACATTCCACCACAAACGAATCATCGTTCCGATTAGCGTACGGAGTGGAGGCAATAATCCCAGTAGAGGTCGAGGATGGGTCGCCTAGAGTAGTCCACTACAATGAAGAAGCCAACTCGCAACTTCAAAGAGAAAAACTCGACCTACTTCCGGAAATCCAAGAAAGAGCTCGGATCAAGGAAGAAGCGCTAAAATGCCGAATGGCTTCAAGATATAATCAAAAGGTAGTGCAAAGAGGTTTCGCGGAGAATGATCTCATCCTAATCCGAAATGATATTGGAACAACTCGACCCGGAGAAGGAAATTGGTAGCAAACTGGAAAGGACCCTACTGAGTCATAGAAGTACTTGGGAAGGGCTACTACAGACTGTCCGAACTCGATGGACGAGAGCTTCCCAGATCGTGGCACGCCTGCAACCTAAGAAGGTACTATAGCTAGAAAAGGTAAAAGATCTCATCATAGGATGCACTCTTTTTCCTGAAAAGGTTTTTTAATGAGGCACCAAGTTGAGATCCAGATATTATCCGACTTAAAAGGATGAAAAACTCCAACATGTATATATTTGCGCTTTCTTTTGAATAAAAAATATTTTAGATATTCTACAAATTCTCAAGACGCATTAATCTGAAGCATTCATCGTCCGATTATAAAGCAACAAATCGGCAGAAAGTGAAAAACAGATTCACTGCACGATCACGATAAAAGACCAATAAAGATGAAAATCCGATTCATCTAAAGGTCGACAGAAACCATGATGCGAGCAAAAATTGGCAAATTAAAAATGGTTAAAATATATACGTTGCAAGTATAGTTCTTAACTCGCCAGAAATCCACCGCTCAATTTAGAAAGGTGTCACAGAAAATTGAAATTTAAAATACTGGGAGTATGAATCCCAGGTCGTCTCCCAACGAGTTGCAGAAAAGTGTGCTATTTTATTAATCAGAAATTTTCAAAAAGGGTTGAATTGAGCAAACAAGAAATTAAATTGGTGAATTTGAATAATGTAAATAAAAGCCTTGACTGGGAATTGATTAGTTGGAATCCCTATTATTGTTGGAATGCTCTCAGGATTAATTGACAATTGAAGGTTGTCCTGTTTAGTTATCCTTCACTAGGTGAAGGAAAGTCAAACAAGTTGGAATGCTACGTCCGCTCACAAGTTGCAATCCACTTAATTAAAAGGGATTGGTGTTAGTGATTAGGAGTCAATCCAACCATAAACCCAATTACAATTTTTCTTTCAAGCCTTCCAACTCAAGGGTTCCTTTCAATCAATTCCCCATCAAGTTAGGGAACTACTCACTCATTGTAAAGGTAAAATTCATAGCATATGAAAAGGAATTAAAGAAAGACATTGTAAATAAAAATTAAAATAGTCAATTAAAAATAAAAGTGATCCTTGTATTAAATAATCCTAAGAATATTCCAATGGTAAAATTAAACAAAGCAAAGAACATGGAAGAGTAAAGCTGATGAGCGGATATTTTATACGCTTTTGGGGTTAATTTCATATAGTTTTTAGTGTGTTTTAGTTAGTTTTTAGTTTATTTTTAGTAGTTTCTAGGAAAAATTCATATTTCTAGACTTTACAAAGAGTTTGTGTGTTTTTCTGTGATTTTAGGTATTTTCTGGCTGAAATTGAGGGAGCTGAGCAAAAATCTGATTCAGGCTGAAAAAGGACTGCTGATGCTGTTGGATTCTGACCTCCCTGCACTCAAAATGGATTTTCTGGAGCTACAGAACTCCAAATAGCGCGCTTCCATTTGCGTTGGAAAGTAGACATCCAGAGCTTTCCAGCAATATATAATAATTCATACTTTGCTCAAGGATAGATGATGTAAACTGGCGTTCACGCCAGTTCCATGCTGCTGTCTGGCGTCCAGCGCCAAAAACAAGTTACAAAGTGGAGTTCAACGCCAGAAAAGGATCCAAAGCTGGCGTTGAACGCCCAAAACAGCTCTATGCACGTGATTAGCTTAAGTCTCAGCCCCAGCACACACCAAGTGGGCCCCAGAAGTGGATTTCTGCACCATCCATCATCGTTTACTCATTTACTGTAAACCTAGTTTACTAGTCTAGTATTTAAACAACATTTAGAGACTTGTTTTGTATCTCATGACATTTTAGATCTGAACTTTATACCTTTTGACGGCATGAGTCTCTAAACTCCATTGTTGGGGGTGAGGAGCTCTGCTGTGCCTTGATGAATTAATGCAAGTATTTCTGTTTTCCATTCAAACATGCATGTTCCTATCTAAGATATCCATTCGCACTTCAATCTGAATGTGATGAGCGTGACAATCATCATCATTCCTCCACGAACACGTGCCTGACAACCACTTACGTTCCACCATAGAATGAATGAATATCTCTTAGATCTCTTAATCAGAATCTTTGTGGTATAAGCTAGATTGATGGCAGCATTCAAGAGAATCCGGAAAGTCTAAACCTTGTCTGTAGTATTCCTAGTAGGATTCTAGGATTGGATGACTGTGACGAGCTTCAAACTCGCGAGTGCTGGGCATAGTGACAGACGCAAAAGGATAGCGAATCCTATTCCGGTATGATTGAGAACCTACAGATGATTAGCCGTGCGGTGACAGCGCACCTGGACCATTTTCACTGAAAGGAAGGATGGTAGCCATTGACAACGGTGATCCTCCACCACACAGCTTGCCATAGGAGGGATGTGCGTGCGTGAAGAAGAAGATAGGGAGAAAGCAGAGATTCAAAAGGCAAAGCATCTCCAAAACTCCAACATATTCTCATTTACTGCATAACAAGTAACCTTTAATTCATGCTCTCTTGTTCATTTGCAAGTCAATTGATAATCACTAGTTATTATCCTGACTAAGAGTTGCAAGATAACCATAGCTTGCTTCAAACCAACAATCTCTGTGGGATCGACCCTTACTCACGTAAGGTATTACTTGGACGACCCAGTGCACTTGCTGGTTAGTGGTACGAGTTATAAAATGTGTGATTTACAATTCGTGCACCAAGTTTTTGGCACCGTTGCCGGGGATTGTTTGAGTTTGAACAAATGACGGTGAATCTTGTTGCGTAGATTAGGAAATTTTTGTCTTTTGGGTCAGAGTCTTTTATCTTCTTTTCAAAAATTTCTTTTCAAAAATAATTTTTCTATTAAATCTCGTGCTAAACTTTAAGTTTGGTGTTTTCTTGTTGGTTTTTCTTTTGTTTTTCAAAAATTTTATTTTGGTTTTCTAAAAATTTTAAGTTTGGTGTTCTTTCTTCATGTTCTTGTGTTCTTGTGAGTCTTCAAAGTGTTCTTGAGTTTTCCTTGCGTCTTGATCTTAAAATTTTTAAGTTTGGTGTTCCTTGGTGTTTTCCCTCCAAAATTTTCGAAAACAAGGAGCATTAGATCTAAAAATTTTAAATCTTGGGCTATCTTATTGTTTCTCTCTTTCCTATTTAAATTCAAAAATATCTTTTCTCACTATTTTTTAAAACAAATTTTCGAAAATTATTTTTGAAATCCAGATTTTTTTCAAAATTTAAAATCTTTTTCAATTCATATCTTTTTCAAAACTTCCTGACCACTTTCTCTCTCTTCATTTTTTTCGAAAATCTTCACCTATTTTTATTTATTTTATTTTAATTTATTTTATTTTCGAAATAATTAAATAAATAAATAAATAAATAAAAATAATTTTTTTATTTTACATCATCTCCTTTTCTCCATCATGGATTTAAGTAGAAATGAACAGTCCAGGAGGACTCTGGGGTCATATGCTAACCCCTCTACTGCTTCATACGGGAGTAGTATCTGCATACCCTCCATTGGAGTCAGTAGCTTTGAGTTGAATCCTCAGCTCATTATCATGGTGCAGCAAAGCTGCCAGTATTCCGGTCTTCCACAGGAAGAACCTACAGAGTTTCTGGCACAATTTTTACAAATTGCTCACACAGTACATGATAAGGAAGTAGATCAGGATGTCTACAGATTATTACTGTTTCCATTTGCTGTAAAAGACCAAGCCAAGAGGTGGTTAAATAACCAACCTAAGGCTAGCATAAGGACATGGGAACAGCTGATAGAAAAATTCCTGAATCAATACTTTCCTCCAAAACGGATGACACAGCTAAGGCTGGACATCCAAGGCTTTAAACAAGGAGATAATGAATTTCTTTATGATGCCTGGAAGAGATATAGAGAGATGCTACGAAAATGCCCCTCTGAAATGTTTTCAGAGTGGGTTCAGTTAGACATCTTCTATTATGGGCTTACAGAAAGAGCTCAGATCTCTTTAGATTGCTTAGCTGGTGGATCTATCCACATGAGAAAGACAATTGAAGAAGCTCAAGAGCTCATTGATACAGTTGCTAGAAATCAGCATCTGTACCTAAGCAGTGACCCTTCCATGAAAGAAGAGGCTAAAACAGTAACTGTTGAACTCAGTCCTGCAGAGCAAGCTGCTGAATTCAATAAGCAATTGGATTTTCTAACAAAGCAGTTAGCTGAATTCAAGGATAAACTACAAGAGACAATGATGGCTAATATAAACATGGAAGTACAATTAAAGTAAACAAAGCAGCAGCTGTCAAAACAAATAACAGAAGAATGCCAAGCAATTCAATTAAGAAGTGGAAAAGCACTAAATACCCCACTTCAAGGCAGCAGGAAACCAAGAAATGAGCAAACCACCCAAAATCCATCTGAGGACAGTAAGAGCCCAGGGAAAAATAGCCAAAAATTGGGTGGAAGGCTGGCGCTGAACGCCTAGACCATGCTCAGAACTGGCGTTCAACGCCAGAAACAAGCAAGGATCTGGCGTTGAAAGCCCAAAAGAAGCACAGTTCTGGCGTTCAAACGCCAGGAACAGATGAGGAGCTGGCGTCTAACGTCACTCCAGCTTCTAACTCTGGCACTCAATTGCCAGTGAGGGATCAGACACACACAAGTGCTGATAACAACCCATCTAAAAAGGCTTCTTCAACCACTTCTATAGGAAATAAACTTACAGCAACTAAGGTTGAGGAATATAAAGCCAAGATACCTTATCCTCAAAAACTCCGCCAAGAGGAGCAGGATAAGCAATTTGCTCGCTTTGCAGACTATCTCAGGACTCTTGAAATAAAAATTCCATTTGCAGAGGCACTTGAGCAAATACCTTCTTATGCCAAGTTCATGAAAGAGATCTTGAGTCATAAGAAGGATTGGAGAGAAACTGAAAGAGTTCTCCTCACTGAAGAATGCAGTGCAGTCATTCTGAAAAGCTTTCCTGAAAAGCTTAAAGACCCTGGGAGTTTCCTGATACCAGGCACATTAGAAGGTAATTGCACCAAGATAGCTTTATGTGATCTTGGGGCAAGCATCAACCTAATACCTGCATCCACTATCAGAAAGCTTGGTTTAACTGAAGAAGTTAAACCAACCCGGATATGTCTCCAACTTGCTGATGGCTTCATTAAATACCCATCAGGCGTGATTGAAGACATGATTATCAGAGTTGGGCCATTCACCTTTCCCACTGACTTTGTAGTGCTGGAAATGGAGGAGCACAAGAGTGCTACTCTCACTCTAGGAAGACCCTTCCTAGCAACTGGACGAACTCTCATTGATGTCCAACAGGGGGAAATAACCCTGAGAGTCAATGATGATGAGTTTAAGTTGAATGCTTCAAAGCCATGCAGCATCCAGACACATCAAAAGACTGCATGAAAGTTGATCTTATTGACTCTTTGGTAGAAGAGATCAACATGGCTGTGAGTCTTGAATTAGAGTTGGAAGACATCTTTAAAGATGTTCAGCCTGATTTGGAGGATTCAGAGGAAATGAAAGAGCCTCTGAAATTTCTTCTGGAAGAGGAAAAGCCTCCTAAACCCGAGCTCAAACCATTACCACCATCCCTGAAATATGCATTTCTGGGAGAAAGTGACACTTTTCCAGTGATCATAAGCTCTGCTTTAAATCCACAGGAAGAGGAAGCACTTATTCAAGTGCTAAGGACACACAAGACAGCTCTTGGGTGGTCCATAGGTGACCTTAAGGGCATAAGCCCAGCTAGATGCATGCACAAAATCTTATTGGAGGATAATGCTAAACCAGTGGTTCAACCACAGAAGCGGCTAAATCCAGCCATGAAGGAAGTGGTGCAGAAAGAGGTCACCAAATTACTGGAGGCTGGGATTATTTATCCTATTTCTGATAGCCCCTGGGTGAGCCCTGTTCAAGTTGTCCCCAAAAAGGGAGGCATGACAGTGGTTCATAATGAAAAGAATGAACTGGTTCCTACAAGAACAGTTACAAGGTGGCGCATGTGTATTGACTACAGAAGGCTCAATACAGTCACCAGAAAGGATCATTTTCCTTTACCATTCATAGACCAGATGCTAGAAAGATTGGCAGGTCATGATTATTACTGCTTTTTGGATGGCTACTCAGGCTATAACCAGATTGCAGTAGATCCCCAGGATCAAGAGAAAACAGCATTCACATGTCCATCTAGAGTGTTTGCTTATAGAAGGATGCCATTTGGGCTGTGTAATGCGCCTGCAACCTTCCAGAGATGCATGCTCTCTATTTTCTCTGATATGGTGGAAAAATTTCTAGAAGTCTTCATGGATGACTTCTCAGTATATGGAGACTCATTCAGCTCCTGTCTTGATCACCTGAAACTAGTTCTGAAAAGATGCCAAGAGACCAACCTGGTTTTAAACTAGGAAAAATGTCACTTTATGGTGACTGAAGGGATTGTCCTTGGTTATAAAATTTCAAACAAGGGGATAGAGGTGGATCAAGCAAAAATAGAGGTAATTGAAAAATTACCACCACCTGCCAATGTTAAGGCAATAAGAAGCCTTCTGGGGCATGCAGGATTCTATAGGAGGTTTATAAAGGATTTTTCAAAAATTGCAAAACCTCTGAGTAATCTGCTAGCTGCTGACATGCCATTTGTGTTTGACACAGGGTGTCTGCAGGCGTTTGAAACGCTGAAAGCCAAGCTGGTCACAGCACCAGTTATTTCTGCACCAGACTGGACATTACCATTTGAGCTAATGTGTGATGCCAGTGATCACGCCATTGGTGCAGTACTGGGGCAGAGGCATGACAAGCTTCTGCATGTCATTTATTATGCTAGCCATGTTTTGAATAATGCCCAGAAAAATTACACAACCACAGAAAAAGAATTGCTTGCAGTGGTTTATGTCATTGACAAGTTTAGATCATACTTAGTAGGATCAAAAGTGATTGTGTACACAGATCATGCTGCTCTTAAATATCTACTCACAAAGCAAGATTCAAAACCCAGACTCATAAGATGGGTGTTGCTTCTGCAAGAGTTTGAAATAGAAATAAGAGACAGAAAAGGGACAGAGATCCAAGTGGCTGACCATTTGTCCCGGATAGAGCCTATAGAAGGGACGTCATTCCCCTCTCTTGAAATCTCTGAAACCTTTCCTGATGAGCATTTGTTTGCCATTCAGGAAACACCATGGTTTGCAGACATCGCAAGCTACAAAGCTGCAAGGTTCATTCCCAAGGAGTACAGCAGGCAATAAAAGAAAAAATTAATTACTGATGCAAAGTACTACTTGTGGGATGAACCCTGTCTCTTTAAGAGATGTGCAGATGGCATAATCCGTAGGTGTGTTTCTAAAGAAGAAGCACAAAGGATCTTATGGCACTGCCATGGGTCACAATATGGAGGTCATTTCGGAGGTGAGCGAACAGCCACCAAGGTCCTCCAATGTGGCTTCTACTGGCCTACACTCTACAGAGATTCCAGAGAGTTTGTACGTAACTGTGACGGTTGCCAGAGAGCTGGTAATTTGCCTCATAGTTACGCCATGCCTCAACAAGGAATCTTGGAGATTGAGTTGTTTGATGTATGGGGTATTGATTTCATGGGGCCTTTCCCACCATCATACTCAAACACTTATATTCTGGTGGCAGTTGCTATGTATCAAAATTGGTTGAGGCCATTGCCACACCCACCAATGATACTAAAACAGTGCTAAAATTCCTCCAGAAACATATATTCAGCAGGTTTGGTGTCCCCAGGGTACTGATCAGTGATGGGGGCACTCACTTCTGCAACAAACAGCTTTACTCTGCCATGGTCCGGTATGGGATTCGCCACAAGGTTAGGGCTGCACGCGGATCGGATCGGATCGGATATGGCCAAAATTTTGATCCGATCCGCACTAAAATCATCGGATCGGATCGGATCCAATATCCGCAGTTTTTAAGGTTGGATCCGATCCGATCCGATCTGCACATTTGCGGATCGGATCGGATTGGATATCGGATATATCCGCAAAACACAAAAATATTTTTAAAAGCTTATTTTTATTAAAAAAATATCAATAAAATTCATTTTTTCTATTCTTTTAAATATGTTTACTCTTAAAATAATATTAAACATACTTTTTTTAAATAATAAATTAAAATAATACAATATATATGATAATTATTAGTTGAAATAAAACATAAAAAGAATATTTATTAATTAATTTATTTATTTTTGCGGATATGCGGATATGCGGATCGGATATGCGGATACCAACGTAAAATCCGCAATCCGATCCGATTAGTGTGCGGATCCGATCCGATCCGATCCGAAAGCCTTGCGGATCGGATCCATATCCGCAATTTTCGGATCGGATTCGGATAAATACCGTGGATATGCGGATCGGATCCGATCCATGAACACCCCTACACAAGGTGGCGACCCCATATCATCCACAGACAAATGGGCAAGCTGAAGTCTCTAACAGAGAACTAAAAAGAATTCTGGAACGGACTGTAAGCACCCGTAGAAAGGATTGGGCACGAAGCTTAGATGATGCTCTGTCGGCTTACAGAACAGCATTCAAGACTCCTATAGGGACCTCTCTGATGAGCGGATATTTTATACGCTTTTTGGGGATAATTTCATATAGTTTTGAGTATGTTTTAGTTAGTTTTTAGTCTATTTCTATTATTTTTTAGGAAAAATTCATATTTCTGGACTTTACTATGAGTTGTGTGTTTTTCTGTAATTTCAGGTATTTTTCTGGCTGAAATTGAAGGAGCTGAGCAAAAATCTGATTCAGGCTAAAAAAGGACTGCTGATGCTGTTGGATTCTGACCTCCCTGCACTCAAAATAGATTTTCTGGAGCTACAGAACTCGAAATGGCATGCTTCCAATTGAGTTGGAAAGTAGACATCCAGGGCTTTCCAGCAATATATAATAGTCCATACTTTGCACAAGAATAGACGACGTAAACTGGCGTTCAACGCCAGTCCTTTGCCCAATTCTGGCGTCCAGCGCCAGAAAAGGATCAAAAGCTGGAGTTGAACGCCCAAACTGGCATAAAAACTGGCGTTCAACTCCACAAATGGCCTCTGCACGTGAATTGCTTAAGTCTCAGCCCCAACACACACCAAGTGGGCCCCAGCACACACCAAGTGGGCCCCAGAAGTGGATCTCTGCATCATCCATCATAGTTTATCCAATTTTTGTAAACCTAGGCTACTAGTTTAGTATTTAAACAACTTTTAGAGACTTATTTTGTATCTCATGACATTTCAGATCTAAACTTTGTATTCTCTGACGGCATGAGTCTCTAAACCCCATTGTTGGGGGTGAGGAGCTCTGCTGTGTCTCGATGAATTAATGCAAGTATTTCTGTTTTCCATTCAAACACGCTTGTTCCTATCTAAGATGTTCATTCGCGCTTAACTGTGATGGAGGTGATGAGCTGTGACACTCATCACCTTCCTCAAATCATGAACGTGTGCCTGACAACCACCTCCGTTCTATATACGATTGAATGAGTATCTCTTAGATTCCTTAATCAGAATCTCTGTGGTATAAGCTAGAACTGATGGCAGCATTCATGAGAATCCGGAAAGTCTAAACCTTGTCTGTGGTATTCCGAGTAGGATTCAAGGATTGAATAACTGTGACGAGCTTCAAACTCTTGAAGGCTGGGCGTTAGTGACAGACGCAAAAGGATAGTAAATCCTATTCCAACCGGATCGAGAACCAACCGGTGATTAGCCGTGCTGTGACAGAGCGCGTGAGCGTAGTTTTCACTGGGAGGACGGAAGGTAGCCATTGACAACGGTGATCCACCAACACACAGCTTGCCATAGGAGGACGTGCGTGCGTGAATCAGAAGACAGAGGAAAGCAGAGATTCAGAAGACAAAGCATCTCTAAAACTCCAACATATTCTCCATTACTGCACAACAAGTAATCTTTAATTTATGTTCTCTTGGTTATTCACAATTTAACTGATAAACATAATTGACTTCCTGACTAAGATTTACAAGATAACCATAGATTGCTTCAAACCAACAATCTCCGTGGGATTCGACCCTTACTCACGTGAGGTATTACTTGGACGACCCAGTGCACTTGCTGGTTAGTGGTACGCGTTGTGAAAAGTGTGATTCACAATTCGTGCACCAAGTTTTTGGCGCCGTTGCCGGGGATTGTTCGTGTTTGGACAACTAACGGTTTATTTTGTTGCTTAGATTAGGAAAAATTTTCTCTTTTTGGTTTAGAGTCTTTTATTATTTATCCCTTGTTAAAACACTTTAAATTTATAGCTCAGTTAATTAGAACGTGGTGTTTATGTTCATGGTAATTGGCTATCATATTTTTTAAAACCTTTTTCAAAAATAATTTTTCTGTTAAATCCTGTGCCAAACTTTAAGTTTGGTGTTTTCAAAAATAATCTTTCTTAAAATTTTCGAAAATTTTCATAACTCATTTGGCTAGAGCGTTAATCTGTGTTCTTGGTAATTGGGTTAGAGTCTTTTATATTCTTTTCAAAACCTTCTTTTTCATAAATAATATTTTTTCTATTAAATCTTGTGCCAAACTTTAAGTTTGGTGTTTTCTTGTTGATTTCCCTTTGGTTTTCAAAAATTTTGGTTTGGTTTTCTAAAAATTTTAAGTTTGGTGTTCTTTCTTCATGTTCTTGTGTTCTTGTGAGTCTTCAAAGTGTTCTTGAGTTTTCCTTGTGTCTTGATCTTAAAATTTTTAAGTTTGGTGTTCCTTGGTGTTTTCCCTCCAAAATTTTCAAAAACAAGGAGCATTAGATCTAAAAATTTTAAATCTTGTACTATCTTATTGTTTTTCTCTCTCCTCACTAAATTCAAAAATATCTTTTCAAAATATCTCTTCTAACTTCCTAACTTCTTATCTTTTCAAAATTTGTTTCAACTAACCAACTAACTTTTTGTTTGTTTCTTAACTTTTTCAAAACTACCTAACTAACTCTCTCTCTCTAATTTTCGAAAATATCTTCCCTCTTTTTCAAAAATTTCTTTTTTTTAACTAATTAATTTTTATTTTCTTTTACGAAAAAAAAATTTTAATTTCAAAATTCAAATTCTTTTTAGTTATTTTATTTTATTTAAGTATTTACTTCTTATAAAATAAAATAAATAAAAAGATAAATCAGTCCAAGTTATATCCATATATCCATCATGGACATAAGTGGAAATGAACAGTCCAGGAGGACTCTGGGGTCATATTCTAACCCCTCTACTGCTTCATATGGGAGTAGCATATGCATACCCTCCATTGGAGTTAGTAGCTTTGAGTTGAATCCTCAGCTCATTATCATGGTGCAGCAAAGTTGCCAGTATTCCGGTCTTCCACAGGAAGAACCTACAGAGTTTCTGGCACAATTTTTACAAATTGCTGACACAGTACATGATAAGGAAATAGATCAGGATGTCTACAGACTATTACTGTTTCCATTTGCTGTAAAAGATCAAGCTAAGAGGTGGTTAAATAACCAACCTAAGGCCAGCATAAGAACATGGAAACAGCTGACAGAAAAATTCCTGAATCAGTATTTTCCTCCAAAAAGGATGACACGGCTAAGGCTGGACATCCAAGGCTTTAAACAAGGAGATAATGAATCTCTTTATGATGCCTGGGAGAGATACAGAGAGATGCTACGAAAATGCCCCTCTGAAATGTTTTCAGAGTGGGTTCAGTTAGACATCTTCTACTATGGGCTTGCAGAAGGAGCTCAGATGTCTCTAGATTACTCAGCTGGTGGATCTATCCATATGAGAAAGACAATTGAAGAGGCTCAAGAGCTCATTGATACAGTTGCCAGGAATCAGCATCTGTATCTAAGCAGCAACCCTTCCATGAATGAAGAGGTTAAAACAGTAACTGCTGAATTCAGTACTATAAAACAAGCTGCTGAATTCAATCAGCAATTGGATTTTCTAACAAAGCAGCTAGCTGAATTCAAGGACAGGCTACAGGAGACAAGGATAGCTAATATACATATGGACGAACAGTTTAAGCAAACAAAGCAGCAGCTATCAAGGCAAATAGCAGAAGAATGCCAAGCAGTTCAATTAAGAAGTGGGAAAACATTAAATACCCCACCTTAAGGCATCAAAAATTCAAGAAATGAGCAACCCACCAAAGATTCACCTGAGGACAGTAAGAGCCCAGGGAAAAATAATTACTGGCACTAAAACGCCAGAAAATGGGTGGAAGGCTGGCGCTGAACGCCCAGACCATGCCCAAAACTGGCGTTCAGCGCCAGAAACAAGGCAGGATTGGCGTTCAACGCCAGAAATGGGCAAGAATCTGGCGTTGAACGCCCAAATGGGGCAGAATCCAGCGTTGAACGCCCAAAATGGGTACATTTCTGGCGTTCAGGCGCCAGGAACAGACAGTGAGCTGGCGTCTAACGTCACTCCAGCTTCTGACTCTGGCACTCAATTGCCAGTGAGGGATCAGACACACACAAGTGCTGATAACAACCCCTCTAAAAAGGCTTCTTTAACCACTAAGGTTGAGGAATATAAAGCCAAGATACCTTATCCTCAAAAACTCCGGAAAGAGGAGCAGGATAAGCAATTTGCTCGCTTTGCAGATTATCTAAGGACTCTTGAAATAAAGATTCCATTTGCAGAGGCACTTGAGCAAATACCTTCTTATGCCAAGTTCATGAAAGAGATCTTGAGTCATAAAAAGGAGTGGAGAGAAACAGAAAGAGTTCTCCTCACTGAAGAATGCAGTGCAGTCATTCTGAAAAGCTTTCCTGAAAAGCTTAAAGACCTTGGGAGTTTTCTGATACCATGCATATTAGAAGGTGATTGCACCAAGACAGCTTTATGCGATCTTGGGGCAAGCATCAACCTGATACCTGCATCCACTATCAGGAAGCTTGGCTTAACTGAAGAAGTTAAACCAACCCGGATATGTCTCCAACTTGCTGATGGTTCCACTAAATACCCATCAGGCGTGATTGAGGACATGATTGTCAGAGTTGGGCCATTCGCCTTTCCACTGACTTTGTTGTGCTGGAAATGGAGGAGCACAAGAGTGCTACTCTCATTCTAGGAAGACCCTTCCTAGCAACTGGACGATCCCTCATTGATGTCCAACAGGGGGAAATAACCCTGAGAGTCAATGATGATGAGTTTAAGTTGAACGCTGTCAAAGCCATGCAGCATCCAGACACATCAACAGACTGCATGAAAGTTGATCTCATTGACTCTTTGGTAGAAGAGATCAACATGGCTGAGAGTCTCGAATCAGAGTTGGAAGACATCTTTAAAGATGTTCAGCCTGATTTGGAGGACTCAGAGGACATGAAAGAGCCTCTGAACTTTCTTCTGAAAGAGGAAAAACCTCCTAAACCCGAGCTCAAGCCACTACCACCATCCTTGAAATACGCATTTCTGGGAGAAGGTGACACTTTTCCAGTGATCATAAGCTTTACTTTAAATTCACAGGAAGAGGAAGCACTTATTCAAGTGCTAAGGACACACAAGACAGCTCTTGGGTGGTCCATAGGTGACCTTAAGGGCATAAGCCCAGCTAAATCAGTGGTTCAACCACAGAGGCAGCTAAATCCAGCCATGAAGGAAGTGGTGCAGAAAGAGGTCACCAAATTACTAGAGGCTGGGATTATTTATCCCATTTCTGATAGCCCCTGGGTGAGCCCTGTTCAAGTCGTCCCAAAAAAGGGAGGCATGACAGTGATTCATAATGAAAAAAATGAATTGGTTCCTACAAGAACAGTTATAGGGTGGCGCATGTGTATTGACTACAGAAGGCTCAATACAGCCACCAGAAAGGATCATTTTCCTTTACCATTCATAGACCAGATGCTAGAGAGACTAGCAGGTCATGATTATTACTGCTTTTTGGATGGCTATTCAGGCTATAACCAGATTGCAGTGGATCCCCAGGATCAAGAGAAAACAGCATTCACATGTCCATCTGGAGTGTTTGCTTATAGAAGGATGCCATTTGGGCTATGTAATGCGCCTGCAACCTTCCAGAGATGCATGCTCTCTATTTTCTCTGACATGGTGGAAAAATTTCTGGAAGTCTTCATGGATGACTTCTCAGTATATGGAGACTCATTCAGCTCCTGTCTTGATCACCTGAAACTTGTTCTGAAAAGATGCCAAGAAACCAACCTAGTTTTAAACTGGGAAAAGTGTCACTTCATGGTGACTGAAGGAATTGTTCTTGGGCATAAAATCTCAAACAAGGGAATAGAGGTGGATCAAGCAAAAATAGAGGTAATTGAAAAATTACCACCACCTGCCAATGTTAAGGCAATCAGAAGCTTTCTGGGGCATGCAGGATTCTATAGGAGGTTTATAAAGGATTTTTCAAAAATCGCAAAACCTCTAAGCAATCTGCTAGCTGCTGACACGCCATTTGTGTTTGACACAGCATGCCTGCAGGCGTTTGAAACGCTGAAAGCTAAGCTGGTCACAGCACCAGTCATTTCTGCACCAGACTGGACATTGCCATTTGAGTTAATGTGTGATGCCAGTGATCATGCCATTGGTGCAGTATTGGGACAGAGGCATGACAAGCTTCTGCATGTCATTTATTATGCCAGTCGCGTTCTAAATGATGCCCAGAAAAATTACACAACCACAGAAAAAGAACTACTTGCAGTGGTTTACGCCATTGACAAGTTCAGATCATACTTAGTAGGATCAAAAGTGATTGTGTATACTGACCATGCTGCTCTTAAATATCTACTCACAAAGCAGGATTCAAAACCCAGGCTCATCAGATGGGTATTGCTTCTGCAAGAGTTTGATATAGAAATAAGAGACAGAAAAGGGACAGAGAACCAAGTGGCTGATCATCTGTCCCGGATAGAGCCAGTGGAAGGGACGTCCCTCCCCTTTCTTGAGATCTCTGAGACGTTCCCTGATGAGCATCTATTTGCCATTCAGGAAGCACCATGGTTTGCCGATATTGCAAACTATAAAGCTGCACGGTTCATACCCAAGGAGTACAATAGAATACAAAAGAAGAAATTAGTCACTGATGCAAAGTACTACTTGTGGGATGAACCCTATCTCTTTAAGAGATGTGCAGACGGAATTATCCGTAGGTGTGTCCCCAGAGAGGAAGCACAGAGAATCCTATGGCATTGCCACGGATCTCAATATGGAGGCCATTTCGGAGGTGAGCGAACAGCCACCAAGGTCCTCCAATGTGGCTTCTATTGGCCCACACTCTATAAAGATTTCCGAGAGTTTGTACGTAATTGTGACAGTTGCCAAAGAGCTGGTAATCTGCCTCATGGTTACGCCATGCCTCAACAAGGAATCTTGGAAATTGAGTTGTTTGACGTATGGGGAATTGACTTCATGGGACCTTTTCCACCATCATATTCAAACACTTATATTCTGGTGGCAGTTGACTATGTATCAAAATGGGTTGAGGCTATTGCCACACCCACCAATGATACTAAAACAGTGCTGAAGTTCCTCCAGAAACATATCTTTAGCAGGTTTGGTGTCCCTAGAGTGTTAATCAGTGATGGGGGCACTCACTTCTGCAATAAACAGCTTTACTCTGCCATGGTTCGGTATGGAATTCGCCACAAAGTGGCCACACCATATCATGCACAAACCAATGGGCAAGCTGAAGTCTCTAACAGAGAATTAAAGAGAATCCTGGAACGGACAGTAAATACCCGTAGAAAGGATTGGGCAAGGAGCTTGGATGATGCTCTGTGGGCTTACAGAACAGCATTCAAGACCCCTATAGGGACCTCTCCATACCAACTCGTGTATGGTAAGGCATGCCACTTGCCCGTGGAACTGGAACATAAGGCCTACTGGGCAACCAGATTCCTAAACTTTGATGCCAAATTAGCAGGAGAAAAACGATTGCTCCAGCTAAATGAGCTAGAGGAATTCAGATTCACAGCTTTCGAAAATGCCAAGCTTTATAAAGAAAAATAAAAAAAATGGCATGACAGAAAGCTGTCATCTAGAATCTTTGAACCAGGACAGAAGGTCCTGTTGTTTAACTCTAGACTCAGGCTATTCCCCGGGAAACTGAAATCCCGGTGGAGGGGACCATACGTGATTACAAGTGTGTCACCATATGGTTATGTGGAGCTTCAAGATATTGATTCTGATAAGAAGTTCGTTGTCAATGGACAGAGAATCAAGCATTATCTTGAAGGCAACATTGAGCAAGACTGCTCAAGGCTGAAGCTAGATTAAAAGCTCAGCAAGGTCCAGCTAAAGACAATAAAGAAGCGCTTGCTGGGAGGCAACCCAGCCATGGGGCATCAATCCTCTAAGCATTTTTGCCCTATTTTTATTTTTATTTGTTTATATAAAGTTCACTGACACTAAGGTACAGAATCATTTGTATAAGTTTACAGGGTTACAGAAGGAATCGGCACACAAAACA
The DNA here is from genome assembly GCF_003086295.3 of Arachis hypogaea. NCBI lineage: Eukaryota > Viridiplantae > Streptophyta > Magnoliopsida > Fabales > Fabaceae > Arachis > Arachis hypogaea. The sequence goes on along the minus strand of NC_092052.1, from coordinate 34,319,419 downwards.
GAGTAAAAGAGCTCAATGGCAAGAAAACGCCAGTAAAGGGGCATTTTGGGCGTTCAGCGCCCAAAATGGGCATCCACTGGGCGCTGAACGCCAGTAATGGTAGCAATCTGGGCGTTCAACGCCAGAAATGGCCACCCACTGGGCGTTGAACGCCAGTAATGGCAGCAACTGGGCGCTGAACGCCCAGGAGATCAGCATTTGGGCGTTGAACGCCCAAAACAAGCAGTGTTTGGGCGTTCAAACGCCAGGAAGACAGGGAGGATCCAAATCCATTTATCCCACACGTATTTCCATTCTAATTTAAAATTTTATGATTCAATACATGATTTTATTTACATAAACATGTCAAGAACCCTGATTTCTAAAAATCCTACTTTCAAAATATCAAATGTATCTTAATTCATAAGCACACACCCTCTTTGCAAATTCAATCCAACTCTTTTCAAATCTTTTCCAAAAACAAATCTATCTTTTTCACTCTAAAATTTTTTCAATATCTTTTTTTTTATATTATCTTTTTCAAAATCCAGATTTATCTTTTTCAAAAATCTATCCTATCTTTTCAAAATTAAACTCTATCTTCTATCTTTTTCAACTCAACCTTTTTATCTTATCTCTTCCATTTTTTCGAAAAGCCACCCCCCCACCCCTTTAAAATTGGGTTCGGCCTCCCCCCTCCTCCATCAACAAGTGCATCTCGATCTCCTTCTATCCCTCTCATTTCTTTTCTTTTGCTTGAGGACAAGAAAACCTCTAAGTTTGGTGTGTTTTTCCGAGATCACTAAGATCATGGCTCCTAAAGGAAAACAATCCACTCCAAGAGGCAAGAAAGAGAGCGTTCCAAAACCACTTTGGAATCAAGGGAAGTTCTTATCTAAAGAACATTCAGACCATTATCTTAAAGTAATGGGTCTGAGATCAGTGATCCCGGAAGTTAGATTCGATCTGAAAGAAGATGAATATCCGGAGATCCAGGAGCAAATTCAAATCAGGAACTGGGAAGTCCTAGCTAATCCTGAAACGAAAATAGGAGGGAACATGGTCCAGGAGTTCTATGCTAATATGTGGCAGACTAACAAGCAAAGACTATCTGGAACTGCCTGCTACGAATTTCGGACCATGGTCAGGGGAAAGATTGTTCATACCACCGCTGACAAGATTAGAGAGATATTAAAGCTACCTCAGCTAAAGGATGATCCAGACTCCTTCAACAGGAGGATGATGAGAGCAGACATTGGCCTGGATAAGATTCTAGAGGACATATGTATCCCTGGAGCCAGGTGGACCACCAACACAAAGGGCGTCCCAAATCAACTCAAGAGGGAGGATCTCAAACCAGTTGCCAGAGGATGGCTGGACTTCATTGGGCGTTCTCTGTTGCCCACTAGCAACCGTTCTGAAGTCATAGTTAAAAGAGCAGTGATGATTCATTGCATCATGATGAGAAAGGAACTGGAGGTTCATCAGCTAATTTCAACTGAGCTCTATAAGATTGCTAACAAAAATTCAAAAGAGGCCAGGTTGGCTTATCCAAGCGTGATTTCTATGCTCTGCAAGGACGCTGGAGTCAAGATGGGAATAACCGAATATATCCTAATTGAAAAGTCAATCACCAAAGCATCAATGGAGAGACAACAAGCACAGGAGGATCTTATCAAGAAGAGAGCACAGGAATTCCTCCCAGAGATTCCTCAAGCGGAATATTGGGAATATCTTGAGACGTCTGTCACCAAGATACAGGAAGCTATGGAGCAAATAATAAAACAACAGAAGGAACACAGTCAAATGCTGACCCATATGTTTAAAGAACAAGAGGAGCAGGGACGTGACTTAAGGGAACTGAAGCGCCAAAAGTCTTCTGTAATACCAAGCCTCCCAAGGATCAGAGGAACCCCTATACCCCCAGAATAAAGGTTGTTAATTTCCAATTTCTGCCTTAACTCTGTGACAGTGTCCTTATAAAAAGTCTACCTTAGAAGTCATATAATAGTAATTAGTATCTATTTGATTTTATCTCCAATTAAGCTATAGTTTATTTTTCTCATCATCATTAAACATGAATAAAATAGTAGATCTTTTGAATAAGAAGCAATAAAATTTCGAGTTTAATAAAAGAAATTCTAATTGGTTAAATGTGGTGGCAATACTTTCTGTCTTCTGAATGAATGCTTGAACAGTGCATATGTCTTTTGAATTTGTTGTTTAAGACTGTTAAATATGTTGGCTCTTGAAAGAATGATGAACATGAGACATGTTATTGATAATCTGAAAATCATAAAAATGATTCTTGAAGCAAGAAAAAGCAGCAAAGAACAAAGCTTGCAGAAAAAAAAAAAAAGCAAGCAGAAAAAGCCAAAAGCTCTTAAAACCAAAAGGCAAGGGCAAATAAAAAGGATCCCAAGGCTTTGAGCATCAGTGGATAGGAGGGCCTAAAGGACTAAAATCCTGGTCTAAGCGGCTAAACCAAGCTGTCCCTAACCATGTGCTTGTGGCGTGCAGGTGTCAAGTGAAAACTTGAGACTGAGCGGTTAAAGTCAAGGTCCAAAGCAAAAAGAAGAGTGTGCTTAAGAACTCTGGATACCTCTAATTGGGGACTTTAGCAAAGCTGAGTCACAATCTGAAAAGGTTCACCCAGTTATGTGTCTGTGGCATTTATGTATCCGGTAGTAATACTGGAAAACAAAGTGCTTAGGGCCACGGCCAAGACTCATAAAGAAGCTGTGTTCAAGAATCATCACACTAAACTAAGAGAATCAATAACACTATCTGAATTCTGAGTTCCTATAGATGCCAATCACTCTGAGCTTCAATGGATAAAGTGAGATGCCAAAACTGTTCAGAAGCAAAAAGCTACTAGTCCCGCTCATCTAATTAGGATCTGAGCTTCAATCAAAAACTCTGAGATATTATTGCTTCTCAACCTATTAGTCTTCTATTTTATTTGTCTAGTTGCTTGAGGACAAGCAACAGTTTAAGTTTGGTGTTGTGATGAGCGGATATTTAATACGCTTTTTGGGGATAATTTCATATAGTTTTGAGTATGTTTTAGTTAGTTTTTAGTCTATTTCTATTAGATTTTAGGAAAAATTCATATTTCTGGACTTTACTATGAGTTGTGTGTTTTTCTATAATTTCAGGTATTTTTCTGGCTGAAATTGAAGGAGCTGAGCAAAAATCTGATTCAGGCTGAAAAAGGACTGCTGATGCTGTTGGATTCTGACCTCCCTGCACTCAAAGTGGATTTTCTGGAGCTACAGAACTCGAAATGGCATGCTTCCAATTGCGTTGGAAAGTAGACATCCAGGGCTTTCCAGCAATATATAATAGTCCATACTTTGCACATGAATAGACGACGTAAACTGGCGTTCAATGCCAGTTCTCTGCCCAATTCTGGCGTCCAGCGCCAGAAAAGGATCAAAAGCTGGAGTTGAACGCCCAAACTGGCATAAAAACTGGCGTTCAACTCCACAAATGGCCTCTGCACGTGAATTGCTTAAGTCTCAGCCCCAGCACACACCAAGTGGGCCCCAGCACACACCAAGTGGGCCCCAGCACACACCAAGTGGGCCCCAGAAGTGGATCTCTGCATCATCCATCATAGTTTATCCAATTTTGTAAACCTAGGCTACTAGTTTAGTATTTAAACAACTTTTAGAGACTTATTTTGTATCTCATGACATTTCAGATCTAAACTTTGTATTCTCTGACGGCATGAGTCTCTAAACCCCATTGTTGGGGGTGAGGAGCTCTGCTGTGTCTCGATGAATTAATGCAAGTATTTCTGTTTTCCATTCAAACACGCTTGTTCCTATCTAAGATGTTCATTCGCGCTTAACTGTGATGGAGGTGATGAGCTGTGACACTCATCACCTTCCTCAAATCATGAACGTGTGCCTGACAACCACCTCCGTTCTATATACGATTGAATGAGTATCTCTTAGATTCCTTAATCAGAATCTCCGTGGGATAAGCTAGAACTGATGGCAGCATTCATGAGAATCCGGAAAGTCTAAACCTTGTCTGTGGTATTCTGAGTAGGATTCAAGGATTGAATGACTGTGACGAGCTTCAAACTCTTGAAGCTGGGCGTTAGTGACAGACGCAAAAGGATAGTAAATCCTATTCCAACCGGATCGAGAACCAACCGGTGATTAGCCGTGCTGTGACAGAGCGCGTGAGCGTAGTTTTCACTGGGAGGACGGAAGGTAACCATTGACAACGGTGATCCACCAACACACAGCTTGCCATAGGAGGGCGTGCGTGCGTGAATCAGAAGACAGAGGAAAGCAGAGATTCAGAAGACAAAGCATCTCCAAAACTCCAACATATTCTCCATTACTGCACAACAAGTAATCTTTAATTTATGTTCTCTTGGTTATTCACAATTCAACTGATAAACATAATTGACTTCCTGACTAAGATTTACAAGATAACCATAGATTGCTTCAAACCAACAATCTCCGTGGGATTCGACCCTTACTCACGTGAGGTATTACTTGGACGACCCAGTGCACTTGCTGGTTAGTGGTACACGTTGTGAAAAGTGTGATTCACAATTCGTGCACCACTCTCCATACCAACTTGTGTATGGTAAGGCATGCCACCTGCCCGTGGAACTGGAACATAAAGCCTACTGGGCAACCAGGTTCCTAAACTTTGATGCCAAATTAGCTGGAGAAAAAAGATTGCTCCAGCTAAATGAGCTAGAGAAATTCAGATTCACTGCTTTCGAAAATGCCAAGCTTTATAAAGAGGAATCAAAAAAGTGGCATGACAGAAAGTTGTCATCTAGAATCTTTGAACCAGGACAGAAGGTTCTGTTGTTTAACTCTAGACTCAGGCTATTCCCCAGGAAACTGAAATCCCGGTGGAGGGGACCATATGTGATTACAAGTGTATCACCATATGGTTATGTGGAGCTTCAAGATATTGATTCTGATAAGAAGTTCATTGTTAATGGACAGTGAATCAAGCACTATCTTGAAGGCAATGTTGAGCAAGAGTGCTCAAGGCTGAAGCTAGATTAAAAGCTCAGCAAGGTCCAGCTAAAGACAATAAAGAAGCGCTTGCTGGGAGGCAACCCAGCCATGGGGCATCACTTCCTCTAAGCATTTTGCCCTATTCTTGATTTTATTTGTTTATATAAAGTTCACTGATACTAAGGTAAAGAGTCAATTGTATAAGTTCACAGGGTTACAGAAGGATTCTGCACACAAAATAGAGAAAAAGAGCTCACTGGCAAGAAAACGCCAGTAAAAGTCTGTTTTGGGCGTTCAATGCCCAAAAGAAGCATCCACTGGGCGTTGAACGCCAGTAAGGATAGCCATCTGGGCGTTAAACGCCAGAAAGAAGCTCCTTCTAGGCGTTTAACGCCAGATTTACAGCGTCCTGGGCGTTCAGAAAAACGCCCAGTGACAAAGGAGTTCCTGGCGTTCAACGCCAGAAAGAAGCAGCAGCTGGGCGTTGAACGCCCAGGAGAAGCAGCATTTGGGCGTTGAACGCCCAAAACATGCAGCGTTTGGGCGTTCAAACGCCAGGATGGTGGGGAGGAGGTAAATTCATTTTTTCTTCATGTTTTTCATTCTAACCTCAATTTTCATGTTTCAATTCATGATTTCTTGCATAAACATGTTAAGAACCCTGATTTCTAAAATCCCTAATTTCTAAAAATCCTTCTCTAAAAATATTAAATGTATCTTAATCCATAAGCACAAATCCTTTTTTTTTTCAATCCAATTCAACTCTTTTGCAAAATTTTCAAAACAAATCTATCTCTTTTCATTCAAAAATCTTTTCAACTAATCAATATCTTTTCAAATCTCCATATTATCTTTTTCAAAAATCCAATTTTATCTTCTTTCAAATATCTTTCATATCTTTTCAATTTTAAATCATATCTTTTCTTATCATACTTATTTTTTAAAAAATCATATCTTCTATCTTATCTTTCTCCCTATTTTCGAAAACCCCCCTCCCTTTTAAAAACCCATTCGGCCTCCTTCCTCTCATCCACCATCCTACACTAGCTCTCCTTCTATCCCTCTCCTTTCTTTTCTTTTGCTTGAGGACAAGCAAACCTCTAAGTTTGGTGTGTTTATCCATGATCACTGAACCATACCCACTAAGATCATGGCTCCTAAAGGAAAATAACCCACTCCAAGAGGCAAGAAAGAGAGTGTTCCAAAATCACTTTGGAATCAAGGGAAGTTCTTAACTAAAGAACATTCAGACCATTATTACAAAATAATGGGTCTAAGATCAGTGATCCCGGAAGTTAGATTCGATCTGAAAGAAGACGAATATCCGGAGATCCAGGAGCAAATCCGAATAAGGAACTGGGAGATCCTAGCCAATCCTGAAACGAAAGTGGGAAGGAATATGGTCCAGGAGTTCTATGCTAATTTGTGGCATACAGACAGGCAAAGACTATCTGGATCTGCTATCTATGACTATCGGACCTTGGTCAGAGAAAAGATTGTTCATACCCACCCTGACAAGATCAGGGAGATCTTAAAGCTACCTCAGCTGAAAGATGATCCAGACTCCTTCAATAGGAGAATGATGAGAACAAACAAGGGCCTGGATAAGATTCTAGAGGATATATGTATCCCTGGAGCTAGGTGGACCACCAGCACAAAGGGTGTCCCAAATCAACTCAAAAGAGAAGATCTCAAACCAGTCGCCAGAGGATGGCTGGACTTCATTGGGCATTCTCTGCTGCCCACTAGCAACCGTTCTGAAGTCACTATCAGAAAAGCAGTGATGATCAATTGCATCATGATGGGAAAAGAAGTGGAAGTTCATCAACTGATTTCAACTGAATTCTACAAAATTGCAAACAAAAATTCCAAAGATGCCAGGTTGGCTTATCCAAGCTTGATTTCTATGCTCTGCAAGGACGCTGGAGTAAGGATGGGAATAACTGAGTATATCTCAGTTGAGCGGCCAATCACCAAAGCATCAATGGAAAAATAACAATCACAGGATGACCCCATCAAGAAGAGAACACAGAAAATTCTCCCAGAAATCCCTCAATCTGAATACTGGGAGTATCTTGAAACATCTATTACCAAGATGCAAGAAGCTATGGAACAAATACAGAAAGAACAGAAGGAACAAAGTAGCATTCTTTGCTATTTGCTTAAAGAACAAGAGGAGCAAGGGCGTGATTTGAGGGAATTAAAGCGCCAGAAATTATCTCTTGAAGGACCAAGCACCCCGCAAATTAGAGGAACATCCAGTTCCCAGAACAAAGGTTGTTAAATTCCAATCTTAGCCTTAACTCTGTGATAACTGTTTTTATTTTAGTTTTACCTTAGGAGTCATATAGTAGTAATTAGTATCTATATTTTTGATTTTATCCTCAATTAAGCTATAATTTAATTTTATCATCATCATTAAACATGAATAAAATAGAAGAATTTCTTTAGAATAAGAGGCAATATTTTTTCGAGTTTTTAATAAGATAAATTCTAATTATTTATATGTGGTGGCAATGCTCTCTGTCTTATGAATGAATGCTTGAACAGTGCATATGTCTTTGAATTTGATGTTTAAGACTGTTAAATATGTTGGTTCTTGAAAGAATGATGAACATGAGACATATTATTGATAATCTGAAAAATCATAAGAATGATTCTTGAAGCAAGAAAAAGTAGTAAAGAACAAAGCTTGCAGAAAAAAAATAGCGAAAAAAAAAATTAGAAAGAAAAAGAAAAAGCAAGCAGAAAAAGCCAAAAGCTCTTAAAACCAAGAGGCAAGAGCAAAAAGCCAATAACCCTTAAAACCAAAAGGCAAGGGTAAATAAAAAGGATCCCAAGGCTTTGAGCATCAGTGGATAGGAGGGCCTAAAGGAATAAAATCCCGGCCTAAGCGGCTAAACCAAGCTGTCCCTAACCATGTGCTTGTGGCGTGAAGGTGTCAAGTGAAAACTTGAGACTGAGCGGTTAAAGTCAAGGTCCAAAGCAAAAAGAAGAGTGTGCTTAAGAACCCTGGACACCTCTAATTGGGGACTTTAGTAAAGCTGAGTCACAATCTGAAAAGGTTCACCCAATTATGTGTCTGTGACATTTATGTATCCGGTGGTAATACTGGAAAACAAAGTGCTTAGGGCCACGGCCAAGACTCATAAAGTAGCTGTGTTCAAGAATCAACATACTGAACTAGGAGAATCAATATCACTATCTGAATTCTGAGTTCCTATAGATGCCAATCACTCTGAGCTTCAATGGATAAAGTGAGATGCCAAAACTGTTCAGAAGCAAAAAGCTACTAGTCCCGCTCATCTAACTAGAATCTGAGCTTCACTCAAAAACTCTGAGATATTATTGCTTCTTAAATTATTTGTATTCTATTTTATTTATCTAGTTGCTTGAGGACAAGCAACAGTTTAAGTTTGGTGTTGTGATGAGCGGATATTTTATACGCTTTTTGGGGTTAATTTCATATAGTTTTTAGTGTGTTTTAGTTAGTTTTTAGTTTATTTTTAGTAGTTTCTAGGCAAAATTCATATTTCTGGACTTTACTATGAGTTTGTGTGTTTTTCTGTGATTTCAGGTATTTTCTGGCTGAAATTGAGGGAGCTGAGCAAAAATCTGATTCAGGCTGAAAAAGGACTGCTGATGCTGTTAGATTCTGACCTCCCTGCACTCAAAATGAATTTTCTGGAGCTACAGAACTCCAAATGGCACGCTTTTAATTGCGTTGGAAAGTAGACATCTAGGGCTTTCCAGCAATATATAATAGTTCATACTTTGCTCAAGGATAGATGACGTAAACTGGCGTTCAACGCCAGTTCTATGCTGCTGTCTGGCGTCCAGCGCCAGAAACAAGTTACAAAGTGGAGTTCAACGCCAGAAAAGGATCCAAAGCTGGCGTTGAACGCCCAAAACAGCTCTATGCACGTGATTAGCTTAAGTCTCAGCCCCAGCACACACCAAGTGGGCCCCATAAGTGGATTTCTGCACCATCCATCATAGTTTACTCATTTACTGTAAACCTAGTTTACTAGTCTAGTATTTAAACAACTTTTAGAGACTTGTTTTGTATCTCATGACATTTTAGATCTGAACTTTGTACCTTTTGACGGCATGAGTCTCTAAACTCCATTGTTGGGGGTGAGGAGCTCTGCTATGCCTCGATGAATTAATGCAAGTATTTCTGTTTTCCATTCAAACATGCATGTTCCTATCTAAGATATCCATTCGCACTTCAATATGAATGTGATGAACGTGACAATCATCATCATTCTTCCACGAACGCGTGCATGACAACCACTTACGTTCCACCATAGAATGAATGAATATCTCTTAGATCTCTTAATCAGAATCTTCGTGGTATAAGCTAGATTGATGGCAGCATTCAAGAGAATCCGGAAAGTCTAAACCTTGTCTGTGGTATTCCTAGTAGGATTCTGGGATTGGATGACTGTGATGAGCTTCAAACTCGCGAGTGCTGGGCGTAGTGACAGACGCAAAAGGATAGCGAATCCTATTCTGGTATGATTGAGAACCTACAGATGATTAGCCGTGCGGTGACAGCACACCTGGACCATTTTCACTGAAAGGAAGGATGGTAGCCATTGACAACAGTGATCCTCCACCACACAGCTTGCCATAGGAGGGACGTGCGTGCGTGAAGAAGAAGATAGGGAGAAAGAAGAGATTCAAAAGGCAAAGCATCTACAAAACTCCAACATATTCTCATTTACTGCATAACAAGTAACCTTTAATTCATGCTCTCTTGTTCATTTGCAAGTCAATTGATAATCACTAGTTATTATCCTGACTAAGAGTTGCAAGATAACCATAGCTTGCTTCAAACCAAAAATCTCCGTGGATTGACCCTTACTCACGTAAGGTATTACTTGGACGACCCAGTGCACTTGCTGGTTAGTGGTACGAGTTGTAAAAAGTGTGATTTACAATTCGTGCACCAAAAGCCAAGTAAAGAAAACGAACTAGAATGATGAAGTCTTGATGAGGTAATAACTCTTCTCAGTGTTCCAATGCCAAAAAGGTAAGTGAAAATTAAATCCTAAGAACATGATGTGTAGAAGAAAACCTAGAGGAGTAAAACTAATTAAAATAAAACTGTGTAGAATGAATGTTGTCTCTGGTTTCTGCATGTTCTCTGGCTCTAGTCTGCTGTTCTAGGCCGAAAACTCGGTCAAAATAGGGTCCAAAATCGCCCCAGCGAATCCTGCAGATTATGCAGATCGTGCATGTCACGCGATCGCGTCACCCATGCGGACGCGTCATTCGCGCTTTTCCTCACCACACGTTCGCATCGGTCCACGCCTCCGCGTCGCTTGTGCTTTTCCAGTCCGCGCGGTCGCGTGAGCCATGCGGCCGCGTCACTGCGATTTCTCCTCTTTCGCGCGGTCGCATGAGCCGTGCGGCCGCGTCACTTCTCGCTGGTTATCTCCTCAATTTCTTGTGCTCCTTCCATTTTTGCTAACTTCCTTTCCAATCTCCAACTCATTCATGCCCTATAAAGCCTGAAACGCTTAACACACAGATCACGGTATCGAATGGAATAAAGGAGAATAAAAATGCATAATTAAAAATCTCTAGGAAGCAATTTTCAATTATGTAATAATTTCAGGAAGGAAATATAAATGCATGCTAAATTAATGAATAAGTGGGTAAGAATCATGATAAAACCACACAATTGAACACAATATAAACCATAAAATAGTGGTTTATCAACCTCTCCACACTTAAACATTAGCATGTCCTCATGCTTAATTGAAGGAGATGAAGTAAATAAGTATGAATATGCAGAAACTCATGCAATGCAATGCAATCCTATATATATGAATGCAACTATATGATTCCTGTCCACTTGATCAAAAGTAAATAAGCTCTTTAAAACAATTACAAATCAAATTTCACCAATTCTATCATTATACAGTAAGACAGATAAAAGTGCAAGAAGATAGCTTATGAAAGCAGGGAACATGGAAATTCAAGCATTGAACCCTCACTGATGATGTATGTATGATCTAATCTCTCTAGTGTATAGGGTAATCACTCTATCCTTCTCTAATCATGCTCTCTAACTTTTGTTCTTCTCTTAACCAATCAACAACAATTAATATACCAATGCAAACATCATGAGGTCTTTTCAAGGTTGTAATGGGGCCAAGGTAGGTAGGGATACATGTATAGTCAAGTGAGCTTATAAATTGAATCTTTAATTAACCCAAGCTTCAACCCAACCTATATAACTTGCATAACCTTAGAATTCATACCTAGCTACCCAAATTCCCCTTTTACATTCCATACTCATGTATCAACTTTTTATTTTAATTTTTATCATATGTGCATTGATCTTTGAATTCTTAATTCAGCATTGGGGTGATTTTGTCCCCTCATTTATTTATTGATTTTTTTATTTTTATTATTTTTTATTTTTTTATATAGAAGCAAAAATAAACATAGCTTATCAATGCACATAGATTTTTAATTCTTATAGTTTCACATGAGTAGGTATCCAAATTCCCATTAAATTATCATGATACATTCCCTTAATAACTTTTGTTCCCACAATTTCCCATAACTTAACTAGCACACACAATTCTATCTTAAGCTAACCAAAGATTCAATTTGGGATATACAATTGTTTTTCCGCTTAAGGCTAGTAATGTGGTAAAATATAGAATAAATGGGATTTAAAGGCTCAAAGTGGTTAACAAAGGTATTGAAAAGGGTAGGCTTAATTTGGATAAGTGAGTTTAAACAAAAGATGCCTCAATCATATGCAAGCATACGAATATAATAAATATTGGACATATAAGATAAAACAAAATATAGATTACAATCATAGAGGAGTAAACACAAGATAAAATAATTATGGTTAAATAATGTAACCATGCATAAAGGCTCAAATTTTTCACAGGTTGTGTGTTCTTTAGCTCAACATCATGTTCCAAATACAACTTCAAGCAAATTTATCATAAAATGTGAAAAATTAGTGAAATTTTGTTCCAAGATAGAGTCTTAGAAGAAACTTATTGTCTTTTCAATCAGTAGAGCATGCATGTAACTAACCTATTACTATGCAATTTGTCCTATTCTATAAAGAAAGAAAAACTAACTAAAATATCCTAATTATTGGTGCTAGGGAAGAGAAATTACCTCCGGAAGTCAGGTACTGACCGACCTCCCCACACTTAGGCTTTGCACCATCCTCGTGCCATCTGTCAGGACAGGGGTGGGCTGTAGCAGTATCTCCACAGTCGGGACCGTCATGGCTCCCTGTGCTGGTAAAAGAAGTGGAGTCCGGGGGTCTAGTCCTTGATGTCCCTTGAGTACTCTTGAGGTGTTTGAATCGGCGCTCGTTACGGCGTCTTTAACTTCGCTTTCTATCTTGCGATCCATTTCTGATTATCTACTGGAGCAGTTCATCAGTTGTAGGTGCTTGTGGTGGTGAAGAGGGAATCTTCCCGGAGCATGGAAGGCTTGTAGTGGCACTGAAAGCTGAGGTATTTCCCATTAGGACAACTGATCATCCGGGAGCATGGCTTTGGTGTCTCCAGCTCTGTAGGAGACGCCGCTGCTGAGACAAATCTGAGCCAGCGGAAAAGTAAGTTGCTCGCAATTTGTACGTGTCCCATGGCATTCTGGATATGTCTTGGTAGATTCAAAGGCTGGTCTGTAAGGATGCACCATAGTAGAACGGCCATGTCCGTAGTGAGGGAAGACTCATGAATGCTTGGAAAGACGTAATGGGACATGATCTGTGCCCATACGCGAGCCTCCAAGGTAAATGCTGAAGCCAATATACCCTTAGGGCGGGTACGATGGTATCCGTAGATCCAACGGCTGCCAGGTAGTGCGATAACTCTGAGAACAGCTTCCCAGTTAAATTGGTACATCTGGCGCTTGAGTGCGGCTTCTTGAAAGGCGTCCAATCCTTCTGGAATAGGGGGAAGACTCAAAGCTTGTTGAATAGGCCTCTTCTGTAATGGGGACTTACTTCTGACGGACAAAGACAGACTGCAGGGTAGGCAGATAGAAGTTAGAGTAGAACTCGACTACCCAAGAAAGATTGGCCTGCTTTGGTTGTCTCTGTAGGAAACCCC